>NC_141685.1:696943473-697577536 GCF_964263255.1 Lissotriton vulgaris | reverse complement strand
CACGGGTAGCTAGGGGCAGGCATCTTGATGGCATGGGAGTAGAGGCATTAGAGTTTTCCCCAAGATAAAGGTGCAGAAGCATAGACATGACTTTGAGGAAGGCAGCACGGGTCTGTCGTGAGCTTTAGGAGGGTGGGTTCAGAAATATGTTGAGTTGTAGGAGTTTCAATTTCGTCTTGAAGTGGGGGAAAGATTGTTTTTCGCGTGAGTCTTGTGTAGCGCATTCCAAATTCTGGGGGCAGTCCCGGAGACGGAGCAGGTTCAAGATTTCTCTTTCTTGAATTTAGGCGGAATTAGGAGAAGGCTTTTTGAGGTTTGTAGTGGTATCTTTTTCTCAGGTTTTGATAATTCATTTGAAAGGTAGGCTGGTTTACCTGTGTGTAGAGAGCTTTGTGAGTTATGCATGCAGTTTTGAATATAGCCCATGCCTTTATTGGGAGCCAATTGATCTGATTTAGAGTGGCGTGATGTGGTCATGTTGCCTCTCCCCTGATATTAGTCTGGTTGCAGTGTGCGGTGTTGCTTTCAGAGAGGCTAGGTATTTTTTGGGGGACCCCGTAATTGATGTGTTACCATAGTCTAGCTTGGGGAAGAAGAATACTTGCACTACCATGTTCAGGTCATTGCTGGGTATGAAGGGTATGATTTTTTTTAGCCCTATGTGAAAGTAGAGAAAACCAACAAACACCACTTGGAAGCTGGGCCATTACATTTATCAAATGATGGAAGTGCCAGTCTGGGACTTCATGGAAAAGAGCTAAGTTGGGCACTATTGAAAGAAACACTAAGCCAATGTGAAGTCACACAGTACACAAAGGAGGAAACTTGCACCCTGGACTCCATTTTGACTCACAGCTTTTAAGCTGTGCCAGCTTCACAGATTTGAAAGAAGGTAAATATTTAAAAACAACTCTCATAGGTCTAGTATCAGGTGTAGTTGTAGTCTACTCCAGAATCATTGAAAATTGTCAGATAGCCTTTGAAGATTTTGACCAAATTACAAGGTAAGAACATGAAATTAAACTATTTGAAAAATTGTGACGTAGTAAAGGTCTTTATTGGAGAAAAAAATAGAACATTGTAGCCCTTATAAATATGCCAATTAGGTATTACTTGAAAATAATATTCCATTTCAATTTGGAGTACAGCTGGCAGCCAATACTACTTTGCACTATGGATATTCTTCCCTGATTATAGTCATACCATGAACAGCTGAATGAGGAATTGGTGCTCCATATGTCCCTGAAGATCCAAAAGAAAGTCTGCTGGTGCACCTTGTGAGAAGTTTGCCTGGTATATGATGTCCACTATTCTAGTGAGCACTTTGCACCAGCCAAATCAACCCTTATTGATGGTAGTTTATAAAGTCTACCTTATAGAAAGCTATCCTAGTGGTAGCTGTGGAGAGCAGCCTTCAGGCTAAGACTTGGAGACGAGTTACGTTGTTTTACCATTTATAATTTCTTGAGTACCAAATGAAAGCACACCACACAAGGTATATATAAAATATATATGTATTTATTCTAAACACAACCCCTCTGCACTCCTTATGCGGTCAGAGGTAATAGTACAATACAATAGACTTAATTAGCATACGGTAAGTTGCACAGTATACGTTTTGCCCTGAGGGCCTCACAAACTATATACTAAAATAGTGATATAAGAACCACGTGCGAGTTAGAAAGCACACCTGGGGCCTGTGCAATCGCTGGGGATTCAAGGAACATCCAAAGGTTAGGATTTAGGAAGTCCACAGGGGACGCGTGCAGTGTCTAAACACAACCGCAGGTTACCATTAACTTTCTATGGGAAACAAACAAGTTACAAATTTATAATTTAAGGACACTTCTAGGTGAACTACGATGAAACCCTTTTAGACTCGGACACTTTGAGAGTCAAGACCCTCAGGAGCACCGGAGTACTCGTGTTACCTCACCCTGGGAAGCCGGGTGCATAGGTGTCTTTTCGTGTCCGGTTTCGTCGTCGATTCCAATGGAGAGCTGCAAAGAAGTGCTGCAGGCGACCAGAGGAAAAGTGTCCAGGTGGATCCAAGGATAGATCGGAGATGTGAAGAACCTGAAAGCAAAGGAGACAGAGTATGGGCCACTCGCCAGTGACCAGGGTGGCGATAGAAAGATTCCACCAGATGTCGGGTGATTTCAGATAAAAAGGTGAATCTTGTCTCTTCAGCCACGGGGACCAGGAGGCATGGACAACAACCAGAAGCTAGATTCCAACTGTCCCACAAAGGATCTAGTTGACTGCAATGTTGGTATCTGGATTGGACCAAACAAGCCTTGGCAAATGCAATTCATGCAGGATGTGGAGATTGTCTTGGGTGCAGACCGGCAAGGTCTGAGGAACTTCTCCTTTGCAGCGTAGTTGGAGCAAATCTGGAGAAACCAGGAAAGCAAGTTAAATCATGGATTGGTCTTCCTGGGGGCTCACTAGCCAACAGACTAGGAACGACGAAGGCACGTCAAGCTGAAATGCACAAAGCGGGCCCACGGGAAACTCGTGGAGTGTGGGCCTCTGAGCTTTGGTGCAAAAGGTGCTTGGGGCTGGGGCTTCAAGCACCCCAATGCACAACTTCGGGATTTCCTCTGGAAGTTGGTCTAGGTGGTAAAATGAAGGATGTCCAGGAATTCTGGTCCCACGTCTCGCGTGTCCGCCACAGCTCTCAGCATGTCTTGTGTCGCAGATTATTCGAGATCCGGCGGGAGCCTCGAAAATGCAGAACGACAAAGATGCTGTTGGTGCCTGTTTGAACAGGGTGGTCACTCCTTGACCAGAAGGGGGATTTCTTCCATCTTCTAGTCGATATGGAATGTCGAAGGTCCAAGAGATATGTTGCAGAGTTTCGTCCAGGGTAATCTAAAGTTCTAGGGACTGGGGTTCTATACTTATAGTAAGTTAAGGGGTTGGACTAACTCTAAGGTCCTTCCTATGGGTGGACCTGGGGAGGTGGTGGTTACACCCCTTCCCCTTTGTCCAGTTTCACGCCAGAGCTGGGGCTGAGTACCCCAGCAACCGGTTTGAACTGGGAAATGCATAGAGCTCCTTGTGTGCCCCAGGCAGTGTCTGGAAAGCATTCACTGAATGCAGCCCTCTCTGCCTCAATACACTAAAGCCTGTCTGGGGAGGTCCCAGCTCCTCCCTGGACTGGAAACCTATTGTCCAAGACTCCCCGGCAGGAGTTTCCTCCAGCAGAAGGAGGGCAGACTTTTTGATGCTGGGGCTCTGTTTAACTTTAACTGGGTTTAACAGTAACTACATGTCTTCTCCCTCTAGAAGGGTGGCATGCTACCACCACCACCAGAACTGGCGGAGGGGGGTAGTATTCCAAACTGTTTGACACCTTACACAACATGTTTTGAAGAAGCCAAACCAAAGTTAGCATTAACCGTGAGGATTATAATGCACTTAAGAGTATATGGTATGGCTATATCATCGAACAGCTATAAGGAGATGGTTCCGAAAGCTGCAGAGGGGCTCAGCTCATGCTAGGGCACCCTCTCACACAAAACCAGCACTCTACCTCCAGGATTGTCAAGGTCTGCCATAGGAGTGGATTATAGGTTAATATGTGTCTATATAGGTATATAGATAGGATATACTATTTCTAAGTATGGGATGGTTACACCACCTTACCCAGGCAGTAAGAACAGACCTGTGGTGTCAGTTTGGAAGGTTAACCAGGGGTGGCACAATACATGCTGCAGCCCCTGGTAGGCCTAGGGTGCACCTATGCCCTGGGTACCTATGGTACACTATACAGGGGCTCACAAGAGTGACCCAGTAACCAATCTGGTATGTACTTAAAGTACATGGTATCAATTTAGAGAGAGAAGAGCTAGGCTGTAGGCCTGATTAGCGGGACCACAGCCATACTAAAGTCGAAAAACCAGAGAATCACAGCAAAAAGTGGGGGAAACAAGAGGAAGCAGACCCTACTCTCCTACACACCTGTCCTCAAAGTATGAAGCAACACATTGTTACATTAGTTAGTGTGTTCTCCCTATTGCAATTCAAACATGGACTATGACATTTATGTTGCGGTAGGTATAAGTCAAAATGTAGAGTGTGATAATTTTGTTTTGGGTTTTATAGCATGAACAAATGAGTGAATGAGCAAATGAAAACATAAATTAAAGGACCAATTAATTCATAAATTAATTCATTCAGCAAGGAAAGGACAGTGTGCCATTCCTAGCTGAAAAGGGGGGCTTGGGGGAGGGCAGCCGACCACCGGGAGGTCTCCTCCCCCGGGCGGTTTGGGAGATCTGGGTGGGGTATTCTTTCTAGCAGGTTCTTTTTGGGCGTTTTTGGGCTGGTTTTAGTTGTTTTGTGCGCTCCCCTATAAATGGGCGGGGCTCCTCGCTCCGGGCACCATTTTAGGCTTGGTGACCTGGTGGCCGGTTGAGCTTAGAATTTTTTGTGTCTTGTTCCTTGAGCTTTCTGATTCGTGGTCATGTCTGGTGAAGACTACCGAGTGTTGGAGGCTATTCGCCTACTTAGCGAGGCGGGGCGTTTGGACCTGGTCATTGGCGACCGGGGTCAGACTGAGACCCCGCGCCCCCAGCGGGAGGCCTCTGCGAGGGTGTCGGCGGTGGTGGCAGCATGTTACTCCCCGAAACGTCGGAGGCAGGATGGGGTAAGTGAGCGTGGTCGTTCTAGGACCCGTCGGGCGGGTTCCAGGGCCCGGCGGGGGAGTGATGCTAGTTCTTCTGATCCGGCCATTTCTTTGGATTCCTCGTTGTTGGAGGAGGCTGGGGTCGGGGGTTTCCCTCTCGGGGGGGGGAGAGGTTTCTGAGATCGGTCTGCGGGAAAGAGCGGCCTCTGCCCCTGTTTTGCGGGGCCGTCGTGCTTCCAGGCAACGTGGTTGCACGCGGCGTTCGGCTTCTGCCTCCGCGGGGGTGGGGACTGACGTCACTCAGGCGGGGCGGGCGGAGGCCATTTTGGATGTGGTTTCTGTGGCGCAGCAACCGTTACGGGGTGCCCCGGATCGGGACATTGAGGAGGTGGTCGCTCCCCTGAGCGTTATACGCCGCCATGTGGTTCAGGTCCCGGTGACGGTGGACGGTGGTGCGGTTGATGGGCACATTGCGCGTCCTTTGGTATCTACGGCGGTTGTCGGAGGGCCTGAGGGCCGTGGCGTTCTTGTTCGCTCTGTGGGGAGGGATTTCCAGAGTCCGTTATTGTTTTCCCCATCTGGGTCGGTGGTGGGGGGGGAGGCCGGGTCTGGGGGTTGCAGCTCCTTGGGGGAGGGGGAATGGGCCCAGATGGGTCTGGGAGAGGGTGCGGGGCGGCCTGACGTGCTGGTCCCTGGTGGGGTGCTGGGCTGCGCGGGCGGGTCGGTGGGAGATTCCCGCCAGTTTCGGGTGGTGGGTGACCTTCCCATCGGAGGGGTTGAGAGTGGTGTGGATGTTGCTCAGCGAGGTGTGGGGGGGGAAGGGGCTTTTTATAGGCTGTCGGGGAATTTTCAAGGTCATAGTGGGCTGGTGGGGTCAGGGCCTGCTTCGCGGGGTGCTGATTCAGTCGGGGGGGTTCAGGATTGGGACCCTCAGGGGACGGCTTCGAGAATTATTCAGGCTGTGTTGGATGCTAGCTCGGATGAGGAGGTCTGTCCGCCGTCTCCGCGGCTTTGCGATGCTTTAAAGAGAAAGAGTGTTGTTAGTTCTGGAAGTTTTAGGGTGTCTGGTAGGGGGGGCGGTGTTAATGTTGGCGGTTTGTCTTCCGCACATAGAGTTGGTTTTTGTGAGGGACCCGGCACACCAGTCCGGCCTTTTTCTTTACAGGAAGAAGCTCGATCTACGGCAGCAGACTTGGCAGGGCGGCAGGCAGCCCGGGTACGCCGAGGAGAAGTGCGGGTGGAGCCTAGCGCGGCACGTCCCATACCTTCGAGGGATCCCGCCGTGGCCATCACAAGCAGGTTTAATACGACCTCGATGGTCCCAACGAGGGATTTCTACATGGGCGGTGCCTCCGGGTCCAGTACGACCTTCCCGGCCTCGGCGGTGGATTCCAGCGTTGCTCATGGGAGCAGGTTACGTACGACCTCTCCCGTGCCACGTGGTGTTTTGACTACTGGTTTATCCTTTTCTGGAAGTCAACAGGTTGTCAGTAGTTCTGGTGGGGGGGTGTATAGACGAGTTCAGTCGTCCTCCCCACCTAGGTCCAGAGTGCGGGCTGGTAAGGCCCATGGTCGTTCAAATACGGTGGAGTCAAGACAGACTTCGGTGGTTGTCCCCCCCCCTCAGTTGGAGGACTCCCTGATCTTAGATTATGATGAGGATAGCCCTGAAGAGGGCGAGGTTCGTGATTCTGTGTCTGGGGGGGGGCATGTTAATGTTTCTCGTGACATGTTACAGGACCAAGTGGTTCGGAGTCGTGTGGAATCGTCACGGCCACGAGTGCTCGGCCCCGCGGTGAGGGCTCCTCGAAGGGCAGATGACGGTGCACGGACGGCGTGGAGGACGGAAATCAGTCAACCGCCTCTTTTAAATCCAGGTGAGAATGTGGTTCAGGCCGTGCGGCCCAATATGGTCTCTATTGGTGTTGGTGTCGATTTAATTTCGACGGAACAGGATGGTAAACTGTATAAAGGACGTGTGGTACGAGATCAAGGTGTTGGTACTAATGGTGATGTGGTTAATACAAGTCACATGGTGGACAGTGGCACGACCAATGTTGGTGTGGGTACTACGACAAAGGTGCTTCACAGTAAAGAACTTAAAATCAAAAAGTTGCCTTACATGGGTGTTACAAAGCCTTTGGGGGCTCATTTGATGCTTAGTACGAAAGAGAAGATATGGAATGGTGAGTATGTGGAACTGTTGAAATTGCTCCACAGGGAAGTCCGTGCTAAGGAAGGTTCTAAAGAAGAAGAGTTCGAGTTAGCTAAGCGCCCTAAAGTTCCCCTGAATATAGAAAATTGGACGGCGGCCTTTTTAATTTTTGCCAGCGTCTATTGTGAGAAATTCCCTGAGCGCTGCGTGTCCCTGTTTAAATACATGGATGTTATTCGTAAGGCTCAGCTAACCAGGAATGATTATGCGTGGGCTCAATATGATGAGGAGTTCAGGGCACGAATGGCTTGGGATCCTGAGGCGAAATGGGGGGAGTTGGACTCTGACCTTTGGCAGCAAACGATGGGATCGTCTGCCTCTGGTAAAACCATTTTTACGGCCAGTGGTCTTCCTATATTGTATCGTCCCTTTCAGTCTCGTCCCACCCGGGGAGGGGTGGGGGCCGTCTCTTCCGCCCAGTCGCCCATCGGCACATGCTGGGATTTTAATACCGGGACCAGTACTAGACAGTTTTGTAAATTCCGACATGAATGTTCCCAATGTGGGAGGAAGAGTCATCCTTTGTCCCGCTGCTGGGGTCCTAGGACCCCAGGGCCCCAGGTTTCCCAACAGAGTTCAGGAACTTTCGTGCCACCACAACAACCCCCAGCTCCCAGGGGAGGGAAAGCTTCATCTGGGGCTGGGCCCAAAGGCTCGTACTCCGGTTAACGTAACCAGATTGGCCGCGGCTTTGCGGGACTATGAGCCTGCGGAGCTGCGGTCGGTCTTGTTGTTAGGTTTTCAGGTGGGGTTTCGCTTGGGGTATGAGGGACCGCGTTTCAGACGTTGGTCCAAGAATTTAAAGTCAGCGAGCGAACACCCAGACATTGTACAGTTGAAATTGGACAAAGAAGTGAGTGAGGGTCGGATGGCGGGCCCGTTTGATGACTGGCCTCTGGCGAACCTTATCGTGTCCCCAATTGGTGTAGTCCCCAAGAAGGAGCCTGGTCAGTTCCGGCTCATTCAACACCTGTCATGGCCGGACGGTGAGTCAGTAAATGATTTCATTAACCCGGAAGCTGCATCGGTGTCTTATTCCTCTGTGGATGTAGCCATGCAGCTGGTTGTATCGGCGGGCACTGACGCCCTGATGGCAAAATGCGACATTAAGTCCGCATTTCGGCTCCTTCCAGTCCATCCTGAGGACTGGTGTCTTCTGGGCATCCATTTCCTTGGGAAATGGTACGTGGACAAGGCGTTGCCAATGGGCTGTTCTATGTCCTGTGCTTTGTTCGAAACTTTCAGCACCTTTCTTCAATGGTGGTTTACTACACAGAGTGGCCATGACCTTGTCACTCATTATTATCGGCCACTTTTCTATGTTTTTCCCTTTTAATCCAAGAATTCGTGTATTTTTTTGCCACTAATGTATACATTTGTTCAACCTTTACTTATGTGATAGTAAATTTTAATTCATGTCCATTGTCGATTGTACTATATGTTATGCATTTTTTTAATATATAATCTGAGAATAAAGCAATATATATTTTCTTAACCTCTTGTAGCCATTTGTCTGTGATTATATTCTATAGGTTGCCTAGGTTGTTTTTTGTCAATTGCTGCCAATTCCTTAGCCTGCCATGCGGCTCTCACATCTTTTCAATCACTAATGAGTTACTTGGGTGTGCCATTGGCTCCAGAGAAGACCATGGGTCCTTGCGCGACCATGTCTTTTTTGGGGATCGAGCTTGACTCTCATTTGATGCAGGCTCGTCTTCCATTGGACAAGAAACAGAAAATGCTTCAGCTGGTTGGAACTATGTTGGGGAAAGAGAAGGTGTTTGTGAGAGAGATACAGGTTTTGCTGGGACACCTGAATTTTGCCTGCAGAGTGGTTCGGGCGGGTAGGACTTTTTGTAGAAGGTTAGGCAGAGCCTTGTCTGGTCATTCCCTGCCACATCATAGGGTGAGACTGTCTGCGGGGGTGAAGGAGGACTTACGTATGTGGGTCTTTTTCTTACATTCCTTCAATGGTGTGCCTTTGTGTTGGGAGGTGGATTGGTGTTGGGAGGTACAGATCTTCTCTGATGCCGCCGGTAGTGAGGGTTTTGGTCTCTACTGGCAAGGACGGTGGTGTGCTCAACAGTGGCCCATGCAATGGAAGAATGGTGGTAGAAGTATTGCCTTTCTGGAACTTTTTCCTGTGGTTGTGGGGTCACGCTGTGGGGGGCGGAGTTGGCCCACAAAAAGGTCCTTTTTCGGATCGATAATATGGCTGTGGTTCAGGTGATTAACAAACAGTCGGCCAGAGATCCCCAGGTTTTGAAACTTCTGAGAGTGTTTGTGTTGGGTTGCCTGAAACATGATATTGGTTTTCGGGCCCTTCACGTGCCTGGCGTGGACAATGACATTGCGGATGCTTTGTCTCGTTCACAGTGGGAGAGATTCCGTGGGCTTGCTTTGGAGGCAGACGAGGAGCCGACTCCCATGCCGGAACACCTTTGGACGATAGGAAACACCGGGTCCTTCACTTGGTTTTAGGTTCACTGGCCCCTTCCACGAGGACGGCGTATGAGTTAGCCTGGAAGGAATTTTTGGAGTCAGGCGCTTGTCGGAGGGATCTGGATTGGCAAAGGTCGGAAGATGTGGTACAGTTTATTTTGGTGTTAATGGATAAGAAGTTGTCTAGAATTACTATATCTGGAAAACTAGCTGGAGTTTCTTTCATGGGTAAGCTTTTGTGGGGTTACTCTCCGTCGGCTGGGGAGTTGGGTAGGAGAATGTTGGAGGGATGGTCCAGAGAGAGTGGTGCTATTCGCACTTTGCGATCTCCTTTGTCGTGGCAAAAGCTGTTTCAGGTTGTTTCTGTCTTACCGGTTGTGTGTACTGACCGAGTGGAAGCGTGTTTGTTTGCCACGTTGATGGTGTGGATGTTTTTTGGAGCTTTTCGTGTGTCTGAATTGCTTGGCAACAGATCCTCTCCTGGCCTCCTGTGGTGGGATGTTCAGATCACGGAGCGGGGGGTCCACATTTGGCTCTCACACTCCAAAACGGATCAGAGAAGTGTGGGCAAGGGTGTCTGGTTAGAATCGGTTTCACCTCAGGAAACGTGCCCTTTACATTGGGCTCTTTGTTGGAGGAGACTGTCGGGTGGGTTGGTGGATTTTCGAGTTTTTCAACATGCCAATGGGTCTAGTGTGACGAACTATCAACTGCGCATGGTACTGCGTAAAGCGCTGCGACATATTGGTTTGGATGGGTCTTCATACGGTACTCATTCTTTTCGGATTGGGGCGGCCACAGAGGCCTTCCACAGGGGTTGGTCGAGGGAGGACATCATGGGTCTGGGGCGCTGGACTTCTAACTGTTTTCGGCGCTATGTTCGTAATGAGCCTACTGGAGCGCTGGCGTCCTCCTCTGTTTTGCCTGTCTGACTCTGTTTTCTTTTTCAGGTTCTGTGGCTGGTCCTCGGGCTGCTTACGTTACAGTTTGGATCGTGGGCCATTCGTTCCTTAAGAGAGCTCAAGTTCAAGCCCGACAGAGTTATTTTGGTTCCTCGTTGGGGTTCAATGACAGTTTGTTTAATGTGGTTTGGAAGGGAAAGGGGGGTATGTTGTGGAAAGAACTTATACCTGCCTTGAATTCTTGGTTGGTAGGGGGGGTTTGCCCAGACATCCTGGTGATTCATTTGGGTGAGAATGACATGGGCTCTGTCAAAGGGGTTGTCCTGCTCCGGGCGATAAAAAAGGACTTGGCTTTGCTACACAGTCAGTGGTCGGGTTGTCATGTCATTTGGACGGAGATGGTGCCGCGGAGGGTTTGGAGGTATGCGATGAAACCGAAGGCGGTGGACAAATCACAGAGGAAGGTGAATTTGGAGGTTTCCCGTTTTTGTAGAGACCTGGGTTTCGGTCGCATCGTCCATAGTGACATTAAATACGATGCGGTGGAATTTTTTCGGGGGGATGGTGTACACCTGTCTCGTATGGGTATGGACCTGTATCTTCTGGAGTTGCGGGAGGTTCTATCTCGTTGTTTGACGGTTCGTCACTTGGTTGGTGAGTAAGTGGTAGTCGGTTATGTATTCTGGTTTTCCCCTCTTCTTCTTACTGGGTTTCCCTCGTACCCCCTCACCCCCCCCCTCCCACCCCCCCCCCCCCCCGGTTTTTAGGCGGTTTGGGGGGCAGAAAGGTGGGGCTCTCTCCGTATCAGTCTTTCACCCCACGGCTTTCTGGTTGGCGGTTTTGCTATGTGATCGTCAGTTTTGGGCCAAGTTGGACCCGTTAGTTGTATCGGTTATTGTTTGGGGATTGTTCAGTTTGATTGACGTGGGTTTCGGAGAATACGGATCGGGGGATATGTTCTGTTGGTTTATAGTCAGAGATGTAAGATTATATTTATTAGGTGATGTTATAATGTTATAATGTTATTGGGGTTTGTATGGTTTTGTGTTGGGTATGTACGGGTGGGGGTGGGTGTGATGGAGGGTGTGGGGTGGGGGCGGGGTTTTGGGTTTGAAATAAAAACGAACAAAAACTTGGGTTGTGGTTTAGATTGTGAGGCGGTTGCCGAGTTTGTGTATTTTGTAAATGTGCACCTGTTCCAATAAAGCGGCCTTTTTCACACTTGAAAGGTTTTTTGAGTCTGCTCACTCTCCCCCCACCCCTCTCTCCCAAGGGGGGCTTGGGGGAGGGCAGCCGACCACCGGGAGGTCTCCTCCCCCGGGCGGTTTGGGAGATCTGGGTGGGGTATTCTTTCTAGCAGGTTCTTTTTGGGCGTTTTTGGGCTGGTTTTAGTTGTTTTGTGCGCTCCCCTATAAATGGGCGGGGCTCCTCGCTCCGGGCACCATTTTAGGCTTGGTGACCTGGTGGCCGGTTGAGCTTAGAATTTTTTGTCCCTCCCCCCCTCCCCTTTTTTAAGGGATTTTTATTTATTTATTTCTTTAGTTTGGCTGCTGTTTGAAACATGTGTTCATGGGGTTTTTACGTTGTGCTTTGTCGCTTGGGACAGGTGCGTGGCGGTTTTGCTATGTGATCGTCAGTTTTGGGCCAAGTTGGACCCGTTAGTTGTATCGGTTATTGTTTGGGGATTGTTCAGTTTGATTGACGTGGGTTTCGGAGAATACGGATCGGGGGATATGTTCTGTTGGTTTATAGTCAGAGATGTAAGATTATATTTATTAGGTGATGTTATAATGTTATAATGTTATTGGGGTTTGTATGGTTTTGTGTTGGGTATGTACGGGTGGGGGTGGGTGTGATGGAGGGTGTGGGGTGGGGGCGGGGTTTTGGGTTTGAAATAAAAACGAACAAAAACTTGGGTTGTGGTTTAGATTGTGAGGCGGTTGCCGAGTTTGTGTATTTTGTAAATGTGCACCTGTTCCAATAAAGCGGCCTTTTTCACACTTGAAAGGTTTTTTGAGTCTGCTCACTCTCCCCCCACCCCTCTCTCCCAAATGGTGCGTGGTACCAAAGCTACATTTTGAAACTCTTCATCAATAATCTTTCAAACTACACAAAATGTAAAATTTGAATTTTCGAAATTAGACAAATTACATTTTGATAGAAAAAACGAATGCTTTCGAATACACCTAAAGCTTCTATTGAGAACATGTACAGAGACAACTGCACCAGGCGGAATAATAAATATAGTATGTGACACAAATCGTGCTGCATTGACGTGCCCACCGTACTTCGTTCCCTTTGTTCTTTTTTCACTGGATTCAGAGATTGGCCGAGCTTTTGCGCTAATTGGAGAGTCTGAAATTGCAGCAGCTGAATTCGAGTGGCAGCGAGGTACCTTAATAGCTATGAACCTCGGCTGCTTCGCGTCAGAGGGCAGCTGCTTCCTATTCCGTCTGCTCCAACACTGCGCACGTGGCTTCACGTCTTCACCTTTCAACAAGATTGCGCTAACTTTGATCTTTTCAATTTAGCTCTACACACTGCAAGCTGCAGCCACTTCAAGTTACTTAGCATTCATATGTTTTACACAAAAGGAAGATGACAGAAAACCAGCACCGAACAAAGCTCCAAATCTATTCATAGGCCTGAACAACAAAAATTATGTTTTCTTGTTAGCTTCTTTTTCCAAACAAAAAAATCATAAAAAGAAGTATGTTTTTGCATTTAATAAAGTATTTTGTGAAGAAGATCTTAAAGAAATATCTGCTCAAGTCTAAAATCTTAAATGCAATTGTAGCTGGAAATAAAAACAAGCACTGGAAATGCAAAAGGTCGCACATTTGTTTGAGGTGGAGCTTTTGGTGTTATATATTGCAATGTCTTTACCCATGTGTAATGGAGTTTATGTATGTGGTGTGTAGTGGAATTATGTGGTTTTTATTGTAATTGTTAGTTGTTGAGAAGCATGAAGCACAAGTAAGGAGAGTGGGAAGGAGGACAGCATGAGGCACAAAGTAGGTGAGTGAGAAGACCAGCTTGAGTCACAACGGAGGAGATTGAGGAGAAGACCAGGTGAGGCAAAAGGAAGGAGCGTGAGGAGAAGAGCATCGTGAAGAAGAAGGAAGGAGTGAGGAGAAGAGCAGCGTGAAGAAGAAGGAAGGAGTGAGGAGAAGAGCAGCGTGAAGAAGAAGAGCAGCGTGAAGAAGAAGGAAGGAGTGAGGAGAAGAGCAGCGTGAAGAAGAAGGAAGGAGTGAGGAGAAGAGCAGCGTGAAGAAGAAGGAAGGAGTGAGGAGAAGAGCAGCGTGAAGAAGAAGAGCAGCGTGAAGAAGAAGGAAGGAGTGAGGAGAAGAGCAGCGTGAAGAAGAAGGGAGGAGTGAGGAGAAGAGCAGTGTGAGGCACAAGGCAGGAGAGTGAGGAGAAGAGCAGCGTGAAGAAGAAGAGCAGCGTGAAGAAGAAGGAAGGAGTGAGGAGAAGAGCAGCGTGAAGAAGAAGGAAGGAGTGAGGAGAAGAGCAGCGTGAAGAAGAAGGAAGGAGTGAGGAGAAGAGCAGCGTGAAGAAGAAGAGCAGCGTGAAGAAGAAGGAAGGAGTGAGGAGAAGAGCAGCGTGAAGAAGAAGGGAGGAGTGAGGAGAAGAGCAGCGTGAAGAAGAAGGGAGGAGTGAGAAGAAGAGCAGCATGAAGAAGAAGGAAGGTGTGAAGAGAAGAGCAGCGTGAAGAAGAAGGAAGGTGTGAAGAGAAGAGCAGTGTGAGGCACAAGGCAGGAGAGTGAGGAGGCGAAGAGCAAAGTGAAGCAGAAGGAAGGAGAATGAAGACTAGAGCAGCGTGAGTCACAAGGGGGAGAGTGAGGGGGAGAAGACCAGCGTGAACCACAAGGAAAAAGAGCTAGGAGGAGAAGAGCAGCATGAGGCACAAGGATGGAGAGAAAGGAGAAGAGCAGCGTGAGGTACAAGGGTGGAGAGTGAAGAGAAGAGCAGTGTGAAGCACAAGGAAGGAGAGTGAAGAGAAGAAGAGCAGAGTGAGGCACAAGGACAGAGAGTGAGGAGAAGAGCAGCATGAGGCAGAAGGACGGACAGTGAGGAGGAGAAGAGCAGAATGAGGCACAAGGATGGAGGGTGAGGAGAAGAGCAGCCAGAGGCACAAGGAAGGAGAGTGAGGAGGAGAAGTGCAGCGTGAAGCACAAGGAAGGAGAGTGAAGAGAAGAAGAGCAGCGTGAGGCACAAGGAAGGAGAGTGAAGAGAAGAAGAGCAGCGTGAGGCACAAGGGTGGAGAGTGAAGAGAAGAAGAGCAGAGTGAGGCACAAGGACAGAGAGTGAGGAGAAGAGCAGCATGAAGCACAAGGAAGGAGAGTGAGGAGGAGAAGAGCAGAGTGAGGCACAAGGACAGAGAGTGAGGAGAAGAGCAGCATGAAGCACAAGGAAGGAGAGTGAGGAGGAGAAGAGCAGAGTGAGGCACAAAGACAGAGAGTGAGGAGAAGAGCAGCATGAGGCAGAAGGACGGAGAGTGAGGAGGAGAAGAGCAGAATGAGGCAGAAGGACAGTGGGTGCTGAGGAGAGCAAGGTGAGGCACAAGGATGGATGGTGAGGAGAAGAGTAGCATGGGGCATCAGGAAGGAGAGTGAGGAGAAGAGCAGCGTGAGGCAGAAGGAAGTTGTGCGAAGAGGAGAAGAGCAGCATGAAGCAAAAGGACGGAGAGTGAGGAGAAGAGCATATTCCACATTTTCAGATAACCATCCCGGGAGTAAATAATTACCTTTCGCACTAACTGTGTATAAATATATCCTATGCAGCTATCCTGATAATCTGTTATGGATCCAGGACATGGGAATATAAGGGAATATAAGGTCCTGATATAAGCAAGTAAACTGGTTTTCTTGCCCACTTGTTTCGTATTAAAAAACACGATTGCAGTGCCGGTGCACATTACAGCTATCATCCCTGGAACAACTGTGACTACCGCACTAATCATAGCTATGGTGCCTACCCAGCCTCCCTGCACCAATTTTGGACACCTGCCCCTTGTATTCTCAATTTTAGCATTGGTAGTGTAAAGCCCTATCAAGTTCAAGTGAATATCACAGCAAGAAATCATTTCAAGGTGACTTCCAACAAACAGATAAATTGAACGAGCACTTATGCTACAAACACACCACTCACATATCATAAGAGCTTGGGAGGATGTGCAAAGGACAAAACATTTACATGTTTTAACAAATTAATGGGTGTTTAAAAACAACATCTGAACACTGGTAAAAGTGTGCTTGGGAAGTGCTGGCAAGTTAACCCATGACATGTATTACACGCCCTGCATTAATCTAGATTGGAGGAACCAGTGCTCTGCATTCTGGGAGTTGAAGTATCCCTCTTTCCTCATGAGCTCCTAAGTTTCACAATGCTAGGCAATATTAGCTAAACAAAACACAGTATGTAGTGTTTTTATGTTATGTTTCATATAATCTTGCAGGGACCTATTACCATGGCTTGATTTGGAAGGTCATTGTTATAGCATACCCCTCAAACTTTGCTGGTGCATGCTATCTGATAGGAATTTGGAGTTATTTGAACATGGTTTTTTGTACTGTAATGCGCTGTTGACAAAAAAAACGTTCTTTATTTATATTGGTTAATAGGGGTGTTTAAATGCCTATAACGCCACCTAGATGTTACAGTTGTCTTTGTCAATGACAGGTCTCTGATTCAGATATTAGTGCTCTTTGTGTAAATTCTTCCCCCAGTTTGAATAATTCCTTTCTTGTTGAGTCATGATCGTGCAAATGTTTTGGTAATTGCATTACTTATTGTCTCAATACCTATGATGAGGCTGCTAGGATTGTCACGAACAATTCTATTATAATGTTGTGCATATCACCTTTAGTTGTCACATCTTTCGATTTAAGACCATGATTTCTGCACCATCTCCACTATTTTAGATAATTTCTCCATAGATTGATGTAATTATTCATATAAAATGCTTGGGTGTCATTAATAAATTCACAGATCTGGAAACAGTAAGGGAAGAAGATGCTTGAGTCAGTTTCACTATTTTGCATGTTTATTCTGCTCAGAAATAACATGAATGGGTGTGCAGACAGGGCCTCTGTACCCTAAGACTTAAATAAAAACAACCAAATTACATGTAATTAAACAGAATTTAGAGTTAATGCAATAAGTCCTGTTTCCTCCATGCGTAATATTTGTGAACAAAAACTGTATGAGTAGAAAATCAAGAAAAGTATATTACAAAAAAGAAGGACCTTTTTGAAAAAGAACTTTATTTTATTGAACTACTTATCATAGGATGAGCTTTAATTGAAGGAAGTTTACAGAAAGGCACAGACAAGCCACTGAAAGCATAATCGCAAACGTTTGCAGCTTCATGACCATTAACGTATTTGTTAGCACTCTTTTCGGCAGATAAAGCCATTGAGGCTAATGGAAGGAGAGTGATTTCATCTCTCTATGGATACCGCTTCTGTGTCTTGTAGGAGTGGTGGGGGCAGGCAAGTAGTGTTGTGGGAGGGATAGAAGGTGGGGAGAGAGAAGGCACAGCCAAGCAGTCAGCTCTTTGCCACTGTCGCCTCCCTGCAAGCTGGGGATCCGTGTTCGAGCCTCAGTGTCGGCTCAATATGTTCTAAATATTTGTACATTTTTTGCAAATCACTTATTGTCCATCCAAAATGTTAAAAAAATGTTAAAATCGGATTTATATAGCGCTCAGCTACTCCTAGGAGTGTCCCGGCGCTTTAACAAACCCGAAGCAGAGGTCAGGTGCAAATGAGCGGACAAAAGAGTTATTGATCAAACAGCCAAGACTTCAGCTCCATCCTAAAGGCTAGTAGTTTGCTGTTTTTCCTCAAAGAGACGGGCAGGGAATTCCAGAGTTGAGGTGCCAGATGACGAAAGGAGCGACCTCCAATTCTCGCCCGTCTAATAGATGGAACAGATGCCATGGCCAGGGAAGCCGATCTCAAAGTCCTAGTGGGAAAATAGAAAGCCAGACGTTTCCTAATGTATTTCGCACCTGAGAGATGGAGCGCTTTGAAAGCGAGCATGAGCGCCTTAAAAGCAATCCGTTTTCTAATAGGTAGCCAGTGCAGTCTTTTAAGTAATTCTGATGCACAGGTTCTCCAATATAGACCGTAGATAGCTCTCGCAGCAGAGTTCTGCACTATCTGAAGGCGCGAAAGAAGATACTCTGGCAGGCCCAGGTAGAGTACGTTTGCGTAGTCCAAACGAGAGCCTATCAGGGCCTGCACAGTAGTTTTCCTATGCTCTATGGAGAGGATCGGAAGGAATTTTCTCAGCATTTTCAGGATGCCGAAACACTTCCCTGCGAGTCCAAGAATTTGGGGCTTCAGAGTAAGGCCATCGTCAATAAGTACTCCAATATTCTTGGCCTTGGAGGACGCAGCTGTCGGGGGATACATGTCTGGGGGCCACCAAGACTGCCATCTGGGATCGGGTGGGCATCCGAAAAAGAGCAGCTCCGATTTATCGGAGTTACATTTGAGGCTATGATGTTTAAACCATTCGAAGACCACACCCAGACAGCTTCTGATCCGCAGGCCGTCAAAGTCGGAACCCTTCTTGCAAGTAAAGAGGAGCTGGGTGTCATCAGCATAGGACACGATCTGGGCACCAAGCGACACCGCCAGTGCCGCCAAAGGGGCCATATAGATGTTAAAGAGGGAGGGGCTAAAGATGGAGCCCTGAGGCAGCCCCACCTCGAGTGGAGGCATATCGGCGGAGAACGGTGAGGCCCAGATCGTTTGACGGCGGTCTGCCAGAAATGACTCAAAGCAGCTGAACACCGCTCCCCAAAGCCCGATCTCTCTGAGTCTTAAAAGGACACCGCCGTGGGGAGCGGTATTGAAGGCCGCCGACAAGTCCAACATTACAAGCATGGCCTTACCTTCCGCGTCTAATACCTCTCTTATGGCATCAGTGACTTCTAACAGCGCGGTCTCCGTGCTCATATTGGCACGGAAGCCCGACTGGGTGTCATGTAAGATGTTATGATGTTCTAGGTAGTTAGAGAGAGAGACATGGACGTGCTTCCCCACCACCTTAGCCAGTGCCGGGAGGAGGGAGATGGGCCTGCAGTTTGCATGGACCAACGGTTCCAGTTTAGGCTTCTTCACAAGCGGCAGGATCAGGGCATGCTTCCAGGCCCAGGGAACCGCTCCCGTGCTTAGCGAGAGATTAGGCACCAGGTTTACCAGGGAGTTGATAGCAGGAGCTATTTTTCCAAGACATTTTGCGGGACAGGGATTCTGAGGGGAGCCAGATTTTAATTGAGTGAGAAGGTCCAGTGAGGAAGAGAGAGACAGGGGGGGGGGGAAATCAGAAAAAGTGGGACCAGCAGGGAGCGAAGATGTGGGCAAAGAGACACTGGTCTCTGGTGAAATCACTGCGCTAGTGGGGGGGCAGCGTCTTGAATAGACTTAATTTTAGTAGCAAAATAGTTTGCAAGTTGACATATCCACAGTTCAGTATGAGAATGCGTGGGCAGGACAGGGATGGGTGAAATTAATTCTTTTACTATGCGGAAAACTTCTTTGCTGGTATTTGCCGCATCCTTAATTCTCCTAGCAAAATAGGCCTTTTTCTCTGATATGATGCTACTATGATAAAGTCTAATGGATTCTCTGTATTCAATTTTTTCGTTAAGATCGTAATGGCGGCGCCAGGCCCCTTCAGCTTTCTTTCATCTTCGCCGCATCTCAGCTAGGGAAGCAGTAAACCACGGGGCGGAAGCCCGCTATATAATATATCCACGCTATATAAATGCAGCAACGTAATATAAACATTAAAAAATAGCCTTTGCAGCCAATGTAGATGTACAAATGTGATTGCAAAAAAAAAAGCCAATCCTCGAGCTTATAGGCAACAGCTTATCAACTCAGCTGCCCCCGGTTCTGGTTTTCGCCTCATGTTTGAGGGCGTTGCATTGCGTGTGAACCGTGAGGAACAAAAAACAGAGTCAGTCCATGGCAAGGGCAGCCGCGAGGAACAGGGCAGGCACAGACAGCAGTGCCCCCTGCTCTGAGGCAGGCTGCAGCACAACCCTCCCTCTCCATCCCCCTGGTTCTGCTCTGAGGCAGGCTGGAGCCTGCTGACTGAGTGAGAGGGGGGAGGGAGAGCAGATAGTGGATGGAGGAGCCAAGAAATACACAATAAAAACAAGACCAGCACTGCGCTCGTAAAATGGTAACAGCACTGATGCAACAGTTATTAACAAGAAATCCAGCAAGACACAGGGCAGAGGAGGCAGCTGTAACACAACTGGGGTGTTAAGAGAGGTGGGAGGAAGACTGCTATATTTTAATGTAAGAAGCTAGGGTGCTAAAGCTGAGCACAGACAAACAGTAAAAGAGCAGGAAAACTAGGAAAAAAAGAGTCCCCTAGAGAACAGATGAAGAACCATAGCGGAATGGCATAGAAATAAGCCCCTGCTCTGTGGGAGGAACAGAAGGGAGGAAGGACTGACAAGAAGGCTGGGCTCACCACTAGCAAGCAAGGATTTTTAAAGGACACTGGCATAGACAAATGAAAAGCAATGGAAAAAAAGGGGATGCTCTTGATGCATACAGACTGAATAAAGCAGGTCTCGAAGAGACAGCTGCGCTGTCTAGCTCGTCTTAAAAATGTTAAATGGTAACCTCATACTTTGTGGGTAGCCGCAGAAGGGTGGGTGGAGCTAGAGTAGCCAAAGAAAGAGAGGCTGCACCATAAGTAAAAGTGTGTATTAGCTTCATTTTTTCTGCAAAGTTAAGGCCATAATAAGCATAATAGAGCATTCCTAGAGCACTTTGGCTAAATTGCAGCATTCATTCAACAAGTTTCAGGATATGAAACTTCTAAGATAGGGCAACTAACTAATGCATTTGTTGGAGAGACAACCTGCGCTCTCTGGTCACAGGTTTGAAGCATCATAAAAGATGTCATAGGCTTAATGTGCCTACTGCATTGTCATTTTGAATATTTTGGGGGCCTCATGCAAGCTGTGTTTTGGGTGTACTGTATGGAATACATTTTCATTTCATTACCCATGTCCCGCTTAGTCAAGCCCACATGATGCCAAACAATACCTAATTATACGACAAAAATGCTAGCTGGGTCACACAAACATTTTTGAAATATGTCTTGCGAGGGACCATAAAAGCCCTTAAAATGACCGAGTAAAGATAGTCAGAGGTACAGGTAGACAGATAGGGAGAGAGGTTTTGATAGATAAATAGAATAGACTAAAGTCAAAGAAAGAGAAAATTCACTTTCTGGGGGGTGGGGGCCTGAAACGTGAGCGCCCTGGGCAATTGCCCACTTTGCCAATGTCTTAAAATGTCTCTGGCCTGCTGCTGAGTATAGCTTTTAAATGTAAGTCACACTCTTTCAATTTATTAGGACAGCTTATTTTGTTAATGATTTTGCAGCAGGGTTCCTATGGAATTTTCAGGTCACAAGTTACAGTTGTCTTAAAATTGGTCAGTTAATTATGTATCTGCTTCAAACATATCAATGTAACATGTAAGTGAAACTTTAAATTTTTCAAAGGTGATGTAGGTAGTTGCAATGGATAGTAATAAACACTTTTAAAAATCAGTACACTTTAATATCTCCATCTATCTCTCAAGGGTCTTTATTTCTTTGATGGGCTATTTGTATGATATGATGACTGTGTTGCAGTTTATCTTTCACCCATTACCAGCCAGGATATTTATTAATAAGAGCCAACAAATTCAGCATATATAATCTTCTACATAAATAATGATTAGTAATGTGCTACATATCTAGAAATATATAGATACTTTTTACAGAGGAATTTTAGATCTATGTACTTTAAACAGACCAAAATCCTGAGAAAATCAAAACATTTACATCCTTTTATTTTTCCTGGGTGGGGGGAGTACCTTTGAACTGTCGATATCAGAAACTGCCAAGCTTTCACTGTGCATGATGCCCTGAGCCCTTGATTAAATGCTGTGAAAGCAGGAAAAGTGTCGGGAAGGACTTCATTATTCAGCGAGGCACATCTGCTGTTTTGGACTCTGCTTTCGTCCATCAATAAAGAAAGCACATTAACACGTACCGGTGTGAGGTCCTCTTTCAGCAGGCAACTGTTGGTTGGAATATGTAGAAGTATATACATACTTTTTACAGAGGAAGTTTAGATCTATGTACTTTAGACAGACGAAAATCCTGAGAAAGTCAAAACATTTACAACTCCTATTATTTTTCAGCAATTTGAGGAGATAGATTGCAGGTAAGTTATTTCCTTCTTTTCATGGGCTGTTGAGTGCAGTGCCAAGATTCGATGTGCTAGAAGTGCTGCAGTTTTAATTTTTACCATCGCCAGCCAGAAGACCACTTGGACAAATGTAATTGATGTGTCTGTGAAGAGGACATCCTTCAGCATGCTATGTTGGAAAGCAAAACGGAATGACTCTCTAAATGTGTATGAGCCCCACTGCCTGTGTTCCAAAATCTGCATACTGCCCTGGAACACAAGGCTTTCCGATAACTCATTTCCCACTCAAGTATAATTTGTAGAACAGGAATCTGGCTGGTTCCCACTCCATTCCAGCATTGCTAGATGTCACGTGGTTTCTAATGATGCTTAACACTATGAGAGACTCCCAAAGTGGGAGTAAATAGTCAGCGCTTACATAAATAATCTCAATAGCACACTGGTGGGTGTTAATCAGTGGCGTAGCTAGGAGGTGTGGGCGGCGGTCCAACCCGGGTTGCAAGAATGTTGTGGGGAGGCCTCACAGCGCTCTTACCTGCCGTCTCGTGACAGAAGTAATGGAAGGCACCCCCCACAGCTCCTCAATGCTTCTGCCACAGGCCGGCAAATGCAGAAAAGCCGACATCTCCTCCCCCCACTCTTCACTGCGGCAACGGGCAGCCAGAGAGCTAGCTACACCACTGGTGTTAACCAGCATGTTTGGGGCCCTATACATGCCATTACTAAAAGACTGACGCCAGTTCCTTGGCAGACTAACTATGCCAGAGAAAGTGGGTGGATCAGCACCTTTTCTTTGGATGATTCACCTATCTCCGCAGTTTGTGGATATGCCCCAGCAGTAGTTCAGCCATAATGATGGGTCAAATGGAATTTACACTGGGAGGCTTTCAGCCCTCAAGGGTCGCCTACACAGGGCTGTAAGGCCTCCAAAGGCCTCCAAAGACACAGAGGTCAAATTCACCATTTTTGGTGATTTACCATTATCATTCTCCTCGAAATCCGATACCACGTAGGGAGTTTTGTAGTTAGTTATCAAATTCTTATAATGTTTTTCTGAAAGTGTGAAGAGATACCTGCCTGTTTATTTATTTATTAAATACTACCGCAAACAATATTTTTTAATGGTATTGATAGTGTTCAAGCAAGCTGTGTATTTCAATAAAACGTTCAAATCAAATCAAATTCACCAAAGACACATACCCAAATCCATAGCTACACATACTCACAAAGAACAACTACCTGTAAACAGGTAAACCGCCTAATTTAGAAGCACAATAACTCATAATAGTTTTGACAATGTTTTCTCTGACGAGTATGTTATCTAGCCCAGTATTTTTTGCTGTTCTGTACTCTGTAGAAATAGTGGGCAGTTGGCCAATGTTTTCTTCGCAAAAAAATAATTAATTGAGGCATTTCTCCCTTGGTAGTTAATTTTAAGTTAATTCATAACAGTCATTTTTTTATTTACCTTTGCAATATTTCTTTTCACTCATGACCTTGTTTAGCCACACTATTGAACTGGTAAAAGTAACTTCATGATGATGCATTTGGTATCTTTTTCTGCAACATTTATGTAGACACAATATACCTTTCTAAAAGGTTTTAGACTGACTGATAAATTACGCCTTCTCCTGTGTTTTTGTCATTTTTAATTCACGAACTGTAGCATGAAAAGCTGTGCTAGCTTAGCGGAGCTCTTGTTTTTGTTCGCTTCCATTGTAGAAAGTGAATACATTTAAATGAATATTTTTTTCATGGTGGCGTATATTCACAAGCCCCTACTTAATGTGGCTTAATGCTGCTTTGGGAATAGGCCCCCTTTCACGTTGTTTTTTACCTGAAAGGGGCGTGCAGTGGGTGTTGTGATGGGTGTTCCACCGCAACATCCATTGATATTTACGCTACCCCCTATTCACAAGGGCAGCGTAAATAGGAGCTAACGTTAAACTTAAGACCAGGAAAACCCTGGTCTTAAGTTGGCGATATGAGGAGAAAAGCTTTATTTCTCCTTGTTTTTGCATTTTCTATGTGTGCTCCTTATGCAGCACACATGGGAAATGCAAAATGCCATGGTTTGTTTCTGTACAGGAAACTGTCCCTTGCTGTACATAAACACATTTTATTTAAAAAATACTGTTTTGTAACTTACATGTGTGCTGCATGAAGCAGCACACATATAACTTACAAACTGGCATTTTAGGATTGTTTATGTGCAGAAAGCGACACCTTCCTGTACATACACAAAACTCCCTGCTTGCAGACACCCTTGCACTTTGGTGCAAGGGGGCCAGCATTGGTGCTGAGTTGTGAAACTTAGCGCCGTCGCAGGGGGAAAAGCAAGGCTGCACCATGTCCTTTTAAATATGGTGAATCCTTGCTTTTCCGAAGTGCCGGAGAGAAGCGTTAAGCCAAGAAGGCTAACGTCTCTCTCTGCCACTTCCATGTGAATATCCTGTATAGTTCCTTATTCCAGATAGCATCGCTCAGAAACAAAAAGAGGCAAACCTTGCCCACTGTTTCCTGTACTGCGTGAAGATCATACTCTTACTCGGACAAATATAGGGTTAAATTAGTTGACTTTCTGCACTGCAGGCGAATAAAACAGGCACCGAGCTAGCACAACCGTTCATACTATTGCCCCAAGACTCTTTTCTGAAAGATGTAGTAATTGGAGATGCAAATGTGTGTGACATATTCTTTAAAAACCTTATATGCTACAAGTATTGCATTATGTTCAACGAAATCGCTCAGCATATTTGGTAACATTGTTTTTGTTTTGCCATAGTAATACTAGGATATTGGTAGCTGTTATGTGTGTATTTGTGTATCTGTGGATTTTAGAAAAACTAACATTTGAAATGAGATCCTGAAAACAGTGCTGTTCTTTCTGCCTCAGGCTAATACTGTTCCCGGAGCCCTTGATCAAAGCACCAGCTTGAACCCCACTGAGAAATTGAGAAGACCACAAACAGATCAAATGTTCTGCTTGGAAAACAAAGAGCATGCCTTTGTTAGAAGTCTGAATGCAATTCTGTCTCAGCAAGCTACAAATCTCAAAAGTGAAAATAGGTAGACCAAGAAAAGCACTCCCTTCCACAACAAAAAGCATTGGACAGATGTTAGGCTGTGTCAACTTAACACCGCATGTGCAGTCAAAAACCGGCAAGAACAACAGGCAATGGGTGCACATGAAACGTATGCCAATGCAAACGTGAATTGCACACACGTATCACCCAACCATAGAACATGCAAACATCATGGCTTTGTCATAGTTAAAAAAGCAGTGTGTCAACCATTTCCAAAGTAAGTGGAAATGAGCCAGACTGAGACCTCACCCATACTAAGTCACATCAGTCTACAAAGATGCCCCTGTCAAGTGTCACACTTAAAGTGAAACTTGCTGACTGATTGGCTGTTTCTGTCAGGGCATAATAACTGTAACTACTATTTCCAAATGTTGTGGGCCTGGATATATATTGTAAACAATGGAAGCATCTAAAAAACGTACAGCAAAGTTTCACAAAACATGACTTTTGCTTTGGTAGAGGGTTGAATAAAAGTGGATAATATGGTTGTATGATGGACCAACGCAGGGAAATACTCTGCATGCCTTTACCATGCATTTTTTACCCTGAATTTTTTTGGAATGCATCTATATTTACAAGGTATACCTTTACCGAACATTGTATATATGGTAAACAGCCCTCACAACAAAGCCATCTCCCCACATGCAACTACAACATGGTCGTTACCGCGACTGCATTGTAACAACGCATACCATTACCCCGCAAGTCAAAACAACGACTTGCGGAGAGGGGAGAAGGTATTGGATTTTAAACCCAACACCTTCCCTACTGTCCACACAGACTGGAGTTGGATTAGAAAATTATACTATTCCAACATCCAGTGCCACTGATGGAGCGCAAAGTTACCTGCTCAATTACCATACTCACGCTGGCACTGTGCTTTGATTTTCTTCAGAAGCTCTTTTATTTTCATTCAGTTGTGGCACATCTTGTTCGATGTCATATTTTGAATTCCTCTCTATCTGTCCAGGGCTTATTTTTCTCAGTTCTGCCTGGATGCGTTCTTCAAGACTAATCTGACCTTGTTCAGGAGTTTGCTGAATTTGACTTTGACTTTTGTTTTGTCATATAGATGCTGCTTTTCTATATACTGTGTTAAGTTAGCATGAGTTTATTAAGTGTTTAAACAACATATTTTCCTTCGGCTTTAGTTTGCACATGACACATAATTGTTATTGTAGCTTTCAACCTAGACGAAAGATGTGATTTATTTGAGAATAATATGTTATTACTCTGATATCAGTCGTGCTTGGTACACTGTCTGAACAGTGAGTGCTGAACCCTCTAAGAATAACTTAACACAAGGTTGCTGGGAGGTCTGATCCTTGCACCACTAGACATAACACAAATACAGTTGCTGCCAACATTGGGCTCTAAGCGGGTTTAAGATAGAGTTACTGAGAATGCAAAAACACACTTGATGTTGCTTCGCATGCAGAGAACTGGTGGCAGATGATGTGATCTTCTCCTCCTGAGATTCAGAGGTATGGGCCCGCCCTGCTACAACCCAAAACAGACCTCCATAGATATAATACAGTATGTTAAATAGGGAGGGCGAGAAATAGGTGTTATTAATTTCTATTGATTTTAGCATTATATTTAGGGCTCCCGGTTTTATGGTATTTATTTTTTGACCAATGCCGTCTGTATTTATCCATATTTATTTTTTGGGCATTTTTTCTGTATTTATCCACATTTATTTTTGCCACACGCAAAAGACGCCACTACATTTAGTATTTTTCTGAATTTATTTAAATTGACAATGCACACCAGTGCCGGGTTGTTATTGGTCAACACAATACATTCATCTGAAAACTTTGCCATTGTAGTACAGGCACATGTGCATTTCCAGAGACTTTGCGGACATTGAGGCTCTTTCTGGTTTGTTAATGAAATGAAGACCACTGAAAACCCGTTCAATATTTACTGATGACACTGGAATGGCTCCTCCGAGCCCTGCTAACAACTGATGGCTATGGGAGGGACTGCTTGTCCTCACTTCTACCAAATCAACAATGTGCAGGTGAGTTTAGACAGAAAGTGAAGGTGGGCAAGTATAGCATGCAATGGGTATGACTGTGTGCTACCCAGCAATGTGAGGTGAAAGGGCCACTTTATTTCTGCTAGGAGATCGCACCTTCCATGCTGTGCACATTCATCAGATGCCATTCAAAATGTTACTCTCAAACACAGCATGATTTTGTCTTGCAATGAAAAAAAGGATCACCATTGTATTACTCCTCTCTTTCTTCCCCCAGTCTAAAAAGGTTTATGTAAAACATATGCACTGTTGAACTCAGCAGAAAATAAACCAATCTGTGCACGTGTATTGCAATGCGGTTCATCAAATGTAATCTTTATGCCTGATTATATTTTAAAACCCGTCTGGAGCTGATGGTGTTTTCTCTGTTCACTTCATAGAGGCTGTGGAAGTTTCATTTCCAACAACAAACTAAATTACAGAAACTTATTTTACATTTCATATTTATTATGCAAGATTATTATTGTTATAAAGTAAAACGTGTATATGGCAAAGAATCATGTTTCATTGCCTAATCACTTGTGTGATTTTATGTAAGGAAATGTACCCCCCCCCCAAATTCTGGGGCTTAATCACTGGCCTCTCTAAGCTGCTTCTCTGTCCCTCTGCAGCCTCGGGCTACTGCCCTCCCTCCCCCACACCACGTACGCAGCACCAGCTGTTTGCATCCCCGGTGTTCATTTTGGTTTTTCTAGTGATTGTTACTTTTCTAAGACTAATAAAAATGCAAAGTCATATCTTTTAAGATTAAAAATGCAATCACAAGAAAAACCAAAACGAACACCGGGGATGCAAACAGCTGGTGCTGCGTGGGTGGGGGAAGGAGGGCAGGAGCCCGAGGCTGCAGAGGGGGAGAGAGAGAGGCAGGAGCGGCATTTAAGGCTATCGATCTTTCCACATAATAGGGCACATACAGGTGCCTTGAAAGTGCAAATGGCGGCGGGCTGGCGCAGGTTAACTCCGGCAGAGGAGTCCTGGATCCCTGGAAGGCTGGAGGTATTAGCACACCCACACTGACTCTCTAAACAACCGGGATTGGCTCAGGGTCACTTGAAGACCCTGAGCCAATAGGTCCACAGTATGTCACTGCAAAGGAATTCCCAGAATCTGAGCAGGGCACGGCAACTCGGAACAAAGGCAGCAGCGCGGCAAAATTGATTTGTTTACTCGTATTTTTCCGCTTTTACATATAAATACAGACAAAGGAAAAATACTTTTCCGTCTGTATTTATATGTAAAAATCCGTAAATACGGAAAACCGGGAGCCCTAATTATAATATGCTATCACCGTTTGCTTACTATGGACTAGTAACTATGCTGATAACTCTGATTCTTATAATATGTCTTCTTGTATTATATAAGATACTGCGTTTGAGAACCTTGCATTGAATAATAAATATTTCAACTGTGCACGTGTCCTCTTTTACTTCACGTTCTGGTTTGAAATGATTATAGAGCGAAAGAGTTTTCATGTGTTCCACGATACCTGAGGTAACATAAGTTCATGTTCTGGTTTGTCTAAGTCATTGTGAGTTTGTTATGACCAATGAGACACTGTAGCTAGCTCGGTAAGGGGATTTTGGATACTGAGATGAGTTTTGGGTCACCCTAATTCACTGAGGTTCCGGATCTCTATGCACAGTTCTGTAAGAGAACGGAATCCCTGCTACATGGCGCCCAATCGTTGGTGGTCTTATATCATGACACTCAAGTAGTATATCATTCAAACCTTAACCCCTTCATTCCCATTTCCGGAAAACGGTGGTGTCGGAAAAACCTACCTATTTTTGAAATAGGTCTTTTCAAGCTTGAAGCTATCTAAAACGGTTTCCTTGAATTACTACCCAGTTGTGCTACAAAGTATTCTTTGTTTTTTCACGTTCCTGTGCAGTCATGGCACAAGCCGTGGACATTCCACAGCATAGTCGCATTGCGGTGCGTGATCATTTGCGGGCTTATAATGTTCCTTTGGAAGGCTTGGCTGTGATAATGGTGGTGAGTGCGGAACATGCTTATCCATACGAATTGTTTTATTCGTGGGTGACATTTCCGGCGGTGGACTCAAATTCTGGTGTGTTCCACACATACACGGCCACTCCTGTACCTAATGAGTATACTCCGTACAGGGCGCAGGAATTTCCTATTGATGTTTGGCAGCATGGAGTTTGGTTTGGTGGCGCCCTACCCCATTCTTTAACCGCTCCGAGGTTGGGTCCGTTGTCCATCCCAGGCGCTAATTGGCCTGTTTTGGCTGGATTTACACCTCACCCTCTGCACGGCAATTGTAACCTAGGTGAACTGCGTCGACTACATGTAGTCGCGATTGCAGTGATTAGAGCCTTAGTGCACTACACAAGCCGTAATCTTCAGGGTGGAGCCCTGGGAGGTGCGGCGCTTCCGGCAGGGCAGACTTGTTTGAAAATCAGTCCTGTGATGGTCAATTCCGTAATGGGCAAGAAGCCCCAGGAAAAGGATGATTTTCCTTTCTGGCTTGCCGGGAAATTTGACCAGCTGGAAGCGGTATTTCTGAATACGACTCCGGGTGAAAAACACCGGATTCTTACGCTTAGTTTGCCGAAAGATTTGGCCCCTGAGCTCGTTGACTGTGAGACATGGGGAAAGACTTTTGCAGCGGTCTATTCGAGATGCTTTGGCACCCCGTCTATGTCCAATCTGTCTACGGTCCTTAAACGTGTTCAAGATGATCATGGACCAGAGTCTGCGGTTGAGTTGGGTATGCGCCTGTGTGGCACCTCTGATGTTGTTTGCGATCTGATCCTTGCAAATGTCAAGGGGGATGCAGTGAACTTTCAGGTTGCTAACACGTTAAAGGCGATTCCCGATGCCGAGAAACCCCAACAGTTAGCGAAGATAATTGTGGCGGCTTATAAAACAGTTGGCCGCAATGTCAAGGGTCTTAAGCCTTTGTCTGATAAGGAGAAAAAGCAGCCCCAGGGACAATCTTCGGTAACGGCGGTTCAGCCCAGTTCCAATAAAAAACAAAATTGGCCTAAAAAACAGAAACAGGGTAAGCAACAACAACAACAAGCACAGACTTCTCGCCCTGCGTCTCCGTTGCCTGCGCAGTCGGAACGCGTTTATGATTTGCGCGACCGCGCGATGATTAAATCTCCTGATCGTTTTCAGGCTTCTGAACAACGCTCTCCTCGTTCTTTTCAGGACTTATCGGCCCCGTCAACCGGTGGTGGAGGGGGCGGCAGGGGCCGGAGTGGCCAGCAAGGACGTGACCAGCCCCGCCCGCGCACCGGTGCAGACAAACAGGAGGGCTCCACGCCTAAGAGACTGCAGTTTGCCAAGAAGAAAGTCGCTGCCTTAACGGCGCATCGATATACCCCAGATTGTGAGAGCGTGGCTTCGGAATCTGACGTGGGCTCTGACCTTGCTGGACAGCGCGGCGGAGATTACCATAGTGCGAGAGGCCCTCCGTCCACTACTGAAGGTGACAGTGACTGAAACTTATGTTGTGATTGAAACAGCTGATACGAGAGTTGCTCCCCCTGATCGACTTTTTGAAATTGTCCTGTTAATAGAAGGTGACATACAGCTTACCATAAAAGGGGTATTTTGGGAAAATCTTTCATCTACGTATGACATTTTGCTTTCGGAGGCTGACTGGCCCCCACCTTTTGTTCTTGCAGCTGCGCGAGGGGAGGAGGTAATCCTCCCCAGTTTCACAAACACTGTTTCGAGAGTGGAAGCGCTGCACTTTGCAGAAGAGTGGGCTCTGGCGCTTGCACCGGCTGTTTACCGCAATCAATGTGGCTGGGATAAATTGTCCCCAAGCCACGAGATTCCTTTACGGTCTCAGCCGCAGCCTCAACCTCAATATCCCATACGACGTGAAGCCAAAGCTTCAGTCGCAGCTATCCTTGAACAATTGGAATATCAAGGTGTAATTGAAACATGTGTGTCACCGATGAATAACCCCTTCTTTTCTGTGAACAAGCCAGACGGCTCATATCGTTTGGTTTTGGATTACCGGCATTTAAACTCGCATTGCCGTAACTGTGCAGTACAGAATACTCACAGCTCTGCACTTGTGAATAGTCTTGTGCGTAAGCGGTTCAAAACCACGCTTGACATTTCCAATGGTTTTTTTGCCCATAGATTGGACGGTCTAAGTTCCCAATGGACCTCCTTCACATGCGGCGGTGTACAAAAAATGTTTCGGCGTCTCCCAATGGGCTATAAGAATAGTCCTGGGGGGGCGTGGCCAAGATGGTGACGGAATAAGACGTGCCTGCGAGCTCCTCCGGCGCCTCGAGCCCTTCATCGCTTTGTATAGCTGTCCTGGGGCGATCCTTGCTCCGGAATCGACGTTATTGGGGTTGCTGAGGTGCCCTGATTGCTTTTGAGCCTTTCCCCGTCGAGTTACGACCAAGAACGGCGGACTTAGCCGAGGTGACGAAGCGGCAACGCACGAGGTTGGTGCGGCCTACACTGCATCACCCGGAGATCTTCGGCTGCCATTACCCGGGAGTTCCTGGGCCACCGCGCATTTATTCATCACGACGCTATGACAGCCCCAACGTGATGATGTATGTGTGTACATGTGTCACAACACATGCACCAGCAATTTATTTTTTATTTTCCATTCAAGGTTGGCAGACTTGCACCATGGAGTGTACATTTTTAAAAAGTGAGTAAAAGCACACTTAAGAAAAGAAGTGACCTGGTAGGAAATCGCAGCTGCCAGGATCTCCTAAAAACAGGATGAGGAGGGATAGGAGACCAACAGGGGAGCAGAGTGTCAGGGGCAGGAAGTCAACTTTACTGTTAGCAGTGATTACAAGTAACCAGTGGCAAGGAAAGGGATGAAAAGCAACAGAAAGACATGACAAAAACACAGAGCGGATGAGGGCATGGATTTGAAAGAGAAGCAGAACACAATCCGGAGGTGGAGAGAAAGAAAACATGTTTTTCCATGGAGTGCTGTAAGCAAAACAAACAAGCACTGGTAAATGCATTAGGTTTCACCTATGCGATAAAAAATAAGCAGTTTTTCGTTGCAAGTTGTAGCTTGCTGAGTAGTTGTACAATATAGGTTATAGAAAGTCTGTTAAAGTGCTATGACTTGTTTGTGTACAAAAATACAATATATTTTGCTGTTACTAGTGGTATAGTGCGGGCAAGTAATAGTGACATTTAAAAAATGAAACTAAAGTGGGAAATAATTGAGTTAGTTGATGTAATTGTAATACTATGGGGTCCATTAGGATGTAGGGCGGATCGCCACCGCCCCCATGTCGGTGGCGATCTGCCCTACATCCTTCCCCGCCCTCCACCCATTTCTGCCCGCCATATTAGTATGGCAGGGGTACCGCGGCGGACAGGAATACTGTATGACGCTTTTACGCCCTGTCGACAAGTCAACTGGGCAGAAAAGGGTTTAATATGGTGGCGGTGTCTGCAAGACACCGCCATCCTTATTATGATGATGGCGGAGTTCAGCCTTTCCATGGCGGTGTTGCAGCCATGGAAAGGCATGCAGTCTTTTCTTTCGGGGCCCGTTGCAGGACCACAGTGTATTAGGGAGTGAGGGGTGCACATGGGGGGTACCTTTGGTACCCCACTGCATTGTCACGGACATGGTGGTAGGCACCTCGCGGTGCCTGTCACCTTGTGCATGACAATGCAAACAGTACATTCCCAGCATTGTGGTGGGCGGTGCTGTGCGCAATGCCCGCCACAATGCTGGGAATTGAGGATGCCACCGCCACCGTGGCGGTGGCATCCTAATCGCCGTGCGGGACTGCCGCACCACTGGCGGCCGGTCCCAGCACCGCTAGGGTGGCGGGTGGATGAAAGTCCGCTCCCCAGCCTAATGGGCCCCTATGTGTTTAGAGGAGTTGTGACAACTTTTGGGCACAGTGCCACTGAATCTGCTGCACCATTCAAATCATGCCCCTAGTGCCTCAAAGATAACTGCATTTGTGTCTGCTTGTTTAGTAGCAAAATACTGCAATATTTGGTGTTTAGAGGCGTTATGACAACTTTTGGCCCTGGTGCCACTGCACCTGTTGCGCCAATCAAATCATGACCCTATTGCCTGTAAAGTATTTGCACTTGTGACTGCCCGTGTATTAGTAAAATATTGCAATATTTGGTGTTTAAAGGAGTCCCTAGAGCTTTGGGCACCGGTGTCACTGCAACTGCTGCACCAATGCAATCATGACCCTGGTGCCTGCAAGGTAACTGCTTATTTAGTAGTTAAATATAGCAATATTTGGTGTTCAGTGCGGTCCCTAGAGCTTTTGACCCCATTGCCACTCCACCTGCTGCACCATTCAAAGCAAGCCCCTTTTAACTGCAAGAGAACTGTAATTGTAACTGTCAGTTTAGTAGTTGAATATAGCAATATTATGTGTTTAGAGGAGTTCTGACAACTTTTGGGCCGGTGCTACTGTACCTGCTGCACCATTCAAACCATGATCCTGGTGTCTGCAAGGGAACTGCACTTGTGGTTTGGCTGTTTAGGAATAAAATATAGCAATATTAGATGCTTAGCGTTGTGCCTGGAGCTTTTGGTCCCAGTACCACTGCACCTCCTGCACTATTGAAATCATTAATCCTAGTGCTTGCTAGATAACTGCACTTCACCCATTTCCAATACAAAGTTAGCATATGTGGTGTCACATAAATCCTTAGTGCCCACCAACTCAGGAGAAAAAAAACTATTTTGGTGCATCCTCCTTTTTATATGAGTGTTTTTCATCCACCTTTGGAATGTCAAAAAAAACTGTTTTAATTTGTAAAGGCTTAGGAACAGTTTTTAAATCAAAAAATGCTAATGATTTAAATGTGGTAACATATTATGACAATATTTGAATATGTATTCTAAGAAGTTCATTAATCTTATAGGATCATGCCTTTTCTGGTAAAAATAAACTTTGTAGTGCTCTGGGCATAACATTGCTTCAGTTCGCTGTCTGCAAGATCGTAGTCCTTAGTGAAATGCAACTCGAATCACACACTCATCCAGCCATCATTTAAAATAACATATTCCATTGCGCATATTCATATCCAAACAAAGGAAAAGCAAAATAAAGACTCTGAATTCCTGGTAAAAGCAGTAAAATTGAACAATAGGCATGGATGCCTGTAGATTATGTGCAAAACATGATCAAATAAGTTTAAATTGAATTACAGTGTTATGCACCATCATTGTTTAATTGCAGAGATGCATCAAAAGGCAATAGTCAAGCGTTTTTATATTTTAAACTGATCCTATTTTCAGACACCATAAGTCAAAATTCAATAGCTTCATATTAATAAAGTTTTATTTGAATCAATAGAGGACAGGTTAATATGCATGAAAAATATTTGGATAGACACAAGTTATTGAGCTTTTCCAAATGTCTGTCCTATCTGCTGCTAGTATGTGATTCTGCAGAGCAAAGTGTGTTTAAATGCAAAGTGTGTTTAAGACTGCAGTACCGCTACCTGTCTACAGGGGCAGAGCAAGCAAAAATATAAACACACTTGATGAAACACAGGTCCCCACAAGGTCATTTTTTTAAAAGTTGTAAAAATTGGCACAGATGTTCCTGAAGTGATTTTTTATCATTTAGAAGACATTGCCTTGTGGGGACCTGGGTTCAGGTCCCCACAGTGCAATCAAGTCCCCACAGCGTGAGTGTGTTATCACACCCAAGTCCCCACAAGGATAGTAACACAAACCCACACCCACACACACACACACACACACACGATTGCCAAAACGCACCCAGCTAAAACTCAGCTCTGTGCTCTAATATCGCAATACAGCTAAATAAGATCCTAACTTGGAATCCACATTCCACTGCCACATTATAAAAATTATTCACAAAATAATTAAAAGTGGAGGGATGGGTAACCCACAGAGTCTAATTCGCTGAGTGATTACATGCAATGGGGAAAATAGTAAATAGAAATATACAAAAAGCCAAAAGGTAGAGCTGTTATACAATTGTTCCTGAGAAAGTCCAGTGCAGGTTGGGCTTGAACACAATTAGGGGTTCCGCAAAGGCAGCGTTTCCATCAGTTGACTCAGACCCCTGGAAATTTCTTTCATGAAGGGCCAATCCATCCCACCCTCTTACAAATAATATGTCATTATACTTTGCTAAATCAAATTCCATGTTTTTGGTCAGCCAATGGCAGACTTTATTTTTTAGATTGGCATGTGTTTCCTCTTTATTTTGAGGCAGACATGGTTCATTGGGCGGAACCATAACATAGGGGCTACATTCAGGTGGAAGGTAGACAGATGATAATTGCAGCCATGGGACATGAACTGTTTGGCTTGTTAGTGTCCATTTAGGTCCGTAATCCTATGGTTTTGGTTAACAGTGGTATTTTCCGTTAGCCAAATTAGTCAAGAGCCCCCATCCCGAACATATGTATGAGTGTCATTTTTTGACTCCTCATGTTGTGATGGCGTAGTTCCTCTCGAACCCTCCTTCATTATCGGTGCCCAGAGAGCCACTATGATATGTGAGCTTGTTTGCTCTGTAGCCACATTAGAAATGCATTTTCAATTAGAAAGTTTGATGATGGTAGATTATCTTATCTATTCAGAGGCTATGCTAACTTTAAGTAAAGCATTCAGCTTTTCTAACATCCGGTCAAAGATCTGATCCCACGTACCAGGGCTAACAGAGCAAGTGCTATACCCTGTCCCTGGAAGATCGCTGTTATACATTAGGCCTTCAAGCTGCTTTCCAGTTCCCTTTATCGTTAGTTTTGATTTTGGGGCCTCCAGTAGCCTTAGCTGGTGCTTCATTTTCACTAATGGGCCTCCTTCAGGTGATGAGCTGACCTACTGGAGATTCCTCGGTACAGCCTGATGGAGGTCAGCACTGGTGTTTGCGGTCGCTTCCAGCTGCTCAATGAGTGAATCAGGTTTGTTTTTGGGCCATAATCTATTTCGGGACAAGGGATATGCAACTTTTTGGTAGAGGGAACAAGTCGCTCCACGTACAGCTTTTGCTCTATTTACCCACCAACAACACCTATAGCTCTTGCCAGGAAAAAGGCAAGTGTGGTATTTGTGTGCAAGGGGGAGGATTATATGGGTTTGTCTCCATCTAGCATTTTTGCTTCCCCATCCTGTCTCCAAGGTCCAAAAATGTTCAGTATCAGGGGAAAAGTAGAGATCACAGGAGGGTGTGAGTGGGGATTTGAACATCAGCATTTCTAGAAAAGGAAATACAATCAAAACAGATACACCACGCTCCAAACACAATCTGAGCTCTGAGTCCAAGGAGCTGGTAAACTAGGTCTCACCTCTAGCACTAAGTCAACAAATAAAAAGAAGAAAGGAATGCTGAAAGCAAAGGGGAGTCCATTCCTGGTGCTGCCGGGCACAGGATAGGCCTGCGGTGGCCTTCCCCATTCCCAGGCGCGGCCCGCGTGTATCCCACATGGTGTGAAGAAGCAATGTGCTACATAGTTCTTTGACGTGAGCAGGTGCGGGCAGTGATGCTGGCCTCCTCCTTGCCCAAAACGTCTCTGGGACACAGTCTCCTGCAGGCAGCAATGTTAGTTAGCCATAACTTGAAATACATCAAATGTTGTAAAGGAGCGCAATATAGGTATGAGCCGTATGGCCTCAAATAACTAGCCAAACATAGGGTATTGTGGGACTCTAAAAAAAAGAGGGTAGTCACACTCAAAATGGTATGTGAACAGCAAATGAAATAAGTGCAGAAAGAAAAGGAGCCATGTGTATCTTTCCCATGGTAGAGGAAGAGCCCACATTTTTATAGTAAACTTCCACATGGTCATAAATCTTATTAGTGTTTTTAGTGGGAAACCCTTTACATTTCTGCCTGCCATTCATTGATAGTCAGCAGGGTAGGTCTGCTCCATTCTTGAAGGATGCAGGACTTTTTCACTGCCCAGGACAATGCAGGTCATCTACCCTAATGTACGACATTCCACCTATGGTGGAGTATGAAGTCCCAACAATGGTGTGGGAAACAACCAAAGTTGAGAACACCTACTGGTTGCCAGGATGCTTGTTTATTGAGACAATCCAGAACATTTTTACAAAACCACTTGGTGTTGTAATACATGTTGGGAGAACTAGTCTAAAAGACCATAATACTGTTTAATACGTGTAGGTGTGAGGGGTAATATATGTATATTATCATTGATGGCTAGCATGCAGAATATGAATTAGAACACATCCTATCTCTCAACATTTACAGCACTGTTTGAGGTATACTTTGCATAGAAGAAAGAAGGATAGGGCGAATACCTATTCTTTAGTATTTGAAAAGAAAGATGTTTAACTTTACCTCTCTAATGCACCTATCACAGGATTAAAGTAGTGAGGAATACCTTGCGGGACTCCGCTGCTTAAAGAGAGAGGGTGATGAACACTATACACTGCTCCAAGCTTCCTGAAGTCACACAGACCACTGTGCGAGTCAGTCGCCAACAATCACTGGAAGGAAGTTGGCAGGCTGCCCGAGCATCTGGGCTATAAAGTGCTTTTTGTACGGCTGCTGCGCAGGGAGCCTTACAAGTCTCTCGTGGTGAAAGAGAGCGGGTGCTGAGCCCTATGACTGCCCCAAGCTTCTTGGAAGTGACCCTTTGATTGTTTGTTTGTATATCCTGCTTGTTAGAACTTGGGGTCTCTAGTTGGTAATGGTTTGTACCTTTGTCCAAATAGGGAAGTAGCCCCCTTCCAGTCAGGGTAAAGGGGATACACTCCTAAAACAACCCCTGCTCAACCCTGTGGTAGCTTGGCAAGAGCAGGAAGGCTCATCTCAGAGGCAGTTGTAAAGCATTTGTGAACACATACAGTAATACAGTGAAAACACTACTGATGGACACCATACAGATTTTATAAAAATAAGTATTCTTTATACAGACTTAACACAAGACCCAAACGACAAAAATCCACAATGCAGTATTAAGAAAAATGACTTTTAGATAGTAGAAATAGCTTAGTTCAAAGATCATGGTAAATGCAAAATGTTTCTCACAAAGTACCCTTGGATGCATCACGCAAGTTAAACAAAAGGTTTGCAGGGATAGCGATGCATCCGTTCCTTGCTTCAGGGGAGGCAATGCGTCTGTTCCTCAATGCTTGCGCAAAGTAGGCGATGCATCTGTTCCTTGTCAGAGAGGAGGTGATGCGTCGATCTCGTGTTGCGTTCCGGTTGTGATGCGACAAGATGGCGTCTTTGATGTGATGGGAGTACGCCCGACGGCCATGCAGCAACTTTGGAACTTCGGAGCCGCAACAGGCCCTGAGACAAGCTTCTCCAGTGATGCGGCGGCGATCCTTGAGGTGGCGACACACTTCTCCAATGATGCGACGGCAACAGCTGCGGATGCGACATGCTTCTTCTTGTTGACTCCCCCTTCCAGCTCTCAACTATGTGCAGGCTTCTTCAGACAGAATTCCCAGCAAGTTGAGGTCTTGTGTCCCTGAGACTTCAGCAGGAGGCAAGTACAGTTCAAGCCCATGGAGATTCTTCAAGATGATGAAAGTTCAAATACAAGTTCCTTTCCCCTTTCCTTGGCAATTAAGTAACCACTGCAGGCCAACCCCAGAAAATAGCACACTGGCACAGAGGGCAGTCAACTCCATCAGCTTCTTATGGTTCTTGTCCTTGGCAAAGGTCTGTCTTGATTCTCAGATGTGATCTAAAGTTCAGGGGTTTCAGCTCTCATATTTATACCCCAAAAGTATTTGTTCTCTATGTGTAAGGGTCCTGGACCCAGTCCAAACCAGTTCTGGGTGCACTCTGCAGTGCACAACTTCTTCCTTTGTCAGTGTGAGTCAGGGTAATCAGACGCACCGCAGGAGGTGGAGCCAGCATTGAGGAAGGCAGGCACAGCCCTATTCAGGGCTACTCCTCCCTCCACTCCAAATGCAGATAGGTCTATTCAGCATAGTGCTAACTCACCCAGGCTCGTGGAGCCACCCCAGCTCCTGTCACTCACAAACCAGAAATGCAATACACAACCTAGCAGACGCCGGTTGGATGGTTAGGCAAGAAAAGTCCTACTTTCAAAAAGTGGTATTTTCAAACACAGAATGTTAAAACCAACTTCACGAAAAGATGTATTTTAAAATTCTGAGTTCAGGCATGGTAAATTTGATTTTTTACCATGTACCCTGGGATAGTTAGGGTTATAAGATGTTGTAACCGCTTCGCTGGGGCGCACATTCCACCGCAGTGTGGCGGAATTTGATGCGTGTGCAGATCGGATGGCACCAGGCTGTCTAACGCACACTCCCACTATGACGTCGGACGGCCGGGGGCCGTCCGACGCATGGTAAACTATAATCAAACTGCCCATTCTGGCCTATGGGGACAGGTTGCCTTGCAATAGTGAAAAACAATATTGGGTGTTATTCACTTTCAGGACATGCCACACACACCAGGGCATGTCCTACCTTTTACTTACAATGCACCCTGCCCTTGGGCCTACCTAAGGGGTGGCTAACATGTAGAAAAGGGAAGGTTTAGGGGCTGGTAAGTGGGTGCACTTACCAAGTTGACATGGCAGTACTAGACTACAAACAGGCTCGGCCATGGCAGGCTTGAGGTCACTTTACAAGCTCCTTCTGTTGTTGTGAATGTATCTAGGACCCTAATTAAATATTCCTGATTCATGCCCTTATGCGGCTATGATAAATCATGTCCTTATGAAGGCATAAGAATCTTACCCATATTCAGTCATAGCCCACGCAGCCCAAATACGGCAAGGCTACTTCCTTAGATTCCTAGAGAGCACAACGAGTTCTTTCGACACACCAAACCTTCAGCAACCTGGGAATTCCCCATGTCTTTGTTTTGATTTGTCATTGAACTCCTGTGAGCACTAAAGGAACAGTCAGTTCATAGTGACATCTTTTATTGACGTCTTATGTCCAACCTTACGTCAAACACGGCACCTTCCAGGTATAAATATACCAACACTTGCCTTAAGCAACACACGGTGGTGTGGAGCAGAGCGGCAATCTACTTATCCGAAGCCCAGCTGATGCGAGAGCCGAAGGAAGCCGCCCCTCCCCTTTGACACACTGGAGAAGCTGCATTTTCTCACGCCGAGAAATCCAGCTACGGTGTTTCCAGTCATCCTTGCGGGTTACTGGGAGATTGAGTCCTGAGAAACGAGATACAAGACCTCCTTCATTCTATACCCAAGGTACAGAGCTGATTCAAACCTTAGAAAGAATTATTGATTCAGATTCTTGGCAAAAAAAAACAACTTAACTTAACACTGCAACTTGCTTACTCCTTCCCACGTATTAGGCTTGGGTCAGGTACACCGGGGTAGGCGTATCTTAGAAGCACCAGTTGAGTTTGCTAGTCAATGTTTTTATATATGTAAATATTTTATCCGTTTTAAAGTATCATATGGCTAAGAAACCATATCAATGCTTTTACAGTATTATTTTATAATACTCCCTTTACTGTACGCACTTTACTTCATAATAATTATTGCAATTATGGCAATTCATTTCTCATGCATGAGAAAGAAGACTGCTCAATAAAATGACACCTTTTATTGAAAACGCCCATCTATCTATTTCTCTGCACCCTGGTGAAATTAAGCATGCACGATTGACTGAGTGAAATAGCTGTCTATTGTTTTCACACAACTCTGGAGATACACTCCTTATTCTGGGGGAGCAAAGTTGTCATGTTATATTGTTGTCAGAAGCTAATCCCTTCTTGTCTAAATCAGGGAAGTTAACCCCTCCCTATTCATTAGAGAAAGTTTCTAGTGACCTATGAGCTAGCTGGCAAAACTAATTAAGTCTAACATAGGCAGTAGAGACCTAGATGACCTCAGACCTAAGTCTACACTGCTGTTTATGTTATTCCAATGCGCAGAGCCTATTGGGAATATAGGAACTACACTACATGGCACCCAATATTTGGTAAGGCCATAATCTATCGCAAAATACTAGAGTAACTCAGTGGTACTTTTCACACAGACCCCTTTCCCCCGTAAAAACTCCAATAGAGGTCTGGAGTGGGTGAAAGGTTAATATCCGCCGAAACTTAGTAGGATGAGAATCCTATCTATTAGTTTACGGTATAGTCAACTTTGAAGGATACAGTGTTCCAAAATATTGTGCACCTAATCTTTGTTTCCTTGAAACTAGATCTGCAAACAAAAGACTCTCTGTCAGTAAAAATGTCAGACAGTGAGGACGAAAGGGAAAGAGTTAGACTAGCGGCTCAACTCTTAGCGAAGGACACAGTCATCCAAAATGCAGACCCTGATGCAATACTCATCCCGGTCAATATAAGAAAAACCATAACTATAAAACTTATAGAAAATGGGGTATCACCAAGAGGTGGTACAGTTGTATTTGTGGTAGGGACACATGAGTATCGGCAGACAGAGGTATTCTATTCCTGGATAACTTTTCCAGCAGCACATACTGTGACACGTGAGTTCCACTATTATAAAATAGCGGAATCACCAGAGCAATAGTCTCCTTTCGAGGAAATTGAAATTCGGCTAACATACCAAGAGCACCTGCTCTCATTTAATGGCGCCCGAAAACATCAAAATCACATAACCAGGCTCGGTCCACTATGTAGAACAGGAGCCACGTGGCCGGTTCTAGCCAGCTACACACCACACCCAGACATTGAAGGAATGTCAGACGGAGAACTTTTGGTTCAGCTAAAACAATTAATTAAAATTCATAGACAATTGGTCCAATATGTCATGCGGACTTCAACAGTCCAAACTACAATTTAAATTCAACAAAACACCCCTCATCAGGGGAATACAAATAAAATTACACCACAGAATATTCAATCATGTTTTGGTAAAACACCTGTAAAACAGGAACAAATTCCCTTTTGGTTAGCTAAAAAAATCACTCAGCTAGAGGCAGTGTTTCCTGATACTACCCCTCACAAAAAAAAAACAGAATTCTGACTATCTGTCTCCCAATGGGGATCGCACCACATGTGGAGGACTGTGACACTTGGGGCACAGTCTTTGCTTCTATCTACACAAAAACACATGGTGGTCCGTCAATGGCGGTTATACCAGATGTATTAAGACAGATTCAAAACGAATACGGTCCAGAATCTGCTTTAACTCTGGGTATGAAATTACTGAAAGACTTCAAGCAGGTCTCAGCTATATTATTAGCCAACATAAAAAGAGAAGCAGCATGTGTGGCAATCCACCAAAAATTGAAGGAAACAGATATAACAGACCAACCTTTTGAGCTTGCTAAAATAATTGAAAAATGCTATGAAGAATTAGGCAGAGTTAGTTTGGGTGGTAAACCAGTAAAACCCCAACTAATAGAAAATCCTGGAAAAACCTTTATTAAAAACAACCTCAATTCTCAAAAGAAGACATGGGAGAGTAATAAACAAACTACTCCAGAGAAAAACAATTTCAGTCCAGAGGAAGGTCTCCCCAACGCAGAAATAAGTCTCCAGGAGGAGGGGACAAGTCTCCGCAAAGGGAGCGCTCTGAAAAAAGATATACCCTTAGAGATAGGGATAAATTAAGAAAAGCTGACAGATATCAAGATATTGATACACGTCCCTCTCGATCTTTTCAGACTTCCTCACAGAAATCGGAAAGAAGAGGACGGTCAGAACACAAGGAAGAGCACATCAAGTCCAAAGACAAAGAACCTGCTCATCAAAGTAAAAAATCACAATTTACCAGAAAGAAAGTAGCAAGTATTAAAATTAAACATGCCGAGAATCCTCAGGACACAACTGAAAAACGGAGAGTGGGCCCAGACAATGCTAGACAGCGCAGCAGAAGTGACCATAGTTTGCAAAATCCTGATGAATCTTCTGGAGACAATGGACACGAATGAAAACATTCAGGTGGAAACTGCAGACACCCGAGTTAGAATGCCCCATAAACTATATGAAATAACATTACGTATAGAGGGAGATAAAACTAGGAAAATAAAAGGTCTCTTTTGGGAGAATCTATCTAAAGGCTATGACATCCTGTTAGCTGAAAAAGACTGGCCACCAGAGTTTGTCAGGGAGTGCCCTCATGGCGAAGAAATGATTATGCCTGCCTTCTCAAATCATATCCCAATTCATAAAAAATACACATTTGCAAGAAAATGGGCAGTGGCCCAAGCCCCTGCTTTATGTAAAAATCATGTAGGATGGAATGAGGATTCTCCTCCCCACAAAATCCTGTTAAAAAATCAACCTACTGCACAAAGGCAGTACCCAGTTAAACAGGAAGCTAAAAAGCAAGTCAGGGAGATCTTAGATCCACTTGAATATCAGGGGGTGATTGAAACATGCACCTCACAAATGAACAATCCTTTGTTTCCTGTCTCCAAGCCAGACGATTCATATCGTCTAGTTTTGGACTACAGACATTTCAACTCCTGCTGTAAAACATTTGCAGTCCAAAACTCTCACAGTGCAGCACTAATGACTAACATTGTGCACAAAATATATAAAATAACATTAGATATCTCTAATGGATTCTTCTGTCAAAACATAGCACCTGAAAGCAGGTATTTGACCGCTTTCTCAATAATGGGGTCGCAAAGAAAATGTTGTTGACTCCCACAGGGATCCAAGAATAGCCCAGGATTATTCTCAGCAAGGGTAACAGAATTACTACAAATGTATGATGATGAGGCATTATCCTATGTCGATGACATCTATCTTACTCACTTGAAAAGAGTGAACACCATAATACTTGGGTTCGCATCTGAAGGTTACAAATTCAACTTTAAAAAGTCAAGAATAGCCCATCTAACTGTCCTATTTTTAGGATATGAATTATCAAGTGAAGGCAAAAGTCTAGCAGACCATTTCTTAGAGAAATGTGCAGTACTCCAAGCACCTAAAACGCTGAAGAATTTACAATCAATACTAGGTTTCCTGAATTTTGGAAGAACATACATTCTAAATTATGCAGTGAGGGTTAAACCTCTCTACGAAATAATAAAACCTGATTTCAAAACAAATAATTGGACTCAAAAACACACAGAAATGTTGAGATCATTACAGACAGACATGTTAACTAAAACAAAACTGCAAACACGCGCAAACGAACGCAATGTTGTAATCCGAGTCATCCCAGGAAGATGCGGATTCACATACCTGACCTCTAATGAGGGAGAAACGGTACCAATAGCTTACAAATCACATTTGTACACACAAGCTGAAAAGAAATTCAGTTCTACCGAAAAAATTCTGACAGCGGTTCAAACTGCTATAGCAAGAGAAAGAGCCCTAGCCCAAGGCAAGAGAATAACTGTTTTAACATCAGATTCAGCCATTGAGGCATTAACAAGCCCACACAATCTAAATGCTGTGGCATTGGATCCTAAATGGATACAATGTGAAAATTCTCTTGCTACAGAAGACGTGAAACACTATTTTGATCCGAAAATGAAAAAACTAGAAAATCTGGAATACGAAAATGAATATCCTCTGCCGACCGAAATTCTGCCTCTCGAACAATACATCTGTGTAATCTACACAGACAGATTTGCACAACATTTTGTTGTGGAAAAGCAAATTTACAACAACGCGTGCGCGATTGTTAAAGGTCGTTGGCACTTAGGTAAATTCAGACCAATGGTCACTAAAACCGAATCATTCAGAAACTGTACAGCTCAGCGGGCTGAAATAAGATCTCTAAAGATGGCGCTTGAAAATGCCAATCGCGAATTCCCCACACTGATAGTGTGCGATTCACATTACTGCATCCAGTCTTATAATAAGAGCTGCAGACTGGGATTCAAAACGGTTACAAAGATGACACAGGTGCCACAATAAAGCATAGCAAGCTTTGGGAACAAGTAGTTCTTTTGCAGAAAGAACTACAAAAGACTCACGTGATACATACACTGAGTCATCGACGTGATGGCGTTCACGTTGCAGGGAATTCATTGGCTGATAGAGCCACAGCGGCAGCTGGTCAACCGGCTTCCGTAGCCACTAAAAAGCGTTCAGAAAAACAAATAGATGGAGAAACCATGCTAGCAGTAAAAGTTTCATTAAAAGGCGACTATGCGGCATTACCTCTCAACTATCCACTCAATAATACATATATAATTGATGCGAACTCCGTTCCGTTTGCTCGAATCCCTAGAGTGGGGGATAGAGTAATTTCAAACACGAACCGGAGAATCTTCTTGATACAAGAAGCACACATGGGATTGGGTCTGAGGCACCAAGAGATCCTGAAATCTCTGATAGAATTACAATCACAAACTGGTGGCCGGGGATGAGCGTAGAAATTTGCAATTTTGCAATAAATTGTGAGGACTGCAACAGAGATCGCAGTTGTGAACCGGACCAGGCACCAGCCCAGACACCACTATTAGACAGCATCAGGCTATCTATGCGCAGACATCCGACCGGACAAATGCGGCCCCATAATTATTAAGACTAGATTCACTAAAGATGTGGCCCCAGTGCTCGGCTGACGCCAGAAGTGTTATAAAAGATTTGCGAGTCTTTATTGGCACATACGCAATTGGCATGCTACATTCTGATCAGGGTCCTGCGTTTAGCTCTCGAGCTTACAAAGAGGCCATGAGCAGCATGGGCAGTGCATAGCAGTACTCTCCTCCCTTCCATCCTGAGGGAAATGCGGTTGTGGAAAGAAAAAAACGTGACATAAAGCAATCTATAACAGAGAAGGGTATTAGGTTTGTGTGATGGGTGGGTCAAACATCTAACAAGTGTTCAACGTAGTCTTACCAATCTGGCAAGAAATTCTCTAAAGGGTTTCACTCCATACGAACTATTGTTCGGCATTAGAATGAAAATCCAGGATTTAGATTGTCAAACTTCAGTGGTGGAAGAAAAAACTGTTGATATCAAAGATTGTTTGGCTGTTTTACAGGACTTGAATGAAACAAGAAAGAGTCTAAGTAATATAAAGTCTAAGCCAACAACCACTGAAGAACCACCTGTCCCAGCAAGACCTGTCTGGATTCCAAAGATTGGCGATCTGGTCAGAGAAAAGATTGCGGTGAAGAAGGAATTTGGGCCTTCTTACAGAAAAGCAGTACCTGTCTTAGCTATCAGGGGAACAAGATAAGTAGTACTACCGCCACTTGCTGGTAAAAAGGAGAACAGAGTTGTATCCATCGACCTGGTAAAACCACAATCATGGTGCCAATAATAAGTAGTAGGCCCAATGGACTCCCAAGAAATAGCAGAAGACCAAATCTTGCTACAATCCAAGATGTTCAAACTGAAAGACTAATCACTTTCGATAAACCATCAGTGCATAAAAAAGGACTATGCAAGAAAGCGATGGAACTTGTGCCTCTTGAAACCCAAATTGCAACAGTTCATGAAGAAACACCAGTCTACAACGATGTAGCCTCGGACTATACAAATGTAACAAGAGAAAATGCAAAGATCAATGGAAATCCGGAAGCAATCCCACCAATTGACAGAACTGCATCTGGCTACTTTATCAACTTTGATGACTTTCCCGATGATCCGAGTGAACATGGAGACAAGCCAGCAAAAAAAACCTTAAAAAAGAAAATTACTGAACTTTTTCATCAACTCAAAGAAACATATCTGATTTCCTCTTGGATTGAACTAGGGGTTGTGTTAGGTGTACTTATCTTACTACTTTGGCTCATCTTAGTTTTAATTTTGGGAAAATGTATTGATGGAAAAAACAGTACAATGGACACAGCAGGTCAGAACATCAACTTGGTCCTGAAACCACTCAGATCCTCTCACATAGAGAAAAGAGAACTATCATCAGTGAACATCACAGCAAAGCCTATACCTGGTGGTATAGCATGGGACAGAACTGACTATGAAATCTATGGCTCTTGAAGTATCCACACCAATTCAAGATTTCATTAAGCGACTTTGTGACACCAAGTTCTTTCTCTGATGATTGAGACTTTGAAAATATGATGTCAGATTTAGAAATGTCAGCAAAAGTTACAGAACATGATTATTTACAGGGTTCATCGAATTATGAAGAGATGTATTGTTATAACCACTATGGTCATCATTATCTGCATAAGTCTGCGAATCCTAGAAATGTTTTTACTTATAATCAGTGGGAACATTGTTCAACTCCGCCAATAGGCAGTTCAAAAATGTTTTATGAAAAATTCCCATACTTTTCAGGGTTTAATCACACTGATCCAGAAATGTTTTATTTCAAGATGTTAAATAAGACAGGAATGAAAAACATGCTGACAAATACTAAATTGATTTAGTCTGAAAAATGTTATGATAAAATGTCAACATTTTGTTTTGAATTTTGGAAAAACAACATTGAAACAAAAACCATCTGGGGAACAAAAGAATGGCAGGTACAAGGTATAGAAGCATTATTCAGAGCCTGCATGATCCCAGAACAAATATTGTTCCTGAATGATACAATTCAGCAAACAACCTGTCTTGGTGTAGCCAAGATAAAAGATTTAAATAACCCGCCTATACCAAAACCTATGCCTGATAGAAACACCACTACAGATGAGGGGTTAGACGTGTCCTATATTTTAAAACAAAACCGAACAAATCTTGATTGGAAAAAATGGTTGATCTGGCCCATAGACACAAATAACTGTCAAAATAGATTCCTGAACAAAATACAGGGGTTCAAACAGAGCAGGCCAGACCCTAGATATTCCCAGAAACAACATCCAGGGATAGTTACAACATATAGTGTAGGGAAACTATGCCTTGACTGGCTACAGAAATCCACACTTCCCGAAATAAAGCAACACATAACTTTACTTAAAGAAGGTGCTGACTTGCGAGATTTCATAATGGGACTTCGCAAACAGCGGCAAAAACGCTTCATATACGCCGGTATATACGCAGCTTACAATGAAGCTTGGAAATTAAAACAAATTGAAACTGCAGAAAAAATACGTGAAATTGACCGTATCAAATTGGAAAAATCACTTTCTGTAGTGGACAATGGGTTAATGACTCTGTCCTCCAGAATCTGTTCACTGGTCAGCATCGTATCACCTGCTATTGATATAATAGAGCAGGACATGCTAATGTTACAACATGGCCAGTCCCAATTACATTCTATTGTGCAGCTAGGCTGGACGTTGCAAAACCTGCATTCAGGCTATGTGCCATGGCATTTAATCAACACAACGTCATTGTTTTCTATCTTTAACCTTACTGATAAACAAATCAGTTTGGCACAAAAAGGAGCAGCCTATACGATACCGAGCATTGAAAAACTTGAGAGATTAACATTGACAATGTCAGAAAGACCTGTCATTGAATGGATAATACATGGCACCATTATAATCCCGATTACGACTTTTCAGTTTCAATACTGCCAAAAATATATACCAGCAGGCCTGTATGAAAGGTTGGGTAAAGGATACATCAAATCAACCTGGAATTTACCTTATACACACAAATGTTACAGTGAAGGGAAAAAAGAGGTATTTCTTAGTGGTAATGATTGTAAAAAATCACTAAGCAGTACACTCCTGTGTCAAGGTATTCACTTGCATGGGGCCTGTGAAGGTTCTTCAAACAACCTTTCATGTCATCTGCAGGGCACCCCTACTACAAAGATAGAGCCATTTTTCAGACAGATATCCAACCGTAGCTACGTTCTAATAAGTGATAACAGCTCCTGTGGCATGGTGCCAGGAAAACCCTATCTTGTAACTGTGACGGCCAGGGCCATTTGCTGTATGCAAGTATTGTATTCAAACAGCAATCCAGACATGGAGGCGGCAATATGGACTTATGTGAATATCTCTTCTATTCGAATTGATACTTTAAGCAGAATGAAGTCTATTCTTTTACAGACAACTGTGCCTTTAACCTCGTCCAAAGAGACGTATGACCTGCAAGTTGCAAGGACAGCGGCAGAGATACATACGCTATTATCAACAAATTGCTCGGTGCATTTCGTAGAAATGTTAAGTCAAATCTTAAACATGTCAGATACCAGTGGCATCGCACATGTATTTATGACAATGTTTTCGGGACTGCTAACACCCTTCGAAGCAGTTCTTGGCATCTTCCCGAGTTTTGTGCATTCGCTCTTTGGTGGCCTGTCTCTTATTTTGGGACTCGTAGCAGGAATTTTATTTTTGACCCTTCTGCTCCGATATGGCAAGCCAAGTCACAGACAAAACTCTGGCAACGATGGAAGAAACGATCCTAGCAATACGATACAGAGAACGTATCAGTAAAGTCCTCGGATTGGCCCGGTTAAGAGATCTGAATACAACCTGGTTTCTTTCATACAGACCAATTTGGCAAAATTGCATCTTACCTGTGCTTCGATGTCTGCTATGAGGAGAAGAATGCGTGTTGGACGTTTGCCTTACACTACCATCAGCAGTACCAATGGATATTGATGCTTTGCTTTATCCGGTAACGACTCATGCAACGTTTTGTCCCCAGCGGCTACCTATTCTGATGACGGCATTCGTTGAGACTTCACCATTACGATTAAGTGGCGGTGAGTTACGAGATGAAAGCGGCACCACACAGGTACAACCTTCTGTGAACATTGCTGATCCTGACATCGATGATGGCAATGCATCGCACATTTGCACTATTTCCACCTTTTCGGAATTGACCCAACTTTCAACTACTGTGTAGACGAATTTTTTTTACCGGCCTATCAGAAGTAATGTTCTCTCCTAACAACGAGAATAATATCTGAAAAAGTGAGCTCATAGCGTTCCCTGAACTCTGAATTTGGCCTTCAGTTTTGATAAAAAGAACTCCAAAAAGACAGTGAAACTATTTTTTCTCTCCCTTCCCGAGAAAGAAATTATTTTTCCCAAATTTCCAAAATATTTACCATTTTTTGGCACATGGTATTCTGCTTAAAGTAGAGAACAGACGTTCTATTTTAGAGGCTCTAGAGACAATATTTTGAATCAGCCTCTAGCCTATGTACAATCTTGTATAACTTTGTGATGAAATGGTCTCGAGTTTTTTTCTGTATTCAGAGTCATTTCATAAATGTAATTTTTGCAGTTCAGTCAGCCAATACTCATATTTGCATTTCCTGATTGATAACACTGCTTGAAAGCGTACAGTATACGGCGTACAGACGACACCCAGCTGATCCTCTCCCTCACCAACGACCCCGCCACCGCCAGAACCAACCTACACGAAGGGATGAAGGAAGTAGCCGAATGTATGAAGAACAGCCGCCTGAAACTGAACTCGGACAAGACGGAAGTCCTCTTCCTGGGATCCTCACCCTCTGCCTGGGACGACTCCTGGTGGCCACCCGCCCTAGGCAGCGTACCCAAACCAACAGACCACGCACGCAACCTGGGCTTCATCCTGGACTCCTCCCTCTCCATGACCAGACAAGTCAACGCCGTCTCCTCGTCGTGCTTCAACATCCTACGCATGATACGCAAGATCTTCCGGTGGATCCCCACCGAGACCAGGAAGACGGTCACCCAGGCCCTCGTCACCAGCCGACTGGACTACGGCAACTCCCTCTACGCCGGAATCACCGCCAAACTCCAGAAGAGACTTCAGCGGATCCAGAACGCCTCAGCAAGACTCATCCTGAACATCCCCCCCGCAACCACATCTCCGGACACCTGCGAGACCTGCACTGGCTCCCGGTCAACAAGAGATTCACCTTCCGTCTCCTCACCCACGCACACAAAGCCCAGCACAACCAAGTACCAGGATACCTCAACCGCTGCCTCAACTTCTACGCTCCCAAACGCCAGCTCCGATCGACCGGCCACGCCCTCGCCGCCGCCCCCCGCATCCGAAGAGCTACCACAGGGGGAAGGTCCTTCTCCTACCTCGCCGCCAAAACCTGGAACTCCCTCCCGACCCACCTCCGCCTGACCTAGGACCACCTCGCCTTCAGGAAGCATCTCAAGACCTGGCTGTTCGAGCAGTAGCGGATCCCCCTCCCCAAGCGCCTTGAGACCCTCCGGGTGAGTAGCGCACTATAAAAATGCTCTGATTGATTGATTGATTGATTGATTGAGTATAATACTCATTTCGTGTATCTATACCATTTCAAATGCATTTGATTGTATTTTGGGGTGGGTTGGAAAACACATGCATACCTATATGTTTATATATTGCTTAGTATTTAGTAATGATGGACATTATACGTGGAGTGGGTGTTGTGAATGTATCTAGGACCCTAATTAAATATTCCTGATTCATGCCCTTATGCGGTTATGATAAATCATGTCCTTATGAAGGCATAAGAATCTTACCCATATTCAGTCACAGCCCACGCAGCCCAAGTACGGCAAGGCTACTTCCTTAGATTCCTAGAGAGCACAACGAGTTCTTTCGACACACCAAACCATCAGCAACCTGGGAATTCCCCATGTCTTTGTTTTGATTTGTCATTGAACTCCTGCGAGCACTAAAGGAACAGTCAGTTCTTAGTGACATCTTTTATTGACGTCTTATGTCCAACCTTACGTCAAACACGGCACCTTCCAGGTATAAATATACCAACACTTGCCTTAAGCAACACACAGTGGTGTGGAGCAGAGCGGCTATCTACTTATCCGAAGCCCAGCTGATGCGAGAGTCGAAGGAAGCAGCCCCTCCCCTTTGACACACTAGAGAAGCTGCCTTTTCTCATGCCAAGAAATCCAGCTCCGGTCTTTCCAGTCATCCTTGTGGGTTACTGGGAGATCGAGTCCTGAGAAATGAGATACAAGACCTCCTTCATTCTATAACCAAGGTACGGAGCTGATTCAAACCTTAGAGAGAATTCTCGATTCAGATTCTTGGCAAAAAAAAAAACAACTTAACTTAACACTGCAACTTTCTTACTCCTTCCCACGTATTAGGCTTAGGTCAGGTACACCGGGATAGGCGTATCTTAGAAGCACCAGTTGAGTTCGTTAGTCAATGTTTTTATGTATGTAAATATTTTATCCGTTTTAAAGTATCATATGGCTAAGAAACCATATCAATGCTTTTACAGTATTATTTTATAATACTCCCTTTACTGTACGCACTTTACTTCATAATAAGTATTGCAATTGTGGCAATTCATTTCTCTTGCATGAAAAAGAAGACTGCTCAATAAAATGACACCTTTTATTGAAAACGCCCGCCTCTCTATTTCTCTGCACCCTGGGTAAAATAAAGCATACACAATTGACTGAGTGAAATAGCTGTCTATTGTTTTCACACGACTCTGGAGATACACTACTTTTTCTGGGGGAGTAAAGTTGTCATGTTATATGGTTGTCAGAAGCTAATCCCTTTTTGTCTAAATTAGGGAAGTTAACCCCTCCCTATTCATTCGAGAAAGTTTCTAGTGACCTCTGAGCTAGCTGGCAAAACTAATTAAGTCTAACATAGTCAGTAGAGACCTAGATGACCTCAGTTCTACGTCTACACTGCTGTTTATGTTATTCCAATGCGCAGAGCCTAATGGGAATATAGGAACTACACTACACTGTGGGTGGCACAATCAGTGCTGCAAGCCCACTAGCAGCATTTGATCTTCAGGCCCTGGGCAAACATGGTGAACTGTACTGGGTCTGACAAGCAAATAAAATAAGCCAATCATGGAGTCACTAATCCATTACAACAATTTACGATAGGGAGCACTTGCACTGTGGCACTGAATAGCAGTGGCACAGTGCCCAAAGCATCTAACCAGCAAAAACATATCAAAACAGAGGAGACAACAGCGAGAAATGGAAGGGAGACTCACACCAACGGTACCAGGTCTAACATTGCATCATAACTGGTAATAACCTTTAAGTCTATTTAACCTCTTATTTAATTTTGTATTGACTTGCTGTGGAGGTTCACTTGGCTTGTTGGAGTCTAACAGGAGGTGAAGTCCCTGTACGATGGGAACTAAGAGGAGGAACTGATCTGTTCACACAGGAACTCTGGCAGACACGCTAACTGTACCCTTTTTTTATACTACAAGACTTGTATGGCAGCTAGTGCCCTGGGGAGAGGCCCTCAGGTCTGCAGTTCTCGAAAACTCGGAAGGTAGGTGGTGACACACCCTTAGTGTATCACCTGAATGGCATCAAGTTCTTCCTCTCTCTCTTGGAGGGAGTGCTTACTACTTGGCGCTCTTTCCTGCTGATAGCTGGCACAATGCCGCAGGGGCGGCTGATGAAAGGGACAAAAAGCACAAAACCCGAGGGCACCGGAGGTCGCATAATTACCAAGGTGCAGAGAGCGGAGGAAAACACGGGGCACCAGGCACCCCACGCCGACCTCCCCATTTAAGGCCCTGCCAAAGCAAACCTTCAGAAGCTAAACATGTCAAAGCTTTGTATGTTTCTGTAATAATTTTACTATTGAGTCGTGAGCTCTCCCTCTACCCGCACTCACAGCTCCGAGCTCAGGGGCCGGCCATGTACTCCCCGCTCTGCCTCACCCAGGTAAGAGGCGAGCTGGCTGTCTGCCTGCACCTGTGTGTGTGTCTGTCTGGCACTCTGTGCTGCCCTTCTGCCTGCCTCTGTTCTGCTTCCGAGTTCTGTCTGGCAGTGGCGCTCTCTCTTGTTTCCCCTAGTCTGAGAACTAAGCTCTCAGCGCACATGCAGCTTTCGGAAAAGTAACTTTCTTTCCATGTTGCTGCATCTGAGCTCTGCACGGCCATTAATGCTGCGGGCACATGGCTAATGGCGCCTACATATTTATGCTGCAATTTAATATTTCAAGAAAACTTCTGGCTTGCATCACATGATACTATTGCGGTGCAGTGTCATGCGGGGAGGGGGTGTCACACAAATGCCCTCCTGTCAAGTTCATAGAACCCTTCGGGAGATGGTTTTATGAAGCTGCATATGCGCAGACGTTCTAATAATACTCATGCCCTGTGCGAGTGCACCAGCCACCAGGGCATACCTACAGGGCTGCAGCGCCGAAGGTGCCTCCACATAGAGAGGCCCTGAGCCTCGAGTTCCAAGCAGAGAGGTCACTGATTGTTCCCTTAATCTCAGTGTGAGAGGCCCTGGACAGGGAGGGACACAGGGACTGAAGCGGAATGAAACCTGTCTCGCCTTACTTAGGGGAGACCATGAAAGATTCACTTAACACCTAGGCCGTGGGTGCCGCTTTCATGTGAAATGCCCACCCAGTCTGGTAGTGGGCCATATTGATTACTTGCGTGTCTGCATGCACGTGTGCTAATGGAGATACCTCCCCCCTGTAGCCTCCCCCCTATACTCGCTCCGCTCCGCATGAGACACTATGCACTGTCTTCTTCATTGTGAACGCACGTTGAATAAGCTGCTTTTTGCATTACTTTGCAAATATGATGTTTATTATCGGCAAACGTTACTGTAAATCTCGCCAGCTTCTTTTACTGACCGGCACACTGCAGCATAAATGTGCAGCGCAGTGTGAGGTTCATCTCAGCAGATGGGCAACTGGGGTACGCGCTGGGAGGGGGGGGGGGGGGCATTTAATTTAATGATTAATTAAATCAAACAAATAAACTTACCAGGCATCTCCTACTCCGGTCCCGCATCGCATCACATCTCCTCTCACAAGATGTCAGTGGAACAGTTCTGGAACTAACTTCTCCCCGGTCATTTAGCTTGAAGTTGACTGGCAAATTAGAAGTCTGGATGCGACAGGGGGCGGCTACTCGGCTGTATCCTGGCATGCGACAGGGCATAGGGTGACTGTACTTCACCGCCCGAGCAGGATCCCATCTTCAGACTCCTGCACTACACTAGGCATGCGCATGCCTAGTGTAATGTCAATGTCAATGGAGTTCCCATGCTAAATGAAAAGAGCCCCTAGCAGATGCGCTGTCGGAATCCAGTTCTGGACTCCTGCTGCACTCACCTGCGTGCGCTTGCGTTTGTTGACTCATGCACACTTTCACAGGTGAAGCAGCTGCCATCACAGGACGGAAATGTAAACAGACGAATTGTCAAAGCTGTCAATTCGTCTGCTTACATTCTTGCTTTGCTGGTTGCTGCCCGATTCAGTGCTTCGTAAATACCTAGTGGGGCACTGCCCCAACGTCCCTAATGGACCAGCCGCCACTGCAACCCGCAGGCTCATTGATTTTAAACTTGATTGATGGAGGCATCTCACCAATGGTTTTATTGTCTGCCTGCTAATAGATTCAACCCAATGGGACATAAGGCTAAACTCTCTGGCTCCATTACTTCTCAGGGGTTTTTGGGCAATTGGTTGTTCATTGTGTGCTTATAGATCGGCATTACTGACATTTTTTAACTTTATGTGACTTATTTACTTATATATCATTATTTTTCACGCAATTACTTCTATATGATATTATTCCGAATAGAAGTGTAAGTTTAAATTTGCTACTCTGTTTATAATCCTTGGCATCAAATCTATTGCATTTATGGCTGTGCTTATTACTATACCTTTGCTAATCTGCTCATAGTTGCTAGCTAACATTGCTGGGGCATGTAAACCCCTCCAAAACTACTAAAATCTCTGCTCAAGACTAACCTTGTTAAAGCGCAACATTTAACTAGTAGGATCAGAAGGGAAACTAAGCCAACCGCATCCCACGACCATGGCAAAACAAAAGGCTAATGATAAGATCAGAATTAGGGAAAGTGAAGTAACAGCCAAGAAACACAGCAGATAACTGTACACTGGATGAATTAAATGTCCTAATCGAAGAGGTTGAGAACGTTTAGAAATAAAGACCAAGGAGAAGGAATCAGGGAAGAGTAGTAAGGGTGACTATAAGTCCTCCTTCAATAGACCGGCTACACACAACACCACTTTACACAATAGTGCAGAGGTACATGTTCACATACATTTTCCCCCTGTGCCCAACATGTATAGTCATACATCTGAGCAAACAAGGGCCAAGGACAATACAGCAGCTAGTGCGGGAGTTGATTGCAATAATAGGCTTGATGTTTTGGGTCCATCGAGTGCATGCAACCATCTGGGTCTATCACTAACCCTTCTGCCCAAAACCGTGACAACACAAGCCCACAGCTAATCTCACGAACAAATTAAATAGATAGCCTATGAAATTGTATTGACAGATTGTCCAAAGCACTTAAAGAGAAAATGGACACCTTACATCGTTGGTATCAAATATACATTCTAATTTTCAGCCAGCTGCCAAGAAGAATGACTCTCCATGCCCTAACTCAGGAAATCACCGGGGAACTATTCCTTCTGACAGGCTATCTACACAACTAGCAGCAGGGAACGCTAACTTAAACATGATTCCTAGTTGTCACACAAGCAGGGGCTCTAACCTGCCCCGCAAATCTGTGTTGCACCCCCAGAGCACCTATATGGCCTGAAGAGAATCTGACTTCAACACATATGCACAAAAGACCTTTAGGATAAATCCCTTTGTATACGCCCACGCCGAATATAATCATGGGTTCAAAATCAATAATTTGGCCATCCTAGGTTCCCAATAAGCATTAATATTATAATTATTGTCAGTGTCCCAAAACATGTTTTAAGTAAAAGGGAATGATAGCAATCATTGATTAATAAAACTACGCATTGACTCAGATCATTTAGAGTCTGTAGATCAATGATGAGGGTGTATTCCGTTTCAACAACAAACATTCTACCCTTGATCATAATGAGCTCAGACTTGCAAACCATAAGAGTGTTGAAGGACTTAAAGCATTAGAGATCAGGTTGAGGTCTGATATATGGTCTCAAATAAGGCTGACGATAAATCTGTCTCAGCTTACACCTCATAGCAGAACCAATAATATTCTTAAACCACAGCTGCAATCACAGGCTACTCCAGACTCCTCTGCTCCTTTAGTGAACCTTACAGAAGAATCTTGACTACCCAATAGACAGAGTGGGGGTGTTACAACATCTGCACACCAAATAAATCCTGCAGCAGTTATATCACTCCTAGCAGCCTCAAGGGGTGAAGCCTTTTATAAAAGGGAGAATGGTGAACTCATTTCTGGGTGGTTCTCAACACTGAGGCTGAAGCAATTAAAAGCAGTGATCAAATTACTGTTGTCACTGGGCGTTACTCCTGTTCAGCTAACATTTTACAATTACTATCCTGGAATGTAGCAGGGCTAATAGAAAAGTTAATTTATCCTGAAAAGGACTCTTTCATAGACCAGAACCATATTGTGCTATCACGGAAGAAGTGGGCAACAGAGTCGGCATTTAGGTCGAAGTGAATCTCCTTTTCATTGAATGCTGTACCATCATCAGCAGGGAGAGCCTCTGGTGGGCTGTTGATTTGGATAACAATGGAGCTGTTTACTAAAATTAAAAGAATCCCAATTGATAGTAGAGGTATATTGGGCATAGTCATTTCTACTGGTTTTCCAGATGAGGTTAGGCTTATTGGGATGTTTACCATCTATATATGCTTACTCCCAGCTCAATCACAATCAGCCACTGTTGATCAACTCTCACATTCGATTGACCAGCTGGATCATGATTGGCCCAAAATTATTGGAGGTGACTTAAACACTTCAGTGCAGGTAGGGACTATAGCCCTAGACATGATGGAAGAAGTATATGAAACCCGAGTGGTGCCACTTGCTGCTGTGGACACGTCATAGACAAACAGATCAGAGACCCGATGATCACCCATTAGTTGATGCTTTTTTTTTTTTACAGAGTTATATATAGAGTGAGCTTGACCCGAATTGTAGCACCAGTTGCATCACATGAGGACACATTAATTTTTTTTGTTAGGCACGGAGAGATTACATGATTTGCCTGGAATCATAGGATGTTCAGCGTCATTGCTGAGATTTGAACTTAGGTCCCCAGATTCGAGGTTGACGCCCTGGCCATTAGGCCAACTCCTCTCCCTTGAATGGCAGCATTCCAGCTAATCCCCCATCTCCATGCTACCTTCAATAGAAGCCTGTGTAGAAATAACATTGATGATATCTTCCTATACATCAAACTTTGGCCTTACAAGGAGGTGGTCCCTACACTCTAGAATGGATAGTGACAATGAGGTGCTCTATGCACAAATTCAAGCTAGACGTCTAACAAACACATGTTCACTGTGTGACATGACCTTATGTGCTGTTGTCACAACCAACAACAGAAGAAATATTAAATGGGCCTCACTTGCACAAAATACTATAACCCTCTCCTAAATTTAGCATCTATTCATGGTAATACTGGGTGCATATGAGTCAATCAACAAACGTTTGATCAATTTTATACGCTCCACTGAGAAATGATGAGCCAGTTGAAACATAATTTCACAAGAAAGGGGAAGAGGGAACATCTGCAGGAATGTTACCCTGGATGGTGCAAAGGCAGCCATACTTGAAGCAGTTAAATCAGGTGGCTGTATGGAAATTTTTCAGGCAATTAGAGTTAAAGAGCAACTCTGTTCGAATATAAAAGCCAATGTGAGGCAACCTAGTGGTCTTCTCTTACAGAATTACTCACCAATAGGAATGTGAATGTTTTTTGGAAACTAATAGTCAATGGGAACTGTACCATTGATACCCATCTAGAATTGGTGGAACAGCCAGATGCATGGGTAGCCCATTTTTCTGAATTATATAGTAAGTGGTTGAATGATTCATCTCCTTACTGTGGTGCCTCAGCAGCACCTCATTCTGCATTTAGGAGTGATGCACCATTGTGGAAACTATGCAAGCCTTACACCAAATGAAGAGGGAGAAAGCACCTGGTCCTGGTGGCATCGCAGGAGACCTGTTCATTTTCCAACCTGAAATCTGGGTTCCTTATTTAGACACTCTGGGAAATGCCATCATGACATGAAAGGACATTTCAGCATCCTGGCGGGGTCGCACTATTGTTCCCATCTATAAGAAAGGAAGGCACAATGTCCCTCTAAGTGCAGACCGATTAGCCTGATTGATAACAGTCAGAAGATTTTCTGTAGACAGGTACTGTCTAGACTCCTCCTGTCGATAACAGACCACTGCATTTTTTCGAACATCCAGGCAGGATTTAGGATTCGAGTCTGCACTGTGGACCAGGTGTTCTTCTCCATGCAGATAAGTTGGAATAACATTGTCCTGAAGCAGGAACATTTATATGTGGCCTTCATGGAATTGAGAAAAACGAACAAGTACCAACCACACACTTTTTTCAATCCTTATATTAAAGGAAGAAAGCAAACCAATATTAGTCTTGGGTTTGTTGGGTATTTCTTATTCTTACCCTTTTAATTTCTATTTTTTCAATTTTCTAAAAGATTTTTATGTATGAAAAAGAACACAAACATTTTTGACATTTGCACATAAATACAAAACATTATTCACATATATATACACACTGTACATTATTTACTTATTTTTTTATTAATATGCACAGATCCTTGTCTAAACTTGACAAAGTAACGCTCAATGTCAGTCTCAATTCAATACATATAAATGCAGACAATCAAAGATTATTCAAAAAATATAAACCATATCTGAATTCATTGGTCTATAGGTCAATTGATGTCTTATTTTATATGCCTACGCGTTTCGAACCAGTTGACTTGAATTCATAGGTTCTCTTCAGGGCTCTGTCTTTTAGTAAGTATCTAAAAGATGTGTACAAAAAATAAAAAATTAGTTTTCGCTTTCTATTTTATTAGTTTATTGTCTTCATCTATTCAAAGTGTCGCTATTTTATACCTGTTTTTCCAGCAGCCGCCGGTCTACAGGTTTGGCATTAATTTCCGTAGTCTTGGTCCTGCACCCAAAGTGGAAAATAAATGTATCACTATTTGTGTAGGGTATCACAGTCCAACATTGTTAAGCCTCATTTCCCCAGACATACCTTTCTTTATGTTTCAGTGCTCTTGAGTCTTATTACAATTTCTTCATAGGGAGACGCTCATTCTGTACCTTAAAGGACGACCTAGAATAGGGAGAGGTGTCTTGGTGTATATCAAGCCAGTGATTTAATTTCACCATTATTTTGCTTTTTTTAAAGTTTGTGAAGAATATATGTTGTGATATCACAGTGTCATTAGCACTTTCCGCTTTTCCAAGTTTCTAAAGTCCGTATATTGATGGGAGATGAATTTAAGTCCTAAATTTAGGACAGATTCCTCATCCTTTGTCAATATTTCCTGGGAGAGATTTACTACACTGTTATTACTTGCTACGATTTGTAGGTGTTTTTCCTTGTCCGCATTTCCCACGGTACCTTGTACCTTGCTTTGGATTGTTGGCCCTTCTCTAAAAAACTCACTGCGCAAAGACTCTGTGCAAAGGAATTATTGACAAGGGATGAGAAATCGGTCCTAAATTTAGGACTTAAATTCGTCCCCCGTCAATATACGGACTTTACAAAAACCAAACTTGAGGCAATAGATTTTTGTCGGAAGATTAGGCTCAGAGCCTTTTTTGCTAATCAACCTCCTTTAGTAGAAAAGGAAACCACAGGATTGCGGAATAAATCCACTTTTGTACCAACCCAAAAAATCCCAAAGCAAATTTATGCTTTTGAGCAGATTCTGTTGTCTTCTATAGACAAATTGGAGAGGAATAAAGGGTATATCAAACAGAACATAAGTAAAGGCCAAAGAGTAGCTCTGAAAAATCTGAAAGACGATAACTCGATTGTAATCAAACAGGCCGATAAAGGCAGCGCTGTGGTGGTCTGGTCGAGGGATAAATACATCACAGAAGCTAGGTCCCAGGTGGAGAATAGAGTGTGGTATAGATTATTAGAGGAAGATCCTGTTAAAAGTATACAGGAAATGATATCAGACATAATCAAACTAGGGATGGAAAGCGGGTTTGTGGGCCCTAAAGAAGGAGACTTTTTGATTAAAAAATTTCCAAGAACCCCGATTCTATATTTTCTCCCGAAAATCCACAAAAATTTTAACAAACCCCCAGGACGCCCAATTGTGTCAGGGTGCGATTCATGTTTAGAGCCCCTGGCCAAATATGTTGATTTCTTTTGAAACCCTTTATTTCCAAAGTAAAGTCCTACCTGAAAGATACCACAGATTTTTTAATCAAGGTGGAGGGTACTGAGTTTGATTCAACCTCAGAACTACTAGTGACAATGGACGTTACGTCCTTATATACCCAGATTCCCCAGGACAAGGCACTGGAAGTGATTGAATTGTACCTCGAGGCCCGGGTTAGACCACACCAAGTACCAACTTCATTAATTTTGCGACTAGCTGAGGTAGCCCTGAGAAAGAATCATTTTAGATTCAATGAGCAGTTCTTTATGCAAACCAAAGGAACTGCTATGGGTTGTCCTTATGCCCCAGAAATGGCTGTATTGTTTATGGCAGAATTCGAAAGGAAGTTCATTGATCATAACAACCCCTATATTGCACATATAAAACAATGGTACCGCTACATCGATGACGTGTGGCTCCTGTGGCAGGGGAGCCAGACGGAGTTGATGCAGTTCCGTATGTGGCTCAATACCAAACATCAGGATATTAGGTTCTCAATAGACTCTAGTGCCACAAAAATTACTTTTCTCGATGTAGAGATCACATGTGCAGAAGGAAGACTAAAATCTTCACTGTATAGGAAAAAGACGGATAAGAACACGATGCTACACCACCAAAGCGCTCATCCAAGAAATCTAAAAGCTAATCTGCCTTACGGACAACTACTCCGTATACAAAGAAATTGTACGGATATTGCAGATTATGAACAACACGCCAAAACATTCTGCGAAGAAATGAAATACAGAGGTTATCCTCGTAAATTAGTGAACCATTCAAATAAGAGGGCACGTTTCACACTGAGAGAATGTCTCTTACAGACCACTAAGAAACCTGAATTGGATCGACTGGTTTGTGTGACCACTTTTGGTCCAGATACCAGTAAGATCAGACAAGCAGTTTTAAAGAACTGGCACCTATTGGAGAACATAGAGTATTCCTTCCCCCGGCCACTCTTTGCATATAAGAAAAACGAGCAGATATAATGATACCAAAACCAAAGATTGATCTACTGACAAAGTGGGGTTTAAAACCCATAGTAGGACATCGCAGATGTGGCAACTGTGTGGCATGTGCCAACACAATGGAAGGTGAAGAATTTGCCCATGGCAATGTCAAATGGAAGCACCCGTGTTTTACAAATTGTAAAACTCGAAATGTCATATATGTAATTGTGTGACCCTGTTCCAAATTTACATCGGAAAAACTAGTCAACAAGTAAATACACGCATGACCCAACACAGATCAAGAATAAAAAATAAAGTTTTAACTGCCCCAATGGTCGAGCACTTTGTAGAAAATTGTCATGGGGAAAGTGACTTTAAATGGTCTGTCCTGTTCAGTGTCCAAAACAAAAAATCTTCAGTAGACCCTGAAAGAGTATTACTGCAAAAAGAAGCGTACCTAATATTGAAATTTAATAGTGCGCTTTCAGGCCTGAACTCATTGTCTGAAATTTCAAGATTGTAAATACTTTAGTGACAACCCAGTACAGGTGGATGCAGTTGGTATTTGGTTAAAGAATTACATCTTTTGCGGTAAAGAAGTCCATTATAATATGGCCGCCGCACACTAAACACCCGGGAAACGTTTACATGATGTAAATATGAGAAAAACCCGGGCTTCCACTTACAACGAATCGCTCAACATAAAATATATAAGGTTTAACGTACACATTCATTTTAAACCAATCTAGAATGTTTGTTAAAAAGTGGCACGATAAGCTTATCCCTTCCGAAAATGGCCGACACACAACACATGGCCTTTGCTATAATAACCCGTTCCAAGATGGCGACGGCGTCCACAGATTGATTCTGCAGTCACCGGATCGCCGAGAGCAGAGGTAAGGGGAGAGCAGAACAACCTAGGTTAATGAAGATCCTGTTTTAAAGTTTAAAAATACAAACTAACTTTAGGTCTCCAAAATAGGTCAAAAGAAACGAGTGCCCCCGAAATTTCTAATTGGTGCGCAAAGGAAAACGGAAAATACGCGGAGCACCGCTAGAAGACAACAGGTATGCCACCTCGAGTGTTAAAGATAGTATGGATGAAAAGATAGTTACACCGATAGATCTGACAGAGACCCGTTCAGAAATTTCAGGTCCAAAGGCAACTAGAGAATATTGGAGTACCGCCCCCACACATAGAATCTTGGAAAAGCGGAAAGTGCTGATGACACTGTGATATCACAACAGGTATGCTTCACAAAGTTTAAAAAAAGCAACAGAATGGTGAAATTAAATCACTGGCTTGATATACACTAAGACACCCCTCCAAATTCTAGGTCGTCCTTTAAGGTACAGAATGAGCGTCTCCCTATGAAGAAACTGTAATAAGACTCAAGAGCACTGAAACATAAAGAAAGGTATGTCTGGGGAAATGAGGCTTGACAATGTTGGACTGTGATACCCTACACAAATAGTGATACATTTATTTTCCACTTTGGGTGCAGGACCAAGACTACGGAAATTAACGCCAAACCTGTAGACCGGCGGCTGCTGGAAAAACAGGTATAAAATAGCGACAGTTTGAATAGATGGAGACAATAAACTATTAAAATAGAAAGCTAAAACGATTTTTTTATTTTTTGTACACATCTTTCAGATACTTACTAAAAGTCAGAGCCCTGAAGAGAACCTATGAACTCAAGTCAACTGGTTCGAAATGCGTAGGCATATAAAATAAGACATCAATTGACCTATAGACCAATGAATTCAGATATGGTTTATATTTTTTGAATAATCTTTGATTGTCTGCATTTATATGTATTGAATTGAGACTGACATTGAGCGTTACTTTGTCAAGTTTAGACAAGGATCTGTGCATATTAATAAAAAAATAAGTAAATATTGTACAGTGTGTATATATATGTGAATAATGTTTTGTATGTATGTGTAAATATCAAAAATGTTTTGGGTTCTTTTTCATACATAAAAATGTTTTTGAAAATTGAAAAAATAGAAATTAAAAGGGTAAGAATAAGAAATACCCAACAAACCCAAGATTAATATTGGTTTGCTTTCTTCCTTTAATATAAGGATTGAAAAAAGTGTGTGGTTGGTACTTGTTCGTTTTTTTTCTTAGATATATATGGTCCAACCAACCACATGTCCCAGGACCACCTAACTCCACTTATTGTATAAAACTTCATGGAATTGAGGCCACTTTTTACCTGATCCCTAGGGACAAGTTATGGAAGGTCTTTGGCAATAATGCATCCTGAGGAACATGCATTCTGAAACATATGCACAGGTCAGGTGGAATATGGTTGGAGATCTCATGCTAAGGGTGTAAATAAATCATGGCATGTGGCAAGGATGACTGCTTATCCGCATGTTGTTCAGTCTGTTTATTAATGTTGTGGTCGAGTGGCTGGGAGACTGCAGACATGATGCAACAAAATCTACAGCTATTAGCACTCCAATTATTATGTTTGCAGATGGCATGCTCCTTCTCTCCATAACTCCAATGGGCCTTCAATGCCTTTTGGAGCACTTTAGCTCCTTCTGTAAGTATTGGGGCCTAGAGATAAATCCTAGAAAATCTAAATTCATGGCATTGAACCCCCACGTTCCTTCAGAGGTAAGATGGTGGTGGAGGTGGCACCCCTGGAACAAGTGATTCACTTTGACTACTTTGGCATCAGACTAGTTGATCATTTGTCCGCAGGTCCCACAGATAGCAAAAAGCAGAGTTGTACTACACCAAAATGCATCTGCAGTGGCAAAGAAACATAGGGCCACATCCAGTGGTGTGGTCTACCCAGTGCTTGAAGTCTACAGGGCCTCTGCTATGGCAGGGGCCATGCATGGAGCAGACATCTGGGGTTATCCTGATTTGTCCCCTCTAGCCCAAACTGAAAATACATTTATCAATTCATTGCTCTGCTTGCCTTCAGGCACACCCCTGCCAGCCTTACATATTGACGTATCAATTAACAGGGCTGATTCAGTGCTTCTCTCGAAATCCCTATTGTACTGGGTATGCCTTTGGACCACATCGGAATGGGCCTTTTGTAGATATGACCTGGCAGAACCAATTACTTTAGACAGAAGCATATGCATTCCATGGCTCCACAAGATTAAGGGCCTAATTTATGAGGTTTTGCCATAGGGTAGCGCAGCAGGCCTCACTGCTGCGCTTCCCTGCGGCAAAAGAAAAGGGCAGGAATTCGCTGTATCTATAAAATACAGCAAATTCCTGTCCTTTTTCCCTGCGCAGGCGCACAATGGGCTGCCTGCGCCAACGCAGGCAACTTTGCACCATGGCGTAAGGGTGCCTGCGTTGCGGGGATGATTATTTTTGTACAGGAAGAGAAACCTTTCTGTACAAAAATAATCACAAGAGGCTTTTCCTCTTTCTACGTTTGCTGCAGGATGCAGCACACATAGAAAAAGGAAAAATGAGGAGAAATAAAGATATTTCTCCCCGTTACGCCCCCTTACGCCGTAAGCTTTTGGCACTGCCTCAGATTTACGATTTCTCGTAAATCTGGGGCAGTGTCAAAAGGCCATGGATGTTGCTGGGAACGCCCCCAGCAACACCAATTGCACGCCCCTTTAACGCAGAACACTGCGTTAAAGAGACTGATATTTATCTGGCAGCATTAAGCCAAAAAAAGTGGCTTAGTGCTGCCTGATACATATCACGCAGGCTTCTGCGCCACGGAACGTCACAAAAAGTGACGTACCGACGGCGCAAGGGGCTTCATAAATGAGGCCCTAAACATCTATTTGAAGTCACTAAAATGGAGGAAGCATGATACTCCCCAACTGTAATAAATAAAGACACTGTCACCCAGCTGCAGGAATCTTTTTGGGAATTCACACTGACTAAACTATGGAATGACGAAAAAGGCAGGAGCATCTCTGAAAAATGACTCCAATAAATGTATCTACTTGTTGGAGTCTTATTTGAAAGGTATCAGACCTTGGCAGGCCAAGAATTTGTACAGTGACATTTTTAATTTGTGGCATATTGAGGAGGTCATTCACAGGTGAGAAAGGCAAGAATAACACTCCTACATTTAATTGCCCTTTTTACCCGATGATCTCAGAGTCAGTACAGCTCTTTATTTTTTTCTTCCCAGGCTATGTTCAGCCGTATCCCAGTTTGCAAAGATTTGCACATAGTACACTATTGGGAGGACTATAGGCTCCTTAGAGGCGAGACAAAGAGAAAATTGTATTTGCCACCTCTAGGTTTCGCCACTGGGCCTGGAGAATTGGAACAAACAGGATTGCCAAAGAGGGTTGAAGGTCTAGATGGGGATAGTTTGTTAGCTCCAATACAATGGACCTCCTACTAAAGTCTCCTCCTGCACTTTAAAGATCCTGCAGTCATTTAAATTACGATTTATGTAGGTGCTTTTTAATGATAATCTTAGTAAGGATAACTGTTTTTAGATTAACATGTTTTAAACCTTGTTTACATAGTTCTTATGGTATTCACCAGACATGAATAAAACAATATTAAAGTAGTTGGGATATAAGGAGAAAACTTGTTCTAGAATCAGTAGACCAAAGATCAACAATGGAACAGTCTAGATTAATTGAGATTACGTCTCTTTTGTTGCTTCTATAACTACAAAATCCATTTGTTAAGTCAGTTTCAAACTGCACTAATTTACTTTGCACGACAGTACTTTAGTCTTAGAACTGCATCACTAGACATTTCCCTTTCATGTGATTACAGCAACTGTGATAACTAGAAGTATTACTCGTGCACCTTAATCAATCCGCAGCTTAGTACTGATACAGTATGAATTTTCTGGAATTGAAATTATGACTTTTTCCTTTTGCTATAAATTCTGGTCATCATCACATAAATAAATGTAGGCCAAAGAACCTATACACATTCCACCACAGAACATGACAGCCATAATAGGTTTTTGTCCATCTTTTGTGTTTTGTCCCTTGACTTTGTGCCGTCATGATAACAGAGAATCATTGTATGTAAAAGTTCCTTGTGAAGAAGATTACTAAGATCAATGTACGGTATATTCAAAACAATAATTCATTGTTCTCTATGTTTAACTTTTATGACCTAAGGCCGAAATAACGTTTTTAACTACTACTGCTGACAAATAATTTTTCCAGGGCATGCACATCATAGGACACCACCAAATCCATCTGTAAGAGTGCTCAGTAGAGAAAGATAACTTAGGGTTTATCAGGATGCTATATACGTCTGACAACACTCCATGGTAGAGGCCCTGGATCACAATATTTTTCAGAATAGGGGTATTCAGTTATTTAAGAAGGTAAGAATCCTAGCCAGCATATCAAACAGCATGACATTTGATGATGATGACATCAACATTGTTTGTCATCGAACTAGAACAGATTTTTTTCAGAAATAAATGATTTTCTGTTTTCCATTGTATAATGGTAAATAATCTTTATAGTATAGTGCACCGACTTTCAAGTGGTCAATATAGCCGTGATCTTTGAACTATTCAGCATTGGAGGTATTGAGTTCTTTAAGTACAAAGAGGATAGCAAACTCAAATTATGCAGTATGGATTTTTCTATTGCAACTCAAACTCAATTTGTAGTATCAAGGAGGATATGGGTGAGATGAAATAGGTGGTGTGCCATGTAGAAAGGTTGCATTTGAAGGATCGCAGCCTGAATGTCTCTGAAAGAGCATGTAACTTAGGTACTTTTAGGCTGGGTCTCTTCTTGCTCCACATTTTGCCTTTAATACCAAAATGCATTGCTGCTAGTAGGTTTCTTGTGATCGGCAATGGGAGCACACCAACACACATTAAGGTGCTGCGGTCATCTTAACCATTTGGATATTATCCTGCAGTGCTAAGTTGAGATGAGACCATCTTGCGAAAGCATTCTGGGTCTGGGTGATAACGAGTATAGGTTGCCTTCTACCATTCTTTCTAATCCCTTGTTGAAGCTGATTCCCAGGTACAAAGAATGCTTACCGACCCAGCTCATATCATACCCACAAAGGCTGGCCCTGTAAGAGGTAAGTGAAATGGGCAGGCTTTCACATTTCCCCCAGTTCAGTTGGTAAACTGAAAATTGTGACAAGGATTGGATCATGGATATTGTGCAGAGATTGACACCCTTAGTTCAATTACTGTAGGCATAGAATAGGGATTTGACTTGTGTGGCTTGTGTGGGTGTTCCCTGTATGAGGTTCGAATTACTATGAATAACAGCTCAAGATCCAAAAGAAAGAGAAGGGTGGATAAGGGCAACCCTGACGAGTGCTGTCTCTTATAACATTGGCCTGCAATAGATATCCACCACATGTAATTTGTGCAATAGAGGAGTCTTATAGCCAGTTGACATTGAAAATAAAATTGTGTCTTGAGGTTCTGAAAGGATGTACCCAATGAACTCGCTGATGATTTTCTCTGCATCCAATGATAAAACCGGACCTTCAGTTTGTAGGTTCTTATTTTATTGTGAATATCGTTAGTTTAAATGAATTCTGAATAATGAAGATATTAGTGGGTTATTAAGGAACCTTATCTCATCATACTTTACGTATGATGCTTCTGAGTTGCACATGCCTTCTAAACATATCTATTGTTTGAAAGAATATATGTGTGAGAAATATTAGAAAATAGTATTGACTACCGAGGTAAAAAGGAATATCTAATGTTGGTGTCATAGTGATATCAGGTACATGCTACTTGACATATGATCTTCACCTCAGCTTTGTACTTCTATGTTTTGACAGTGGTTTCAAAGGTAGTATCTAAGCTAATGTACACATGGAACTTGCTCAATAGACCATGGTAATGTTTCAATTTCTACATGTATCATTTTTAAACAGGGATGAATATAATTTACAACAAATTTGTTCCTAAACTTGAAACCAAATTACAAGTTAAACTGTACATTTCGATCCCTGCTCAAGCAGGACTTTGCAAGGGGACCCTTCTTATGAATTATACAATACCTATCTGAAAATTACTGTTTTCTCATGACATGTTTCACCGGGAAATGCCAAGAAAAATATATCCGGTGGAAGTTGCTCAAAAACAGGTAAAACAGGTGGAGTTTGGGTAGGAAAGCTACCACAGCTACATGTTATAGCCAATTAAATTTCAATGCTTTGCAACAGAGTGTAACAAGGGACTGAATTCGAGTGTCTCAGAAGGAAATCTTACCCACTGTTTTCTCTTGTCAGATTTCGGTAGGATACATTTGAAAAAAATATCAGGAAAACGGGCCATAAAATTATCAAAATATTCAGATTTAAGTGGCTAACATACCTATCCCTCATGTTATGTCTACTTTCCAGGGCAAAGACTTGGAATAACATGATATTAGTCTCATCCTGTAAATATCTCATCCTTGGGTAATGGCATTTATCTGATTCGGTAAATACCACTTAAACTTTGCAGTATTCGTATTCAGTTCATTGGTAGGACTGGCCATTGCTTTTTGAGGAAGAATGTCAAGATATTGGAGCTCCCAAAATCTATATGTTAATATGGGTTGAAGTTTCTTCAAAGTACTGCAAGACGTGCTTTGGAGTTCATTCAAAAGTATGTAACTGTTTTTGTTCGAATTCTGCACAGTATCCTGAGTTATGAACACTGTTGATGAGGATGGAAACCAGGACGACGGTTGCTCCTACTTCTGTCTGCACTGTAAGCACAATTTATGAGGACCGAAGGAGGACAGAACCTGGAAGCGGCTTTAGACCACTGCAAACTTCATAGTAAATTGTGATTATTGAAATTCTATGCATCAGGTAGAGAAAAACCTTTGCGTGCCTCTCATTTAGTATACAGCTTATTCCATCTTAATTATCTCTAATGTCCTTTGCCTCACCTGCTTAAACTGCTAACAGCATGACATCCCGAGCAATTGTACAAAACACACAGGAAGAGTCGCAAAAACAAGGGGCATGAGGTTTAAGTGTACTGGCATTAATTATATCCACTAAAATTAATAATCATTACTTCGTCTGTTATCATGTATTGGGGCAGCTGCATCCTACCGTCAACATCCAACCAATGGTTTATGTTAGTGTCACTTAACTGCATCTGCTGTACTTTTATGGGGCATGTAACAATAAAATACTGTTTGAAACACGAGGGCTGCCAAATCACTGATGTTCAAACACCGCCGTCAGACCTGGAGAACGAGAGAGCGAAAGATAGAGAGAGAGAGACAGAGAGAGAGAGAGAGAGAGAGAGAGAGGGAGAGAGGGAGAGAGAGATAGTGACTGATAACCCTGTGTGTTTTAAAAGCTGGGCCTAATACACATCTTTTAAGTTTCATTACATTACTTCGAATATACCATATGAAATATCCTGTGACAATCTCAATATTTCCAACTCTTTTTGGGTGGTTAAAATGTTTGGACTTCCAAGAGCCTGAAATCCAAATGCAACCTCTATAACATATGCAAGGAAATACCAGCGCCATACTTGTTGCTATGTCAGTGACCTCCTTAACTGAATCGTAAGTGGCATCTGTGCTCTGAATAATTCACAAGATAAAATTTTTATATGCTCTATTTTCCTTCTTGGGAACAAACAATCACGTCCCCACCACTAGTAACTCCTTAATACCGCACTGTGACTCAAAGAACACATAACCAGTTTGTGCGAGTAAGGATTCTCCTAGTTCCTCTCACTGCATAAGCAGTCAACGCGAGAGTTCACAATCCTTGAAAGGATGAATCCGTGTATAATATACAAATACCAAAGTTTGAATCCTCCATCATGAATGTTACCCCAGAATTGTTCATAATATTCCAAAGTTTTAGGCATCTCCGGGTGTAGCATTTTGGTTCGAACTCTGAAAACAGAACTCTGGGCAAAGTGTTTAAATATCTTGATTACCCAGCAAAGAGATCTCTGAAACATGAGGAACGTATACTTCACAATTTTGAACTGGCAACCACAATTCCCGCCCTGGGACTTGTAGTAAAGTAAGGCAGAGTAGACCTGCACCCAATAGCGAAGGCCCAAATCTCGATTTAGCAAACAGATTCGCCCCATTAGCCGACTTAAACACTAATGACTGTCAACCAGCCCCAACATTGACCCCAACGCCAGTACCCCTTGAGGTGCCGGCTTCATCCCTATGTACATTTTTGACCTGGAATGTCGCAGGGATGAGAGCCAAAAGGTCAGACCCCACTTGGGTTAATTATATCTCCAGACACCAGGTGATAGCTATTCAAGAAACCTGGGACACCTCACCAAGCTTTCTGCTAGATGGCTTTTCAAGTTTCACAATATCAGCAACTCCAAGCAGTGCAGGGAGAGCGAAAGGGGGGCTTACCTTACTCTTCTCTTTGGAGTTAGCGGGGTCATTTAAGCAGTTGGATTCAGGTTCACCCAATATTTTAATAATAGAATGGATTGTTTCCCCAGGGTGCACCCTACTTGTAATTAACTTTTATAATTCGTGGGTACGACAAACAGAAACGGACCATGTGGACCTTCTGGAGAACTTCCTGAAAAACTATAGTCAAAATACACATATTCCTTTTGAGCTCCTTTTGATGGGAGATTTTAATATTCATCAATGTAAACTACTGTGCCATGCAGGTGTTTCAGAGGGCCCGAATGGAGCGGATACCCCGCATTTTGAACACACTAAAATGGGGGAAGCGCTCGAACTACTGCTAGCTAGTTTTAACATGTATGAACCAACCAATACAGGGGGAAATGAGATGGTACCCACTTATAAAGGCTCGACCAATGGGTCGTTATTGATTATATATTCACCTCCCCAGGCCTTATTCCAAAGGTGAAAGAATACAAGGCAATTGCCTCACCCCATGGCGACCATAATCCTCTGTCGGTGGAGTTACGCTGGAGTGACTTATGGTGCAAACAAGTGGGACAACCTCGGGTTTGCACCATGGCGATGCCCAGTGACCAGGGCAGATGGCTTAAATGGGGTAGGGTTGTGCAGGAAACATTTATGGATACCTTATTGCCTAAAATTGAGGGGTCACTTGCAACTTGTATGGACCAAACCACTCCTAACCCCCAAATTATAGTAGCTTTTGACTCTATCTGTGTACAAACTGCCAGGGACCTCATGACACCTCCATCAGGATTTCCTCCGAAGCCTCATAAATGGTTTGATACCAATTGTTCACGGTCCTATAGATCCTTGAAACGAGCCTTAAAGGCTAATGGAAGGGACAAGGTCCTAATTTCCAACTTGAGGCGGGAATACAAAGCAAATATCAAGGCGAGGAAAAAGGCGATTAAAAATAATGCATGGAATGATCTCCTCACTATAGATGTCCTTAGAGATAGTAAACGATTTTGGGACATTATAAACCATTCTTTCTTTTCGTGAGATGATAATACTGCCATAGACTGTGTGATCCCTGATGAGAAGTGGGTGCAGCATTTTAGTAATGTATATGGCGGTAAGTGCAGTGAAACAGCTAGAATTACAGAGGGGGGCCACTACTCACCCGCAGTGGACTTTACTGAGGAGGAGGTCCACAAAGCAATAATGGAGTCTTCTAAAAATAAGGCGCGTGGCCCAGATGGTGTGCCGGCGGACTTTTTCAAATACTCCCCGACACTTTGGTCTAAAGTATTAACTAGAGTCTTTAGGGCAATAAATGAAGGAACTCTCCCTGATACATGGGCAACATCTATCATAGTACCCATTTTTAAAAAGGGAAACCGGGAGGACCCAGGGTGTTATCGCCCTATTTCCCTCATCGATTCTGCCTTTAAGATCTTGGGCAGAGTCCTATTGGCCAAACTGATGGAAAATCTAGAGTTGTGCGGGGGGCTCTCGAATATCCAATATGGGTTTCGAGAAAAGCGGGGCACCCTGGAACAATGTTCCAACCTGCATCTTTTGGTCTCTAAATATACGGTGGCTGGGGAGGGGTCAGTATATTTGGCCTTTATGGACCTCTCCTCGGCCTTCGACCTGGTAAACAGGTCTAAGCTATGGTCTCTTTTACTTGAGACTGGGATAGAGGCACATTTAGTAGCTCTCATTGCTAGTTTGCATCAGGACCTTTCAGCTAAAATAAGGGTCTCTAGGGATGGCAGGTGCACGGACAGTTTTAGGTCTGAGAAAGGGGTGCGCCAGGGCTGCATCCTGGCCCCCCTTCTCTTTACCATCTATATAAGTGGGCTGGGGAAATACCTGGAAGCAGGAATGGCTGACGTGCCGCGTATGGGAGGAGAGCAGGTTCCGCCACTCCTATACACGGACGATGCTGTGTTAATTGCCCGTACCGGCATTGGTCTACAGGCCCTTTTGGACCGATTTGGCTCCTTTATGAAGAATCTTGACTTAAAAATTAATGTAACGAAGTCACACACTATGATTGTAGGCCGTAAAGGAAATAAGTTGCATGCAAAATCTTTTATTTGTAAGGGTGAGGTTCTTTCCAGGGTCCCTGTTTTCCCATATTCTTTTTGACCAGAGAGGCTCCTGGGTCCCCCAGATTAAGGCAAAGAGCATAAGCTTAGCCCGATCAACATCAGCCCTGTTGGCTTTTACAAAAAGACTAGGGGCCAAACCAATGGAGGCAGTGATAAAGGTATACAACAGTAAGTGCATTCCAATTGCCATGTATGGGTCCGCCTTGTGGGGATATGTAAATGCGGATAAAATCCAGAGGGTGGAAAATGGGCTCATTAGACAATTTTTATCTGTCCCCAATTCCACCCCTACCTTCGCGATTCATGAGGAAATGGGTTTGTCCTATATTACTGATAAATTGAAATTAGCCCCACTTCTTTTTTGGGCTAAAACATGGTCGAACCCTGAGTTAACCCCTTATCACGCTATTCTTAAAGATGTAACCTCAAGGGATCAGGCCATGAGAATACCCTGGTTGAAATACATTAGATCTGCATTTTCCACGCTTGGGAGACCGGAGCTTTTTACCGTACCAACTAACATCAGGAGGGAAGACATCAGGTGGATTAAGCAAGAATTCTGGAGAGGGCTTGCCTGGAGAGAGAGGAGTTGGAACTGAGGAAACCCTCTGTAAGAGCTTACATAGTTTTAACCACTACCCCCTCCCTGGAACCATATTTAAAAATCGTTACTAACCCACTCCACAGATTCTTGCTAACAAAATTTAGGTTGAACTTGATTCATTATTCACTTGGTAGTTTCCCCGTGTGGTCAAAACCAGAAGACAGTCCACCCTGTGATCGTGACCAGTTTTCGAACCAGAATACCCTCCTTTTACATTCTTTTGTGGTCTGTATACCACTGAGAGGGCAAAATATTTATTACCTATCCTGAAGGCTGCTGGCTTTACTCAAGTAAGGCCAGCGCTAATTTTCCTCCAATCACTAGCGGACAGTCATACCATTTTTAGTGTTGCATGCTTCCTAACAGCTGCCTTCAGATTAAGGAACACAAGAATTACCAGGAATGTTTTATTTTAATCTTATTTTAAATGTGGTTTTATCTGTAATTAATTTTAATAATTTGTAAACATTAGGAAACAATGAGATTAATAATTCATTGTCATAATTGGTAATCAAATTCACTGATGTTTTAAAAAATTGTTTTGTATTGTATCTTGCCTTTTATGATTTTAACAAAAATCGAATAAAGTGTATTTTGACTGACTTGTAGTCTGTCCTAACTTTAACTGAGTTTTTCATGTGGAGTGTGTGTTGCAGATGAGAAGCCTCACACAAATTGTTGCCCACACTTCTGCATACTGCGATGATCTCTTTTGCCTCAAAAGATTCACGCCCCCCTGATGTCTGAAAAGGGGCATCTCCTCTCTTCCTACCCAGCTGAACCAGGTCTGTGAATCATGTCATTAAGGGACTTGCAACTGTGGAGCCAATCTTTCACCTGCTGGTTGTGCTCTTGTCACTAGTGAAACATAAATCATTACTGCTGGAACATGTTATTATGCTAACCCTCAAACAGAAACTGGAAAGCTGTTCATACCTGGGGAGCTGCATGACTTTTCTTGCTTTGCTATCTAGCACTTCGTTGAATCTAAAAAACCAAAATCTGGTCAAATATCTCTCCTATGATGAAGCTACTTTGACACAAATCAAAGGAAGGAAGTATTTAGTTCTGTTTATGTGTAAAAGAGAATGCCTGCACCAATAAACCACAACACCTAGGCTGAATCAGTCATCTAGAGCCTGAACAAAAATGACCACGGAATTGCATCCATGTGTAAATACACTAGCTCCCATTGTCATCTCCCAAACCAACTTACTCATTTACAAAGTCATCACAAACAATATCGCCACTTAAGTGGCTGATATGTTCTCTAGGAATAGTGGAACTTGGCACACCCACTGACAGACACCATCAGACTGGACGAAGATAAAGTAGTTCAAAGAAGAGGACAATGTCCTCCATTTATGCACCTGTGGTCTTTGCATCAATGTTTCTAACAGGGCAACCATAGACCTGCTCCACAATTAGTGACAAGCTAAAACATATATAAAATAAGAAAAAGTCTCCAGTCGCAGAACCTAACTACCATTCCATCAACTAGGGACATTAGCGTTGCCTTTGACCGTTAAAGCATTCATATTAAGAGTGACCGTTAAAGCATACATGTTAAGATTGACCTTGAATACCTACAGCTTTTGCAACTTTGCTGATTTAAATCCAGCTATGCTTGGTACAGACAACACAAGGAGGAGATGTTCCTCAACCTGTCTACAACTGTGTGTATTTTGGAAAAAACAAGTGCTCTTTTTGGCTGCAGTTCTCTCCATGTATGACTACATCTGGATGGACAGGCACCCCAGTGCAAAGGATTGACAGGAGCAAAGGAAAATTGCAAACAAGATCTTTCGCTCAACCCTTAACATAACATCTACAGGGGAAAACTCCACGGATTATTATGCAATAAGAATCAGCATGTTTAGTTCTGCTTCTTTGGTGATAGAGGTAAATGTGGTGAGATAAACCACACGAAATCGGCTTCTCGCTTATCTGTATCTTTAAGGAGGGGGATCCTTAGGACGTTTGTCCATCCGCTCAGCAACTTTATCTCTAGCACGAGTACTCCAACAGATGAAAATAACTTCATCAATGATTGGTCTTCTACATAAAACAGAGTTTTGGGTCCAGGCCTAAAGGGAGCGCAAATGAACTTCACTAGATGATTAGCTGCTCCACATCAGGGATCCAGAATTGTTATTTCTAGTCAAGTCTACACCGTGCTTCCGTCCATAGCTGTCACAAAATGTTTCTCCGTGTGTATGCTCCCTCTTATGGGGAGCTATCAACCACACCCTAGGACAACAAACCTGGTAAAACCTAACATGTCCTAATATGTCAGATACAATATCAACACTCGTTCCCTCTATTATAATATTTACAGTACGCATTCCTTCTGCTACCCCAATACTCCCTGTTGCGCGGGGCCATATTGTTTTTTTTTTTAACAGTATCAAGAAAGATTCACTAAATCAGAAATTAAATACATTAAAAAAATAGGGAAGAGAAAACAGATAATCATCAAGAGCATCAGATCTGAAATCTCAATCCAGGCTATTGGAAATATTAACAAGTCTGACCAATTCATTTTGGAAACCACCCAGGCTTGTCTCCTATAGGGCAGCCCAAAATATCTAATGACTCTATAAAGTTTGTACACCCTGTTAATATTTCGGCAACTTACCAGAAGTTGAGATGTCTTCCTGAAAATCCCACAGGATTAGTTCCTTATTTAACTGCCACTACAAATCCAAGTTTGATATCCTTTTATGTGAATATTCCTTGGAAAAAACACCATGATGTATACACTTTTCGGCATTTATCAACCCACATCACTAATGGTAAAGTCATTCAAAGAAAAGACAACAAGTTGTTACAACTAAATGATAACAAAACAGTTTCCCACCTCACTTGTCAATCGGTTTATTTAATAAACCAAATCACGAAAATGCCAATCGAGATCACAGATTAGGAAGAAAGGCAAAGAACTATCGGAAGACAAAGTGAATGCTTATTGTGAAATCGTTTTACCCAACCATGACTTAGTTATTGTTCTTAAAAGAAACATTCAAGACCCGAAGGACAGAAATAGATAGGAAAACTAAATTAGCTTTCAGAGTACCTAAAGGTATGTCAATTGAAACGATTTCGAGGATTTGTTTGGGATACTGTAATATATATTTCCTAAACATCTTAGCCATGGGAGGACGATACAGAAGGACCATTGTAACAAAATTGGGTTATCAGTTCTGATGGATGTGAGTCCTTCAAAAGTAATAGGTCTACAATTGTCTACTTACAGAGAAGTACACCATTGTAGCCCTTGACTCTCTCAGGCTAATGAAGCATAGCAGTCCAAGACCTACTCATGGGAGATGGTGTGCGCTAGCAATCTTTATCCGCTAGCACACAACAACAATGCTCAATAACACTTATTTAGTCAGTAGTTTTTCTTTGAAAATGGAAAATGCATTTATTACACACACTGCTAAGTACTACACATTAATTCACAAATATACATATCAGGCAGGTGGCAAGGTCTTTGGTGAGAATCTCAAATCTGATTTGACCCCTAGAGAATCATGAACACCTTAATCACAATAACGTGAAACCTACTCCAGATGCAAAATTTTTATATAAGGAAATGTCACTTATTGGCCTTATCAAGAGATCACAACATCAGTATGTGTAAAACAAGCAGATTGGCTTTGTCAAGGGGTCACCACATATCTAAGGCAGACCTACTGGCTCTGCAAAGGGTCACTATATTAATAAAAACAATAGTCACATATTAGAAGCCACCATTAAAATCATAGAACCCAAAAATCACATGAGAATGCAATTATGTGAAGGAGTGGCTATTTATTCCATGTCGCAGGGGATGGGATCCCTGGGATACTGCCCTATGTCAGCCTCATGAGATGTGGTCCCTGGGAAGAATTGTGGCCTGGGAGGGGCACCTCAAGATGCACTGACCCCTAGGAACTGGCCCACCTCAGGAATAATTTTGAGATATAGCGGTAGATCCCCACTTGCTCTGTTTCTATTTTAGGCTTGTTTCAGTAGGCACAAACTTCAAAGGTGCATACTTCAGGGACCTTGGGCCAATTTTCGTGATCCTGGACTCATTGTACCCCTGGTTGTGAGCTCTAGCCACCAGGAACATTGCCAATGGGCTTCTAGGACACTAAAGGCTGCACTTTTCTGGGAGCTAAATGTACAGGATCATTGCCCCAGTCTTCTCTGTCTTGGCTCTCGGTTCTCCTCTCTTGCTGATTGGGACATCTTGTGCAGGTCCTCTGCTACTAGCCAGTGGAGCACCCTCCTTCCTATGACTCCTGGGTATCTTGCTGGGTACTTGGGATTGCAGTGGAGTCTAGACCTTCCCTCAACTAATCCTCTGGTAGTATATTGGGGCCAGTGTCACTGGCTCTGGAGAGACCCATCTAGTCCTGGGGTCAGCTGCAGATAGTACTTAGCAGGGCGTCAGGTGGCTTCTCCTTCCAGTTGTCCTTAAGAAAGCAGCCTTCATCTTCCAAGTCCAGGCTCTTGTTTAATGTCTCGATTGTGCAGCAGTTTATAAGTATGTGTGAATAGGTATAGATGCCAGGCACCCCATGACAATCCTAAGATGCCACATTATCCCTCCTCTCCTGTCCCAACTCTCCTGCGCAGCATTCTGCTACAAACCAATATGCCCAGCACTTCTTCCCCTGTGCAAATCTTCTGTGCCCACTGAGAGGTGTGGCAATGGAATGGAACAGACCCTCCTCTGTGGTCACTCCAAATCAGGTCTGGGGCATCCCCCCATCCCACTGGTTTTGGAGGGAGAAAGGAAGGGAGCAGGCTTGGTGTCAGGTTTATCGGTTTGTTACAGGGTAGGCCTCCTTGAAATGTAACTAGTCCTTGGACAGAGTCCACAGGTCACCCTGTCATGGGAAGGCCATCTGCTCCACATACCGAGGCCTCTTGTACTCTGTTTCGGAAGAATCCACATCACATGACATCCACCTGTAACTTGGCCGGTGAATACGTGCAAGCTATGGGCAGGAAAGTTAACTTTTTAAAAGTACCTGTTGCTTCATAGTTAGATCAAATTTGATTTTACCATTACATTGGATTTCTCTAGTTGCTCCCAATCTGAATTTAGCATTTATTACATTTAACACTGTAGCCCTGTTTTTCTCTATGGAAGCAGCCAGCTTTGCAACAGTGAATATAGCTTTTTAGGACATTTCATGTTCAACATTAACTTTTCCAAGTCCTATCATTAAATACCATGAACACTACATTTATGTGCAGTAAAGCTTACTTCAGGGTGACTAATAAATATGTAAAAGGAAGGGGTACACTTATCATATGAGGTTATTTTGAGACATCAATAATGCAGTTTAAAACAGCTACAGGCGTTTCACCTATGTGCAGATACTAGGGTGCACATGATGGTAGTCTCTCACTCGCAGCTGGCACATATACCTAACATGTTTGCATACATGTTAAAGTGTAACCAGCCCAGTTCCCCTTGCCCTAACTGTGCCAATGTGGCCTTATCTTAACTGGTGGACACTGTTGGTAAACATGATCCATCCAATTACCATGAAATCATTGTGAGTGAGACCCAGGGAGTGAGATTCACCCACAGTAAAGGTAAAAAAAACAGGTGACAGATTTACTAACATTTCACATAGCGCAGTACAGCAAGGAAACATGCTGCACTGAACTGCATTGCTTGAAAGGGAGACATCAAAAATGCATCAGAAGATGGCGGCCGGATAAGAGGTCCGGTCGGGAGCTTCATGCTCGCCGCAACATACATACTACAAATCCACCTTATGCCTATGTAACACAGCAAAAAAACCCGCAGTTGACAAAAAGAAAAGAGCTCTAAGCACTGAACTCACTGAACTCACGGAACAAATACTTTCGGTGACTTTGGCGATTGGGGGATGCAAGCCTACCCACTCCAAGGCACAGCTACAGCCGACAGCAACACGAACAGCAAGGGCGGAGCCGCGGTGACAGCCACAATTCATGTTATCCTGACGACGTGCTCTGGGCGGCCACATCAGGAGCAAGCAGGGACTGCAGGAAGGAGATCGGAAGGATCCCCTTCCTGTTCTGGGGCAGGAGCGGCAGTGTGAGCACGGCAGACACCACTGCAAGCACTGCGGTCCCACTCTCAGCTAAACCCTTACAGTTCTGGGTTAGACAGGGGAGAGCTGTCAGAGCAAAATCGGCAGAACGGCCAGGACAGGCAGAATAAGCAGAAACGGGCGAATCCGGGGAATGCACCACAACGGAGGAGAGGAGTGAGAAGCAAACAGAGGTGACGTCCCGTATACTCCCCCTACCAGAGGCGAGGCATTTCCATTTCAGAAATCGGTGAAATCTACCCAGGCCTGAACAGAGGTCTGCATACACGCCCATGAGCAAGGTATACGGGGGGAGAGGAGGGGAGGGTGTTGCCATGCTAGACTTGCTCATTGGCTGTAGAGGGAGCAGGCAAGTGAGTGGTGATAAGGGGGCAGGAGCAGAGGGAGCAGAGGGAGGAATAGAGGCAGAAGCTGCAATCTCACATGCAAGTTTGGAAACTAGGGGAGATGGGGATACTCAACCCCCCCCTGTAGGGGCAACCCTTGTTGAACCGCTAACAGAGGTTGAAGGTGAGAACAGGACAAGATCTAGCTACTGCCTCAGGAACAGGCAGTTCTCCAAACAGAGCTTCCTCCCCCCTACAAAACAAAGTGTGCCCCCCAGAAGCACAAAAAGGAAGCCAAGAGGGGTTCCTAACCCAGATCACCAAGCGCAAAAAACGAAAGGCAAAACAGCGAAGGGGAAAGACCCAGGGAAAGACCAATTAGAACGAAAGATCAGAGTGACCCCCTCTCTAAGATCTTTCTTTAAAGTTCAGCAGCTGGTTCAAGCGAGAGGCAATCAACCTGCTCTGGAAGATAAGAACAAACCTGAATCTGTTAACGTAGGCTCTACACTAAAAAATAAACCTCTTGCTAAAGCTGGACCGAACGCCGTAACACCAGACGACAAAATCCTGGGCATTAGCAAAGAGAACGAGATAGCTACTCACATACCCCCACAGGCTGAGGCACCAGGAGACTCAGCCATGGCAAAATCCACTGAACAATCAGCAGGTGACTTAGGGTAAGACCATCCCGCACTTAGTCAAACAGAGAAGCTCATGGAGATGTTCATGGACAAAATGCTGGGAGAAAAGGGAAAAATTTGCAGTTTCAGAAGCTAACCAGAGCAAAATTCAGGACGTTTGTGAAACTCTGGACGACAAACTGAACGCACCAGGAGAAAGAGGGACAGCGGTCGAGTCAGTGGTAGAAGCCCTCAATAAAAAAGTGGAAACTAATCAAAAGGAAATTTGCTCCTTAAGAGACAGCGACAGAAGCATGAAGGAGAAACTTGAATCACTAGAAAATCAGGCAAGAAGGAATAATTTGAGGGTTTTGTACGTCCCAGAGAATTTGGAAGGGACAGACATCAAAAAGTTCACTGTCTCACTCCTGGAAAAGTATGTCCCCTGGGCCAAAGAAGCTAATCTGGCAGAAGACATACAGAGGGTTCACTGTGACCCTTTCGGCAAAAATAAAGAGAGAAAGACACCAAGGAAGATTTTAATTAATTTTAAAACTTACACCTTAAAAGAGAGAATCTTAAGCGAGGCCTTAAGAAAGGGCCCCTTTAATAAGGACAACTGGTATTTCAGAATACGCTCAGACATGTCCAAAGCCACCCAGGACAGGCAGTGGGAATTGGGACAATATATGCAAGAACTAAAGTCCCTTGGAGCCACAGTTCAAATGAAATTCCCCGCAGCCCTGAGGATCATGTGGAGAAACAAAATGTATAATATCAGAGACCCTAGAGAGGTCCAAAAATTTTTTAGAGCAAATTAAGGATCAACTGCGGACCGCAACATAAAACAAGAAAGGTAAAAAGATAAAACTTGCGAATTAGGCAAAGCATGGAGCTCGAAGAGGGTGAATAATACCGCCCAAAAAGAAGAAGGGGGCTTCCTCAGGGTGGGTAACAATGAATTTCACAAAAAAGTACAAATACAAAATAAAAAGAGAACACAGGTAGGGAGCAAACTAGGGGAAAAAACTGAAAAAATGTCCTCACTAATAAAACCAAAAGGAGTATACGAGACCAGTAACTTGAATTAGACAATACACTCCCCAATATAACATAAGAAAATGACGACAAACTCCAAAAAAGTTAAAATACTTTCTTGGAACGTTAATGGTCTTAGAACAGCTAATAGAAGGAGGAGAATCCTTGAATACCTTAAAGAAGCTTATGGTGAGATAATCATAATTCAGGAGACGCACCTTTTAAGAGCGGAATAGGACCAAATTATGAAAAATCTAAGCTGGGTCGATGCCCATGTCTGCACTAATCAAGACTGTAATATCAAAGGCATAGTAATAATCATAAAAAATTCACTTAAAGCCAAGATTGAACATAAGGTAGTAGACAATAAAGGAAGATGGCCATTAGATAAAATAGGAATATCGAATAGTACATTTACTGTAGCAGGCTACTACGGCCCAAACTTAGATGACCCAACCCCCCTTCAAAGACTCTACACAGAACCTTTATCAACAATCGCACCGATAATACTAGGGAGCGACTACAACATAATACTAGATCCCAAAATGGATAGATCTCCCCCAGGAAGACAAGCAAATCTACCTAAAATGAGGGAGTGCCTAGGCAACTACAAAAAAGATTTGGATCTGATGGATATGTGGAAAGAAAAGGGCGATGAAAGGCAGCCCTTTACCTTTCACAACAAAAACCTAGGACACAAATCAAGAATTGATTATTTCCTAATAAACTGGAGTTTATCAGGCAATATCAGGAGCATAGAGCATCTGCCAGCTCATTTGTCCGACCATTCAGCAGTCCAACTAACACTGCAAATGACAAATAACAATGTACAACCTAGATGGACTGTCGATCGATCTATATTACTAGACACACAGTCAACAGAAGAACTTAGGGTTGCTACAGTCAACTTCTTTGAGGACAACAAAACTGGCACTTCAAAGCAAATCACCTGGGATACGTACAAGGCAGTAATCAGGGGGAAGCTGCTGAGTATGGGAGCTCACAGATCCAAAACTATGAAACAGGAAGCAGGTGACTTGGAAAGGGGTATAAAAATACTCGACTCACAAATAGCGACTGAAGGCACTTCATCCATCAAAGAAGTACTAGAAAAGGAGAGGCAAGAACTAAAAGAGAAACTAGTTGACCTTCTCGAGAATAAAGTGAGGAGAAAATGGGAAGCCAGCAAACTATCGAACCATGAATATGGAGAAGGATGCGGAAAAATGCTGACTTGGAAAATGAAGACGGATCAAACCAGAAATAAAATATCCAGCATTCAACAGCAGAACCTAATAGAACCAAGCTCTGAGGATACTGTAATCATGCAGGAGTTCACAAACTTCGTTTCCAACCTATACAAGGAAGGCATAAATCCTACTGAGGAACAAATCAGAAAGTATCTAGATTTCCAGCCACTCCCTTCTTTATCAGAAGAGGAAAAAGAAGAACTGAATGAACAAATCACAATTGAAGAAGTAAGAGACGTGATAAGAGGATTGAAAAAAGGGAAAGCAGCCGGCCCAGACGCCGTACCCAACGAAATCTATGTAAACCTAAGAGAGACCCTGACTCCGCCAATAACAGAGCTACTAAATATAATCTATAAGGATCAAGTGAAAATCCCTGACTTCTGGAATGATGCAACCATTAGCATAATTCTGAAACCGGGGAAAAACCCTATAATCTGTAAGTCATACAGACCGATCTCTTTGCTGAACTGCGATTACAAAATCTTTATGTAGATCATGGCAAAGAGGTTAGCTACAGTAATGACAAAACTGATCAACCCAGACCAAAAGGGTTTCGTGAAGGGAAGGCACATACAGGGGATAACCCATGAACTCTTTGCTGCAATAGATATAGCCACCTGTGAAAAAAAACCTTTAACAATAATCACCTTCGATGCTGCCAAAGCATTTGACAGAGTTATTTGGACATTCTTGAAACAAGCCATTAGTAAATACAACCTAGGGGAGAACTTTATCCGCATGGTGGAGGGAATATATAAAAAACCAAGAGCTGAGTTACTAATCAACGGGAATCTCACCATAAACATTGAAATCCAAAGAGGAACATGGCAAGAATGCCCGTTGTCACCATTGCTTTTTAATCTCTACATTGAGCCCCTGTCAAGCAATCTTAGAAACCATAGCTCAATAACACCCTTTAAACATCATGAATGGACCAAAAAGGTGGTTCTATACGCGGATGATCTGATGATCTTTACAGATAATTTTCAAAATTCCACTGCAGCAATAGAGGATACATTAAGTAACTTTGGCAAAGTATCAGTGTATCTGACGAATCAGGCAAAGACTGAGGCCATGAGCTGCAATACGTACCCTAACACCGCTTACTCTAAAGACAAAATAAAATACTTGGGGATTAATTTGGTTAAAGGCCTGGAAAAAGTGTCTCAGATAAACCTGAACAGAATTGTTGGAGAAACTAGAAGACTCCTCAAAGTTTGGGATGGGCTACCAATAAGCTTCCTGAATAGATCCAACATAATAAAAATTTCCATCTTACCCAAATTTACCTACCTTTTCAACATTATACCACTGGAATTCAAGAGAGACTCATTGAAAAGAATTCAGGGGGAAATACCGAGTTTCATCTGGTCATCCAAAGGAACGAGAATCGCATGGAGTAAACTAAGGAGGAAAAAAGAACAAGGGGGGATAGCCAGTCCTGACCTTTTTGAATACTACAGGGCATTTCAATTCAAAAACGTGAGACCTTTCTTGAAGAGTTGCCAATACTATCCCAAATTTTTACAAAATATGACAGGAAGAACAGATCATTTCCTATATAAATTTGGACACCCCAAATTCTTTAAAAAGATGAAACTAAAGATCCTAATCAACACAACAATATTGTGGTATCAAATAAGAAGCACACTAAACATACCATACTTTAGCACCTTGGCCCCTATATGGGAATCTCCGGGCACACCAGACTGCCTAAAAGACTGCATGGCCTCCCCACAGAAAGTAGCAGGAATTAAAGAATGGGGCCAACTGATGATAGAAAACTCCATAACTTCTTGGGATCGACTAATCATAATTACTAACTCATCACTATCTAATTTCAAATACTACCAACTTACGAGCTGGGCTAAATCACTCACAGAGAAAAAAAGAGGAAATGAAGATCTAGAGAAAGAGATGACGAACGTTTCTTCCATAAAAAAAGAAATATCTAGGTGGTATTGGGCCCTCATAACAGCTGGGGAAGAAGACTTTTTGATCCCTGAAACAATATGGAGGAAAGATAAACCAGAGCTAGACTTACAAAACATATGGCAAAGATCCCTGGAAAAGTGCTGGTCCACCATAAAACCGGCCGCCTTAAAGAGGAATCATCTATTCACAATACATAGGGCCTACTTGACACCCAAAAGGCTATCCAACTTCAAGGGAGCCAATATAAAGACCTGCCCTAAATGCAGAATGGAGAAGGCAAATGATCTACACATGTTCCAGGAATGCCCCCTCCTCGACTGCTTCTGGCGGGAAGTTGGAAAGACGATAAGCCTGGTATTGAAAAAACAATGGGCGTAAGTATTAACCTTATCATCTTTGGGATTAACACCACAAATGATTTGGGTAAGTTAACAAAAAAACAGGAAAGTCTACTGTTTGTTTTAATGCTACTAGCAAGGAGGGAAATATGCATAAACTGGGTTAAACCAGTACCACCATTACATAGGGACTGGCTGAACTCCATCGTAAAACTAAACAAAGTTGACAGGAAAGGAAAACCCAGCAAAAAATATAGTTTTTGGGAAATTTGGGAAGACCACTATCAATCAGGCACTGAGGGCCCGATGTAGGTCGGTCGGTAACGGCCGAAAATGGTTATTTTCGGCCGTTACCGACCGGTATACCTAAAATGGTATGTAGGGGCTCATTTTTACAGAATCGGTAATTTTACCGATTCGGTAAAATTACCGATTCTGTAAAATACCGAATCGGTATTTTTACCGATTCGGTAATTCTCTGATGTAGGTGGGACTCTTCAGAGTCCCAGGAGCCTTAACGAATCGGTATTTTACCATCAAATCCAATTTGATGGTAAAATACCGATTCAGGTGTGCATGCACATGTGTGCATGCACACCTATGCCATGTGACAGGCAGACCTGCCCTTAGGGCAGGTCTGCCTGCCACATGGCACCCGTGCCTGTTTTGGGGGTGGCAGAGGGTGTCAAAGTGACACCCCCTGCACCCTTGTGTGAATCGGTATTTACCGATTCTGTAAATACAGAATCGGTAATGCCCATTCATTCCTATGGGCTTTGAAGCCCATAGGAATGAATGGCCATTACCGATTCTGTATTTACAGAATCGGTAAATACCGATTGTTAAAGATTCGGTATTTGAACATCTGGATATACCTACATATCCACACATTAGATTTACCGATTTTTAATTACCGAATCGGTAAAATTCGGTAATTAAAAATCGGTAAATCTAATTTACCTACATCTGGCCCTTAATGCACTAGGGCGATTCCGCAAAATCAAAATCCAATGATTAAGCATGACAATAATTCAGACGGGAAGCATTCCCGCTGAGTAGCCAGGAGGGCTATTTCCCCCACGAGCAAAGAGAATTATTGATTATGGTAAAGGGCCAAGGAGACCCCAAACTAAAACAACAGCAAAAGGGAAACTCCCCACCCAGGATGTCCACCATGGGGCAGTGAAGGTACAGACGTTGTAGCGACGGGCTCCCGGCAACTCCTTACACATAAAATCGCACAAAGAGGATATTAAAATAATTTTTTAAAAAAAGAGACATCAGAAATGCACAACATTTTCAAAGATATGGTGCGTTTCTGCAGTATGCTTAATCTGGTGCTTGTTGTACTGCCTAGAGCTAAGCCTGTGTGGAGTTTGTGGAGTTCTGCTACATGGGACTCTGAGAACTGACAAAAAAACTCTGCCAAGCTACGCGGAGTTCCGTGATCGGCGGAGTGGGTTACATCGCGCAGATCGCACTGATTTTTACTAGCACTGTCAAATCGGCACGAAGGCCATCTTGCACAGTGCAAGAGGGCGCTGCTTCTTTCTGCTGCTCAAGCAGAAGTTCTACTCAAGCAGCACCTTTTTAAACGCGCGCAGAAGGTTTCTAAACGTAAGCTGTATTGAACGTCCGCTACTGCCACATTGAGATATCTTGCTAGAAAGTGCTTTAGCAGAGGATTTTCCTCACTTGAGCTTGCCAACTTACAATTGGCGAGCGTGAGTGAGGAAAAAACTCCACTCTGCTATGCGGAGTGGGGTGTTTTTATTTTATTTATTTATTTATGTGGTTTATAGAGCGCACAGCTACCCCCGAAAGGAGTGTCCCGGCGCGTTTTTGAACTTTGCAAGCTCCGAGGAGTGCGACAAACTCTGCAAACTCTGCAAACAGAGCGGAGTTCCCCACCCAAGCTTACCTAGAGTCAATGCAGGCACCCTGGCACAAGGTTGCAAGGGTGCCTGCATTATAGGCAGAATTGTTTTGTGCAGAAAGGTACATCCAACTAAAACAACCCTTAAAGGCATTTTTCTTTTTCTATGTGTGATGTGAAATACATCACACATATAAAAAAAGAAATAAGAAGGACATATAAAGATCTTTCTCCTTGTTATGCTTGGGTCTAGGAGGGATACCATTTTGATGCATCCTAGGTTTACAACTTATTTGTAAATCTGGGAATACATTAAAATTCATAGGTGGATGTGCAAGAATAGCCACACTCTACCCATGGAAAGCCTACATGCCACGAGGTAACACAAGGCAGCTTAATGTGCTTCCTTGCATTACCTTTGATTTCCATGCAAGGTGACTTTGTGTTGCTTAGTAAATCACACTTAAAGGCTTACATTGCCTTGCATAATACGAAGAGAACATAAGCCCTTAGTAAATCTGGCCCTGTACTGTTTCAGATTTACACCCCCAAATAAATCTCTTTTTTGTAGCACAGCTTTCTCATTCTAATTGTGACATCTTTTTTTAAATGGTGTATCTCATCTGTCTCTTGCAGCACAAATGAGCAGGTGGGGCATTATTTTAAATATTTTTATTCTCCTATGTAACCTGAATGAGGGGATAGGGAACATTTGTGGGGACATGTTTCAATTAGCATTAACAAAGAAAACAGACAAGTATAGACAGAGCCACTAGTTCATATGGTGAATATAAATTAAAATTAAATAAAATTGCACACATTTATTTAAATTTTATCATGGGTGAAAATGTAATGTGGTGCACCATTTCTGACATTAAAAAGTCAACCAAGATACCAGCAACTGAAAGTCACAAATATTACTAAATAAACCTGTGCTTAATCCTCTGGTAGAAGTTAGTCTTAACTTAGAGCCAATGTATAACATATGTATGATACAGCACTCATTCAGTAATACATTGAAAAGACAACAGAAGAAAAAAACACACACCAGTTGAGATAGATAGAATGTTAAGAATCAAAACAACACTAAAACAACAAAAATCTAAAAAGCGGGACCAGAGATATGAATATTTAAAGTCGTGTGTAAAAATAGTATGAAAAATCTCACAGGGTTGGTTGCAGGGAGCATATTCTTCTCCAAGGAATGTTTACCTTTTAATTTAGGCATTTTTTGCGGAAAAAGTCCTCATCAACAGGAGTGGGAGGCAGGTCAGGCTGCAGGCTAGATTCAAAGCGAGGCTCGTCCATGGCTGGTTGCTGAATTTATAGACCTCAGTCAGAACTTCGCATTGGCCAGGTCCTCTGGGTGATGATTGTCGACGTGAAGAGCTGGTCGACATTCAGAACTTCTTGTTGCTTAGAAATATAGGGTGGTCATTGTTGACACAATGATGTCCATGCAGGTGTAGTCCGGGGTCTGTATCCAGGAAAGTCTCATCAGCAGTCAGCTGCCATTTCCGTGTTGGCCTCATTGAAGTCCATTCACATTCGCATTTAGAAAGAGGACGGTTGTAGTTGATGTGAAGAACTCTGCACAGGGCATCCAGCCAGGTGAATTTGGCCAGTGATTCCTCAAAGGTGGCTGTGCTTTCAGCAGCACCAGAGTATGAGCCTCTGGCTGTTTTGGGATTGCAGTTTCTGGTCAGGAGTACACTCTAACACTAGCCAAGAGTCTAGGGCCTGTGTGGAACCACTTGGGGGTTGGAACTCACTCCAACAGAGGCCTGTATTAGGGTCCAAGGCAGTTCTAATCAGAACTGATCAACAGGAAACGTAGGAAAGTTGCAAAAATGGCCACTGCAAACTTGTTGTGCCCCTTAAGCTCACACAGGAAGTCAGTCAACTGATAATAACGTCTAAGGTAACTCTCTCCTAGGAGGCGCAACTCTCACAAGGAGAGAAAAAATTAGCTGTGCCTAGAGGCCACCTCACTCAGAGGTAGGAAAATTAGCTTTTTATATAGCCCTCACCGACTCTAGTAATGGGATGCTTCATCATCGGATTCATTCTGACTCCTAAAGGTCAGGGTGAGCTCGAAGGTGTTCCTGGGAGCTCTTTGAATTTTTCTGGTTAGGGAGAGTTTTAAAAGATAAAATTCCTCATCCAACCCCAAGGTATCCCTTTATTGGCTTGGAGAATGAGAGAGATTAAAATCTATATAAGGGGTTTTCAGGATAATGTAGTCCGATGACGCTATTAAAAGGCCAACATGTTTCTGCCCTACACTGCGAGCCTCAAAGCAGGGTCTTGATGCTATTTTGTAGGTGATTGGTGGGGTCGGTATTTAGAATGTTGTAGTTTCTCCCATCTCCAGAAGAGAAGGCAAGCTTCCTTGTTTTTCTCTTCGCCTTGGATGACTGTGGCTCCTCCTTTATCTGCAGGTTTTATGACCAGTTTGTTCTTCTTGATGAGGCAATCCAAGGCTTCTCTCTCTCTTCTGGTTAGATCCTGATAAATGTTTCTTCTGATATTTAGTTCTTCTACTTCTTTGATGACAGCCTCAGCCACCACTGGCATTATGTCTGGCACCTTTCATCAGAGGGTTAATAGCGCACCTTTTATAAACACATACTGCTGGCACTAACTCTCTATGCCATATATTGTTTGTTTTTCATCTGCTTCCAAAAAAGGCAAATATCCACAGTCATTGCATGCACAAAAACATTATATATGGATGCCACATTTTATCTGCATTACCCCCAACAGTTCATCATTGGGGAAGCAATAACATAATTCTGCAATGATGAATGCCCAGGATCCTTTGAGGTCAGTAGTGTAGGGAAGAAACATGTTGGTGCTTTCACAGGGTCAAAGGAAAACAATATCCTGAATGCCTCTTATATAGTTTGTATTCCCTCCCATCCTCCCCACCAATAAAGGGATACCTTGGGATTGGAGGAGAAATTATATCCATCTGTTAAAACACCCTAAACAGAAATATTGAAAGAGCACCCTGGAACACAGTCAAGCCCACCCTGACCTTTAGGAGTTAGGGCAAACCCAATGATGAAGCATGCCACTACTATAATGGGTGAGAGTTATATAACAAAAGTTTTTGCCGCACCTCTGAGTGATGTGGCGTCTAGGCATAGCTAATTCTTCCCCTCTTGTGAGAGTTGACTCTTCTAGGAGAGGTTTACCTTAGAGATTATTGTTTTTAAAGTAGGGAGTACATATCCCCCTCATGCTTTCAGACACGAAAGGATCTCTCCACCTTTCCAGGCCCAGGAGTTCCTTTCACCTCCTGCACTATATGTCAGTCAACTGGCCCCTGGAGTTGCTTTTGAGGTCCTGGGTTTAAGGCAGGCAGGTCTGGTCTGCCTTCAGGATTCAGACAGCAGGCAGCCCATCTTCTGAGTATCCACTGATGAAAGAGTATTCTGATTTCAGGTTCTGAGGGTGCTATTTGTAGGCGCAGGGATAGTCTGTGGGTTGGAAATAATCCTTTGTCTAACCCTAAAACTAGTTCTGGGCAGTTCTTCCTTTTCTACTGAATTTGACTCAAGTCTATCTAGTGAAACAAAGGGCAGGGAGGACCGGTGTGGCAAAACAACACTTACAACGCAACTTTTACAACGCACTACCTTTACAACAAAACCTTTACAATGCAACATCCATTACAACGCATGCCATTACAACGCAACCATTACAGCGCATGTCACTACAACGCATACAATTACAACGCATACCTACACTATCCAACACTTACCCTACTGTTGCACCCCCTGTAGTTAGAATAGTAATTTTTACCCCTACATTATCCAATACTTACCCTACTGTTGCACCCCCTGGAGTTAGAATAGTAATTTTTACCCCTACACTATCCAACACTTACCCTACTGTTGAACCCCACTGGAGTTAGAATAGTAATTTTTACCCCTACACTATCCAATACTTACCATACATGCAATGTAATGGTATGCGTTGTAATGGTATGCGTTGTAAATGTAGTATGCGTTGTAGTGGAATGCGTTGTAAAGGTAGTTTCAAAGAATTTGTTGTAATGGCATGCGTTGTAATGGATGTTGCAGTGTAAAAAATGCGCTGTAAAGGTATGGGTTGTAAAAGTATGCGTTGTAACAACATACATCCCCGGTGTGGGCTACTTTTGCCCTTAAGAAAGTAGGCAGCTTCTGAAATCAGGAAGGGGCTAGGCCCTCAGGCTACCCTCCAAAGCTCAGGAAGGGGCCTGGTACAACCCTCAGGCCATCCTGCTAAGGAGAGGAACATCCTTCCCCACACCAAGATTCTTTGTCTGCAGCCTGGAAGGAATACACATCACACCAGAAGAAAGCCACTAACAATCATGTGACCCTGGACACTGATAGAAATGCACATTTGATTTAGGCATCAAAATACTATCTTTCTTATAGTGTCATTTTCAAATTAGTAAGTCAAAATCCAACTTTACTATTAAGGAGGATTTTTTATTACAATTCAAATGAGTGGAAGAAGTACTGAAGTAACTGAAACATAACAAATGTAATAAGGTAACGCAATGTTAGTGTATGGGAGTCAAGAATTGCCATAGGGTTGAGCAACTTTGGGGTTTTTTCACTCCCAGGAAATGTCATTCTTAAGGACACATGTTCTACTTTTTAAGTACCTTTCACCCACCCATTGAGACTTTAGGGCCTATAGTAGAGGTACTTATAAGTATTAACAAGCATTTGCAGTGCAATCGGTCTCGCCTTTGGGACCTCCTATGTATTTAGCTATGCAGCACATTAGCCTGGGTGCTGAAACACCTACTGTTCTTTAACATGGAGGGAAAGTAAGCACCAAACTGCGTGACATGCCAGGTATGGGAACACATGGAGAGAAATATTGCCTTTCAGCAGGAAATGGTATAATTCAAAGCTCTGTTTTTAATAAAAAATGCAGGGCCTGTTGTGGTCATATCACTGAAAATACAAGATTTGAAAAAACATTATTGTCTACAGGTGCTCGTGGACGATCATTTCTATGGACTGGAATCTAGAGAATGCTAAAGTGATTCTGGTATTTTACTGACCTCTGCTGGTTGTTTACTATCAAGAAAGTTAAATAGAGGCAGTTGAACAGAAGAAAAAGTCCCTTTGGGGAAGCAGACAAGTCCTAGGGCTGATCTCTAGTGCCCACAAAGTACATACACATATAAGTATATACTAAAGTATATACAAGATGTCTCGAATGCTTGACCTAAAAAGGAAGGTTTAGGGCTGGCACAGGTTGATTTTGCCTTTGAGAAATTACAGTTTAAAATTGCTCACACAGGCTGCACGGGGAGGCCTATAGACTCATTTTACTTCAGTGGGTAGCTGTTGCAAAGTAATCCTGTCCCAACATTTTGCTGACTGATACTGGTGGTAACTGACCCTGGACTCTGCCTAACCAGACCCAGGGCCAGTGCAATGCAGAAAGAGACACATTAGAATACATTTAAAACACCCACATACACTAGGGTACACAATGGTATGGTGGGTACCCATGTGATTGGCATGACCTACCCTATAAGCCTCTAGTATATATTAGGGCAGGGGGATTGAAACTACCTAGAAGTCCCTAGTACCCTTGGGCATGGCAGTTTAGAGGTCAGCAGCCTTTTTTGCACTTCCACATGTGCACAGCTGAAGCCTGGGGTCAGTTTAAAATCAGCCCTGGGTGCCAGGACTGCTTTTAAAATTATAATTGTGCCCACACTCAACTTTGGGGTTTGGGACATGTGGATTTAATCAGCTTTGCGGCAATCCCCACCTACCCCCAGCATACCAGTGATCCCATTAACTCTAGCACTAACTCCAGCACCGGCCCTCGCGTATCTCGCGTTTGAAACCCGGAAGTGAATTTCAAACGCGAGATACGCAAGGTCGATTGTGCCGCAGGACATCGGAACTCACGTACCCGTGGTTACGCTTGTGGGTGTTCTCTCACCAGGAATACACCATTTGGATATGCTAACCCAGTGAAAACGGACCTTTTGAGAAGTTAATACGAAAGGGAATTTCGATATAAGAGCGGTGTCTACGTCTATTGTGAATTGGATAATTCAAAAATACCCCGCCGGGTTGGAAATATCACCGGAATTGGGTCAATATATTGCTGGTTCAACATTGAGCCCCGAAGAATTGTAGCTTCTGTACATTTACAGTCCTACAACGAAACACGTGTTGGCTGGCTGTATGTTAAGTTACCTTAATTTGATGACCCAATAAAAGGAGAGACACACGAACCTCCATGAAAACGACGCCGAACAAGAAATTTCTTTTGTATCTATTTGCAAAACTGACTGTCACATTGATGTTGAGATTCATTGAGTGCGCAGGATTTTGTGTGTATAGAGATTCTGACAGCGCCTGCAGAATCTCTTGGATGAGTGAGGCAAGGGCGGTTTATACCGCAATGGGCTTGAATTCTCTGTGGGAGAACCCTATTGCTAATCCTTTTCCGCCTAGGAAGGTTTTTAGAGAGGTATACTGGTCAATGGTCTCTTTGAGAAGGTTTAGGATTTGCACTAGTCCTTCACTCTCTAGGGCCTTTTTGGACTTAAAACACGAGGCTGCCTACGAGGATTACTGGGAGTTTATTACGGTTCCCGGGGACAGGAAATGGTACCACCAATTGAATGAATTAATGACTACGCATTTGTATAGCACATGGCTACCCGGAGGCATCCCAGCGCTTCAAGACCCATTCATTCCCGATGGCTCAGAGGAACAGGAAAGTTTTTAGTATCTTCCTAAACCTAAGATGGTTCTCTTCCAAACGAATGGTGTCAGGGAGGTTATTCCAGAGTTGTGCGGCCTGTAGGGAAAAACACCTGCCACCCATGCGAATTCTCTTCATCCTTGGAATCGCCAGTAGATTCTTATTACTAGATCTTAGGGTCCGGCCGGTTTTATAGTGATGGAACATAGGTTCGATTAAAACTGGTCCAACCTTAGCCAATGCTTTATGAACAATGATCATGGCCTTGAACTCAATTCTTTGTTGCACTGGCAACCAGTGAAGTTGTCGCAGCGCGGGTTTGGCTGAGGTCCTTCGCGGAATGTCCAGTAACATCCTGGCCGCACAATTTTGAGCAGTCTGTAGGACCTTGATTGTCCCCTGTGGGGCCCCTAAGTAAACTGCGTTCGAGTAGTCCTGGCGAGATAGAATCAGGGTCTGTACTAAAATCCGCCTCGCCTCAAAAGGAAGGAGCCCAATAATCTTCCTAAGTGATCTAATTAGAGCATAGCAAGAAGCTGCTACCTTCCGGGCTTGCACCATGAAGGTAAGAGCGGGATCCAACCAGACTCCAAGACTCTTGATTTGCTCTTTTAGGGGGGAGGCTGGCCAAGACTACTCGGCCACCATCCCTCCACTGAGGAGGGTGCGTTATGTCCCAGCATCATGACCTCCATTTTTGCTCCATTGATTTTCAGGAAGGACTCATCCATCCACTCACGGACTCTGCTGAGGCAGGAGGAAAGATTGTCGTAAGTTGACTCCTGCCCAGACAGGGTGATGACTAGCTGAGTGTCATCAGCATAGGTCACCAGTTGCACCGCCCAGGGAAGCACCACCTCAGCCAATGGCCTCATATAATCGTTAAATAAGGTCAGGCTGAGGGATGAACCCTGGGGAACGCCACACTGTAGATGCATCTGGGGGGATGAAACATCATCCTCAAACACAGTGAAAGTGCGATCAGAGAGGAAGGAGTGGAGCCACCTCAGAGCGGTCTGGTAATGCCCAAATTACTCAGCCTTTGAATCAAGATGGAGTGATTAACCGTATCAAAGGCCGCACTGAGGTCTAAAAGCAATATGGCTGCGCAGCTTCCTCTGTCTACAATCTTCCTAGTTTCCTCTATTACTGCAATGAGGGCAGTTTCCGTGCCCTGCTTGCACCTAAACCCAGTCTGGGTGGGATGTAGGGAGTTATTATTTTCGAGGAATGTGGCTAACAAGGAGTTTACATATTTTTCAGCTAGCTTTCTGATGGTGGGCAGCAGGGAGATGGGGCGATAATTTGCCCAGTCCTCCAGATTCAAATTAGGTTTTTTCAGTAGCGCCTTTACTCTTGCATGTTTCCACAGAGGTGGAACTAGTCCAGCTGCCAGAGAAGTGTTAATTACCTCCTGGATCACTGGAGACACAGTATCCGATACAAGGTTAAGAATGGTAGGTGGCGCAACATCCGACGGAGAGCCTGATTTAGGGTGGGTACGTGTCCTGTAAATTCCCTTACAGCCAAATGGCATGCTAATATTAACCCAAGCTGTCCATTCTGTCCTTCTCAGTCGGAAAGCATAGCACATATCTTGTTCATTTGCCCAGAGTATAAGCACCCTAGGCATAAGTGGTTGAAGCCTATGTGTCTGCAGTTGAGCATCACCACAGACTCTGAGGCACTAAGGATCTTGAAAAGTAACTGCTCAGAACGTGTAGATATTGCTGTCGCCAAATTTTTACATTGGATGTGGGTAATTCGTGCGCGCAAATTAAGCCTAAATTAAGAATCTGTTTTTAAAAAAAATATTTCTATATATTTATTATAGCTATTAATTTATTCTGTGATGCTAAATGTATTTTTGCCCTGGATTTCCTGTTTTATGCCTTTTATAGCTATGCTTTTAATTGGGTTTTTAAACTAAATTATTCTGTAATGGATGGACTGGCTTATCGACCAGATCTCCTCCTGAGCTATATTGTCATTGATATGAAATCGCGAATATTCATGTTTCCCTTCTTCTTTAAAATGTTTGTCTTTTATGATATGCAAATCAAAATAAAGATTTTTTGATGATGATGATGATGAATTTCTCCTAAAGCGTACATACAAGAAGTTATAATACTTTCTTGTTTGCAAGTCCAAATTCAGCCTTCCAGTGGTCTCTCCTGATTGGTCGGAGTCAAGTGGATTAGCCAGGCTTACTTGTATAGGTGATAAAGAGCCCCTGGAGTTAATCAGCTCTGCTGGGAGGGTATTGTGCTGCTACACAGGAATGCCAGAGCAGGGGGAGGAGTCGTAAACCATGGTCTTCAAAGCAGAGGGAGGGCCTCAGGGTCAGTCTTCACTCCACACTTTTGACCCCAACCAGACCTAGGATTAGGAAAGGTATGTGCAGATAGTAGCGAAGAAAGTAGGGAAATAAGCTATCCTGGGGGGGGGGGGGGTGTTTAGCCAGCTCTTGACTCTCCGCTGGAAAATCAGCCACTATGAATTTGGAAGATCTGGTGCACTCTGGGACAATATAACCCCACACTCCACAGGATGTGGTCAAATTTTTGGGGCATTGGCCTGCTCTCATTGGTCTGCAGTGACCTCCTGCTTGACCCAGAGAACTGAGAATAAGTATCTGAGAGGGGCAGAGCCTCTCAGATCTGCTGTTTGAAACTTACTGAAGCAAGACATTGCCAAGCTTAGAAGATTGTTGTGCAAACATTTCTAAGGCTTGACCTCTAAAAACTGCACCATCTGAAAATATAGCCCTGTGGATTATTTTGTTGAAAAAGAACTAATGAGTGGACTCCCTGAAAGCCACAAGATTAAAGTGCTCATCTGGAACATCACCACCTAAATCCACATCTTGGAGAACCATCAGTGGATTTGTAAGTGTGTTGTACCAGTGGATGGTGGGAACTGAAATCCTCAACTTTCAAGGACCATCCTGGATCTTCCAGACCATTGCAGTGAGTTTGAACCACTTTGGGACCTCTTGAGGAACTTCAGGAAGAAGTTCAAGAAGTTTGGAGTACTTTAGAGCAACTTTGGAAAAAGCTCCATAGAGGGACAGACTCAACCTGGCCAGCCAGGCTGCCTGCGTTACACCGTGAGCCGGCAAAGCCATCTTTTACCCGGTCTATCGTGAGCAGGTATCCCAATATGGTGCTTGAATCTTCTAAGTCCTACATTTTGCTAAATCTTTGAAAATTCATTTCTCTGCTTCCCTACATCGGATTATTGTATTTTTGTGTCATTTTAAAGATAAAAATATTTCCAATTGGTATGGGATTTTTTTATTATGTGTTGTGTCTTAATTATTCACTGAATTTGTGCTTTTAAATGCTTTACATACCTGTCTTTGAAGTTATGCATGCCTGCTCGCAGCCAAGCTACCAAGGGTTGAGCATAGGAATCATTTTCTAAGGCCTATGCTGAGTCCTACCATTTTTAGTGGCCTTATTGCTAGTGGCAGACCTACATTTGCCCCTACCAATAACCCACTTTCCAACAGTTGAACAATGAGTGCTTTAATGAGACTAGGTACATTAAATGATCCAATAAGGAGTATGCAAATTTTATCATGTGTAATGGGAAAAGCACAAACACTTGTTAGCAATGATAACATGCTCAGTGTCCTAATGCCAACAAAATTGCTTTAAGCTACAGAAGACAGAAATATTGGGTGACACTGCAGAAGGGGCAAATTTCTAACACAAACATATCTATAGGTAAGAAGCGCCATCAAGCAATCTGTAAACAGAATCAAATTCCAATCATGCAGACAATCCAAATGACATGAAGGAATCCATACACAATGGCCAACAGATATTCAGGCAAACGTGTACACATTTGAATGATCATATATAACCTGTATTAGGGGAGTCAGAGAAGCACAACATGATGTCTATTATGAAGCACATGGTGCTGTGACGCATGATAGGACACAGTGCCACTGAGAGCTCAGTCTTAAGCAGTGTATCAAGACAGCATAAAGCAAGTGCAAGGGTGAACCGGGGTCAAGTGCAACAGGGGGACATAGGCTAACATTTCTTCTAGGGGAGTTCAGGGTTATATGCACTAGAGGTGTCTGCTTGACATGCACTAAGGGAGCATTGGATGGTGTTTCTCTTGTGGGGCATATTGGTGTTTATCAGAGAAGCACAAGATGAACACAGGGTAACAGGCATCACAGGAGTACTGAGTTATGAGCCTTAGGGGCCCACTGTGTGTTATATACCATTAGCCCAGAAATTTACGGACTAGCTGTACACAGATTGACATCCATTAGTTGGCATAGGATGATGTACATTAAGTGGCAAAGGGTTTGATAATGGGGCACATAGTAAAGTTTAGTATTTGAGCACAGGGTGATTTCAGAAAGATACCAAATTACAAAGATTATATAAATGGATAAGCTATTCCAGCCTGTCATGGAGCAACTTGGACATATTTTATGACAATTGTACCAATCAGTAACAGTAAAATGGGGGTGATTTTAAAACACCAGATTTACTGCCCAACACACAATGAGGGCCAATGTGTTTTTAGATAGAACTTCCATAAAACTGACATACTTGGTAATACAGAGGTGCTAGCTTCCACCTTAGCATACTTGAGAGCTTATCCCAATATTTCTTCATATTTTGTTGTCTCAGTTCCCCCTTTTTAGGGGACCAAAACACACCCTAGGAATTGTGTTAGAAATGGGGGTCTCTAGTTGGCAGAGGTATGCACCTTTGCCCAAGTAGTGACCCTTACCAACTACCTCAGATGCATCTTCCAACACCGATGACACCCTCAGCACCGCCAAACACATGCACTTCCAGATCCACACCAATCCCAATACCACCCCCAGAGGAACACTCATCTACAGACCCCCCGGACCCCAACCACAGTTCAGCGACTCCATCATCGACTTCATCAGCAAGCACGCCCTCGCCTCCTTGGACTAAATCCTTCTAGGAGACAGGACTGCATACTTCTAAGAGACCTGAACTTTCATCTCGAGAACAACAATGACACCAACTCCACCACCCTGCTCAACAACCTCACCAACCTCACTCAGGTAGCTCATGAAAACACCCACTCACACCACCGGCCACACCCTCGACCCCATCTTCTCTGCAAGCCCCCACGTCGCCTTCAGCCACACCACCAAACCCCACTGGACCGACCACCACTGCATCCACTTCACCTTCAGGAAGCCCACCTAGCACCACCGCACCCAACTGCTGCCTTGACAGTGCTGGAGCAAAGTCACCGAGGACCAGCTCACCACCACCCTCGCCCAGAACCTACCCACTGACTCCACCGACCCCGACACCGCCGCCCGCAACCTCAGACAATGGATCGACGACTTCGCCAACACCCTCGCCCCACTCAAGAAACCCTCCAACAGCCACACCAGCAAGAAAGCCACCTGGTTCACCGAAGATCTCCAGGCCTCCAAAAGAACATGCGGAAAACTGGAGAAAAACTGGGTTCGCGAACGATCACCGGACTGCTACACCGCTCACAAGAACGCCACCTGCAGACATCACCAACTCATCAGAGCCGCCAAGAGGGCCTCTTTCAAAATAGCCTATACAATAACACACACAATAGCAAGGAGCTCTTCAACATCGTGAAGGAACTCTCCAACCCCAGCTCCAACACCAACGACATCCCGCCGTCGCAAGACCTATGCGACTCACTGGCTACCTTCTTCCACCGCAGGATCACCAACATCCATGACAGCTTCCAATGACCACTGCTCCACCACCACCACACGCACCAACCATCTACTCTCCTGGACAAGCATCAACGACAAGGACACCGGCGAGATCTAGAAGACCATCCACTCCGGCTCACCGCTAGACCCATGCCCCCACCACATCTTTAACAAAGCCAGCACATTCATCGCACCCCATCTCAGCAAGGCCATCAACATCTCCTTCGAGACAGCAACCTTCCCGGATAGCTGGAAACACACCGAGATCAACGCCTTACTCAAGAAACCAAAGGCAGACCCCAAGGACCTCAAGAATTTCCGACCCATCTCCCTCCTCCCATTTCCGGCTATGGTCACAGAGAAAATCGTCAACAACAGCTGACCCGCTACCTCGAGGACAACCGCATCCTGGACCCATCCCAGTCCTTTCATCACAGCAACCACAGCCGCGAAACCACCCTCATCGCCACCACAGATGACATCAGGACCCTGCTAGACAATGAAGAAACAGCAGCCCTCATCCTCCTGGACCTATCAGCCGCCTTCGACACGGTCTGCCACCGCACCCTATGCACACGACTCCAAGGCGCCAGAATCGGAGGGAAGGCCCTGGACTGGACCACATCCTTCCTCTCCAGCAGAACTCAGAGCGTCCGCCTCCCCCCTACCACTCCAATGCCACAGCTCCGTGATAAAATGGCCGAACTCAGGAAACTGAAAAGGGATATAAGAAAATCACAAGAAAACGAACTTTGGTCTAAACTCCATCATGACTACAAAGGGAATAACGGTGCACGATTCAGGGCAACGACAAACAACATTTTACAACTGGCACATGGTGGTCTAACATCGTACATAACAGAAAACAACTGGACATCCTTTTTAAAACACCACATTAATCAGCAGCTTCTTGGATCAAACACTAGCATGCAGCGACGGCTCGTGGAGGGAGTTACGGTGGGGAGGGGCAGGGCGGAGGTTGCTAAAAACCGGCATATGGATAATTGCAGGTAAGTAAACAATTTAATTAATAAAACGAATTTCGTAGTGCGCCTTGCATCGCAAAATGCAATGTAGTGCGAGCTACGAAATTCGTTTTATTAATTAAATTGTTTACTTACCTGCAATTATCCATATGCCGGTTTTTAGCAACCTCCGCCCTGCCCCTCCCCCTCCCCACCCTCCTGCCCCACCGTAACTCCCTCCACGAGCCGTCGCTGCTAGCATGGACAAACAACCCATATTTCAATCCCATACCACCACGGCCAGCGAGGTAAAAGCTTTTGTGATCGATGCTGACCAGATCAGAGAGTAAATACATAAAGGGAGGAAAGACGATGCAACCGGGCCGAACGGGCTCCCGACAGCTCTTTTCAAGCAAGACCCAGAATATTGGTCAGAATCCCTAGTTCCCATCTTCTGCGCAGTCAGGCAAACGGGGTGTATTCCGGCATCATGGAAGGGCTCCATTATATTACCAATCTATAAGGCGGTGGACAAAACACTACCAAAAAACTACCGCCTAATTGCACTAGTGGATGTAGAAGCAAAGTATTTGTGGGGAACTTACTAATCGAATTACAGCAATGGGCAACAGAGCAAAATAGTATCCCCCCAGCCAAACAGGGTTCTGTAGAGACACTAGAACAACTACAAACCTTTTAGCTATGTCACTACTCATCGATAAAGCAATTCGAAGCAAACGTACTGTTCTCTTCTGTTTTGTGGATTTTAAGGGGGCGTTCGACAACGTTAACCGAGCTAACCTTTGGATGAAGTTGTCCCACAGGGGGATTCCTTCGTCCCTCTTGAACCCCTTAATAGAATTACATTCCAATACGTGGGTACAGGTCAAGCTTGGCAACGGCTCTCACCTGTCGAGGCACATTCAAACAATCAAAGACCTTAAACACAGGTGCGTTCTCGCACCCTTTCTCTTTAACCTTTCCACAGCGAATCTGACAACAGCACTTACTCCTTGCAATGTGCATGCTCCCCGAATAGGAGGAAAAAACACTTCCAGTAACTCTTATGCAGACAATGTCATTCTAACCAGTCATACTCAAGTTGGTCTACAACGGCTACTCAACATACTTCATAGGTATGCCGATGAGAATTATCTGAAAGTCAACATCGAAAAAACAAAGACTCTGACAATAAATGGGAAACGGTCCCACTCTTGTCACTAGGTAAAACTGCACTTACCAACTGTGAGGTGTATAAATACCTAGGTGTTATGATCGACAAGGGGGGTCATTTCACAAATTAGCTCAAAGCACTTAAAAGGAAGGGAATGGCGGTTGCGATCACGCTAAGACAACTCAAAACAAAACTGACAGGTCCAACATTCTCTCCACTTCTCCGCGTTGCGGAACCAAAAATTCCATCATCAATTAAATATGGCAGTGAGGTTTTGAGAGGCAGGGATGCTCGATTATTGGACACCATTTCGACAAAAGCATATAAAGTAATGTTAAACTTATGGCCTTATGTGTCACAAGCCCAGATTCAGCTCGAGCTTGGTCTAACAAAGCAACTCCTCGCAAGGTGAGGCTCCTACATCAAGTGCTGGCACAAAATTAAGAACTCCGCCGCAAATACATTGAATCACCAGCTCTGGCAGGAACTGTGCAGCACACCTACCTCCGGGGCCAAAGCTTACTTGGAGGAATCGCTTGTCATAACAGGATTGGCCAACCTATGGGAAATCCCAACAACGCATTTTCACTTTAAATGCATCACTAATAAAGTTGTCAAGAAACTCTCCTTTATAGAAGACAAAGGGGCATTTGCACACAGGAGCCACACATGAATGACGCTATCCAATTATAAATCATTTGGATCACAGGCATACTTTAAATTAGGGTATTCAAGAAAGTCTAAGGAAGCCTTTTTAAAGCATATGCTAGGAATCCTGCCAGCCGCACCACATCTTCCACCATGGCTAAGAAAGAACTACGGAAACTCATGCCGACTATGTGGGGCTGGAAAGGAAAACATTGAACGCAGAATATGCTCCTGTGTCAAACTCACTTTAACGAACGAGGCATACGCACACGGAGGCAAGCAGTACTCGCATGCTTCAACCCACTGGATCCACAACTGAATGGGAAGCTTGTCAAGTTCTTAGTTCTAGTAGCATCCGAGCAAAAGATGTTTGTTACTACAACTAGCAAAAAGACTCTGAACACTCTGTACTTTTAACTTATGCACCTGTGCACCGATACTTAAAAACCTTTTTAACAGAGCATTGATTGAAAAGTCCTTTTATCAAAACGTTTTACCTGAATGTATTTTGTAATGGTTTTAATTAATCAAAAACAATACATTTTTACTTACTTACACTTCAATTCCACCAAGATCATCTGCGGCATACCCCAGGGCTCGTCCCTCAGCCAACGCTGTTCAATATCTACATGGTACCCCTCGCCCATGTCATCCGTCAACACAACCTCAACATCATCTCCTATTCCGATGACACCCAGCTGATCATCTCCCTCACCAAAGACCCTCACACAGCCAAAACCAACCTCCACAAAGGAATGAGGGCCGTCGCCGACTGGATGAGGAACAGCCACTGGGAACTGCTCCATCTGCCACAGACCACGCTCGCAACCTAGGGGTCATCCTCGACTCCACCCTCACCATGACTAAGCAGATCAATGCCATCTCCTCCTCCTGCTTCAACAACCTCTGAATGCTACATAGGATCTTCAAGTGGATCAACACTGAAACAAGAAGACCAGTCACCCAGGCCCTTGTTACCAGCAGGCTGGACTGCGGTAAAGCCCTCTTTGCTGGAGCATCGTCCAAGCTCTTAAGATGGCTGCAACGCATCCAGAACGCCTCGGCACATCTGATCCTCAACATCCCCGCCGCAGCCACATCACTACCCACCTGAGAGACCTACCCTGGCTCCCCGTCAACAAAAGGATAACCTTCAAGCTCCTCATCCACGCATACAAAGCCATTCACGATGCCGGCCCACCGTACCCCAACAGACGACTCAGCTTCTACACCCCCACCCGCCAGCTCCGCTCTGCCGACTTCGAGCTCTCCGCAGTCCCCCACATCCATAGAACAACAGCCGGAGGCAGATCCTTTTCCCACCTCGCCGCCAAGACCTGGTACACGCTCCCCACCAACCTCCGGCAGACCCAAGACCTACTGGCCTTCAAAAGACTACTCAAGACCTGCCTCTTCGATCAGTAGCAGCACCTCCCCCCCCCTCGCCCAGGGCCTTGAGACCCTCATGGGTATGTGGTGCGCTTTACAAGTGTCCTGATTGATTGATTGATACTTCTAGTAAGAATAAGAGAGTTACACACTTTAGATAACCCCTGCTCATCCCCTTGGTAGCTTGGCACAAGCAAACAGGCATATCCCAAAGGCAATGTGTAGAGTATTTGTGCTCCAAACACACAGTAGCACAGCGAAAACACCACACCAGTTTAGAAAAAAAAGTATCTGTATCTAAACTAAACAAGAGCAAAATGACAAATAATGGGATGCGGGTGATGGCTATGACAGCGTCAGTGCAAGCGCTTGTGTCGGGAAGACCGATAACTGCAGGTGTAAACAGGCATTGTAGGGCTTCTTAGTTGTGGTGCAGGTGGGGTTGTGCATCATGCATTTCAAAAGTAATGCCCCCGGCCTTGGTGCAGGTTGTGGCGTCACTGGTGGCATCACTGGTGACATTGCTGAGGGCGTTGGGGTTGTTCTTCTTGCTTTACAGCACCTTCCACACAATTCTCAGGGCCCAGGAACTGGAATTGGTGCCCTTTTGAATACAGAAGTCCACAAAGGAGTCCAGGCACTGGTCAGTGAGTGCAGGAGAAGTCTTTGTGGCCCTGAAACTTCAAAACAGGAGGGAAACACAAGCAAGCCCTTGGAGATTCTTCTACAAGGTGGTTCACACCAAAGTTCCAGTATTTATCCTCTCCTTGCCTGAAGCAGCAGTTGCAGGCCACCCCAACAAAACACACACAGCAAAGGGGCAGTACTCTTCCATACAGCTCTCCAGCTCTTCTACTTGGCAGAGGTTCATCTTGAGTCCAGAGTGATCTAATTCGCTATGGTTTAAGGTCCAATACTTATACCCCATTTTCTCTTTTATTTTCTTTGTGGCAAGGGTCTCGGAGCCCAGTCCAAACCAGTTCTATCTTCTCCGGTGCAGCATAACCTCAGGAGGTGGAGATAGCATTGTGCAAAGAAGACACAGCCTATTCAAAAGCAATTGAAACTCCTCCCAATTGAAACTCCTCCCACCAGGTCTATTAAGCCCAACTATGAGTCATTCAGGAAAGGGAGGACACACCATAACCCCCCTTGTGGCAGTCTCCAGTGAATGCACATTCCCAGGCCCTGTCACTCCAAAACGGGACAGTCAATAATAAACCAGCAGAGGCACTCAATAGGATCAAATAAGAAAATGACTACTTTCTAAAAGTGGCATTTTGAAACACACAGTTTAAAAACCATCTATACCAATAGATGTGGTATTCATTTCTGCATTCAGAGAGTCTAAACTCCATTGGTCTATCTTGTCCCAATGGAAATTTAAACTTGTAAGATATTACAAAGCAACTCCCATGTTAGCCTATGGGATAGACAGCCTTTCAATAGTGAAAAACAAAATTGTCATTATTTCATTACCAGGATATGTAAAACGCACTAGCACATGTCCTTCCTTTTACATACACTGCACCTTGTCCATGGGGTAACTTTGGACTACCTGAAGGGTGCCTTACATGTAAGAAAAGGGAAGGTAGGCGGCTTGGCAAGTGGGTTCACTTGTCAGGCCGACATGGCAGTTACAAACTGTGCCCTCAGACACTACAGTGGCAGGTCTGAGACAGATTTAGAGGGCTACTCATGTGGGTGGCACAGCCAGTGCTGTAGGACCACTAGTAGCATTTGATTTACAGGCTCTGGCACACTCGGTGCTCTTTACTAAGGACTTAACAGTAAATCAAATATGCCAATCATGAATAACCAATCATATTAAAAATTTAAACAGGGAGCACTTGCACTTTGACAATGATCAGCAGTGGCAAAGTGCTCAAAGCATCTAAGCCAGCAAAAACGATATCCATCATACCATTAAAAATACAGGACGTAGAGGCAAAAAGTCATGGGAACCATGTGAAGGATGCAAAGTATAACAAATTGTCATTTGAACATTTTCTAATCTATTCGAGAAGCAGCCATCTGACTGAGAATGCTCATAACTGCTTGGGTTAAAAAATTGCCTTGGGGACGCCAAATCTCCCTCGCCAGCTCGCATTTCTTGAGCCTTATGGTAAAGAAATCCTGCCAGGCAGCGATTGGCGGAATTTGGCTAGAACTCTAAATTACAAGACTAATGGGAAGTAGCCAAATTTCACCAATTCCACCCACCTTAAGTATAAATGTCTGAGTAGGGTTAGCGATCATCATAGTGAGTGGAGGGTTATGAATTTGTGCTCCCTATGTTATACCTGGATGTCTGCTATTTTCTCATTTGTATATGTTGAGTGTATGGATGATATTGTGTCGTGCTTCCTTCTTGATAATTGCCCTGTAGTAGCCCTCTCTCTAATTTTTTTTGTCACTCTTAACTTTTTCAATTTCTCAGTTCCCTACTCTAATCCTCCTAATCACACTCTCTTGCCTCTATGCCGTTAAGCCCCATTTTTAAATCAATATTAGTTATGTGTACCTTTCTGATACCAGATCTTCCTTACCACCTCACTATTTCTCTTTCTTCTTCCCTCTTTTTCTCACTTACACATTCATGCCCTACCTTAGTTTTCTCAAAATTGCTCCCTCTAGCCACATATTTCAGATCTCTAATTCCCATTCGGGTACATCACCCCCCCCCCCCCCCCCCACCCCTTTACACTTCTTCTGTCTCTTAATTTTTCCAGCCCGAAAGCTCAGGGGTGCAAGGAAGAGGGTTGGGATGAGATCACGTTTTCTTTTCAACTCTAATCTCTTCATCTTCATATCTGTTAATTGAGGTAAATGAGCTGGTGTGAGAGGATGTAACTCGCTTCCATTCTGCTTCTTACATTCTCTTGCCTTTCTAGCATCATGTTGGTAGGTATGGGTTTAGACTCTGCTCAGGGAGGTTCTAGGACTGGCATCGAGAAGTGGTCAGAAGGAGAGAAAATTGAAAAATTGTTTACATGACTGTACAATTCATCGCTTCTTTTCTTGCTAGAAAAGGCTGCTCTTCTATTTTGTTGTGGAAGACAAACACTCAACACAACATCTGCTCACTCCCAAGGCAAGATAGCTGTCAGTGTGTTTGCAAATAATATTAACAAATAGCATACTATTATATGGGTCTGCATATGGTTTATGATGTGCTGTATCTTTCATGCGTATTAGTTATAAAAATGAAATATTTATGCCTAACAAGAGCACAGTCTCATTCCATAAGCCAAGGGTGTGAGCAGTGAAGATTCAAAGTATCACGATCCAGACTGATGTCACCTCTCCTGTGGTAATTACATGGGATTTGACAATTGCACTGTAGCCATTAATGTTTAATGTTTACATTTGCAATTCTTGCTACACTTGCTCTAAATAACATGTTTTATTGGCTCACATTTATTTTGATTAGCATGTATGTCAAAGGACCAGAAGGCACAAAATAATTCACACAGAGAGATTTCATATATTTGGCACGGGGACTGAATGAGATAAAAGGAGAAAACCCCTGATTAGGAATGCGGGTACTTTATATCAGTTCTGGTGAGAAATCATAGTTGTGTCTGGCACTTTCGAATGTTTGATGAAAAGACTTAAAATTGTTCAAAAATATTCATTATACATTTTGCTATTTAATCGAATATTAAATTCACTATTTGTAGTGACGACCACAGATCCAAGTGTCTGCAAACAAGATTCTGTTATATTCTATTTAACGTAAGGAAAACATGAAAAGTACTGGAACTGTCACATTAAAAGTATAGGATTCGTGAAAATTGTTGGCTTTGTTCCATTAACACTATAGAAGCCGTGCTGACAGATGGAGGTGATGACAACTTATTAAAGTACTGGAACGATCCCATTGGCTGTATCTCAGCGTTACAAACGTGTGCTTATGGATTCGACCCACCAGTGTTCACCATACCTATTCAAGAAGGGAGTTCGGTCTCCATATCCACTCCATCCTTGCTTTCCCTGATGAGATTTCTAATGGGTGTCAGTAGATCTTTCATGTAATGTAATGACATGCAATGTAAGCAAACTGCGGTGTGATAGATTTATGATGGAAGGCATAACTTTGTATTTGGCAACTAAATTGCCAATGAGGACATTACTAGGGCAGGTAGGTATAATGTTTAGCTTACACGAAGTGAACACAGTCGCACACTGCAATTCCACTGATTATGAGGAGCAAAGAATTATTGTTCTGCAGAACATTTTGCCTTCCTTTCTCCCTTTCTTCAATCTGGGTAAGTCAGAGAAAGAATTTCACCCACACCTAATATGTAGATCCAGAGGAGGACTTTGGGCATGGCCGGACAGGCTTTTTGTTCACGGGCATTTCCCTGGTGGGTTGGTGTCCTTGCCGGCCGGTTTTGAACGCCCAGGACTGAACCTAATGCCTCTGTCACTTTCTTCAGCTCCCCGAGGTTAACTGCAACAGATATGGGGACATATCATCAAGCCCCGGAGATAAAATTATCGCCCCTTTAGTGTCCGTTTTCGGACAGAAAGCGGCAATAATTTTATCGCCTAATCAGCAAGTTCACGCTATTGCTTGAATCCTTGCATTATCGCCCTTTCCCCCAACGCCCATCTTTGCATCTCTGAAATGTAAAGTGGGCTTTTCTACCCTGACATAACTGGGGAAATGTCGCTAAGCGACATTTCTCCAATTATCAATGGGCACGCTCACCTGCAGAGCGACAAGCAAAGTAGCGATAACCTCTGGTATCGCTTCTTTCCTTACGCCTGCTTCAAAACTGGCTTAGCCATGATATCCTATGTAAGGTGGATATCATGGCTAAGTATGCCTTGCCCTATCAGCAAGCTTTCGCCAAACCTTGTACGATTATCGTTGTATTTCCAGCGATAATCACACAATTGGCAGCTTGCAATCTGAATTTTATCGCTTTGGAGATAAGCGTTGCTGATAGCACGCTATCGCCCCGATAAAATTCAGAGTTGGCCGGCGATAATTATCCTCGCTCTACGAGCGCTGAGCGATAATTATCGCATGGCCTTGATGATATGCCCCATGGAGAAGCTTTAAGAAAGCGGGAAAGAGGGAGACTCGGAGTGGGGGAAGGAAGAGAAAAGGCGATCAGAGACGAGAAATAAAGAAAGGAGAGAGAATGGATGTATGGAAAGAGAGAGCTTGCAGAAGGAAACGAAGGCAGCACCGTTGGTTTGTGCATTTTTGCCAGGGCTGCTTTGGTTTCCACAGTCCGGCCCTGCTGGAGTGGGGGAGTGTAGAAGGCATATTAGACTTAACCAAATCTGGGATATAAAATGTAAATTGATACTTGTTTAGCGCACTACTCACCCGCAAGGATCTCAAGGCGCTTGTACGAATACCGCTGTGGAACCCGTCCTGGCTTTCCCTGTGAGGCGTCCACTCCTGGGCGCCTATACATCGTGAAGGTCCTTGTGTGCGTTTTTCTGTGTCACAGTTCTTACTGAAAGTGTGTTCGTTGTGAAGCAAGTGAAAAAGAAAGGTCTGAATAAGTAATTTTAAGAAGTATATTTTTGCCCTAACCAATATGGCAATATGAGAGTGAGGTTAGATTTTGAAATCCATTCGGATAATTTGTGTATTTCAAGTAGTAACGTAAGGAACATCTTGCTCATTAATCTAAAATAAATAAGGTTTCTTCAAATCTACTTTTTTGAAGTCTCAAGCGTTTAAGCCACACAAAACATATTTCCAGATGATTTCAGTGCAGACATCATGCTCCGAGTTTTGTTTGCAGGTTCACTAATTACAACAGTCGAAGTACAAGTTCGGTTTAATGTAGGTTTTTTTCCAAATGCGATTTCTGAATCTGACACCCTCAAGCATGTCTCCTCAATGGCTTTTAAAGCTTCCCGATTGTATAAAGCAATCTCTACCCGCACAGATGGCGCGCATACGCAGGCTGAAGAGATTCTAATCAATATGGCGTCGCTTGGGAATATCCGGAACTGTTGCGGCAATGCATTAGCCAGGGGTGATGTGGTAACACACTGAGATCATACACATAAATTAGAGAAAAGAACATGTCCAGAAGCTCCAGAGACCAGGCTTTGTCATGGGTCAGTGTACACATTAAGGGTCCCTCGAATATGATGAGAAAATAACGCGATTTTCAGATTTCATTTTACCGTCATGGATCCTATTGAACCAAGAGTTCCCAAATGCTAACAATGAACAGCTTTTACCGAAGAAGGCCATAAATGCGACATCTTACATTGTTATTGTATCTATAAAAGCGCATCGTTAAGAGTTGCAGAAAGCCTTCTATATGCTGGATCACAAACAATCAAGCTATTTAGCATTCAAGAATTGTGTGATAAACAACAGTATCAAGGGATCGATATTTGTATTGTAAATAGCAGACACACTCAGCATATGAAAAGTGTTTTAAAGAAGCTTGGGATCATCAGTGGAGGTTTCCTGTTTTTTTGCACTTGGATATGCTGCAGGCTGTCTACCTGCTTTTTCTGTCTGCACAGCTGAGTTTCATTACACTTCCAGGCCTTTGATTTGGTTGCTCTGAGCACTTCATTTTAATCAAGCCCATCTTTGAATTTCTGCCAATGCCTAGGCAGATTTGAGCAAATACATTGCAAATGCTATGAGATATTTGCAAATATGTCAAAACAATCCAAATGTCATTATGGCTAAAGATAAACAGCTCAGAGTATTTCTATACAACAACCCTTACTGGAATAATAAAATGTGGAGAGTTTTTTCTAAGGGGTTCTCGGATGCTGCATTTTGTGTAATGTTGGCTGTGCCCACAGGCTTTATAATGCTTGGTGCAGTTTCTTTCATCATGCGAGCGCCCATGCAAAACCTTAGTAAATAACCCCAAATGGGGTTTACAAATGTCGTTGATAAAAACAGATTTCATGCCTCAGGTGAGTGCAAAGTTGCAGACTAACATCGGGTATTTGACCAGATCGGTCTGTGCTGTGACACAATCCTATATGACACTGCTTCCTCACTGGAGTGCAAAATACACTTGGTGCTCTGAGGTACACTGAAAGTGCATTGTTCAACTCAATTATCTCCAGATACACATCAAAGAATGAGAAAACTCAGGGGCATATTATCAAGAACGGCGCTAAAGTTATTGCCGGTTTAGCGGCAAAAAATGGCCGCTAAATTAGCGATTATGGGCTTGATAATATGCCCTGGAGAATTTCAATAGAAGCCCATGTTCACACCAGAACATGGACTTCTATTGGAATTCTTAAGGGCATATTATCATGCCCATTATCGCCGTTTTAGCGGCAGTTTTCTGCTGCTAAACCAGCGATAATTTTTAACGCTGTTTTTGATAATATGCCCCTCCATTCGTAATTAGAGAAATCCTTGTTTTCTGTAGAAAGCTTGTTTTGTCAAGACATTTAGGGCCTCATTTATGAAAAGTATCGCATTGCTGCGAGGAAACACTGATGCGTCACTTTTCATTGCGTCCTCCTTGCAACTCTATTGATGCGTCATATTTACAGTTTGACGCATCATGTCGCAAGGAGTTACAGATACGTCAGTATTTCTGATGTATCTGTAGGCGCAAAAATGATGCATTGCTAGAGTGTGTCACAAATGTGATGCAACTCAAGCAATGGTTTATTACACATGTGAGCATCGCGCTCGCACGGTAATTGTGACCTCACCGCCGCTTGGCGGGTCCGGTGCCTGGGGTGGGTCGCCATCTTGGAGTGGGGTAGAGGTGCTACCATCCACCAGCGCTTTACTGCGCATGAGCCAGCGAGGGAACGCCTACTTAATGCTCCTCCCCTAGCGTAGCGGGATCGCGTAGCGGGCGCGCCATCGCGTGGCCGGAGTCGTGCCAGAGTCCTGCCCGTCTGCGCCCGTCTGCGCCCGTCCGCGCTAAGGCAGTGCGGGTCGCTGCGGGTAGGAGGACTGCGACAGGTAAGACATCTCGACGTGAGTCGCGATGCTCACATATTCCAGAGAGAGTTTATGGTCCATCGGCCAGGCCATTCATCGGTGTATGTCTCCACCTGTTTACCCTCTCTGTGGCCCGTACCATTGCCCCTGTAATAGATGGATACTTGACCCCCGGGGTCTATCCACCGGAAGGGCACACTAGCTGCCCCCGTGCTAAGGGCTCGGTGCCCTTTTTGCGGGTACTGAACCTGAATGCCAGATTGGTGGCGAAACACCATCAAGACATCTATGACCTAATTGAGGACGAAGCCCCCGACGTCTTTGCCATCACAGAAACATGGCTTCAGAATGCAGATACAGCCATTATCAATCTAGCTTGCCCCCCTGATTATTCCATGTACACTCTGAATAGATCGACGAGAGGTGGTGGCATAGCCCTTATAGTCAGGTCCTGTTTTGCCTGTAAGTGGAGTGGCCTTAACATCGCCGGCTGTGAAAGCGCCTCCTTCAAGATCTTAGTCAGCCCCCAGTTTACGTTCTCTGGGATGGTTGTCTATCGTCCTCCGGGTAGTGATGTAGTGTTCAGAAATACATTTCCCGATGCTGTTAGTACGTTAGCTATGGGATGTACTAACTATTCCATTTTGGGCGATCTGAACCTACATTTTGATACCCCGACCAACCCGATGGTATGCAGTATCCTTGCTGACTTAGAGGCTCTCCAGCTCTTCCAGCAGATATCTCAACCCACCCATGTAGGGGGACATATTTTGGACCCCTTCTTTACCAACTTGGTTGAGACTAAGGTTATATCCATCTCCCCTCTAGGGTGGACAGATCATTCTCTGGTGACCATCCAATGCCCTTTACCTGAGACCCTCCCCACTCCTTCGGTTAGAAGGGTCTCTAGGCGGCATTGGAATAAACTTCGGTTGGACGACCTTCACCGCCTCCTAGCGGTGGAGCCGCTGGGCCCATTGAATGATGTGGAAACGGGCTATGATCACTTCTGCACTTGGATTTCCAGGGCCTTGGACTCTCTGATTCCTATCGTTTCGAGTAAAGTCAGTACTAGAGAGTCGAGCCCCTGGTATGACAGTGCACTACGTGCCTTGAAGGGTATCTGTAGACGGGCGGAAAGAGCATGGTGGAAGTCTTATGGGGCTGATCTGAAAGTCGCATATGTTACCTCCGTCAAGATCTATCACCGGGCCATTTGTCGAGCCCGTGCGGCATTCTACGCCGCTGAGTTTCGTAACAGCTCAAACTCGTCAAAGACCATATTCAAGGCCGGGAAAGATCTCTTGGTGAAGAGGACTTCCTCTGTGGCTGTGGGGTCTATCTCCCACTGCGAGTCCCTGGCTTCTTTCTTCTTGGGAAAGGTCCAGGCTATCTACCGGGCCTTCCCTAGTACGGGGACTGACCTGGGAGTCTCAGAGGGGGCTCAAAGTCACCTTACCCTGCATTCTTTTCCCCCACTACTTCTGGAGGGGTTTGACAAACTTGCCTCGCAGGTCAAATCTGGCTCTCCGTCGGATCCAGTAAGACCCGCTCTTTTTAGAGAACAGGCCTTCTTGGGACGCTCTGCAGTATGCTCCCTAGTCAATCTCTCACTTGTTTCAGGTGTGGTTCCAACTAAATGGAAGCAGGCGGTGGTTTCGCCAATCATCAAGAAGCCTACTCTGGACCCCTCGAAGCCCGAAAGTTACCGCCCCATTTCATTGTTACCCTGGCCAGCGAAGATAGCGGAGGCTCATGTCAATCTGGCTCTGTCAGAACATCTTGTCCGGACCAATGCCCTAGACCCCACGCAGAATGGCTTCCGTGCTGGGCACAGCATGGAAACTGCCCTCCTCGTGATGGTAGAGCATCTACGAGCGGTGTTGGATGCTGGTCAGATGGCGGCGCTGGTATTATTAGACCTCAGCGCCGCCTTTGACACGGTTTCCCACAGCATCCTTTTGCATCGGCTAGAGGAGATTGGCGTTGGGGGTCAGGCCCTGCAGTGGTTCCGCTCCTTCCTCGACAATCGTTCTTTCTGTGTGGCCATCCCTCCCTTCAAGTCCAAATTCCAGCCGCTGGCCATGGGGGTTCCGCAGGGATCCTCACTGAGCCCACGTTATTCAACCTGTACGTGAGACCGCTGGCTGAGGTCGCTAGGCAGTGGGGCCTGACTCTGGTCTCATATGCCGACGACACTCAGCTGGCGGTTACTCTCAGCGGGGATGCGGAACAAGAGGCCCCCAGGTTTCAGAATGGACTGAAGGCGGTGGCCAGCTGGTTGACGGCGAACTGTCTCCAGCTTAATGCCACCAAGACAGAAATTATGGTTGTCGGGAAGAGAGTGGAACTATGGGGTGACCAATGGTGGCCGTCAGAGTTGGGACCGACTCCGACTCCGGTGTCAGAATTAAAAAACCTGGGAGTCTGGTTGGATGCTGGTCTCACTTTCGTTGGCCACACCAAAAAAACAGCAGCGTGCTGTTTCGGCCTCCTTCGGGGCTTAAGACCGGTCCTTAAATTTTTCGAGGCCCCAACCAGGCAGCTGGTAATCCAGGCCACTGTCATCTCTCGCCTGGATTATGCCAGCTCTCTCCTGGTGGGGGCCAACCTGGCAGAAATCACCTGCCTACAACGGGTACAAAATGCTGCGGCTAGAGCGATAGTCGTCCTGCCCAGATTTTGTCCTGTTTCAAACGTCCTCCGCTCCTTGCACTGGCTTCCAGTGAGGAAGCAAATCCATTTTAAGGTCCTTTGACTGACCTTTAAAATTTTTAAGGGAATAGGCCCCCAGATCATGTCTAGCTTCCTGTCTTTTTATGTTCCTACACGCACTCTGCGTTCCCAGGGCCAGGCTCTCGCCGTGGTCCCTAGATTCAGACTCTGTCGTGCGGGTGGACGCTCCTTTGGTGTCAAAGCTGCAACCATCTGGAATTCTCTCCCGGTTGAAATTCGCCTGCTGGAGGATCTTATGCTTTTTCGGAAAGCTATTAAAACATTCTTGTTTTAGTCATTCTTTTTAGTGGTCTTCCTCTGTTCTGTTCTTGTTATGCTATGTCCTACCTTGTCACTGCGCCAGGACGCTCCTTCGCTGGAGCAGCTGTGCGCATAACAAATACCGATAACATAACATAACATGGGCAAGTCCCATGTGAAATGTGCCTGCGTCAGTCTTACACCTGCTATGAGGCAGGCATAAGATATTGATGCATTTGTGTCCTAGAATTGACGCAGTGAAATCTCATAGATTGCACTGCGTCACTTCTATGACCCTTACTTGTGTCGGAGCGCCCCCCTGCATACATTATACCTGGCACAGGTATAATGTGGCTCAAGGGTTTACAAAGTGACACATCTACCTAGATGCATCACTTTGTAAATATGGTGCAACAAGGCACGTTTCTTACGCCGTTGGTGCATCACAAAATGTGACGCACCGGCAGCGCAAAAGTGACGCAATGGCTCATAAATAAGCCCCTTTGATTACAACCAACTGTCTCCACAAGCATGCTCCATGGTCCTTCAGTGCGCAGTGTGATTTTCTGAACTAAATTTGCATTTCCAATTATAAACGCACCTGATATTAAAAAGTAAAAGCATGAATATAGCTCAACATTCATACATATATATAAATTCACTGAAGAAGACAAAGGTTGCAGGGATGTTATAGTTAGGCTCTGATTTCACTTGTACAAAACCATTGAAATTCAGCAATTATAGTTACCTGAGTTAACTATAACTTACTCCTCCACAAGGCACGGCTTATGACCTCACATATATATATATATATATATATATATATATATATATATATATATATATATATATATATATATATATATATTCGCACTCGTTTCCTCACAGCAACGCGCCCATCATCTCGAGCCATCAACAGGAAGAAAAACGGAAGACCCAGATTGCAGGTGAGTTTTTTATTCTTCAGTACACCACCCCAGCATAACGGTTCGGGATTCGCAGAGGCCTTGGTCACATGACGCACTGAGAGAGTTGCGTGAATTTAAAGTGCAAGTGCAAAAAATAGTACATTTTGGTTGGCTGATTATCTTAGAGGGGAGTGTCCGTAATAGATATAGAAATATATATATATATATATTTATATTTATTGAGATTTTTGAATTAGCATACAAGATGTAAACATACCAAGCAGACAATGCACAGATAATCTTCAATACAAGAAAACAGCACAAATGAAAAATAAAAACAACAATAGGTAGATTCCAGTGATCAGAAAATGTCACATATGCATACGGGTTACTCTGCAATTTCTACAATGTTAAACAATTCGGGTACTCCAGTCCTGTCGTAGTGTGTATACGGGCTATGACGTTCTCCCAGTAAGCGAACACAGGGTTACATTGACATGCAAGGTGGAGAAAGTCAGCATTGTTATGGCCACGCCGCCGGCAGTTATCGGAAACCCTAAGACCTATTCTCTATAATTTAACAGGAGTATAGTATACTTGATGTAGGAATTTGAAATGAATAATTTGCAAATTACCATTCGGAGTCAGGCAGCCAGTCAGCGCACAAATCGGTTCCCAATCCCTAGGAGTGATCGGGGGAGTCATTATAGCATTCCAACGGTCCAGGCTTCTATCTGACGTAAGGATTGTTTCCTTCTGCACTGTCTTGTATCATTCAGTGATCAATTTCTTCTTAGTTGGGTCAACTAACAATGACTGCAGTGACTTGAGTGTTTCCGGTTCATCGAGGAAGTCAGTATAGTGGTCTTTCACTGCACCCTTCAACTGATAACATGTGTACTGAAAGAGTGGGGCCGGATTTTGGATATAGTTGAGGTCATCGCCTGTAATATACCTTCCCCCCGGGTAGAGATCACTCATGTGTGTGATTCCAGCCTCCTTTAAAGCTGTTATTGGCCCACTTTCTAGTGTGACAGATAATGCCGCCTGTCCAGCGAGGGGCAGTGCAGGAGCATATAAGGTAAGTTTATGTGCGCGCTTGCCAATCGCCTGCCAGGCCACGACAGTGATGTCAATTGTGTTGATCTCTGTCCTGGGCGTGTGCCTATGAGTATTTGTGATGACACTCCGCAGAGACACAGCGTGAGTATCCCGGTCCTCCACAGTAACGTGTGGAGTAAAATAATGGGATCTGAACCAATAGAAAGCATATGGGGCTTGCGCGCAAAGATAGTAAACAAAAAAGTCAGGAGCAGTGAAGCCCCCTCTTTTTATAGGCCATTGTTAACGTAAGCCAGCTAATCCTAGGTTGTTTATTACCCCAGATTAATCTCAGCAATTGGGTTTGCACAGTTTTTAAAAATTGTTTTGTCAATTGGATTGGGATATTACAAAATAGATACAAGAACCTAGGAAGTACGACCATTTTAATTACTGCTATACAATCCGCCAGGGACAAAGGTAGGCGGGACCACTTATCTACTTGCTGCAACAGGGTGGTATATGCCTGGCCATAGTTCTCCCTGATCACAACATCAGGATCTCGGTGTACCCATACACCTAAGTATTTGACCGGGTCCGCAGACCATACAAACGGATATTCCACCTGGGGGCATCCGAGAGCCATGAACAGGCCGTGCCTGCTAAGTATTCATCCGTTGCTGCCTCATCCATCCCGCCGCGTAAGGTATAAATAGATGAATACAATTGCTCAAATTGACCCACTATATCGCGTGGGGTGTAGTGTGCAGCCCCTTGAGTATCAATGATATGGTCAATTGGTGGATTTTCAGACCTACCGTGCAATTTTTCAGCTAAGTTTCTTCCCGGCCTCCCCCCTTCTCTACAGGCCCAGGCCACATGCCGTCGAGATAGGTATCTCGCCTCAGTGTCAGATAGGTTGTTATATTCCACTAGTAGCTCTTGAATACGAGCCAGTGTATCCTTGGCCGAAGAGTGCAGGTATTGTTTCTCAAGCTCCTCCAGAGTCCGCTCCGTTTGGATAGTTGGCCTCCAATGTCTTTCAGTTTGCCCGCTGAAGTACCTATGCATACCCCTGTATCGTCACCTTAAACGCTTCCCAAAGGATAGCCTGACTGTCCACCTTGCCCCTATTTAATTCAAAATATTGTATAATAGCTGTTCTACTAGTCTCATTGTGTACCGGATCTAGCAAAGCTTCTGCCCTAAATTTCCATGTAAAAGGATGGTTAGGATTAGTGGGAATGCAGATGACAAGGACAACAGTGTTATGATCAGACAGTGAGCCCGGGAGCATGTAAGCCTTTTCCACCCACCTACCAGTCGCTCCAGGTACCAACAGGATAACGCGTGGGGGTAGGTGTTGCAGGCAGAGACCGCACACCGCTTGGGTACCTTACTCAAAGGTGCAGTTCCCACAGGAGCAGATTGCGGGCACCTTAGCGAAATTCTTAGGGTTGCATCACTAAAGGCAGTACCAGCCGGCCTGCGTGTTTACTGAACTCAAGATATAAGGTTGTAATTTAATATTCACTGTGTAGTACTGAGCACTTAGGTCCTGAAGAATTGCTATGATTGCAAGAAACATGTCGACCTGATCAGAGGGTTGTAGATATTTTGCTGTGAACCTTCCCAGCACGTATCTCCCCTCCCACCGTTTTAACCAAGGGAGTCAGCCATGCTAATAAAGTTCCCTGTGGACTGACCCACCTTTTTTAACTCACCACCACTTCACGACTACACTTTCTCTTGCCCTCTCACACGCATGCACCATATGACTGGAACAAAAGATCTCCGATAAAGAGCCCCTTTACGGGTGCCCGTCAGACATTGCAGCGCCAGTCTGATGAGGAGCAGAACCCATATGATGAAGCATGACACCTAGCTTGCTGGGTGTGTGAGGGTTTTAGTTCCAAAAAGGGAATCCCCCTCCCTTTTTACTGTCCTCTACGCTACACGCACACTCCTAATTTCACAGTCCCAGCGGGGAACTTTGTACCCTTCTTGTGTTACTAACCTTTTCCACCCACCCATTTGCCTAGTTGTTCAGTAGCCAGTAATCTAGGCGTGGCCAGCTATTAAATGCAGGTGTGATGTGTGTGCCCTTTAGTGCCCCTTCATTGCGCAGTCGCCAAACCTCCAGCAAGCTAATTTCTGACATGGCATCCTTGATACACTGAGCAAAGTTGAGTGTGCACGGACCTGTTGGGTTGGATTTATCCAATTGCGGATTGAGATGTGTATTCAGGCCCCCTCCACCCCCCCGCAGGACAGCAGACTCAGGCCATGCGCGCAGAACATTGAGCATTTGTAGAAAGGGCGTCGGGTCATCCACCACAGGGCCATAGATATTTACCACTGTCACCAACGCCGTCCCCAGCTTGCCCTGCAACATGGCCCAACGGCCCTCAGATTCTGTGCATATATTTACAGGCGGAAACGGAACTCCCTTTTTAATGAGAATAAGAACGCCCCTGGAGTAGGTGGAATATGATGAGGCCAAACAAAAAGTCGCCCATCGTTGTGCCACCCTGACTTCCGCTTGTTTGCTCAAGTGGGTCTCCTGCAAAAGAGCGACCTTCACTGCATGTCTATGTAGCTTCACTAACACTTGTCGGATCTTTTTTGGGGTGTTCAAACCACGAATATTCCAAGTTATACATTTGAATATTTCACCCATCATCCATACAGATAAGGACTTCTGCCTTACATAACATTGCATTGCATATAACGTGCACATGTAGCAAGTGATATCATAGTGAGAATTGTAAAACCGATCACAGTACCTCCAACATAATATTAGAAAAAACCCTCGCCCTCCCCCCACCCACTTTAGGAACCCCATTTTGCCAAAGACAGAGCCCTCCAGCATAAACCATTCCAACCAAAACAAAACAATGTGAAGTATCAACTGGGTTACACCCATTGGGGGACGTAGTGGCGAAGGCCACTCCCCGATCTAGTAGTGAGGGGGCCGCCGATGAGCTATTGTGGACCACCACCCAACAGCCAACTTGCCTATCCTGTGGTTAGGGGCATTGTGAGGAGTACTGGACACAGGGCCCTATGTCTACAGCAACAACACATGAGGCATAGTTCTATACAAATAGTGAGCACTCCAAACTCGAAAATGTCAGAGCCAAGAACGCCCAGCCAAAAAGCAGTGATACATAAACAATCATGCCTTCCTTAATAAACATTAAACCTGGGGTCCACCCCCCCGAAAATGAAGTTTGCGGCCAACCCATTTCGTACATTAAACAGCAGAGACACACAGCACACCTCTGTTCTACAACGTAACACACCTAATTACAGTTAGGTATGATTCAGTGGCAGAGCCCAGGGCCCCATACTTCTCAGTCGTCAATGTCCGAACAATGGGCCGGAGAGCCACGCTGCCGGCGTAGGCTTCTGGCGTGCTCCATTGCCTGCTTAGGATTCACGAATATCTTAGCATCGTCCGTTGCACGTGCAGGGTAAAGCATAGTGTATGGAATCTGTTCTTTCATGAGCAGTTTCTTAACTCCTTGAAACTCCTTTCGTGCCGCCTGAACTGTAGCAGTAAAATACGGGTAAAATGAGAGCACATTGCCTTGATAGTTGTTTGTGCCCTTTTGGCGAGTAATATGCAGCACAGTATCTCGGTCCCTAAAATTTAGCAGCCTGGCGATTATCGGCCTTGGGGGGCTCTAGGGGGTGGGCACGCCGCCGGAGATTTGTGCGCTCGCTCTATGGCAAACATTGACGATAGGTTGTCAGCACCACAGATATCTCGCAATAAAGCCTCTATGTAGTCTTCCAGATGCCCAACATTGGTCGATTCCGGAAGGCCCAAAATGTGCACATTATTGCGCCAAGAGCGCGCTTCAATGTCCTCATTTTTTGCCTGTATGACAGCCAGGAGTTTTGTGATGTTGGATGTCTTCATTGCAACCTGCTGGAGGCCATCTTCCGCATCAGATATTCTCTGCTCAGCCTCACCAATCCGCTCTGCCTGTTTTTCCAATTTTGCAGAGAACTGGTCCATTCTGCCATTAAGGGCTTCAATTTTACCGTCACCGGCCTGTAGGCTGACCTGGATGGCAAACAGTGATTTCTCGAGTGCTGTGGGGGCCTGAGATGATGAGTCCAGCTCAGAGTCAGAGGCCGCATTTTGTGATGACTTACCGCCTTTGCGTAATTCAAATGTGATCCGTAGCTGATTTTTCTCTGGCTTGCCCATGATGTTCACAACAGATGAGGTCCTGGACAGATGTAAGGCAGAGTTGCACGTGATGTGGAGAGACTGTGCTCTGAGGCCCCCAGCTGAAAGATTGTTTGCTGCGGATGTACATGCCAGATTAGGATGCACTCCTCCTATGCACGGCGGTAATACTCTCTGTAAAGTAGCATCGCTCCCTTTATCTAGAGCCAAGTAGTAGAGTCCCTGGGCCCCCAGTTAACAATATGCTATTGCAGGAGCAGCGCACTGTATGGTGCCCTCTCGTCGCTGCAGGGAGATGCAATGCAGCACTAGTATCTACCACCTCAATCACAGGCCTGAGGTTGTCCGGCTCTCACAGCAGCAGAACTCGAGCAGTAACTTTGAAAGGTGGGGATTTTTTTTTTATAAATAAAACTGCAAGTGCCCTCAGTACACGTGTCTTATATGTCCAAGCTCCAATGAACTTCAGCCGTAGTGTTCCCTGGTTCCTCCTCCATGCAGCAACCTTTTGAAGGGTATTAAGCGGTATCTCGACGACAGCTTTCCGAACCTTCCAGCCAAATGACGCACTTCGGAGAGGGCCCCCTTGCAGTTGGGGAGCGCCGCTGTTCAATCTGGGTATGCTGTCACTAAACCACAGACCGTAGTCATTTGGTGCACGCAGGGAAGCCCCTCAGCTTAAACCCCAGCAAACGCAGACTTCCCTCGGCCTACCTCTCAGGCCAGTGCCGGACGCCCGCATAGATCAGGGCTCCGTCCGCTATGTAGAGCCCGCATTCGTTCTCTCCTCGCTGGCCTGCGTGGGTCCTGCCGTGTCGTTAGGAAGCACACCAGGAGCCACCCCTGCAGTCACCGCCACAGACGCAGCTCTCTGATCCTCCCCAAGAACCTCGGTCGCTCCGACAGCAGCGGCTAGAGCACGCGGGGTCGTCACAGCGGAGAACTCATTACCGCCATTCCAGCTCAGTCGGAGTGTGCCGTCTGTCCTCTGTCACCTTCCAAAGCAGCTACGCCGTCAGTAATGGCACCACCAGGGCACCCGCAATGTCAGCAGCACTCCTGCTTAGAATGCTATGGCAGATGGCTCGGTGGAGGCAGGATTAATGTAGGATTTATTCAGCGGCCATCTTGCCAAACACCAGGCCACGCCCCCCTTATGACCTCAAATATTACATCACTCATGACATGGTCAGTGACATCATTGATGACATCACTCATGACATCTCAAATGTCATCACTGATGACATCATCCAGTGATTGCGAGCGTTTTCAAAAGGTTTATATGTGTTAAACATATTTACAAAGGTACTACAAAAGTTACATTTGTATACTATTAATGAATGATACTATTTCTAATATTTATCACATGACTTGCTGTGTAACTGTGTGTATCCGTGTGTGAGTGGGTGTGTGAGTGACTGTATGGGTGCATGGGTGCATGTGTGAATGGCTGTATGGGTGAATAAGTGAGTGATTGAGTAGCTGCATGGGTGAATAAGTGGATGTGTGAGTAGCTGTATGGATGAGTGGGTGGCTGTGTGAGTGGCTGTATTGGCGAGAGAGTGGGTGTGTGAGTGGGTGTATGGGTAAGTGAGTAGCTGTGTGAGTGGGTGTATGAGTAAATGAGTGGGTGTGTGAGTGGCTGTATGGGTGACTGAGTGGTTATGTGAGTGACTGTATGGGTGAGTGACTGCGTGTAAGTGGCTATATGGGTGAGTGAGTGGCTGTTTGAGTGGGTGTTTGGTTAACTCAGTGACTGTTCGAGTGGAGGTATTGGAGAGTGAGTGTTTGTGTGAGTGCCTGTATGGGAGGATGACTGTATGTGTTTGTGGCTGTATGGCTGAAAGAGTGGCTGTTTGAGTGGGTGTTTGGTTAACTGAGGGGCTATGTGAGCGGAGGTATTGGAGAGCGACTGTCTGTGTGAGTGGCTATATGGGAGAGTGAATAGATGCGTGAAGGCTTGCATGGAATTGTAAATGGGAATGTATTTTATGAATGTGTGAGTATCTGTTATGAGGTTAAATGGGTGAGTGAGTAGGTGTGTGATTGGCTTTATGAGTGAATAAGTGTGTGTGTGTAGATGTATGGGCGATTAGGTGGCTTTGTGAGTCACAGTATGGGTGAGTGACTGTGTGAGTAGGTGTATGGGTTAGTGAATGCCTAGATGAGGGGCTGCATGGGTGAGTGAGTGGGTGTGTGAGTAGCTCTATGAATGAGCAAGTAAGTGTGTGAGTGACTGTGTGAGTAGGTGTATGGGTTAGTGAATGCCTAGATGAGGGGCTGCATGGGTGAGTGAGTGGGTGTGTGAGTAGCTCTATGAATGAGCAAGTAAGTGTGTGAGTGTGTGTATGGGTGTGGGTGTGTGAGTGGGTATATGGGTGTGTGAGTAGGTGTATGAGTGGTTGTGTGTAGTGTGTGGTTGGATGCTGAGTGGTGTTGTGGATGATATCATCTGTGATGTCATGAGTGAAATTGTATTTTCTAACTAACCTATGAAAGTGGGTATGTAAGTGGGTGCATAGGTTCATGAGTGGGTCTGTGAGTTCCACCACCCCTGCAGCACCCATCCCAGTTGCAGTGTGAGCCAGCATTGCTCCCATCTAGCGAGAGTAGCTTCTCCTTTACCTTCACTGGGGGGAGTCATTGTGTGTCTTTGTCCCTGACTGAAAACACTGGCATGTAAAATATGTTATCCTCCCAGCCCATAGGAGCAGTTTTCTGTACCCACTGGGTTAAAGCCCATTACACTTTCCCTGGCCATGCTCCAAAGCAGGGCAAATATTGCATCTAGGGGCAAGCCCCTGAGTCAGCCCTGTAAGATGGGGATCCCTGGGGCTCCCACTATTTTCAAGGTTACTGCCCTAGAGGATGGGTTCCCCGGAGCCACCTAAAGGCCCGGGAGGAGGGCAGTGCAGACTTGCTTATTACAAAATTGGCCCTAGAAGATAGAACCCCTAAGAACCCCAAAAAGGTTCAGGCAGGGGGACCAGACCCCCTCCCCTTATTATAACACTGGCCCCAGGGGATGGGTTCCCACCGGCCTCATAGAGGCTCAGGGAATGGGGCTATGCACCCCCTCCGTAAATAAAAACATGCATATCACCACCAAGCCCTGGCCCACCCCTTGTAGTTATGTTTTTAAAGCATAAGAGTCACATCTCCATTATGCGCACTTTTGTTATCATTGATGTCATTGCAGATGTTGCAGTGATGTTATCAATGATGTCATAGGAAAGGTCATGAGACATGTAATATGTGAGTTAATTAGCAGTGCATGGCAATGGCGCAGGTTATACTTATCTTAGGGCAAGAGTTATAGTTATGCATGGTCTGGCACACCCCTGTTGGGTTGTTTTGTTATAACAAAGAAGGCTAGACTTTAAAAAAATTGCTGTGGATTTGTGGATCCACCACAAATTTTGTTCAATATATTTTAAAAAAATGTTTTTGACCTCAGGAGGCATCCCACTCGGACCCCTCCACCAGGCCTAGGGGCAGTGTATCCTTATCCTGCCCCCCTATATATTTTTGTGCCTTATTGTCTGGCACGGGACCTAGTCCGGAGCCCTAACATGGTGTATCTTTTTTGGTGCCTCAGGCCTGGGTCTTGACACGGACAGCAGTCAGTGGCCTCTGTTGGTTGATGTCTTTCTAGACAGAGTTTTCCTTGGGTTTGGGGTAAAAGTCAGGCCCTGGGGTAGAATAGGCCATGGTGGTACTATCTGCCTACTGGGGTGCATCTGTGGGCAGATTAAAGTTAGGTGCAGCAGAAATAGGGTTCCAGATGACGAACAGGGTTCGCAATGGGTCAGTTCAGTGACCCCAGGGAATGTATATAGGGGGATCCAAATGGGTTCAGAAAGACATGGAACTGGCAAGTGCCCCTGCAGTAGTGGGTCATTGTCCATGTTCTATCACCCTGTTAGACCTTGCATATTTTGGCATTTTTCCCCTGTCTTTTTGCTTTCTGACCTCCTGTTTTAATGGTATGCCGGATATCGTTTTTGCTGGTTCCGTGACTCTGTGCAATTTTCCCTGCTATTCAGTACCAAAGTGCAAGTGTTCCTACTGTAAGTTATGTTATGATTGTATTTCCATGATTGATATATTTGATTTACTAGCAAATCCCTCATACAGTGCACTCTGTGTCCCCAGAGCCTGAAATCAATCAAGTGGGACCACCACCAAATCATTTCAGCATGAGGTGCTCTTTGTGTTTAAGGCATCTTCTTGGTCCTCTCCCTAGTTTAGGATGAACCCCAAAATCATCACATCTCTCTCTGCTTGCTATTTTTCATTTTCACTGTTGTGAGATGACTATATGCATTTTAGCATGTAAAGATAGAATTATTAATTGTTTAATTAAAATAACTGCTTGCTATATTTTCATTTTTCTGAGATGGCTATATGACTTTTAGCATTCAAAGATATATTTTTTTTAACTAAATGTATGTGGGATTTCTGTTTAAAACTTTTATTAATACACGACAACAGAGTTAATACAAAAACTCTGGAATAGGCTATTGCAACAACATTAATTTAATAATTAAATATTACCTTTACATGCTACTAAGAATGTAACCAATTCACAAAAGTGAGCTTTGAAAAATATCAGTCAATGAGAGCAGGACCAAGTAGGTGCCTTGAACACAAAGAGCATATCATGCTCACTGATTGTGGTGGCCCCATCCTCCTAGGACCACCCCAAGCAAAGTTATGGGCAAAAAAACTACAATGCCAACCAAAGGACAAGCAAAGCATTATGGGGCAAGATTCTAGAGCTGAGTGCATCTGCTTGGTTTTCTACCTAGGTTAGTGAGGACATCAAAATCATCACCTCTCTCACTGCTTGATGTATTTTCATTTTTCCTTTTGTGAGATGATTGTATGCATTTTAGCATGCCGTAATGTTACTGGTTGTTTTACCAAGGCAATGTAAGGATTCTGTTTTCTTAATTGCGGTGAGACAGAGTTGCGGAGCGGAATTAACAAGGTTTTTGATCAATTTAGCAGAAATCCGGGATAGTGGTACCCCGCCAACTACACCCACCCTAAGTGTGTTTTATATATTCTGTGAAATACTGGGAATTTCGTTTTTGACTATTGAAAGTCAGTTTTTCCCATAGGTGAACATTGGAGCTGCATTGTAAATTTTAACAACTTCAAATTGGAAAAAGATAGAGAAATGGAGTTTAGGTTCCCTGCACTCAGAATTTTAAAACACATCTTTTAGAAAAGGTTGCTTTTAAATTGTGTGTTTGATAAAGGCCTCTTTCCGAAAGTCATCTTTCATCCTGTGTCCCTTTGCCTGTTTGTGTATTCACTGTCTGGGTTTGGAGAGACAGGAGCTGGGGATGTGCATTCACTCTAGACATTCACAAGTGAGGTTATGCTATGTCCTGCCTTTCCTGGGTGACTCATAGCCAGGCCGAATAGACTTTTTCTGATTTAGAGTGTTGGGAGGAGTTTTTCCTAGCACCTGACTAGGCTGTGTCTGCTCGGTACAATGCAGTCTCCACCTCCTGAGGTGAAGCTGGACCAGGGCGGACAGAACTGTTTTTCACTGAGCCCAGAGACATTCTGCCTAAAACCTCAAAGGGAAAAGTAGTATACATATTGGGGCCATGACCTCAGAGATTTAGAACTTTTTTGGACTATGGAACCTGCCAAGAAGCAGAGCAGGAGAAGCTTTTTGGAGGAACTACCACTTTGTTGTATGATTTGCTGTGTTGGCCTGCAGTGGTTACCTATGTCTTGGGCAGTGAAAGGACTGGACTCTCTGGAATGTATTTTACTGAGTTTCTCCAAAATTTTGAGGTAGAGCTTGGCCCTGTTCCCTATGTCTCAGGAACTGCAAAGACTTCAAGATTATCAGCTACCAGCACTGGAAACTGTTTTGTGCTGCAACAGAAGAAAAAGCAAACAGATGCCATCAACTATGCTGCTGCCGGCTCAATGCCTGTTGGCACCGCTGAGTGCACCTCCCTGCTGCGCACTGTAACCCTGGTCTCAATGATGATGATGCCCAATGATGCCACTGAGCCACTGCTTATACGTGACTTGAGGGCAGAGCACTTCGCACCACCTCGGTTCACATCCCCACCCTGGTATCTCCGATGACGCCACTCCATGGCAACATCAATACTGCTGTCTGCACTATGGCCTGGTGGCATGATTCATTAGTTACTAGGCACTCCACCGCGTCCCACACCCCAGTCTTGGCACACCAACGCCATCAACTCCAGATCATCTACCGATGGCAGTGCTTCAGCTTCGCCGCTGCTTTCAATCTGATCTGTCAGCACTGCAACGAGCACTTCCCCTCACTGCATGGCGGCCCTGGTCTCACGGATACCGCTGGGTGCCACCACCGAACCGCTGCCTGTACCATGACCTGAGGGCACCAAACGCAGCACCACTCCACTTCACACCGCAGCCCCGACACCTGACGATGCTGGCGCTCCTGACTTCAACATCACGGAATTTGATCTGCATCATGTGTAAATTCAAGGGCCCAATGACTCCTGCACTTCAAAGGCACAATTGGGTATAAGTACTAGGCCTCCGACCCTACCATGACAGTACAGTACTGGACCTGTGAAGAAATCTGCCTGGAGTAACACTGCTATGCTACAAGGATTGTCAATCTGCTTGATTGCTGCTCTGGTAGAACTGCTTTTCTGTTTTGCTGTGCTGTGCTGCTGATCTTTGCCCTGCTCAGGACAAGGACTGGAACCATCTAACTTGAACCCAGAATGATTCCAAGGGCTTGCTGGCTTTCCCCCTTTTCCGAAGTCTCAGGGCCATCAAGGACTTCCTTCAACTCTGTAACAGCATCTGGAATTTGCCACCTGTGAGTCCTGCCCTGCCAAGTGCAAGTGGTGTCAATCCGGTCTGGGCCCTTTAAAGGTGACTTGCCGTCTAAAACCATCGAAATTGACTTAGTGACTACCTTGTGCCGATCAAAGCCAACGCATTGCCCTTCAAAGCCGATACAGGAGCTGATCAATGACATCACTTCAGTGGACTTTGTTCCTCGATGACGACTGACAGTGTGGAGACAATGATGCAGTGCCTTCATCATAAAGGGTTTTCGTCAAAGAGTCTTCAGTACTTACGCGGACCAGAACCAATGCATCGAGTATTAGGCATTGACGCTTGCTCCATCCAAGGACCTGTATAAGTCTTTTAGTCATCCTGCCCTCCATCGCGGTATGCCTGATCTTTCGATTAACCCTGATTCAGAGCACCTCAAGTATCCCTAAGTGCTATGTGTTTCTAAGCACTACTTTTTGGTTTATTCTTTAGAAATTCATATGTCCGGTTCTACTTATTGGATTTTTGTCATTTTGGTTTTGGTTTACTCATAAAAAAATAATAATCTATATTTCTAATCTATGTGGAGTATTTTTATGGTGTTTTTCATTGTGTTACTGTGTGTGTATGTGTTGCACAAATACTTTACACATTGACTCTACATAAGCATGACTGCTCTGTGCCAAACTACTAGAGGGGGAGAACAGGTTATCTTTTAGTTTGTATCTAGCTTGTCCTGACTAGAGTACTGGTTTATGCTAGTACAGAGTGCATACTCCAGAAACCTCAGCTCTCACAGTGTGGTGGCAGCCAATCACATCCAATCTTAACATTGGTTTGCTCTGCTGTAATGTGTAAGTATTTAAGAAGCACCTCAAACAGTAATAAAGTGAAAACAAAATACAGAAAAATCCCACAACCATTTAGAAAAATAGAGAACAATTTAATAACCTATTTGAGACCAAAAGGATACAAATCCAAACAGTAAACTGGCGATAAGCTATTTTAAAGATGTAAGTGAAAACAGTGCCTTAAAGCACAAAGCGCCAACTGTGGTATCTGGTCATGCCAGCCAAGTACAAAGTCACAAGTTTAGACTGACAGCAATGGAGCCTTGTGATACAAGGACCAAGTAAGGCCCACTAAGGAAAGTACCTTAAATTTCAAATCCTGATTGCGGACCTTTCTGAGATCCCACATCAGCGGTGGTTCTAAAGAGCTGCAGGAGGCAATGCATGGATCTGAGTGAAGCAGTGGTTGTCTGATGAAGCCATTGACAAGGCTTGCGATGTGAGGTCCTGCATCATCGTTGTCGAGGGTGCTGTCAACGCAGCGCTAGTTCTGATGACCTGCGATCTGTGATACAGGGTCCTGCATTTGGAAAGTATCACACAGCAGCTGTTCTTTCCCAGAGCTGCAAGGAACACTGTCATGCTGCATTGGTTCTGCCCAAAAGTCCACAGCTTGTCTTGCAGAGAATCTTCAGGGCCACTTCCAAAGATTCAAGACTGGGTGACACTAGTTGGGGGGCAAGACTCACAGTAGACTGAATCCAGATGCTGGGCTCAAGGTGAGTGAGCCTTTTCTGACCCTAAGGCTGTGATCAGGAAGCCAGTCAACTAGCCCTTTTAGTCAATCTGGTAGTCCTGGATTTAAGATACAGGGCAAGTACTTTTTACTCATGCAACAGGGCACAGGTGGCAGGGCAGCAGAGTAGCAGGGCAGTAGAGTAGCAGTACTTGCAGCAGAGCAGCACAGCAGTCCTTTTGAGTCTTCCACAGGTCCAGAGGTATACTGAGGAGTTGGGTCTGAGGGTCCAATATTTTTAGTTGGAGCCGGCTTTGAAATAGAGATTTCCACCCACTGAGGTGTTTTGAATTGTCTGTCTCCCTGACCAGGCCTCAGCTTTTCTGGTGGCACAAAAGACTAGAGTGAAACGCTTTGTGAGTGTGCTGAGGCAGAGCCTTCGTGATGTGTAGGTTTGGTAGGTGACAGCTTCTCCCTAATTCAAGTCAGAGATGGCTATTCTGACAACAGCAATTCCCCGTTTGTCTCACTTTCAAGGAGCATACACAACATCCAACTGCCAGATGTGCCAAGTCACTCATGGCTGCTCTCCACGTGACAGTCTGTAGGTCACAGCCTGCAATACAAAAATCCAGATGAGAAGGTGTGTCATGCAGACATCACAGGACAGAGAGAGAGTGAAGGAGAGAGAGAGAGAGAGAGAGAGAGAGGGAGAGAGAGAGAGAGAGAGAGAGAGAGGAGAAGATGGAAAGAGAGGGAGGGAGAGACACAGAGAAAAGAAGAGAGGGACAGGGAGAGAGAGTGCCGACACTGCGCACTCATTCCCCACAGCTCACCTGCTGCCACTGGTGTGTCTCCAACCATGTGCCGGTATGTAGTGCAGTTCACCAGGTCCCGCAACTGAAACAGATCCCTCATCTGAAACAGAGTCCAGATACATGAATGGCAAAGTACATACAATTGCACACAACATCATCAGCTGTCTGTCCCTGCACACCCAGGGCAGCTGCACCCCAGTCCTTCCCACCACCCAGCGGTGCATGCCTGCCCCTGCGCACCCAGGCAGCTGCACCGCAGCCCCTCCCGCCACCCAGCGGTGCATGCCCACCACTGCGCACCCAGGCCTCACTGCTCACCTCCAACCACCGGCGTGTTGCAATGAGGGCCCACCATGTGCAAGTGCAAGCCCCAAGCCAGGGGCCCGCGAACATGGCACCCTCCACATCATGCAGCCCTGCTTCGCTGGCCACCAGGTCTCACATTTGATTTTGGGTCTTGATTTTGGCATTGCAGAGGACATACCAGTGCACCTGGCATCATCGCAGGCTGCACACCCGCTCATCCCTTGAGGTCCCACTAACTCTATGATCCGGGAGCCGATGCCACATGGCGGTAGGCCCGTGCTGCACACTGGCTCAGGCCTACACTGTGGCCCAGCAGGGCACACAAATCCTGAGCAGTCCGGACCGCCAGGACTGGGCATCATCGCAGGCTGCACACCCGCTCAGAACTTAAGGTGCCCCTACCTCAGTACACCAAAAGTCACCATCCCGTGGTGCTGTGCCTGTGCCAGCCACAGTGTATCCGGTGCCATCAAGTCTGTGCCCCGCAAGGCATCGACCCTTTATTATTGAGTATCGTGGTGCGGACGCCATCATGTCTCGTCCGGGCCAGGGGAATGTGATGTTGCAGGGCCCTAGGACCTCATGCCTACATGAACACCACACGGATAAACACAGATGGAGAGTGGAAATGGCATTGAGCACTTGCGCCCGCCCTTTTTATTGGCAGAGTCACATGTCCTGTGACGCGTGTGATGGATGGGTGTGGTGTGGGTGTACACCAGCCGTTAGGGAGTGTATTGCAAGTATGCCCCTTTATATTACAATAATGTCAATAATAAAGCTGATCCAAAACCAACATAAGAACATTTAGAGGCTCATCAAACTTTTTTTTCAACAGTACTGAATACTGATTTCTCACAAAAGTAGTTTTTTACACATTCCATAAAGTGAGGGAATGGTTTACGGTTGTAGGTTCACCACTCTATCCGTTGTAAAATTCCAAGCAGGTCTAATCATCACCATTTATGTAAATGGTAAAGGTATGATTCAGGCAAATTATGTGAACCCCAGCACTTTTAATTTCCCACCCACAAAACGGCCCACAATCGGGAACTGTCCTCTTTTGTCACTTGCTCTAGCCCAATATTATGCCACTCTCATCCCCTTTTCTCCTTCCTAATACCTCCTCTTCCTTCACCTGATGACTCCTGTAGCCCTTCACAACTCATTCACCACCTCTAACTCCTCTTCCCGTCCCCCACATAAAAGTTTCCAAGGCAAATACTGTTTATCATGCCAAAGTCTTCTGCAATTCACCATCTGATTAGAATAACTATACTCATGTTGATGTCTCTCCTGAAGTCTTTCCCCTCTGACAGTGTCTCTGAGTCTTCCTGACCTCTCCACCACCAACTCCAATCTCACTTCATTGTTTATGAACACTATGATACAGAGAATAAATCTGCTGTGCCAGATTTTGCCACACCAGAAACTGTAATTTAGTGCCAGGACATCTTTACTAGTGTGCTATAGCACAACACACCTAGTGTTTGTCAAATCCATCATTAACAATTGAGATGCCTTCACCAAAGTCATCAAAAATATTTGCACTGAGCTCAGTGACACCCAATCTTGGGTCTACTCTACATTTCTAAACATACAGTTTTCCCACTCTCCAGATCAACTATCATCTCATCATGGGCCAGAGAATCCCCTCAGCTCCTTCCCTCATTTCTGGGACATGGTCACAGGCTGCATCACCTACAAGGGTGACTTCGACTTCCACCAAACTTCAACATTGGTCTACCCCTCTCCTCCTATGCAGTCCTCACTACGTTTCTCCTGCTATCTCAATACCGTTATCTTTAATTTCCACAGTAGTACACACCATCCATAGTTATTTGTCTTCTCTTTTTACTTGACTCTTTTTGAATACATTTGTTTCAATAAAATGGTTCCTATTTCAAAGAGAATTATTTGGGCCTTGACCTGCTTGTCTAATGTCATTTCCCTTACATGGCTACTTTATGCAGTCATTATGTCATGTTTGTCACCTCCTAATCTGCATAGTAAATTTCCGTAAGGTTCTTATACCTCCTTTTAAAACCTTTAAAACCCTCTATTGCTAGGTTTGATTTTTAAATAGTTTTTTTGTAGTATGCATGTTTTAACTGCCTCTGAAACAACTGTAGAGCATATTCTCAAGGAGTTATCGCCGAGTTAACTGAACTTTATCGCAGCCAAAGTGGCAATAACTATATTGCCCTATTCACAAGCTAGTGCTAACAGCCCATATCACCAGTTTACCTGCAATAGCAACCGCAAAAAACACCACCACAGATGACCCCCGCAACTATCGCTAATGGGATGCAGAGTACGTGTTCTCAAGACAAAAGCCGCGACAACGCCACTCCGCAACATTCTCAACAACCAGCCAGATCGGCGATAAGATCACAAAACATGCGATAAGGTGTGTTAGCAGCAGGAAATCAACACCAGCTCTGACCTGGTGTAAAGTCGGACGACAACCTGCACCACAAAAGGGAGCCTAGCCCGGAGCCACACCTGAAGGGCAACAGATGACATGGAGCCACTGATCATAAAGCTAGGAGCCCCAACAGGGAAACAACACTCACCGTCACCACCTCCAGGACCTCCTCTCCCAGGTACAGACATGTCACATCAACTCCACAAAATCATGTACAAAAAATCCGACTGATGTCGCACAATGACATGTAACATGCATGTGTCGTCACAAAAAGGAGCATCACACATTCACCTTTGAAGTACCATAAAAAATGTATTCAAAATACCACGAAAGAACATCAATGAAGACTCATGGCTGCTCTCCACATGACACTCTGTAGGTCACAGCCTGCAATACAAAAATCCAGATGAGAAGGTGTGTCATGCAGACATCACAGGACATAGAGAAAGTGAAGAGAGAGAGAGAGAGAGAGAGAGAGAGGAGAAGATGGAAAGAGAGGGAGGGAGAGACACAGAGAAAAGAAGAGAGGGACAGGGAGAGAGAGTGCCGACACTGCGCACTCATTCCCCACAGCTCACCTGCTGCCACTGGTGTGTCTCCAACCATGTGCCGGTATGTAGTGCAGTTTACCAGGTCCCTCAACTGAAACAGATCCCTCATCTGAAACAGAGTCCAGATACATGAATGGCAAAGTACATACAATTGCACACAACATCATCAGCTGTCTGTCCCTGCACACCCAGGGCAGCTGCACCCCAGTCCTTCCCACTACCCAGCGGTGCATGCCTGCCCCTGCGCACCCAGGCAGCTGCACCCCAGCCCCTCCCGCCGCCCAGCGGTGCATGCCCACCACTGCGCACCCAGGCCTCACTGCTCACCTCCAACCACCGGTGTGTTGCAATGAGGGCTCACCACGTGCAAGTGCAAGCCCCAAGCCAGGGGCCCGCGAACATGGCACCCTCCACATCATGCAGCCCTGCTTCGCTGGCCACCAGGTCTCACAATTGATTTTGGGTCTTGATTTCGGCATTGCAGAGGACATACCAGTGCACCTGGCATCATCGCAGGCTGCACACCCGCTCATCCCTTGAGGTCCCACTAACTCTATGATCCGGGAGCCGATGCCACATGGCGGTAGGCCCGTGCTGCCCACTGGCTCAGGCCTACACTGTGGTCCAGCAGGGCACACAAATCCTGAGCAGTCCGGACCGCCAGGACTAGGCATCATCGCAGGCTGCACACCCGCTCAGAACTTAAGGTGCCCCTACCTCAGTACACCAAAAGTCACCGTCCCGTGGTGGTGTGCCAGTGCCAGCCGCAGTGTATCCGGTGCCATCAAGTCTGTGCCCCGCAAGGCATCGACCCTTTATTATTGAGTATCGTGGTGCGGACGCCATCATGTCTTGTCCGGGCCAGGGGAATGTGATGTTGCAGGGCCCTAGGACCTCATGCCTACATGAACACCACACGGATAAACACAGATGGAGAGTGGAAATGGCATTGAGCACTTGCGCCCGGCCCTTTTTATTGGCAGGGTCACATGTCCTGTGACGCGTGTGATGGATGGGTGTGGTGTGGGTGTACACCTGCCGTTAGGGAGTGGCATGCTGACAACTAGACCTGGGACATGTAGCGTTGTCCCCCCTGTGAGCGTAATCAGAGTGGGCTGGCCTGGCGTATGCCAGTCCAGCGTAAGGGTGTGAACAATGACCCCTGGGCTCTGGGCATGGTTCCGTACTGGGTTGGACAAGGAAGTAACTAATGCGTGTGTTTCTGTTGTTGTGTCTGCACCACCTGGATTATATTTGGCAATGTGTCACCCTGTGACCCAAGTTCTACGACATGAGCCACATTATTTAATTTATTTATTTATACAGTTTTATATAGCGCGATCTTGACCCACAAGGGTATCAGAGCGCTTTACAGTATAAGAACATAAATGGATGAGGTGGTATACACGTATTCAAATGTGTCAATCGTACAAAAGAAATATAAAATATATGGATAACAAACATAGAGGACCGTGAATCTGCAGGACGTTGCACAATATACAGTTATTGAACATTAGGTGATTGTGCTAGCAAACAAACTTATAATATCCTCATTCTATTCACAATGGATATAAAGTATATAGATAACCAAGGGGGACCCGAGACCAGCTAAGCTTTACACTACATACAGATGCAATAAGAACTGTGGTATTAGTCTTACAAAAAATAGTCTTGTCCATTCCACCTGAGAGAGGCAATGGTATTCGGGTCTTAAGATGACTTGGTGACAGCCAAGAATTAAGACTTAGGACATGAATGTGTTCATTAGTAGAAGTTTTACTTATTTTTTGAATGTGGTAAAGGAAGTCATTCCACACACTACTGGCATTAAGGAGTTCCAAATCTTTGGTGCAATCCCTGAGAAAGCTCTGCAGCCAGTTATTGTCTTATGGAAGGATTGAGGTTTCAGAAGTAAAGTACTCACACTTCGCAGTTGTCTGCAACTTCCAGACCTTTCCATCTTTTAGAGCCAAGTAACTGGGTGTATTGTTGTGAATTGCTTTGTGTGTCATGCAGGCCACTTTTAGGTGTATTCTTGCCTCGTAAGGCAGTTCAGGGCTGTCAAGGTTGGAGAGATGTGACTATTTCTTCTGATTCCTGATACCAATCTAGCCACAGCATTCAGTAATGCCCTCAGTGGAGCCAGCTTGTATTTAGGGTGACCACAGAGGGTGGTGCTTCCATAGTGTAATCTTGGCAGCACTAGGGCTTGTACTGCTATTTTTAGATCAGCCTGAGGTAGGAAGGGTTTGAGTTTCCTTAATATACTTAACTTGTGATTAGCTCCCTTGGTGGCATTAGAGATGTGCGACTGCTTATTCAGATGTTTGTCCATGGTGATTCCTAGGGATTTTGCTGAGTCAATGATGAGGGGAACACAGCCAAAGGAGGTTAGGTGTTTTAACCATAGATCTAGCTTCAGTGTGTGGCTCAGTGGCGAGATGAGATTGAATTCAGTTTTTTTGGTATTCAGCATGAGGTGGTTGTTAATGAGCCAGCTTTGCATGTTCAGTAGAACGTAAGTAGAACTCACTGAACCCACATTCATTCATACTGCCACACTTGAAAGTCCATAGGCATGACACATCTGTGTGATTAGGAATGTTTAATGCACATTCAGTGGAGTGTTGCATCTGGATCAGTACAAGGCCATGCAAACCACACATGACGATGTTGGCCCATGGGGTCCAGCCAGAGTCCTTCAGGGAATGACAAGTCCAAAGAAACAGGAAGAGATCAGTCCACAGTCTGATTGCTGGGTCATTGGCGATCAAACAGCATATGGCAGTCCATGTTGAGGTCCAAGGTGAGTGTCGCAGAGTGCACCGTGGACAGTGGGAGGTGATGATGCAAAGGGCAGGACCAAGCATAAAGGTCAATATGGCGGAGAAGAATGCTACTGCGTCCTTCTTACCATGAAGGCAGGTTCATATGCATCTTCGTCCTCCGCTGTTGCATGTGCCTCATGTGTGGATGATGGTGTTCTGTCTCTGCACTTTGTAACAGTGACACCTCAGGGGCCGGAGGTGGAATGTCTGCCGCACTCTGTGGCACTGACATTTCAGGGGGCGGAGATGTGGATGTAGTGGTAGCAGCAGCATGCATCAGTGCCAGGCCTTATGGCAGCAATGCCATGAGGATGGTCTTGAGGTCATTGAGGAACCCAGCTACCACTTGCTGGTGTGCAGCCATGGCAGCCGCTCTTTCCGCATTCACCCGCTCCATGGTCTCCATTAACCGCTGCATGTTTCCCAACTCCCGTGTGACATCGCTGGAGCCACTCTGACTGGACAGTTGTTCTATTCTCTGAGTCAGGGGTCCAGCGATGTCAGACAAGGTCCATTGGAGAGCATGGAGCAGACTGTGGTTGTCGGTTAGGGACTGTGAGTGGTCCCTGATGGGACTTAGACACACACGTAAGGCATCTAGTTTGCCTGCCATGCGGTCGAAGCCCACCCGCACCTGTTCAGCCAGATTCTCCTGGCACCCCAACACACAGCATTGGAAGGCCATGTGTTCTTCGTGGTGGTCCTGGGAGGCAGCCATTGTGGTGGTTACTGCCTGCTGTTTGGTCTGTGTTGGGGGTGGGGTCTCCTCGTAGCAGCTGGGCTGCCCTACTCCTGGAGGTGGGCTGTGGATGCTGTCTATGAGCTGTTGGAGGGCGTCTAAGTCGAAGCTGTGGTGGTCCTCTTCGTCATCAGAAGAGAGGTTTGGCCTGCTCTGCAGGAGGTGTTGATAATCCCTCTGAAATGTGATGGGGACATGCAATTTAACAATGTGTCCATATGTATGTTGTTGCATTGTACATGTTTTTATACAGACTGCATGACTGTGTACATTGTGGCTGTTTGGGAGGAGCTGCCTATTTGATGGGGATCAGTGGACATTTCGACAACATGACGGGTGTGTGTTTGTACTTGTACATTATCAAATCACATTTTCCTGAAATGCCAAATGTATTTGGCCAGTGTCTACACCCAGCTGGCACCAGTTGTGTCCTGTGTTCTATTGGGGAAGTGTTGCGATTTGTACCACATTGTTGTCAGTGTTGATGTGCTCTGCATGTTATGTGTGTGTGCTGCATTTCGGGGGATCCGCCCCTGCAATTCTAATTTTGCTGCCCCTACTCTATTTCATGCAATGTGCCTTTGACTTCTGTGCCTATGCAGTGCTGAGATGTTGCATACTGGGGTACATTGGTCTCTTGGTGGGAGTTGGGGGCTGGGGAATGGTTTGTTCACAGATGTGCTCAGCTCAATTGTACATGTGTGCCATTGTGCCCATCTCCCCCCGTTCCCCCAGTCCCTGGTCGTTACTCACCCTGGTGCTTTTGTGTCCGGTCATGTTGAGCAGTGCCCAGTCCCCCAACCCCTGCCACCGTCTCCCCACTGATGACTGTGGACACCATTTCCTCCTTATCATCCAGCTCCTCTCGTGTCACGCGGGACTCCCACCTCCAGTCTGCATTGCTGCCTTGCGGTTGTTGGCAAGTTTCAGCTTGGTTTTGCGCTTGACATCATTCAGCGACATTCCATTATCCTCTTCAGCACGCCCACTGCATTCACCTTGTCCATGATGGACTGCCATAGTCAATGTATTTTGTCAATGACACAGTGGAGGTGATGAACAGTTGTTGATGGTGTTCTACCACCTCCATTATCAGGATTCTGTTTTCCGGCGGACTGAACCGCTTCTTCCTACTCTTCTTCTCCTTGGCCTTCCCTGACCACGCGGTCCCTGGCAGGTCCTCCGGGGGGCTTGTGGGGTTCTGGTTGTTCTCCATACTTGCTCCGTCAACATCCATTGTGCTTCACTATTGTTTGGCATTTGTTTGTCTGTTATTTTTCTACTTCTATGGATATTGTGTTTGCTAACATGTGTGAATTGCAGGCCTCATTGCAGCTTTTTTTGCATTCATGTCCGCATTTTTGTGGCTTAGCGTTGGTTTTAACTCTTTATCAGGAGACTATCACATGGTACCTGCGAGTTGTGAATACTTAGTGCAATTTTCCCGCAATAGACTGCGATGTTAACAGTTGCGTTAAGCTAATTTTGTGATAGTTATTACACATTCTTGAGAATATCCTCCTGTGTGCATTACTGTTGACATATTCCTGCAATTGCTCAGTTGAATTATGCAATGCTGTAGTGTGTTCTTTCTGTAATTCTTCGACTCCTATTCGTAAGTTGTTTTGTGCTATTAATGCTGTTCCTCATTTGCTCTCTTCCGTTTATATTTTTCTGCCCCTTCAATACAGTGCTCTCTGGGGATGGTTCTCACTAAATAAATATCCATAAATAACTTAAAATACGTTAAGTGTAGCTATGCCTTAAATCTACATTTCTCCATAGTTGATCAAGCAGTCTTGAAATGGGAAGGCTACATCTCGCCTGCATGGCCTCTGACAGCACTTAATTTGTAAAGTAGTGAATGCCGGTGCCCAAAGCACTCTTCTTAGGTGCCAGCAGCCAGTGATATCAAATGTCAGTGCACTGAATACCCAAACTGCGTAGTCCTAATTGCACAACCGTCCTCTTGAATCCACTGTCAGACACTGCCTGCCAGTTTTCCCATGATTGCTGGTTCATTCTCTCTCCCTTGGTAGAAAGTTTTCCAACTTCCTCCCCCACCCCCAACTGCCATTTATTTCTCGTTTGTGGGTCTTTCTCGCTCTTGTCCTTGTTCAATGTCTGATGAGGAAAAATAAGTGCAGCTCCTCCACACCAACAACAACTGGTTAGAATTACGCACAGGCCTCGAAGTGCTTTTTGAAGTGTTTTGGATATTGAGAAGTGACTGTATTAATATCCAGCATGAGATTCGTGTAACAAACCTATGTTGATTGTAGATGGTAACAGTCAGTCTGGTCTATCATTAACTGGTGTCATGCAGGAGACAAATCAACTTCCTTCCAAGACCCTCATTCCCTGCTCTCTTGTCGCCTATTGGTTTTCATGAGGGAATACTTCTTTTTAAGTATGGGCGAATTTTGCGCGAACTTGCAGATTTTTTGCCATGTGTCACATGTGTCTGTAACTTTGTCACCGCGTCGAAAGGCGCCGAGGTCCCTCGAGTGAGCTGTCCATCATTGTGAGGAAAGGGCGCAAATACATTGTACAATGTAAAAATCGTAGAAGGAGATGCTGGGGCATTCACAAGCTACAGGACACAGAAATAATCTGGAAGTTCTTAGGGCATTTTTTCAAAGCATAGTCTCCCCAATTGTTCCCCTGAGCATCGTAGTACCTACAAATCAGTTCTGGACAGGATAAACCACACTGGTCCATTTGGCCCTGGGTGGACATACAAACCTGGAGCCATCTTTACTAAAGCCCAGTTACTCAATAGAAATCATCCTTACTCAGGACTCTGCGTTCCATTCCTTACATATGAGCAGCTCGTCTGCTCCACAGAAACCTATTTCCTATCAAAGGTCAAACACTTCCCCCAATATTAGCTGCCTATCCGGCATGCATAACGGGGGAAGTGCGTCACCATGGCAGCCTGAGAGTAGGAAGGTGGAATCTGACTCATAGTTGCCCCCACTTTTTTCCTAGTGTTTTGATGGTTTTTTACTTAGTTTGGCTGGGATCCTGCTATTCAGGGCTCCAGCCTATCTGCTTTCTTCTCTGAATTGATTCCATGTACATTAGGTACACTGCAGTTTGGTTACTGGACCTGGGCTCCAAGTTCCTGTGCCTACACCAACACATGCTGCGCAAAGGGGTCCATTGCCGTGTGTCCTGGCAGAGAACAGCTGCACCAATAATTGGGACTGCTTTCCAGCCTGCTGCCATTGATACTGTGTGAAATACACAGTCCGGGGCGCGAACACTGGTGGAGTGGCGGAGATGAGCCCGAGGCCGTGACCCCATTGCTTCGGCTGGCTGAGGCCCCTGAATGCGGGCTAAACACGGAGGAGATTTCCTGTGCGCTATCCGCCAGTGGGGCAATACTGTGACAGAGACTCTTTTGGTACGGGACAGTAAGTGGGATCGCGCCCCTGGAGTAGGCCCTAGGGCTGGCATCACACAGGGCCCGTAGGCACCTGGTGGCCTACGGCACTCTCTCTGGAGAGAATTTAAGTGAATAGCGGGGCCCACTCGCATTAGCCAAGCAGGCGGAGGGGTGCAAAAGAATTTCACAGACGAGAAGGGTGGAGCGCGAAAAGTGACGCAAGAACGGGCGGCTCCACTACACGCTGTCCTGCACCATTGCTTTCCCCAGTGGATTCGAAAAACAAAAAGTGGGTATTCGGATCGTGCAAAGTGCTGGGGAATAATGCTGCTGCTCGGACGGAGTGGTGCAGGGAACAGAACCCTGACAATGTGTATGCACTCTGGAGTGCGGAACTGCTGCATACTTTATTGGCCGCCCTGGTTGAGGATTAGTGCCGCTTCGGGTGTTGACGGGCCGGAACGCCCTGGGAAAAGACGCTTACAGGGAATCTCCCATAGGCCCTGGAGGTCTGCATCGTGCTCTGGGCATTGCCAACACAGACTTGCGTGGAGAGGGCACACAGGATACATACTGACCAGCCTAAACCAGGTGCTTCCCCTCGACCCTTATAGTCCGACTGTTAAACTACAGGGACCGGGACACACTTTTACAAAAAGCGTGAGAGCTGTCTCAGATCCACTTTGAGAATAGTCGAATATCGCTCTACCCGGATTATACACTCATAGTGCAAAGACAACGATCTTCCTTCATGACAGTAAAAAAGGAAATGGAGAAATCTGAACCTCAATTATGCGCTATCCTTTTCGGCTCGACTGAAAATTATCCATGAGTGGAAAACACACTTCTTTGAGAGCCCAGAAGATGTTTAGGAATGGTTGGAAGTGATGGAGCCTACAGCGAGTGGGGACAATGCATCCCAAAGCACACACAACAGCTCCAACCGAGTGGAAACAACTGGCAATTGCCGCAGCAGACTGATAAGAAGGAACTCACGGCGGACCAACCAAACATCGCAACAGATGCAAAAGAGCAGGAAAAAACGCTCATAGAAGCTGCTACTTTTTGACAAACTGCACCTACCGAAGACTCAGCCTCCTCTGACAAACTTTTGCACAGATCAGACTCTGAAGGCAGCGTGGCCCTTTTTCCCACCGTGACCCCGCAGACAGCAGATGTTATGTAATGTTCTGCTAACTACAAAGAACACTGCTGCTTATGGACCTAACAATGACAATGGTAATATGTTAAGGCAGTGTGTGTACATAAAGATCCCAAGCTCGGGGTACCGTTCCGTTTCGTCGGAACTCTGTAATGTACCAGAGTGCCTGATAGCCCCCTATGGATGGCGTTGGCAATGACCCCCAATTTGCAATGCCATTTTTTGTACAGGGCATAGTTCTGTTTACCATGTTTAGTTATATGGTCCAGTACAGTTTCTTGACCGGACCGAGTATTGGGAAAACAGTCCTATTTTCTTCGCTTGTCTGGGGCGGCTTAACGGCAACACACTTACGATGTAGCCTGTCAAAAAGAATACTTTAGAATTACAATGCATACACTCAGGGGCAGATTTACAAGCCCCTTGCGCCTCTTTTACGCCGCCGTTGCTTCACTTTTGTGACGCAGTGGCGGTGCAAAAGATGCTCCATGGTGCGTGGTATTTACAACACAACGCATCTGGGAGATGTGTCATGTTGTAAAGCCCTGCGCCATAAGGTGGCGTTCCAGCGCAGAAGGGGCGTTCCTGCACAGGAACGCCTCCTAAAAGTGGCTGAGTGAAATCTACAAGATTTCACTCAGTCACTTTTAGGCCAATGGTGCGTCAAAACCCTGCGCCTGCTTGAAGCAGGTGTAAGGATTGACGCAGCATTGGAAGAATAGACCCCCAGAGCATTGCTGGAGCTGAGTCCTCCTTGCGACGCAACTCCAGTAATGCACCGCCTTTACGGCACAGATGCGTGACACATCTGTGCCGTTTTTGCCCCATGGTGCACCACATTGTAAATGTGGCGCATCATGGGTGGCGGAGCTGCAGCTCACAATTACTGGCGCATCCCTGCTAATTTGCAGGGATGCACCAGTAATTGTAAATCTGCCCCAAAGTACATACAACATAATAACATGAGATATTCGGGGATTGGGTTTGGTGCAGAAGCGCCACAAAATACATGCCCGATTGCTGAGGCGTAAAGCACAAATAGTGTTTTTGCAAGAATACCACCTGCTGGACCAGGAGGCAGTGAAGCTACCTAAGAAATGGAGAGGGCAGGTGTTCTCTACTAATTACTCTGGATACGCCCGAGGGGTAACAATATGGGTCAGACATGGAGTGCCTTTTAAACCATTGGAACAAAGAGTTCACAAGCAGGGGTGCAACATTTTCATCAGGGGGTCATTTGATGGTCAGAACGTAGTATTGGGTAGCACCTAAGCGCCAAATTTTGAACCAGAATGGTTTCTAACTACCCTGAATTTAGGACTAGCAGGCTGGGAGATGAACCCCTGGAAATTAGGTGGGGATTGTAACACAATAATGGTCGTGGCATTAGACAGATCTCATCCCCCTCTGAATGGTGTGGTGTGATTAAACAGGCGAAGGCACTTTGAAAATGGGCGGGGGCTGGGCATTATGTGATGTGTGGAGGATGCGACACCGACACATAGAGAATATTCATTTTATTCCCCAGTCCATATGCTACATACGAGGATAGACAGAATACACTGTTCGAACACAATTACGATGCAGGTCACACATGCTACGTACTTACCAAAAACGTTCTCTGACCATAATTCACTAGAGATAACAGTCACGAGGGGCAGGATAACTACTCTGGTACCCACGTGGAGAATATGTCCACCACTGTAGGAAGATACAGTGTTCCGTGCCGCAATAGCCGCCACTATTACTCATTATTTTACAGAAAAGAGCAACACAGCTTTTAATGGTCTAATTGAGTGGGACGCCTTCAGGGCGGTAATACGCGGCAAGGCGATCAACGCAAAAGTGGGTGCTATGGCTTCCTGTTCCCGCTAATCCATCTTGCCTTCTGCAGCTGCAACCCAACGGTTATCCTGGAGCTGAGATTACCACTAACATGCACTGTGCATAACTGAAAAACTAATCAAGGGGCTAAAAATTAATTTCTTGGAAAGAATATGGTTTTCAAATTCTTCATAAACCTCAGTAAGGTATCCCTTTGTCTGATCTCAATGGGCAGTGCATTCCAGAGTCTGGAAGCTACCAGACTAAATGATCTGCCTCCTAAACGGGCCTCGTTAAAATGTGGAGTATATATCAAATTAGCTGTTGAAGAGCGAAGATTTCTAGCAGGGGAGTACTAGAGATATTTTCTCTGCAGCGGCTTAGGTACCATTTTGTGTGCTGCCCTATATACAATGCAAAGAGCCTTGACTGAACTCTCTGTGCCATAGGTAAACAGTAGAGATCCTTTAAGGCAAGTGAGGCAGAGGCTCTGTGTTGTCTATTTAATGCAAGCTTGGCTGCATTTACTTGAATCCTTCGTAGCTTTTTTAGCAAGGAGTCAGGGGCTCCCAATAGGAGCGTGTTACAGTAATCTAGTCTGCTCATAATAATGCTCCATACCACTTGTGGTCTAGCTGACATTGGCAGAAAAGGGAGGAATATTTCGCAAGGCTCAGAGCAGGGACAGACAGGTACTCACTGTTTTGTTCAATTGCGAGTCCAACTGAAGATTACTATCTAATAATACTCCCAAGTTATAAACTGTTTGAGCCGGCGATGGAGGGTTGTTTACAGAGGCTGGCCAAAAATATTACGGTAGAGGACAAGGAATTTTATTAGCAGAACAGTATAGTATTTCAGTCTTATCTCTGTTGAATTGCAGAGAGTTAGCTCTAAGCCAGCCTTCTGTTTCATGCATAGAGCTATGGAATTTTTCCAAAGGGATTGCAGTATTACCCTAAATGGAGAAAACAAGCTGGGTATAGTCAGCATAATTGATGACTTCAATGCCGAAGGATCTTATGAGGGAGATTAGAGGGTGCAGAAAGAGATTAAAAAGGATTGGACTAAGAGCTGAACCCTGTGGCACACCATGTTTTACCGGACTATACTGGGAGAGAAATGGCGTCAGGGTTACTGCCTGCTACCTATCTGAGAGATAAGACTGCAACCAGTCCAGTGCCTTATCTCTAATACCATTCTCCTCAAGTCTTTTAATCAAGATCTTATGATTGACCGTATCAAATGCGACCAACATGTCCAGAAGTACTAGAATAGCAGTTTGGCCATTGTCGGCCTGCATTCGAAGGTCATCAAGAACTGTCACCAGTGCAGTTTCAGTACTGTGTTCCGGACGGAACCCAAATTGAACTTCATCCAGAAGTATATTAAGACGATTTTTAACACGCACTGCCATATCCACAACTGACTGCAGCAGCCTTGAAAAACGTAACAGGCGCCATTACCAAAGTTGAAATCAGGATAGCAATTAAAGGGCTCCCACGTAATAAAACTCCCGGGTTAGACGGATTACCTGCCCAATTTTATGACACTTTCACAGACTCTCTTCTGCCCCACCTAGAGCTCCTATACAACACAGTAATGGAAAAGGGAACACTGCCCCTCACCACGGCATAGGCACTGGTGGTTTCGCTCCCGAAGCCGGTAAGGGACCCCACTAATATGTCAAGTTATCGCCCACTAGCGTTGCTGGCAACGGAATGCAAAACACTCTGTAAGATGCTGGCAAATAGGTTCTTGCACATTTTTGAATAAGCTGATACATATAGACCAAACCGGCTTCCTGCCGGCCCGGAGCACATCGCTGAACACCAGGAGGTTACACCACCTCATGTCAGCCACCCCAGAATGCTATAAACATGCAGGTGTATATATCTGTATCTACCCCAAGTGTTTGATATACTTTCTCTGGGAGTACATGTTTAAGGCTCTGAAGAAATTCTGGCTGCCGGATGGTTACATCAAATGGCTCAGTTTATTATATGAGGCACCTACTATCCACGTTCGTACAAGGGGACATATATTGGCTGAATACCGGATACATAGAGGTATGAGGCAAGGATGCTCAATCTCACCACTCCTGTTCATATTGGCATTAGAACCCTTAGCACTCAAGTTGCGTGCAGACAAAGGAGCTGGGCATACAGATAGGGCCCATAACACACCTCTTCTCTGCCTATGCAGACGACATTATTCTTTACATTAAAGACCTTCGGTCTACCTTGGCCCCTCTTTCTGAGATATTTGTTACGTTCAAACACATATCGGGGCTAGCCATTAACCCGACACAGACACATGCTTTTTTCTTTCGCGAGCATGTCTTGCCTACATAAATTGTATTTGGGCCTACAGTGCTACAGGTAGCACCGCATACGTTCAAATATCTGTTTTTCATGTTTATCGGACTCCCACCGATATGGTGGAAGCCAACCTCAACAGAGCGATTAGAGCCATGCACTCTAGTATCGCCTTCTGGATTACACTACCGCTGTCAGTGGTTGGCAAAGTGGCTATAACAAAAATGGTGGTCCTCCCAAGTCCCAACTCCCAAGCCAAGTCACAGAACACCGTCAAACTTTTAAACACCATGCTTATTGACCTCATATGGGGACCCGGCAGATGGAGGATAAGCCTCAAAAAGCTCCAGCTTGGTACGGACAGAAGAGGATTGGGAGTGCCCGATCTCAGAGCATACTACTATGCATGCCAACTACAATGGCTGTCCTTCCGGACTGCTGGGCGTAATTTACAGGAAGTAGGTTACATATATAGAAAGAGGAGCCCTGCATACACTGCTATTACCGAGCTTCAAACCCCCCAGCACCTCCCACCCCTATTGCGCATAGCACTGCAGTGCTGGAAAGCTGCATTGCAGTACACAGGCCTACACCCTGCCTATGCCGGCAATATCCCCTTATTGGGAATACCTCTGACAGCAAGAAAACTAACAAGGCGCACTATCACCCCCTGGCTGGAAGAAGGGGTTAGGACAGTGTTGGACTTCTTTAAAGATAGGCAACTCATGGATCATGACAACTTCGTTAGAGAAACCCAATATGTGAAAACACATTGAACTCCACAACGGCAGGAACCCCCTACACATGAATTGGTTAAAACACTTTATTATATGGGTAGAGGTAGACATTTAATAAAATGGTTGCATAAAGGGATCCTTGCTTATGCAGAGGTTGCCCTCCTTATGTTACGCAATGCAATGTCAGATGACATAGGACGGGCTTTAGAAGACAAGGAAGGGGCGAAAATCAAAGAACATCCCAAAATAAATCAAGAAATGCAACCTTTAAATTCATACAAACTATGATACTTCACAAGGCCTATCCCCCCCATAGACTAGACAGAATGTTCCCACAGATACAACACCAATGCCCAAGATCCCAACGGGAGGAAGCTGACCTAGTCAACATGGTATGGTCCTGGTCCTGTCCACACTTACGGGAGTAGACGATACACACAGGCAGCCACGCAAAGAGACATCACTAATACCATGGAAAAGTTTATCCTGGGTCTGCATACATCCTCATCTAAGCACACAATACAATATACATTTGTGGACCTGTCACTGATACTAGTGATAATGGCCATCACTATGGGGTGGAAATCCAAGAAATCAACTTCCGCACACACATGGCAAAGCAAACTGATTCGCTGGGGTAGCACAGAGAGTGTGGCTATGTGGCAGGAGGAGGCCAGAGGACTACATAAAAACCCAATAGCACTGGAGTGGAACGTCATGCTAGAGCATTTAAAGCGCAGGAGCTAGATTCCAATAGCACATACAGTAACTCGCAATGAAGAGTAAGGATGTCAAACCGCTTTGAACATAACAATTGCAAATGTAAAGATGAGTTACACCTGTCACACAAAGTTGTATATGTACTTTAATTGTAGATAAGCTGTTAATAAAACGTTGATGCATCCTGCATCTCAGGCAAAAGGTATATTCGGTAGGCACTCACCAAAAAAAAAAAGGAAAAAAGGACTGGAGGGTGGGGGCCATATTGGGGGTTCTTTGTTTTAATGTAGACTGAGATATGTTGGGATGTATTTTAATAAATAGTCTGTATCTTGAGAGACTTAGCACTGGATTTTTAAGTTGTTTGATGTGCGGACATTCTGTATGTAATTGCATTATATGGCTTTCTGCACGGGAAAGAAATTATTGAAGTACTATTAATGATTGTACTATTCCTCATTCCTACTGTACTGCATCAGTTTTATTATGAAAAAATGAAGATAATAAAAAATGTGTTTAAAAAAGTAAGGGACACCTGGCAACAGGACTTTAGATTACACCTGGACGAAGCTCTAAAACTGAATCCTGGAACTTCCACACTCTACTAAAGACTAGAGGACAGACAAATCTTCCTTGGGGTCAAGGAGTGACTCCCCTGCTCAAGCAGGCACCAGCAAAGCATTTTCTGGTCTGCATCTCTGAAGCTCCGGCCGGACTCTGAAGTATTTGCAGACCAGGAAGAGGATTTCCAGACTACTCGAAGGCCGATCCAAGTTCCCAGCGAAGCTGAGACCCACAGACCTCATGAGTGACGTGGAACCGGAACTCCTGGACACTGTGCGCATTTGCTAGTACATTGATTTCTCAACATCTCCTGAAAATGTCCTTTGGGTTACTTATAGCCCAAGCCCAGAGCACCATTTGCAACAAAGATTGTGGGCCTACACTCCACGAATGTTCTGTGAGCCTGCTTCTTGCATTTCCACTTGAGGCTCCTTTGCGATCCCTGATCCGTCAACTGGTGGGTTCCCACGAAGGCCATTCTGATTTTCCTTGGGCTTTTCTTGTTGCCCCAAATGTGCCCTGACTCTCTACCAAGTGGTGAGTCTCTCGAACCTTGCTGGTCCACATCAAAGCATTTCTTTGATTCATGCATGGGTTGCTGTTGCCAAGGCTTGTTGGTTCTAATCCGGGCACCAATACTGCAGCACTCGATGTATTTTGTGGGACAGCTCAAATCTAGCTCCTGGTTATTGTCAACACCTCCTGGTCCTTGTGGCTGAAGAGTCAAGCTTCACCGTCTTCACCTAAAATCCCCAAACATCGGTGGGCATTTGTCTATTGTGCCCCTAGTCACTGGCTAGTGACCCAGACTCTGTCCCCTCTGCTTTCAGGTTCTTCTGATCTTCTATCCAGGCTTGGATCACACCGTACACTTTTCACTTCTTCAGCAGCTGCACTTTGAAGCAGATCGCCATTGAAAATGACGACAAAACCCGACACCAAAAGACACCTATGCACCCGGCTTCCCTGGGTGAGGTTATTCGAGTACTCCAGTGCCCCCATGGATGTTGGCTCTATAAACCCTTAAGTCTAAAGGGGTTTGCTCAAAGTCCTCCTCTAAGTGTCCCTTATCTATAAATTTCCAACCGTGACTTTCCCCATGGAAGTTAATGGTGATTCACGGATGTGTTTAGACACTGCACACGTCCATCATGGGTCCCCTGCGTCACTACCTTGAGTGGTTCCTGGTGGCCCCAGAGGTTCTACTGGCTCTAGGAATTGTATCTATGTAAGTTGTGGTTCTTATTCCACTTTCTTAATATATGGTTTGGTACGCCTCTAGGGCTCAGCGTATATTGTGCTAATTTACTGTGTGTTATTGGGTTTACTGAATGTACTTTTGACTCTAACCTCATAAAGAGACTAGAGGGATGTGTTTAGAATAAATACATATATTTTATATATATACCTGGTGTGGTTATCCTTTCATTTGTTCATTCACAAGATTAAAGACTGGTAAAACAAGCTGATTTACATTCCTCCAAGACTTTGCCTGAAGGCTGCTTTCCACAGCTACCACTAGATAAGCTTTCTATAAAGGTTGTCTTTAACCTACCATCAATAAGGGGTCATTTGGACTGGTGCAAGGTGCCCAATAGAATAGTGGACAGCATATGCCAAGCCAACTTCTCACACTGAGAATACAAAGAAACCAAAAGAAAAAGAAAAACATACAACAATTACAGGAATCAGAACCAGGGAGGGAGGGAAGAGCTCAGGAATGGAATAGGAAACCAGGACTTGGACTTGGAGTAATGAAGATTATCCGATTTAATGTCAAAAGAAAACAGTACAAATCAAAAATCATGTAGAAAAGACAAAACATGAGCACCAACGTAGAGAAAGCTGCCATCCCCAACTGAAGATGGTAGCGGGGAAGAAAAGTGTGGGGAGAGGCCCATGTTGCAGCATTACAAATATCACATAATGAGGCACCCTTAAACATAGCTGTGTTCGAGGAGACCCCCTGAGTGGACTGCCCCTGGACAGGAGACAGAAAAGGACAGTGAGCAGCCACATAAGACATGAGAAACACACACTTCACCCACTGAGTCAGAGTAGATAAAGAAGGCTTGAGACCTATCTCAGAGAGTCCATAGGTAACAAACAGGAATCCACCTTCCTAAAATCATAGGTAGGATCCTGGTAGATAGGAAGGGCCCTCAACACATCCAGAGAATGGAGAACCTCCTCTTTGGGGGAAGATTGTTCAGGATAAAAACAGGAAGGGGAATATCCTCCTGACAGGGGCAGTCAGAAAAGACCTTGGCCAAAAAAACTGACTAGGACGCAAAATTACTTCATCAGGGCAAAAACGCATGAAAGGAGAAGAAGCTAGCTAAGCCCCAATTTCAACAACCCATCGACCAGAAGAAACAGCCACCAAAAAAAGAACTTTAGCAGAAAGAAACCTAAGGTCAGTGTAATTCAGTGGCTCAAATGGAGGACCACTCAGTGCTTGAAGCACCATGGGAAGATCCCAAGTGGGAACAGGAGAGCAGGAGACAGGACGCTGAAGCAAAAAACATTGCAACAGATGAGACACCAAGGGAGAAACTGAAGCCACGGCAGAACCTCGGATGGCAAGAATCGAATCCAATTGGGCTCGGCGAGAAGACTGCCAGACTCATGATAAAACCATTCCTCAAAAAAAAAAACACAATGACAGGATCACAGGAAGAAGACAGACCATTCCCATGATGCCAGGAGTCAAAGTTCTTCAGACGCTGTCCATAAGACTTCAAGTTTGAATGTCTGTGAGACAACTGGATACTCTGGGCCACCTCAAGCGAACAACCCAACAAAATCTACCTCTTAAGTGTCATACACCCCAGCTGCAGGTGAAGGAGAGATAATGCCCTGAGAAGAGGAACAAGCAGAGGAGATGTGTACAGGTGAAACTGACAATGGGGACACACCACCAGACCCTGATGAAAGGGAAACCAGGGCCTGGTGGACCACCCCAGAACAACCAGAAGAACCTCCACAGATCCAACTGAATCTTCTTGGGGATCTGGGGAATGAAGGAAAAGGGGGGCAGCAAATAGGAGCCCCTGGGACCAATGTAGAGAAAACATTGATTGTTCAGACCAACCGTGAGGGAACCAGACTCCAAAAATGCAGAAAAAGGACGACTCCTCAGGCAAACAGATCCAGCCAGTCAAGGCCGAATCGGGAGTGGATCTGCAAAAAAAGAAGAGGAGACAGAAGTATGGTCACTGACGAGGGGAACACCTGGCTCAAAGAATCCAAAGGGCCATCCCCCCTCTCTCCCCAGAAGATAGATGGCTGAGAGAGAAAGGTGATTCCCCTTGGAACACATGCCATGCTTTTGGGAAAGGAGAAACAGAGACCAACGCATTTCCACCGCCAGTTGACTTAGGCATGAATGGCCTGGTTTTTGGTCCGAATGCAACTAGCCCTGTTCCAAGGGAGGGAAGTGAACCAAAGAAGAGTCCCCCAAACCGCTATTGATTCCCAGCAGTTCAAGGACTGGAGATCCAAAGCAAAAAACTAACAAGGATGTTCACAAAGGAACCTTAAATTTGTGAGTAATTTACACAGGTCATAAACTCTTCATTTTTTTTCAGTAACTTATCTACTTTTGGCTGTTCATAAGGTCTGAAAATGCCTTATAGAAGGCAACCGTTAAACCATCTGTCCCAGGCGCGCTACTAGCTTTCATGCAGCCCAGAGCCTCAACAATTTTGTCCTTTTCAATCGGATGACGCAGGAGTTCCCTGTGGGCATCCGGGAGGAAAGGTAGTTGTATAAACTCCAAATATTCCCTAAACTGGTCCTCCGACCCCTCAGATCGAGCTCTGTATAATTCAGCATAATACTTTCTGAAGCGTTTGTCCACTTCCACTTTGTGTGTCAGAAGTTCACCACTTTCCGACTTAATCTCCAGAGTCCTACCCCGTCTGGCCTTCATCAATTGAGCCAATACCGAGCCAAAACCGATCCCGGCCTCTCACCCTCTCCATAGGAGCGTGCCGAGGCATACTTGCCCAGGTGTTTTCCCTCGTGGTCAGCCATTTCATGATATTCCTCAAGTAGCACCTTGATCTCACTGTCCACTGCCACAGCACCCCCAGCAACACTCCGCTGCTCCAGGCATTTCAGTTTACCTTTCAGATCAGTCAGGGTTTTCCTAATCGCCTTGAGCACACCGAGTGCTTTTCGACATCGCAACCCCCCTGATATACACTTTAAAAGTTTCCCAGTAAGCATGGGCGAATTTTGCGAATCTCGCGTTCGCGAATTTTGCGGATTTGCGAACTCGCAATCCACAAAATCCGCGAATTCTCGCGAATTTGCAGATTTTTTTTTTTTTGTGTTTGCGTGGGTTTCTGCCAGTTCGCGAGGGTTTTGTACAATGTCGCAAATTGCGAACTTACCTGTCGGGTCGCAAGTTTCGCGAACTTGTTGTTTCTACGTGTCCAGCCTGTTTGGGACACTCCTCTTCATCACTGCCACTCTCTGTCACCACTGCCACTCTCTGACTACTCATGCCACCCTCTGGCCCACCCATCCACCCTCTGTTTCATCACAGCACCCTCTGGTTGTCCAGTCAGTGTACATTATTGTGGCAACGCAAGCACACCTTCCCTGCCTCAAGTGACCTGAATTAATTTGGGGCTGATTAATGTGTCACAGAATATTTTTTTAGCTGGCACCTGCTTCCTTAGTGCTTCCTGATTAGTGATCTTTTGCACTTGCTAAGTGCTTTCATTGTTGCAAAATTAGTTACAACACCTGCCCTGCCCCAACTGACAATAATGAATTATGGATTTGAACTGCCAGCCTGGCTCCTGCTTGTCTCCCTTAGCTGTAATTCAGGACCTTTGTGGCATATGTGTAACTATTCTGAGGTTCAGAGCAGGGTCACATAATAGTTGCAACTGGCAACTGAACTCTGGAGGGGCCCCTCAGGAAGCACTACAGGAAATGGCTACTAATGATGAGCCTGAACTTTTGAACCTGGTAAGTAGTTTCAGTTTTGCTAAGATTGTATTTCTGCAATTTTGCACTTATTCGCGGGGCGCGAAGTTGTACTGGGAAGCCGCGAACTCACGCGAACAGTGCGAGCAGTGCGAGCAAAATCCGCTGCTCGCGGATTTGCGGATTTTGCGGGAGATTCGCGAATCTCGCGGATTGCGAATTTACCGAAAATCCGCAAAATCCGCGAGCGAAACGGATTTTCCGCCCATGCTTATTTCCCAGATCGTTTGAAAACTATCAACAGAGCCAATGTTAGTAGTGCAGAAGGTATCTATGGCCACAGCCATCTCCTCTCGAAATAACAGGTCTAGTAGGGAATACGGAGGGAACCTCCAAGTGAACGGCGGGATTCTCCTCCCTGGCAAGTCCAGGACCAGCAGCAGCGGTGAATGATCCGAGAGCGTGCGTGGCAACACCGTACACTGCTTGACAAGGCCACATAGTGAATTAGAAGCTAGCCAATAGTCTATCCACATGTGAAGATTATGGAATGCAGAGTAATGTGTATAACCCCCTCTCACCCCACTTCTCATCCGCCACACGTCACACATGTCCAAGCATACCATGACTTCCTCAAGCTTTCTCGTCACTGCCTCAGGGCTCCTGGGGGGGCACGCAGATCTATCCAACTCTGAGTCACTGACCATATTAAATTCTCCCCCCCAGAGGATCTTAGTGCAAATCATAATGGGAAGTAAGCCTATCTAGTTCTCCGAAGAATTCAGGGCAATCGAAGTTAGGCCCGTAGACATTGACTATGAGGACATCGAAGCCCCGGCCCTGGCAGCTGGATATAACGTAGCGGCCTTCAACATCCTCTTGAAGCAGTGAACGGTGATCTGGGATTAACCCCCCTAGCATGCGTAGTGAACCTTGCAGCATTATTATTGCCCTCCGGAGCTCTAATTCTAAGCATAGGGCTCGTTTTAGGAAGATGCGTCTCTTGTAAGAGAGCTAGGTCAACCTTATGTCTTATCTCTCAGTAGCGGTCGCTCCCCACGCTCCCTGGTCTTCACTGGTATCGTTGGGCTGCGCTCTTTGCTTTGCACCTTTAAAAACTGCTGCCTGCATTAATTATATATTTACAACAAGGGGTGGTGAGGGACAGAGTCTCTGAATTAAGCAGAAAGCTCTCACCCTGTCAAGAGATCAGGGCTAGATCCAACACCGTTTTTTAGCTCACTGCACCATCCCAGTTTCAGAACCTGGCTGTATGCAAATTAGTCTGTTCCTGTCCCAGTGCATGATGGGAACAGGGCAAACCAAATTACAAAAGCCAATTCTTACACTGGGAAGGAAACAAGCTCCCGGGGACCGGTTTCTGGCATTACAGCCGTCTTCGGCCCGGTTTGCTTGAATCGTTTTTGGCCACTATAGGTGTGGCAGGGTATACTTAGACATGAGTCCCTTTCTCACTGCACCATCAGGATTCAAGCAAGCCGGGCCGAAGACGGCTGAAATGCCAGAAACCGGTCCCCGGTAGCTTGTCTCCTTTCTGGTGAAGAATTGGCTTGGTAGTTTAGTCTGCCCTGTTCCCATGATGCACTGGGCCAGGGACAGACTGATTTGCATATAGCCAGGTTCTGAGCTGGGATGGTGCAGTGAGATAAATAACGGTGATGGATCAAGCCCTGATCTTTGGACTGGGTAAGAGTGGTCTGCTTAATTCAGACACTCTGTTCATCACCACCCCCTTTTCTGAATCGTTTTTGGCCACTATAGGTGTGGCAGGGTATACTCAGACATGAGTCCCTTTCTCACTGCCCCATCAGGATTCAAGCAAGCCGGGCCGAAGACGGCTGAAATGCCAGAAACCGGTCCCCGGTAGCTTGTCTCCTTTCTGGTGAAGAATTGGCTTTGTAGTTTAGTCTGCCCTGTTCCCATGATGCACTGGGCCAGGGACAGACTGATTTGCATATAGCCAGGTTCTGAGCTCGGATGGTGCAGTGAGATAAATAACGGTGATGGATCAAGCCCTGATCTTTGGACTGGGTAAGAGTGGTCTGCTTAATTCAGACACTCTGTTCATCACCACCCCCTTTTCTGAATCGTTTTTGGCCACTATAGGTGTGGCAGGGTATACTCAGACATGAGTCCCTTTCTCACTGCACCATCAGGATTCAAGCAAGCCGGGCCGAAGACGGCTGAAATGCCAGAAACCGGTCCCCGGTAGCTTGTCTCCTTTCTGGTGAAGAATTGGCTTGGTAGTTTAGTCTGCCCTGTTCCCATGATGCACTGGGCCAGGGACAGACTGATTTGCATATAGCCAGGTTCTGAGCTGGGATGGTGCAGTGAGATAAATAACGGTGATGGATCAAGCCCTGATCTTTGGACTGGGTAAGAGTGGTCTGCTTAATTCAGACACTCTGTTCATCACCACCCCCTTTTCTGAATCGTTTTTGGCCACTATAGGTGTGACAGGGTATACTCAGACATGAGTCCCTTTCTCACTGCACCATCAGGATTCAAGCAAGCCGGGCCGAAGACGGCTGAAATGCCAGAAACCGGTCCCCGGTAGCTTGTCTCCTTTCTGGTGAAGAATTGGCTTGGTAGTTTAGTCTGCCCTGTTCCCATGATGCACTGGGCCAGGGACAGACTGATTTGCATATAGCCAGGTTCTGAGCTGGGATGGTGCAGTGAGATAAATAACGGTGATGGATCAAGCCCTGATCTTTGGACTGGGTAAGAGTGGTCTGCTTAATTCAGACACTCTGTTCATCACCACCCCCTTTTCTGAATCGTTTTTGGCCACTATAGGTGTGGCAGGGTATACTCAGACATGAGTCCCTTTCTCACTGCACCATCAGGATTCAAGCAAGCCGGGCCGAAGACGGCTGAAATGCCAGAAACCGGTCCCCGGTAGCTTGTCTCCTTTCTGGTGAAGAATTGGCTTGGTAGTTTAGTCTGCCCTGTTCCCATGATGCACTGGGCCAGGGACAGACTGATTTGCATATAGCCAGGTTCTGAGCTGGGATGGTGCAGTGAGATAAATAACGGTGATGGATCAAGCATGAATTATATAGCGCTTAGCCTCACTTATACATTGCTCGTTTTTTGCAGTGCTAATCTGTATTGCTCATCTGTGCATTGCTCGCTTGTGAAGCTTAGACCATTATTTGTATTGCTCGTTTGTGCAGTTGTTATAGTAGCGCTCACATCACTGATTTAAATACAATTGTTAATACCTGATTGTGCCGGTGCCACTGCCCACAGCGTATTCCTACTTTGTGCCCCATCCTGTTTCAGTTTTGCTTTTGCTGCCATGTTGTTGTTGTGCCTCGGAGCCCGTCCTCTCCACCCCGCTCCCGCCTCCCAGCTGCTCCTCCCTCGCTCCGCCCCCTCCACTATCCACTTATGTCAGATGCATTTGCGCGCAGCGTCCACGCGCAGCGATCGCACCCCATGCGCGCCGAAGGTGCGCCAAAGGTAAGCCCGTCTACGCCCGTCCGCGCCTGGACCGCGCCCTGCGCCAGACCCCCTGGCCCCCGCATAATCCACTCCACCCGCATATCGTATTACGCCGCAACCCTCTCAGCACTTAACCCCGGCCGACTCCCAAACTGCAACCAAGCTGCCCCAGGACAAACCCATGGACCCTTCACCTGCCACTCCTGCAAGTTCGACTGCATCAGGATCCACACCAAATCCACAGACTCCAAACAGAACTCCAACACTAACCACCTGAAAGGCATCCTGCTCAACACCGGCTCGGTCCACAGACACGCCATTGAACTTTGGAACCTACTCGACACCACATCGCCGGACGTCGCCTTTCTTACAGAAACCTGGATGAACACCTCCTCAGCCCCGACATTGCCATAGCCATCCTGGACGCCTACAAGATCACCTGAAAGGACCGCATCAACCAAACAGGAGGAGGAATCGCCTTCGTTCATAAAAACACCATCCGCATCACGACCAGTTCCGATGACAACCTCACAACCACCGAACACCTTCACTTCCAGATCCACACTGACCCTAAGACCACACTCAGGGGCATCCTCATCTATAGACCACCCGGACCCCGCGCACAATTCAGCGAAGACATCACTGACTTCATCAGCCCCCACGCCCTCCCCTCCGAGGACAACATCCTACTGGGAGACCTCAACTTTCACCTGGAAAAGAACAACGACAGCAACATCACCACCCTTTTGGACAACCTCGCCAATCTCGAACTCAAACAACTTGTTGACACCCCCACCCACTTTGCCGGGCACACGCTCGACCCAATCTTCACCTCCAGCAAGCATATCTCCTTTAATCACACCACAGCTCTCCATTGGACGGACCACAGCTGCGTTCACTTCAACTACAAAAAGACTACGACCCACAACCACCCACAACCAATTCCCCGGAGAAACTGGGATAAAATTACCACCGACCAGCTCTTCACAACGCTCCACCAAAACCCTCCTGCAAAATCATCGGACCCAAACCAAGCAGCCACCAACCTCACGCAATGGATCACCCACAGCGCGGACGAATTAGCACCCTTGAAAAACCATCAAATCAAGCATGGCAGCAAAAAAGCCCCCTGGTTTAATGATGACCTTAAGAAATCCAAGAAGATCTGTTGCACCCTCGAGAAAGCCTGGCGAAAAAACCCAACCACTGACAACATGACCACCTTCAAGAACGCCACCCGCAAACACCACCAACTGATCGGATCCACCAAGAAATCAGCATTCAAGGATCGACTCGACAACAACGCTCACAACAGCAAAGAACTATTCAACATCGTCAAAGACTTTACCAACCCCACCGCCCTCACCAACGACATCATTCCATCCCAAAACCTCTGCGACTCTCTAGCCTCGTTCTTCCACAACAAAATCGCTGACATACATAACAGCTTTGGAGAACCAGCCAACTCCTCCCATTTCCTGCCAAAGTCATTGAGAAAGCCGTCAACAGTCAACTCGCCGCCTTCCTCGAATCCAACAAATCCCTCGACCCTTCACATTCCAGCTTCCGAGCAAAACACAGCACCGAAACTGCCCTCATCGCAGCAACAGATGACATTTGAACTCTACTGGACAACGGAGAAACTGCTGCCCTCATCCTACTCGACCTCTCCGCAGCCTTCGACACAGTCTGTCATAACACCCTTATACAATGCCTCAGCAACGTCGGAATACAAGGAAAAGCATTGGACTGGATAATCTCGTTCCTCGCCGGAAGAACCCAGAGAGTCCTCCTCCCCCCTTTTAGATCAGAGGCCACTGAAGTCATCTGCGGCGTACCCCTAGGATCTTCACTCAGTCCCACCCTCTTCAACGTATTAATGAGTCCCCTCGCCTCCATTGCGCGCCAACACAACCTCAACATAATCTCCTACGCAGACGACACTCAGCTGATCCTATCCCTCACCAAAGACCCAAACACCGCCAAAACCAACCTACACGAAGGGATGAAAGAAGTAGCCGAGTGGATGAAGAACAGCCATCTAAAACTAAACTCGGACAAAACGGAAGTCCTCATCTTAGGATCTTCCCCCTCCGCCTGGGACGACTCATGGTGGCCACTGGCCCTGGGAACCGCACCCATACCAACGGACCACGCACGTAACCTGGGCTTGATCCTGGACTCCTCCCTCTCGATGACCAGACAAGCCAACGCTGTCTCATCCTCATGCTTCAACATCCTACGTATGCTCAACAAAATCTTCCATTGGATCCCCACCGAAACAAGAAAGACGGTTACCCATGCACTGGTCACAAGCCGACTAGACTACGGAAACACCCTTTACACCAGTACCACTGCCAAACTACAGAAAAAATTCCAACGCATCCAAAACGCCTCAGCCAGACTCATCCTAGACATCCCCCGACAAGCTCACATTTCTGGTCACCTGAAAGACCTCCACTGGCTCCCCGTCAACAAGAGAATAACGTTCCGCCTCCTCACCCACGCACACAAAGCCCTCTACGACCTAGGACCCGAATACCTCAACACACGCCTGTCCTTCTACACCCCCACCTGTCAACTTCGATCATCCAATCAAGCCCTCAATGCAATTCCACGCATCCAAAGATCCACCATGGGAGGAAGATCCTTCTCCTACTTAGCGGCCAAGACCTGGAATTCCCTCCCCTCCCCTCCCACCTCCGCCTCACACAGAACCACCTCTCCTTTAGAACACCACTAAAAACTTGGATATTTGATAAGTAAAGCTCCCCCCCCTCCCTCAAGCGCCTTGAGACCCTCTGGGTGAGTAGTGCGCTATACAAATTTAAACTTGACTTGACTTGACTTGATGACCTTACGGAGCTTACGATGGTCATTAAGCCGCCTGACATTCCAGGACAGTACTTGCAACGCACCCAAACTCTCCCTGGGATCTGAAAGTTCACATGCCATAAACTACCTGCGCAGGCCAGAGTGTATAGCAGAACTGAATATGGGCCAACAGTACGTGTATCATCTGCTTAAAGAAAAACAAACCCCCCTGATGCTCACCAGCCCCCCACCCATAGCAGACCTCCCCCAACATGGTCGCATGCATTGACATTTTCCTCCCTTCAGCCCCCAAGCCCCCCCTGACCCAACTCATAAATTTTACTAAGCAAACAAAAAGAACAGCTACAATGCGAGGCACGCGTGGGCGAAGGAAGCTCCTCGCTACAAACTTAGTCAAGTAGTAACAACAATCATGCCTTAGCCCTAATTCCACTTGCCATAAAAGTACATTTACAGCTGAGGTCATAAAGCTGCTGGGCCCATATGTCCAGCAATCAGGTTTCCCCGACTAGTCTCAACCTGCAAGTCGCAGCTGGCGCTGCAAGGATCTCTTCCGATAAGTCTGGCCACGAGCAGTCATTTGTATCCTATAGGTATACAGTTGTCCAACCGATCGCCTAGTGACAAACACACAGTCCTGTAGTGACCATATCAAGCCAGCTTTTCCCATCAAAGTATAATCCTAAAATCCTAAATTCAAGGGTCTCACATTAGTATATAAAAAACAATGTCCAAACATACTAAACATCGCGTTTTGCGTCTACCTGTACATACAGTGTTCTGGGAACCGCAACCACATAGATAAGTCTTGTACGCCCAGCACGGAATCCACTATCTCTTCTTGTTGCGTTCACATCAGACTGGCCCTTCGATCTTTGATCCATTTCTTGATAGCCTGCTGCAGAACTTTTGGGGTTCGTGAATATATGCGAATGCCCCTTTCTATTGACACAAAGCTTTGCAGGGTACAGCTTGGCGCAATGTGCACCCAGCTCGCGTAGCTGCTTCTTGAGGGGCACAAAATGTCTACGGGCTTCCTGGACCCTGGCAGTAAAGTCGGGAAAGAGGGATAGTTCCAACCCTTCGAACTTCAGAATTTTCTTTTTCCGGGCCACCCGCAAGGCAGCGTCCCGGTCACGGTAATTGAGCAGTTTCACAATAATGGGGCACAGGGGGCGCATGGTGGCGGGCGAGGACCCAAGGCCCTGTGCGCCCTATCCACAACAAACATGGTAGAGAAGACACCCTCCCCCAGCAATGTGACAAGCTATTTCTCCATAAACTGTTCCATATTGCCAGTAGCTGTCGTCTCTTGAAGAACCACAAGCCTCAGGTTGCAGCGTCAGGAAAGCGCTTCTAAGTCCTCCGTTTTATCCTGCAGAATGCGAATAACTTTTCCCAGTTGCTTATGATCCGCATCTAACGTGGTGTGCGTCTCCTCCACCTCCGTGAGGCGTCTCTCAGTCATGTTGAGTCATTCTGCGTGTTTGTCTAAGCGCTCCACCATTCTATCCCTCCTAGATGACATGGCATCCATTTTAGTGCCCAACGCAGAGATGCCACTCTGCAAAGATTGTTCCATGGCTTTCAGGATAGTGTGGATGTCGTCATCTGCGTCCTCCTGTACTGGCGCCATCTCCCCCGCACCCCTACCCGGGCCAGGGTCTTGTGACTTGGATCTACGTTGTTCAAAGGACAACTTGGGTTGGTTCTTATCACCTTTACCCATGACTGTCGCAAGCTAGAGCCTCAGGTGGCCCGGGCTGCAAGACCAGCAGTTCGGAGGATGGTATCCATCTAGAAAGTTCCCCGGAAGAGACACGATCAGCTGGCAGTGTCAGCCTCCTCAGGTACACAGCTCCCGTTGGTCAGGGAAACACCATCTTACCTCCGTCCTGTCGCCACGCCGTCGCTACTCTCCACCACAGGGTCTGTCTCACCATACACTTGCAGCAGATATAGTGTGGAGCCAGGCCAGCATACTAATATCACTGCTTAGGTGCGCGCTTCACCAGGCTCCGCGCAGACTCTCACTGCCTCCTCTTAGTAAATCCGATTTTCAGAGTGGCCAGCCAAATAAAATACCTGCAGTGCCTCAGTGCCGAGGGGTTGGCCCAACGCTAGCACAACTGGCGCTGGTAAGGTGTGTGCCAGCGATCAAGGTCCGAGGAGAACCCTTGCCTATGGCCACCTCCAATGGCTCATGTCGCGCTTCTTCCCAAGTACATCATATGTGCCTCTGCCAATATCAATGTCCCATCCAGTAGCAGCTAAGGCCCTTTATAATATGCACCTCCATGTCACTTCAATGCAAAGACCCGCGTTGTGGGCAATCGCAGAGACAACCCAGGGCTACTAATGGGCACACAGCAGTCCCTGGCTCACTCTCGATGCTTCTTACCAGCGCACCGGCCTCATCCTAGGCCTCACGCTGTGTCACTGCTCCCTGTACGCCTCAGCCACAGCACACAAACACAATATGCCTCCTGCAATGGCAGGACGAGGGCTGTAAACTCCGGCAATCAGTCTCCGCCTTCCCGTATACAACGACCCCTGGCTCGCCTCAGCAGCAGCATGTCAAGGTCAAGCTACGTCGTCCCTTACCTTGGGCTGGACCAGGATTCTCTCTGGACGATGTAGAAGATTTCGCAGAGACGCAAGGGACCAACTTCCAAAAAGTCTAATTGTAAACTCACTGATCACAATTTACAGCTTGATTAGATTTAGACTTTAGGGAGGGAGGCCGGTACTGGACGTTGTGGAGAGGACGTTAACTTGCTGTCGATCTGCGAAGCAACAAGCAGAGTGGACGTTAGAAGTACTCAGAGCTTTCTCCTTTACTTTCTTAAACTACTTCCCTTGACCTTCCCCTACTAAGCTTATCTTAACCATAACTATTAGTCTCCTACCTGCAATGAGCGAAGTTCAGACTTGGTCCAGTATTTCTTTTGGATTGATGTCGTCAGGGGATAAGGTAATGTTGAAGCTCCCAGTCTTGAGGGGCAGTGAAAAAGGTAGGCCTGAAAGTAATGCAAATAAAATTCACTCAGCAATTGTTTCAGTAAAATTATGAAAAGAAGAATTCCTTCCTCTTCCTTGACGTACTTGTGTATGTTTTCTTGACGTCCTGGTATGTTTCTATCTTCTACTTGTGTGCAAACCTGTTGACTACACAAACAGAAGAGAAGACTCCTTTCCCTATGTAAATATCTTTTAGGGATTTTTCTTTAAACCTTTTTTAGAAATGTGCCTTATAGTGAAAGCTGAACGATTTACAATAACTTCTTGAAATGTTCTCCCCTTCACCAAAACGGAACACCTTACAATATTCTCTTGTAATGTTCAACAACATTTAGCAAACAATATTTCAGATACTGTGCTAAATATTTCAGAAAACATGACATAAATCAGTTACTCCTTGTAACTTAAACATTTCAAAAAATGACTAGTCCCAAGTTTTCTTCTCGGCTTCTGAGTCTTGGGAGATTTACTTTCAATGACTTTCTTGCGATGGGCGCCGGTTTATTATGAAGCAAAAGTACTTATCTCTTTTGCTGGATGCTCTTTATCCTGGGCAGGTAACGAGAAATGTCCATAAATCCCTGTGAAGTCAAACAGGAATCAATCTCTGGGCCCCAAGGTGAAGAAGGATGAAGAGACTTCCGACCGCGATGCTTCTTCCATGGATTTCACGAGGCAAAGCGAGTTCCAGAAGCCTGGGTGCGGTTTAAATAGAGAACCGCACCCAGGAAAGTAGTGCACGCCAGCAGCTGAGGAGTGCTGCTAGAGAAAACCATGCGCGCAGAACATTCGCGTGTCAGAGCCTTCAGAGCGGCTCCTGGCGCACCAAATAGATGCGTGTGCTTAGCATTTCAAATAAGTTAAATGAGCCGCTCACTGGAACCTTGCAATGAAACAAAAACCCTCACTTTGACAATAAGGGCAACATGAACAATGATACCAATATTTCGAGCATTATTTCACCAAAGTAGATTACCTAAACAATAGGAAAAGCACTACATACATAACGGTCGTGCAGGCGCACGGGATTGGGGTGGGATTTTTTAAGTGACGAAAGTTTCTCTACTTGCTTGGGCAGAGGATTCATGACAGTACTCCCCTCTCAAGATCCCCCCCAAAACTGGTGAGATTGGTTTAGGTTTCTCAGGGAATCTAAGGTGAAAAGTTCTTACAATCCTAGGTGCATTCTTTAAGTGTTCTAAGGGTTCCCATGACCTTTCTTCTGGTCCGTAGCCCTTCCAATCTACTAGATAGAAAAGTTTTCCACGAACCCTTTTTGAATCTAAAATTGTCTTTACTTCAAATTCTGGATGACCTTCTATAAGAATAGAGGGTGGAGGCTGGACAAAGCGAGTCTGAGGATGGAAAGGTTTCAAAAGAGACACATGAAATACCGGATGAATTTGGTATTTTGAAGGAAGAATCAACTTGACGCAAACTGGGTTTATCACCTTATCAATTATAAAAGGACCTATGAATTTAGGACTGAATTTTCGGTTTCCTTTTATTTTCAAATTCTTGGTACTTAACCAAACCTTATCTCCAGGTAGATAATCAGGTTGTTTAGATCTATGTTTGTCAGCAAACCTCTTTTGACTTTCCTTAGCCTGAGCCAGATAGTATTTTGCTTGTTCTTGTATGGAAGACAAATTAGATATGTAATCTGAAATTGCTGGAACTTCATTCTTTCCTTTTAAATCATTAGGAAAGTTTTTGGGATGAAAACCAAGGTTACAGAAGAATGGGGACATCCCAATGGAGAAATGTTCAACATTGTTATAGGCAAATTCTAGTTGACTCAGTAAATCCGACCACTCTTCGTCAGCATCTTTTAACATACATGGAATAAACTGTTCAATAGTCTGGTTGGTACGTTCTGTCAAACCATCTGTTTGAGGGTGGTAGCTAGATGAAAGTTGATTTTCCATTTTTAAGAGAGAACTCATTTCCTGCCAGACATGGGAAATGAATTGAGAACCTCTATCAGAAATTACCACTGACGGAATACCATGCAATCTAATTACATTAGTAATTAAAAGATGTGCCAATTCCATGGCACTCCGTAATTTCTTTAATGGAATGAAATGAGCCATTCGAGAGAATTGGTCCACTATAGTTAAGATGGTTGTAAATCCTTTTTTAGTGATTGGTAATTCTACGATGAAATCCAAAGATATGGTATGCCATGGATGAGGCGGAATGGGGAGTGGATTCAAAAGACCACTTGGAGATTGATGAGAGGGTTTATTTTGGATACATATACTACATGTTTCAACAAATTCTTTTACTTCCTTGAACATAGAAGGCCACCAAAAGGTTCCCTTAATCAATTTGTAAGTTTTGATTATACTGGGATGTGCGGTTAAAGTTGTGTCATGATGTAAGTGAAGAATTCTCCTTCGTAGGGGATCTGTGGGTACAAAAATCAGATCGTGTACATAAACCAACCCCTCCCTTTCTTGTAGATAAGACTGTTCTTTTTTCCATGTATCTATACTTTTTGATTGTATCTCTTCTCTAATTTCTGAAATCACATCTCCAATGGTTAAACTAGCCTGAAAGCATGTTTTAGGAAGCACAGGATGAATTTCTTGTAGAGAATCAGTTTTACTATCTCCTATCCTAGACAATGCGTCCGCCTTTAGATTTTCTTTTCCAGGTCTGTATGTGATTACAAAAGGATAATCGTTAAAAAACATTGACCATCTTAGTTGTCTAGGAGACAAATCTTTCACTGATCTTAATGCTTGTAAATTTCTGTGGTCAGTATAAATGGTTACAGGGTGACGAGCTCCTAGCAAGTAGTGGCGCCATTCCTCAAAAACTGCTTTTATGGCCAAGAGTTCTTTGTCTGCTATAGCATAGTTTTGTTCTGCCTCAGACAATTTCCTTGAATAGAAAGCGATAGGGTGCATTTGTTCAGTGTTAAAATTTCTCTGTGAAAGGATTCCTCCCAAAGCAAAATGAGAAGCATCAGCTTCAACAATAAAAGGCTGATGGGATCTGGATGACTTAAGATTGGGGCTGAAACAAATTTTCTCTTTAGATCTTGAAACGCTTTTTCTGCTAAATTTGACCAATCAAACTTAAACCCCTTTTCTCAATAATCTGGTTATTGGTGTTATGATCTGAGAGAAGTTTTGAATAAAGCGACGATAAAAATTCGCAAATCCTAAAAAGCTTTGGACCTGTTTCACGGATGTAGGACTGGGCCAAGATTCAACAGCTTCAACCTTTTTTGGGTCCATCTCTATTCCCTTGGGACTGATGATATAACCAAGAAATTCCACTCTTGAAACGTGAAACAGACTCTTTTCCAATTTTACAAATAAGGAATTTAGAAGCAGTTTTTTCAGAATGGCACAAACTTGCTTTACATGATCTTCTTCAGAATTTGAAAATATTAAAATGTCATCAATGTAGACCAGACAACAAACATCAATGAACTCATGCAGAACCTCATTTATAAAAAATTGGAATGCGGCTGGAGCATTACAGAGTCCGAAAGGCATAACTTGATTCTCGAATAAACCAAATATTGTGCGAAATGCCATCTTCCATTCATCGCCTTTCCGGACTCCTACCAAATGGTATGCTCCACGGAGATCCAATTTAGTATAAATGGTAGCCTTTTTAACCTGATCTAGAAGTGTAGGAATAAGAGGCAGGGGATATCTATTCTTTATGGTAACGTTATTCAAAGCTCGATAATCGATGCACGTGGGTAATTCTCCTCCCTTCTTCGGAATGAAAAAAAGAGCAGAAGAAACGGGAGATTTAGAATGACGAATAAAACTATTCGGAAGATATTCATCAAGATATTCCCTAAGATGAAGATTTTCTTTTTCGGTATGGGCATATATCCTACTACAGGGCAAAGTTGCTCCAGGGACAAGGTCTATTCTGCAATCGAAGTCCCTGTGAGGAGGTAGAGAGTTAGCTTTTTTCTTATCAAACACATCTAAAAGGTCAGAATATTCTGAAGGAACACCTTCCAAAGCCAGTACACTAGTAGATTCAGTGTCAAAATTGAATCCTTGGATTACGTCTTTCCCTTTTTCTTGTTGAAAACAATTTTTGGTACACATGTCTGAAGAAAAGGGGACGGTTTTAGTAACCCAGTCTATTATTGGGTTGTGGTGAACCAACCAAGGTATTCCTAAGATCAGCTTGAACTGAAGGGCGTCAATGATATCAAATTGAATCTTTTCTCTATGAGCAGGTGAACTGTCCATTTCTAAGTCTTCCGTCTGTCGAATAATTGGTCCAGAAGTCAGTTCCTTACCGTCCACTGCTCTGACTATCTCAGAATGATTCTTTAGGATTGATCTAAAACCTAACTGAGAGAAAAAGTGTGTATTAATAAAGTTACTAGTAGCTCCTGAATCTATTATGGCCTCAACCTTCTTCGGGGCTGAGGATTGACTGAGGCTCCGTAATTCCACTAGTATGCAAAAATGTTTACAACCAATTGGAGGGAGAACTGAGGCCAAACTAGAAACTGCACTCGATAAACCGACCTCGTTATTCACCGAGCTAGTTAGTTTTCCGACTCTTCGTGGATTAATGCTACTTCCAAAGATTTTAACTTTCCCTTTACAGGTTTAGTGGAACAATCTCTAACAAAGTGGCCTGTTTTGCCACAGTAGAGGCATTTATTCAACTTCCTCCTCTTATCCTTCTCATCTTTGGACAAAGGACCTCTAATTGAGCCTATCTGCATAGGCTCAACTGAGTCCAACTTCGACCCTGAGTCTCGATAAGTTGAGTTTCTTTCTTTAGCCAGAAAAAGTTTATTATCACCCTTACCTCTCTCCCCCCTCCTCTCAGAAAGGCGATGATTTAACTTAACAACTAAATCAATGAACTCATTGATATCTTCAGGCGGTTCCAAAATCTGAGTAACCATATCCTTTAGATCATCCCTCAATCCTCTGTAGAAGATTGAAACTCTTTTGTCATAAGGCCAACCTGCTTCCAGGACCAAACGATTGAATTGGGAAATGTAACGAAGCAGATCAGACGTTCCTTGTTTTAAATTCAGTAACTCATTATCTGCTGATTGTACAAAAACATGTTTAGCAAATAGTTTCTTTAAGGCACGTTCGAAATTTTGAAAATTGTATAAAATAGGGTCATCATTCTCTACTAAAGGGACTGACCACAAGGCCGCATATCCCCCTAAATAGGACAACATAAAGGCTACTTTAGAAGAATCATCAGGAAAAGCGTTTTTCTTTGCCAGAAAGTGTAAATGACACTGCTGCAAAAATATGGAAAACTTGTTACAATCTCCATAAAAACGCTCTGGCTGGGCTAAGGGAGTAGGTGTGGGAGTAACTACCTGGATTTGAGTCTGAGAGTCTCCCCCCGAGGTTTCCCCTTGGAACGTGGCTGGTTTTAAAATCAGTTTCTGTTGAAGAGTTGATTGTAATATAGACATATCCCTCTTCAAAGAAGCGTTTTCTTCCCTTAATTCCTGAAGAACTGCTGCTACTTCCTGTAAGGTAACTTGGTCCATTGCGTCTGGGCGAAATGATCTTCTTGGGCTTTGCCTTCTGTCATGGTCAAGCTACGTTGTCCCTTACCTTGTGCTGGACCAGGATTCTCTCTGGACGACGTAGAAGATTTCGCAGAGACGCAAGGGACCAACTTCCAAAAAGTCTAATTGTAAACTCACTGATCACAATTTACAGCTAGATTAGATTTAGACTTTAGGGAGGGAGGCCGGTACTGGACGTTGTGGAGAGAACGTTAACTTGCTGTCGACCTGCGAAGCAACAAGCAGAGTGGACGTTAGAAGTACTCAGAGCTTTCTCCTTTACTTTCTTAAACTACCTCCCTTGACCTTCCCCTACTAAGCTTATCTTAACCCTAACTAATAGTCTCCTACCTGCAATCAGCGAAGTTCAGACTTGGTCCAGTATTTCTTTTGGATTGATGTCGTCAGGGGATAAGGTAATGATAAAGCTCCCAATCTTGAGGGGCAGTGAAAAAGGTAGGCCTGAAAGTAATGCAAATAAAATTCACTCAGCAATGGTTTCAGTAAAATTATGAAAAGAAGAATTCCTTCCTCTTCCTTGACGTACTTGTGTATGTTTTCTTGATGTCCTGGTATGTTTCTGTCTTCTACTTGTGTGCAAACCTGTTGACTACCCAAACAGAAGAGAAGACTCCTTTCCCTATGTAAATATCTTTTAGGGATTTTTCTTTAAACCTTTTTTAGAAATGTGCCTTATAGTGAAAGCTGAACTATTTACAATAACTTCTTGAAATGTTCTCCCCTTCACCAAAACGGAACACCTTACAATATTCTCTTGTAATGTTCAACAACATTTAGCAAACAATATTTCAGATACTGTGCACAATATTTCAGAAAACATGACATAAATCAGTTACTCCTTGTAACTTAAACATTTCAAAAAATGACTAGTCCCAAGTTTTCTTCTCGGCTTCTGAGTCTTGGGAGATTTACTTTCAATGACTTTCTTGCGAATGGTGCCGGTTTATTATGAAGCAAAAGTACTTATCTCTTGTGCTGGATGCTCTTTATCCTGGGCAGGTAACAAGAAATGTCCATAAATCCCTGTGAAGTCAAACCGGAATCAATCTCTGGTCCCAAGGTGAAGAAGGATGAAGAGACTTCCGACCGCGATGCTTCTTCCATGGATTTCACGAGGCAAAGCGAGTTCCAGAAGCCTGGGTGCGGTTTAAATAGAGAACCGCACCCAGGAAAGTAGTGCACGCCAGCAGCTGACGAGTGCTGCTAGAGAAAACCATGCGAGCAGAACATTCACTTGTCAGAGCCTTCAGAGCGGCTCCTGGTGCACCAAATAGATGCGTGTGCTTAGCATTTCAAATAAGTTAAATGAGCCCGCTCACTGGAACCTTGCAATGAAACAAAAACCCTCACTTTGACAATAAGGGCAACATGAACAATGATACCAATATTTCGAGCATTATTTCACCAAAGTAGATTACCTAAACAATAGGAAAAGCACTACATTCATAATGGTCGTGCAGGCGCACGGGATTGGGGTGGGATTTTTTAAGTGAGGAAAGTTTCTCTACTTGCTTGGGCAGAGGATTCATGACACCGCACGTCGCTTCACGTTGCCCGGCCCCGCAAACAACTGTGGGCCGGGGATTCGTGGCCCAGTTGCAACTGAGCCCTCCGACTTCACCTGCCTCCGGGGAGATCGTAATTGCGGGATCAGCACTTCTCAGGGGCTGCAGGCAACCTCCGGCACCACAGCAGCTATTTTCCGGTCTCAAATACTCCTCAGCTGTAGGATTATTTATCGGATATCATGTAAATTCGGCGGAGCACCAGGATTAAGCTGCCATCCCGCTCCCGAGCAAGCTCCCCCCCATATGCTTGAGACACTTACACACAGCATGGGAACATGTCGAGGTGCAAGACATGGTGGTGCAAAAATCTACCGAAATCGGTACGGATGGCATCGGTCTCAGCCCACCTTGCCTTGCTGGATGAATCATGTGATGTTCGGCGTCTGCCCATTGCCCCGTGTGAGGGGACACGACTCACAGCCCATGGGGCCTGCATAGTGCTGTGCCACCGAACTGCGCTGACTGTCTGCTCTGCTGACAGTGATCAGGTGGGAGGGTCCAACAAGGTCACATATCATGCTACATTGCCATGTGTGTACCGCCCCCCCAGGAGTATGTCTGATTTGTGAATGTTGCTAAACAACTCTGTGCTGCTCGGATCATGGAAGGGCCTCACCTTGCACAGGTGTGTGTACACACGCGTAGTTCCACACACATGCATTCTGAGTCCCGACGAAGGCAGACATGCCCACTGTTGTGGTGGGATATGCGAGCATTTCCCACGATGCAACAAGGTGTTGGGACTTGTGCTGTGAGGTAAAATCCGATGTGGCTGCAGGAACATAGTTACTCGTTCATGAATGCCAGCGCAGCTTCATGGGCAATGTTTTTCAATAGTACGTCGTTGTCGGGTTCAAGGAACACCAGGGTGACCCAATCCATTAACTGGTCCAGGCAGATGTGCTCAGTCCACACTGTTGCCCCAATCCATAGCACAACCCACCCAATAGGGTAGCGCCTCAATGTGGTCACTGGACACGAGGAGTGGTGCAATCTCCCATTCACAACTGCTTGCACAAACGCCAAAGATCAGTACATCCCATGCATGGCTATCCTGGTGACACTCCTGTTCGTGTGCCAACAGGGTGCGCACTGTCAGGTCATAATCCAATTCAGCTACGATTGCGTTGGACAGGCAGACCTCCATGGGGCACTCAAATGTGCATGATCCTTAGTGGAACCAGGGCTAGACGCTGGGGACGTAGGTAAGACGAAAACTCAGACGGTAACTGATTTGTAACACTGCTATTGGATGCAACATTCGTGCACTGTACAGTTCCACGTGACAGGGGTTGTGCATGTGCACAGGAATGCCTGCCATTGCCTTTGTTGGTCTCGTAGCACCAGCAATCCTCAGATGGCGGCAGTTCTGTGGATGGTATGCCGCAGCTCAGAGTAATGAGTCGTATGTGTGTGCAACGTTTGGACTTGTGGGTAGTTTTTAACTAAAGTGTCAAGGGCATCCCTTGCAGGCATAGGTTGTGCAGGGACAAGTGTGCGTGGGGTGTGGCCACGTTGGTTTTTCATTAGCGCTATTCGTGGTGTGGGAGTCGTCGGAGGCTGGTTTGGTATGTCACGCAGGGTGTGCCAGCCCCATTCAGGACCAAGGTCGGAGGGTTTGTTGGCCTTCTGCCTTGTGTGTATGGACAAAGGAGCTTTCATTCCTAATTTTAGTTATACTACTGCTTGCATTTCGGAGATGTGATGAGGCTTTCGTGCAGACTTTGATGCCAGGCCTGTGATTTGGAGTGCATGAATTTCAAAACACATGCAGCTGTTGGAATGTTTGCATGAGCCAAGGGCACGATTAGCATAGCGCTCCATGTTCAGTCTCTCTCTTTCTCTCTCTCCCTTTCCTTTGATGAGTGCCTGACACACCATCTTATCTCACGGAGGTTGAGCAGGCAAAAGGGACCCACACCCATTGTACAAGCATCACTGAGTCCCTCCCTGTGTACGGACGTTGCTCATTGTGGCACACTATTCGTGCATCTAATCAACACTCATCACAGTTGGACAGTAGTGAAGTTGCGGAGACTTTAATGGCATGTGGGTGTCAGTACAGACAAGGCAAGGGCCACAACATGCTTGAGACACTTTTTATTTTATTTTATTTTTATTAAGTTGAAATACAACAGCAAAGGAAAACACACACCGTTACAGTAGCCCTGTACATTATCACATTCAGTACTCGTCATTGACACTAATAATCCAACACAGCCTTAATGTCAACATCCCAGTGAGGGCAGGCGGCGATATTCTGTATATTCTTTGAACACATTGCAGCAGGGGCTATTGGAGAAAACCCATGTCAGACCCATGGTGAGAGTGCATTGTGGCACGCTACCCAGCTATCCCGCATCAGCCCAGGTTTTGCCAGTCGATACCCAACCTACCAGTCATACAGACAGTCATATCAGTCCTAGCAGATACTTCAACCAAATCCAGCGGGCTCACTAACACCCAAAACATCCAGTCCATCCCCATTCGCTGCATCATCCACACATTCGCTCCTCCCACCTTGCACATAAGCAGTATAAAGACCCCAAAAGATTTTTGGTCTGCTTTTGGGCAGTAGTAGCTCGCTATACAGCTCCGATTGCGTGGAGCAGTATAGCATGTCACGGGACCACGGCTGCATAGTAGGCATGGGACCCTTCAACCAACACATGGCCAGTCTTCTCTTGGCCATAAGTAATCCCATATCCACCAATCTGCGGATTGCCTTTGGTAGCAGTTTAGTGTAGCCAAGTAGAGCGACCAGCGGGTCCATTGTGAGCTCTGTCTCCACAACTCTGCCAAGCTCTTCGAACACTGACCTCCAAAAGGAGTATATTCCCAGGCACTGCCATGCCAGGAGAATGAAGTCTGCCACCTCTGCATGGCATCTGTCACATTCGGCATCATCTCGCAGACCGTATCTATACAGCCTCTCTGGGGTGTAGTATACCCTATTAAGGTACTTAAATTGGACCAACCGTTGTCTACCATGTAGGGATATCTTCCTGGTATTCATGCAGCAAAGGACCATTTAGTATTGTCCAATTGGATGCATAAGTCTCGCTGCCATGCTAGCCTGCCCGTAGTGTATTTATGCACTCGGTGTGACACTGCTATCCTATAGAGAGCTGCAATCATCTTGCGAGACATTTTCCCAAGTAATAAACCAATAAATGTTACAGCACACTTATACATTTGAAATCATTACAGTACTTATACCGTTATTTGCAGGTAATTAAAAATGAATTTTTGATGCACAAAGGGTTAAACAATAATAAAAACAACAGTTTGCGTACTTTTCAACCCATGTCATCAGCTATATAGGTTCTTGTAGCAGACATCCCTTCCCGGTTTATCAAACCGTTTTTCCAGTTTGCCACTGGATACCAAATCTTCCTACCCAGAGATCTACCTCTTTTTCCCTTTCTATCATATATTGCTTTTTCTAAGTTATAAGTTGACAATAACCGAGCAATCCACATTTGAAAGGTAGGTGGGACCCTATGTAGCCATAATATTGCTATGCAAATACGAAAAACTGCAGTCACCATAAACATAAACTCCAAAGGAGCATCCTCTGTTCCTACCGATACCCCCAACAGTAATAAGTCATCTGTAAGCTTAATTTTAAATCCCAGCGATACATCAGTAAATTTCTCAATCTCTTTTTTAAGAGAATACAATTGTGGGCATTGCGAAAACATGTGAATAATGTCTGCATTCGCCGAATCACATCGTGGACATGTTATTCCTGTGTTGCCTCCCCATTGTGCAATTATAGCTGGGGTATGATAGAGCGAGTACAGGGTCTTATAGTTCTGTGACTGTAAGGTGGCAGAACATAAAACCATTCGGCCCAGATATAGGGACAGCTGAAATCCTTCTGTCTGTAAACCCACTTTTTCCGCCCACTTCCTGACATATTTCTCCCTGTCATCGGATTTGTATGTACAAAATTCTGCGTATAAATATCGGATTGTGCAGTGAGTGCTGCCCTCTATATAGTCCATTATACGACAAGTCCCAAAACCCAATGCTCCTCCCTGTTTATTTGACAGATAGCTTCTGATCTGTAAATATTTGAAAAAACTATTGTTTGTTACCTTACATTTACTTTGGATCTCACGGAACTGTAGGATTTCCCCCTGTTGGTTCATAAGGTTCCCAATCTTCTTGATCCCTTTATTGTCCCAGTCCCTCATCACTGTGTCCCTAAAGATATCTCCAGGTAGAGATCTATTCATGTACAGCCGTGTATAGCTATTGTGTCTTCCTAAGCCCATTTTCTTTTGGATCACCTTCCAGATGCTGTAAGCCGCTTTTAAAGTTTTGAACCTGGTATGTTTAAAGTAACTAAAATCAACTGTGTTCAGAAATCCGTTTTCAGCCCTGTCTCCCAATAGTCCAGTATAGACGTTAGTGAATCCCTGTGTAGCATCTCCTTGCTCTGTGCCGCCACCCCCAATCAGTCCTTGGAAATATTGCATAGCTATGGCCCAGTAGTAGAACCGAAAATCAGGAGCTCCCCAACCCCCCTTTTCTCTTGGTAGTGTAAGGTGTCGATATACTCTCCTGGTTTTACAATGTGCCCAAATAAATTTGTTTAGTATTACTTCTATTTTGTTAAACCAAAGATGATCAAAGAGGAGTGGGATAGCTCTGAATAAGTACAAGAATTTTGGAAAGGTAGTCATTTTGATCACGTTTGTACGACCCATCAAAGTCAGATGTAGTTTGTGTATCCTTTCTGTATTTTCCTTTACTTTATTTACTAGTGGTCTCATATTAATCTCTGTCTAGATCTGCAGTGACTTTCATTCCTAAGTACGTTGCTTCATCGACAACTCTGTTGTCTTGATATATCATGTAGCTATTCTGTACTATTTGAGTTTTCTCTCTATTACTTCGGTATCCTGAGATTGCTCCAAAGCTTGCTGCTTTTCTTTGGATTGGTGTCGTTACAACGCAGGCTATTACAACGCCTGCTGTTACAACGCGGTTTTTACATCGCAAACCACTACAACGCATAGTGCTTTTAAGCGCTGGATAGTGATTTATTTAATTTACTATTCCAACTCCAGTCCCCGTGGATAGTAGGGAAGGTGTTGGATAGTAAATTAAATATATTCCCTATCCTAGAGCGCCCCCCAGCGCAATGCGTTGTAATGGTTTGCGTTGTAATGGTTGCGTTGTAATGGTAGTGCGTTGTAATAAATGCGTTGTAAGTGATGTTTCCCTTCTCTTTATATCTCCGGGAGAGCTATATCTGAATTATTTGTAATGATGGCCACATCATCCGCATAGGCGAATAATTTATAGTTAATACCATGTAGCCTAATTGGAGAGATCATACAATTATTTTCCATTCTGCGCAAAATAGGATCGATATACAGGGCGAAGAGCAGCAGAGATGCAGGGCATCCCTGCCTTGTGCCACGCTTTATCTGCACTGGGTCAGTATATCCTTTGTTGATTCTTATTCTAGCAGTAGGTTCTGTGTACAGTGCCTGGATTGCCTTAATATATCCTTTTCCCAGCCCAAACCAATTCATTACTTCCCATAGCTATTTCCAGGAGACCCTGTCGAAGGCCTTCTCTGCGTCCAGAAATACGGCCGCGACAGGGTCCCCTGCAACCCCCATGGCATCTAGAATAGTGATCATCTGCCTCGTATGCTGCGTGGTCCCATTCCCTGGGATAAACCCGTGCTGTGATGTACTAACCAAGTGCTCTATAATCTTACTTAATCTTTGTGCAAGTGTTTTAGAAGAGATTTTGGCATCTGCGTTCATAAGCGTTATCGGGCGGTAAAATCCAGGTTCTAGTGGGAATTTATTCTTCTTTAATATCACAATGATATCAGCCCTTTCCCAGGAAAGTGGAATTGATTTTCCTGACTGTGCCTGAATAAGAGTTTCATGCATGTCCTTTCCCAGTATATCCCAAAAGATTTTATAGAACTCTGCTGGGATTTGATCTGGGCCTGTAGCTTTCCCGTCAGGGAGGTTATTCACCGCTCCCTGTACTTCTTGTGCTGTAAATATGAGATCTAGTTTCCCCTTCTCATCAACTTGAAACTCTACATGTATTATATCTTTCAAATATTCTGTGATATCCAGTTCTGTATAATTTGGAGTCTGTTCATAAAGTTTGGTGTAAAACTTCCTAAAAACCTCCTGTATATATGCTACCTTATTTACTACTACTCCTGCCTCGTTCTTTATTTCCTTTATTTCCCCTGCAGCCAAGTTCAGCCTAGTCCAGATCGCAAGGAGGTGTCCAATTCTCTCATTATGCTCATAGCTTTTCTCCCTTTTAGCTAAGTAGTTAGCTGCGGTTCTCCTAAGTATACTTTCACTTGAATCTGCTTTATTCAGCTCCATATTTAGCAGAATATCTTCCAAAGGGTCTTGCTTAGTAATGGCTAGTATTAGGCGATCTTCCAAGTCCATTAGATCCCTTAATTTTTTAGGCATTTCCTCTTTCTCATTCTTAGTCCTTTGTAGCGTATAGCGGAGGGTTTCCCCCCTGACGCCAGCCTTAAAGGCATCCCAGACCATGCCAGCTGAGGTTGAACCTCTGTTAATCTCCCAAAATTGACTAATCCAAATTCTCATTCTCTTCACATAATTTTCGTCTTTTAGGAGCCCTCTTTCAAAGGTCCAGTTGTAGGGCTTTCTTTCCCCCCCAGTAACCTGCGGGAGAGTTAATACGAGAGGATTGTGGTCCGATAATATCCTAGGGAGCCTCTCCAGTTGACTATCGCCTACCAAAGAATTGGATATCCAGAAATAGTCTAATCTAGCCACCAATCTATGTGGTGCCGAATAATATGTGCTCCCCGTCCCATGTGGGTATTTTTGAGCCCAAACATCAACTAAAGCATTGTGATACGCAAGATTACATACCGCTTTACAAACTTTCTTTTTCCTCCCCCCATATATCCCCCCACCCGTCAAGCCCAGTCCCATTAAACCATTGACATTAAAATCCCCGCAACAAATAATCGGTTCGGGCCACAAGGGTAGCTCCTGATCTAAAAATTCAAAGACCTCCGGGTCTTCATCAGTGGAGCCTTATACCGAAACAATAGTACAACATCCTGCCTTTTTTTCTCTCTCAATCATAACCCATCTCCCCCACTGATCCTCTTTTTTCTTCTTTGTTATGAAGGCCCCTTTTTTTGGCTAATATGGCCACCCCCCTCGTCTTAGTTTCTTGTCTGGTATAGGCTAATACCTCAAAACCAATTTGATCTAACAGATATTTGTTGTTTCCCTCTATGTGCGTCTCCTGGAGGCATACTATGTCCAATTTCAGCATTCTTAACATAGCAGACAGTTTCTGTCTTTTCCCCCCATCATTTAATCCACATATATTTATAGAGGTGATCCTAATTGCCATCTTAGTTTATTGTACCTTTCCTTCCTGTTATTCCAGTCAGTCTTTTCTTAACCCTCTGCAAACAGTGCTCCCTCCCCAAAAACCCTGTGTCTGTGTAATTCCTCTCCAAGTGCTGTATTTGCCAAACATGCTTCCTCCCCCCCTGTCCCCCCTGTACCCCCTATCCCCCCTGTCCCCCCTCGCTTCTCCCCCCCCTCTGAGTTCCCACCCCCCCTCATTACAGGCGAATAGGTCAATTATGACCTATGTGTAGCCTCTATAGACTGTAGTGTCGCCTCTCTCTCCTACCCTTGCCTACTATCTTATCCAGTCATCTTGAAGTGGTAGTCTATCTATATATATTATCCTATGGTGTTTTAGGTAGGCTTCTTCCTCTGTTGTCCCTCCCCCTATGCTGCTCAGTAAGCTCAGCAAGAAATTCCCCTGCTTTGATTTCCGAAAAAAACATCCTGGTATGCCCCTTATTGATGATCTTTAATCTTGCTGGGTACAGTAGGTATGCCTCTGCACCTTGTTTCTAGAAAGGGGAGATCAGTTTCCTTAGCTTCCACCTTCTCTCAACTCTAACGTGACAGAAGTCAGGCCTGGCAAAGAATGTAACGCCATCATATGTTTTCCTAGACTCTGGCCTGGCCTGATCCATGATCTCTTGTCTTGCAAGGAAATTCCCTAGGAACACAAGCATTGCCCTAGGTAATGTATTCTGTTGACCCCCTCGATTTTTCTTTATTGTTAGTGGAAATCTATGGGTTCTTTGGACTTCCGACTCCCACTGCCACTGGGACTCCGGGAAGGCCCCCTTCAAAAATTTGATGACATACCCTCTCGGATCCTGCCCCTCCACCCCTTCTTCTAGTCCCAGGAGTCTCACGTTGTTCCGCCTTTGACGGTTTTCAAAGTCTTCGATCTTCCATTGGAGATCTTCCACTATCTTCCCTTGCTCGTTTTTGAAGACCTGCCAGTCCGTTACCTCGTCTTCCATCCTCCCCGTTCGCTCTTCCACCTGTGTGACCCTCTCCTCAACCTCTTCATATTTTCTGTTTAATTTTCTGAGTGATGCCTGAATCTTTTTCATGTCACGTCTTGCTCTCCGGCTTTCCACCCTGGCCTCAGATTGCATCTGTTTAAGCGTGCCAAACAGCATCTCCATTGTTACATTCTGGGGAGTAGACCTACGCGCTGGCCCGCCATTAGCCCCCTCTCCTTGACCACTTTCTTGGTAAGTCCGTGAGGTGGCTGAATAGTCCCATGACAACTTTTTGTTCATACTGCTCATAGACCCTCCTCCGTTTCTTCTTGCTCCCACTTTCTTTCTCTTTTGCGTACTTATGTCCCTGGAGCCTCTACTTGTGTCTGAGCCAGTAGTGACATCAATGGAGCTTTCCCCCTCATGTTCACTTATATCAGTAGAGTCTGTCCCTTCATTAACAGAAAAAAACTCTGGCGATCCCCCTCTGTTGCCTTTACTCCCAGCTCGCTCCTGCTCCTGCTGTGAGTCTAAGCTTAACAGGCTTCCCCATTTAGTTCACTGAGTTTGGTTAATGTGAGTATTCAGTCCTGCTTCCACTGTCAATAAGGCATCCAACATTTGTGTATTATTCTGCCTTTCGATTTTCTCCAGTGCCCCAGAGACTCCTCAGTGATCCACCGTTGTTTCCCCGCTCACCGTTGGTACAGACCTCCCATTTCCTTTGAGGCCGGCGCTCCCCGTGAGATGCGTGGTGTCTTCATCTGTCTCTGCCGGCAACTGTAACGCTTGCGTCCTCGAGGACGGCTTTCTCCAGTTCCGCGTTCAGCGCGGCTGGGCGATGACTGCCGCCGTCTACAGTCGGGGAGCTGGGGGTACTTTGGTGGCAAAGGACTCTGTCAAGGTAGGCTGCCTCATGGCTGCATCTTTTTGTGGGGGGGGGGTTGCACTCAATGCGATCTGTTTGCCTCGGCGTCCTGCGGAGTTTCTTTCTGTGTTTTGGCTTCACCAGCCGTGGAAAGCCTTGTCTCCGGTTTCTTTTCAGCTCTCTCAGCTTTTCTTTGGTGAGCCTTTGTGGATAAACGGGCAGCAGGCGTCTGTTTTTTACTTCCAATTAGTACTTTTGGTGTTGCTCCTGAGCGGGGGTCATCGCGGATTGCAGAACCTTTAATTGTCCCGGCTGCAGTGGGCGGCTTTTCCTTTTCTTTATCCTGCTTGTTGCGTTGCGACATCATAAAGGGTATGGTGAAAGCTCTGATTATGCTCCTCCAGTGTTTCCTCCAAGCCAGTAACGCCGCTAGAGTCGCTTGTCTGAGCCGTCCCTCGCCGATTGTACCACCTGCGATACTGTGAGTCAGCCCATCCAACATCTGCATCACTGCATTCAGACTACCGGCATCATAGTTTCAGGGCAGGAGAGAGAGTGATGTGCGACTTCACTCTACAGTGCTGTAGCGGCCATCTTGCCCCCGCCTCCTTGCATAATGTGTCGCAAGAGGAAGTAGCCTTAATCACATGCATCAACTCACATACCTTAGGAGGTTCCACCATGTCTTCGCTCAACAGTGTTCGCAATGCCCCTCTCACTCTGTGAAATTGGGATTTATTTAAAGGTGTGGAACTCTCTGGAGGGCCCGCAAAGTGGTCAATGGTGCGAACCGCACCTTCGCAAAAGAGATCACCTGCTACTTCAATGTTCAGAGCACGCAAAGCTCTAGTCACGCCCCTCTCAGTGCATGGACCTAACCATCTCAACCATTCTATGGACATAGCCGGTGAATATAGTATTGCCCCCGCCTGTTAATGTAGCAACCAATGCCAGGCATGTCTGGTAGTATTTAAGGAGTCAATAATGCTTGTCCTACGATCAGGTTGTTCCATAAGGACAGCCGGCAGAGGGATCGGATTCTCGAATACTCGCTCCATCCGAAGGTAGGGGGTATCCGCTTCACCATGGATCCAGGAATGAAGTCAGGTGTGCTGAGCCCGCCCAAATGGCACGGGAGCGAGAGCACCCCCCACTGCACCCTAGCCTGCTTACCCGCCCAAGCAAATTTTAACATAAGTTGCCTCAGCCGAAGGAAGAAAGCGCGGGACAGGACTAGGGGGATATTCGTAAAGAGAAAAAGAAATCTAAGCAGGACAACCATTTTCATAATTGAAACACGCCCCATCAGGGACAGGGGAAGGTGGCACCATAGCTCAACATCATCCTCTAGTTTAGAGATAGCCGGGCTATAATTTTCTCGAAACACTATATACACATCTGTATGCAGTCGTATGCCCAAATAATGTACTGAATCTTCTGTCCACAGCAAAGGGTATTCCATTTCAAATTCGGTGGTTGGAGGCGTGAGCGGAAATACTATAGATTTCTCCCAATTGACCTCAAGGCCCGACAATGCTCCAAATCTTACTACCTCCCTTATAACTGCTGGTAGATTTTCCTCAGGCCTACAGACATAAAGGAGCGTGGCATCTGCATAAGTAGACACTATTAATTTATATGTAGGAAACCTGATACCCTCATTCCCATGATACTCCCTCAGGGCGCAGGCCAAGGGTTCCGCCACCAAGGCATACAGGAGCAGGGATAGAGGGCAGCCCTGCCTGGTGCCTCTATTGATACAAAATGGGGCGGTAACCAGATCCCTAATTTGTACTTGGGCCGTGGGTCTATAGTACAAAGTCCTGAGCAATTGTAAGAAGATCCCTCCGAGCCCCATTCTTGTCAGCACCTGTCTTAGAAACAACCATTCAACCGATTCAAATGCTTTTTCCATATCCAGGAATACAGCCACTGCTTTATTTTCCTGGCCAACATGCTGCATCGCACTAAACACAGTCCGGATATTATAGGTTACATTTCTGGATGGGATGAATCCCGCCTGCTCGGGGCCACCAGGATGTGCGACATCAGTGCTAATCTGGTTGCCAATACTTTAGCAAACAATTTCGTATCGACATTGAGAAGCGATAACGGGCAAAATGAGCTGCACTAGTCCAGAGCTTTACCTGGCTTGGGGATGGCGCCCAGCATGGCCTCTCTCATTGAAGGGGGCATCATTCCTGAGTCATAGATGTCCTCAAACAGAGCAGCAATTTGCGTAAGTAACTGCTCCGAAAATGCCTTATAGAAGGCAACCGTTAAACCATCTGTCCCAGGCGCGCTACTAGCTTTCATGCAGCCCAGAGCCTCAACAATTTCGTCCTTTCCTATTGGATGACGCAGGAGTTCCCTGTGGGCATCTGGGAGGAAAGGTAGTTGTATAAACCCCAAATATTCCCTAATCTGGTCCTCCGACTCCTCAGATCGAGCTCTGTATAATTCAGCATAATACTTTCTGAAGCGTTTGGCCACTTCCACTTTGTGTGTCAGAAGTTCACCACTTTCCAACTTAATCTCCAGAGTCCTACCCCGTCTGGCCTTCATCAATCGAGCCAATACCGAGCCAATACCGATCCCGGCCTCTCACCCTCTCCATAGAAGAGTGCTGAGGCATACTTGCCCAGGTGTTTCCCCTCGCGGTCAGCCATTTCATGATATTCCTCAAGTAGCACTTTGATCTCACTGTCCACTGCCCCAGCACCCCCAGCAACACTCCGCTGCTCCAGGCATTTCAGTTTAGCTTTCAGATCAGTTAGGGTTTTCCTAATCGCCTTGAGCACACCAGAGTGCTTTTCGACATCGCAACCCCCCTGATATACACTTTAAAAGTTTCCCAGATCGTTTGAAAACTATCAACAGAGCCAATGTTAGTAGAGCAGAATGTATCCATGGCCACAGCCATCTCCTCTCGAAATAACAGGTCTAGTAGGGAATACGGAGGGAACCTCCAAGTGAACCGCGGGATTCTCCTCCCTGGCAAGTCCAAGACCAGCAGCAGCGGTGAATGATCCGAGAGCGTGCGTGGCAACACCGTACACTGCTTGACAAGGCCACTTAGTGAATTAGAAGCTAGCCAATAGTCTACCCTCTTGTGAAGATTATGGTATGGTAATGTGTATAACCCCCTCTCACCCCACTTCTCATCCGCCACACGTCACGCATGTCCAAGCATACCATGACTTCCTCAAGCTTTCTCGCCGCTGCCGCAGGGCTCCTGGGGGGCACGCAGAATTTTCCAACTCTGAGTCACTGACCATATTAAAGTCTCCCCCCCAGAGGATCTTAGTGCAATCATAATGGGAAGTAAGCCTAGCTAGTTCTCCGAAGAATTCAGGGCAATTGAAGTTAGGCCCGTAGACATTGACTATGAGGACATCGAAGCCCCAGCCCAAGCAGCTGGATGTAACATAGCGGTCTTCAACATCCTCTTGGAGCAGTGAACGGTGATCTGGGATTAACCCCCCTAGCATGTGTAGTGAACCTTGCAGCATTAATATTGCCCTCCAGAGCTCTAATTCTAAGCATAGGGTTCGTTTTAGGAAGATGCGTCTCCTGTAAGAGAGCTAGGTCAACCTTATGTCTATGGGGGTAACTCATGACCTTACCGAGCTTACGATGGTCATTAAGCCCCCTAACATTCCAGGACAGTACTTGCAACCCACCCAAACTCTCCCTGGGATCTGAAAGTTCACATGTCATAAACTACCTGCGTAGGCCAGAGTGTATAGCAGAAATGAATGTGGGCCAACAGTACGTGTATCATCTGCTTAAAGAAAAACAAACTCCTTAAACCCCCCTGATGTTCGCCAGCCCCCCACCCACAGCAGACCTCCCCCAACATGGTCGCATGCATTGACATTTTCCTCCTTCCAGCCCCCAAGCCCCCCCTGACCCAACCCATAAATTTTACTAAGCAAGCAAAAAGAACAGCTTCAGTGCGAGGCACGCCTGGGCGAAGGAAGCTCCTCCCTACAAACTTAGGTAAGTAGTTACAGCAATCAAGCCTTAGCCCTAACTCCACCTGCCATAAAAGTACATTTACAGTTGAGGTCATAAAGCTGCTGGGCCCATATGTCCAGCAATCAGGTTTCCCCGACTAGTCTAAACCTGCAAGTCGCAACTGGCGCTGCAAGGATCTCTTCCGATAAGTCTGGCCACGAGCAGTCATATGTATCCTATAGGTATACAGTTTTCCAACCGATGGCCTAGTGACAAATACACAGTCCTGTAGCGACCATATCAAGCCAGCTTTTCCCACCAAAGTATAATCCTAAAATCCTAAATTCAAGGGTCTCACATTAGTATATAAAAAACAATGTCCAAACATACTAAACATCGCGTTTTGCGTCTACCTGTACATACAGTGTTCTGGGAACAGCAACCACATAGATAAGTCTTGTTCGTCCAGGGCAGAATCCGCCATCTCTTCTTGTTGCGTTTGCGTCAGATTGGCCCTTCGATCTTTGATCCATTTCTTGATAGCCTGCTGCAGAACTTTTGGGGTCCGTGAATATATGCGACTGCCCCTTTCTATTGACAAAAAGCTTTGCAGGGTACAGCATAGCGTAATCTGCACCCAGCTCTCGTAGCTGTTTCTTGAGGGGCACAAAATGTCTACGGGCTTCCTGGACCCTAGCAGTACAGTCGGGAAAGAGGGATATTTCCAACCCTTCGAACTTCAGAATTTTCTTTTTCCGGGCCACCTGCAAGGCAGCGTCCCGGTCACGGTAATTGAGCAGTTTCACAATAATGGGGCACGGGGGGCAACTGGCGGCGGACGAGGACCCAAGGCCCTGTGCGCCCTTTCCACAACAAACATGGTAGAGAAGACACCCTCCCCCAGCAATGTGACTAGCAATTTCTCCATAAACTGTTCCATATTGCCAGTAGCTGTCGTCTCTTGAAGGCCCACAAGCCTCAGGTTGCAGCGTCAGGAACGCGCTTCTAAGTCCTCCGTTTTATCTTGCAGAATGCGAATAACTTTCCCCAGTTGCTTATGTTCCGCATCTAACGTGGTGAGCGTCTCCTCTACCTCCGTGAGGCGTCTCTCAGTCATGTTGAGTCATTCTGCGTGTTTGTCTAAGCGCTCCACCATTCTATCCCTCCTAGATGGCACGGCATCCCTTTTAGTGCCCAACGCAGAAATGCCACTCTGCAAAGATTGTTCCATGGCTTTCAGGATAGTGTGGATGTCGTCATCTGCGTCCTCCTGTACTGGCGCCATCTCCCCTGCACCCGTACCAGGGCCAGGGTCTTGTGACTTGGATCTACGTTGTTCAAAGGACAACTTGGGTTGGGTCTTATCACCTTTACCCATGACTGTCGCACGCTAGAGTCTCAGGTGGCCCGGGCTGCAAGACCAGCAGTTCGGAGGATGGTATCCAGCTAGAAAGTTCCCCTGAAGAGGCACGATCAGCTGGCAGAGTCAGCCTCCTCAGGTACACAGCTCCCGTTGGTCAGGGAAACACCATCTTACCTCCGTCGTGTCGCCACGCCGTCGCTACTCTCCGCCACAGGGTCTGTCTCACCATACACTTGCAGCAGATATAGTGTGGAGCCAGGCCAGCATACTAATATCACTGCATATGTGCGCGCTTCACCAGGCTCCGCGCAGACTCTCACCGCCTCCTCTTAGTAAATCCGGTTTTCAGAGTGGCCAGCCAAATAAAATACCTGCAGTGCCTCAGTGCCGAGGGGTAGGCCCAACGCTAGCTCAACTGGCGCTGGTAAGGTGTGTGCCAGCGATCAAGGTCTGAGGAGAACCCTTGCCTATGGCCACCTCCAATGGCTCATGTCGCGCATCTTCCCAAGTACATCATATGTTCCTGTGCCAATATCAAGGTCCCATCCAGTAGCAGCTAAGGCCTTTTATAATATGCACCTCCATGTCACTTCAATGCAGAGAGCCGCGTTGTGGGCAATTGCAGAGACAACCCAGGGCAGCGCTCGCCTCCTCCAGCTACTAATGGGCACACAGCAGTCCCCGGCTCTCTCTCGATGCCTCTTACCAGCGCACCGGCCTCATCCTAGGCCTCACGCTGTGTCTCTGCTCTCCGGACGCCTCAGCCACAACACATAGCCACAATATGCCTCCTGCAATGGCAGGACGAGGGCTGCAAACTCCGGCGATCAGTCTCCGCCTTCCCGTATACACCGACCCTTGGCTCACCTCAGCAGCCGCATGTCGCTTCACGTTGCCCGGCCCCGTAAACAACTGTGGGCTGGGGATTCGTGGCCCAGTCGCAACTGAGCCCTCTGACTCCTCCCACCTCCGGGAGATCGTAATTGCGGGATAAGCACTCCTCTGGGGCTCCAGGCAACCTCCGGCACCACAGCAGCAATTTTCCGGCCTCAAATACCCCTCAGCTGTAGGATTGTTTATCGGATATCATGTAAATTCGGCGGAGCACTGGGATTAAGCTGCCATCCTGCTCCCGAGCAAGCTCTCCCCCCATATCCTTGAGACACTTACACACAGCATGGGAACATGTCGAGGTGCAAGACATGGTGGTGCAAAAATGTACCCCAATCGGTACGGATGGCATCGGTCTCAGCCCACCTTGCCTTGCTGGATGAATCATGTGATGTTCGGCGTCTGCCCATTGCCCCTTGTGAGGGGACACGACTCACAGCCCATGGGGTCTGCATAGTGCTGTGCCACCGGACTGCGCTGACTGTCTGCCCTGCTGACAGTGATCAGGTGGGAGGGTCCAACAAGGTCACATATCATGTTACATTGCCATGTGTGTACCGCCCCCCAGCAGTATGTCTGATTTGTGAATGTTGCCAAACAACTCTGTGCTGCTCCGACCATGGAAGTGCCTCACCTTGCACAGGTGTGTGTACACACGCGTAGTTCCACACACATGCATTCTGAGTCCAGATGAAGGCAGACATGTCTACTGTTGTGGTGGGATATGTGAGCATTCCCCACGACGCAACAAGGTGTTGGGACCTGTGCTGTGAGGGAAAATCCGATGTGGCTGCAGGAACGTAGTTATTCATTCATGAATGCCAGCGCAGCTTCATGGGCAATGTATTCCAATAGTACGTCGTAGTCGGGTTCAAGGAACACCAGGGTGACCCAATCCATTAACTAGTCCGGGCAGATGTGCTCAGTCCACACTGTTTCCCCAATCCGCAGCACAACCAACCCAATAGGGTAGCGCCTCAATGTGGTCACTGGACACGAGGAGTCGTGTAATCTCCCATGCACAACTGCTTGCACAAACACCAAAGATCAGTACATCCCATGCACAGCTATCCCGGTGACACTCCTGTTCGTGGGCCAACAGGGTGCACACTGTCAGCTCATAATCCAATTCAGCTACGATTGCATTGGATAGGCAGACCTCCATGGGGCACTCAAATGTGCATGATCAACAGTGGAACCAGGGCTAGACGCTGGGGACGTAGGCAAGACGAAAACTCAGACGGTAACTGATTTGTAACACTGCTATTGGATGCAGCATTCGTGCACTGTACAGTTCCACGTGACAGGGGTTGTGCATGTGCACAGGAATGCCTGCCATTGCATTTGTTGGTCTCGTAGCACCGGCAATCCTCAGATGGCGGCAGTTCTGTGGACGGTATACCGCAGCTCAGAGCAATGAGTCGTATGTGTGTGCTATGTTTGGACGTGTGAGTAGTTTTTGACCAAAGTGTTAAGGGCATCCCTTGCAGGTGTAGGTCGTGCAGGGACAAGTGTGCGTGGGGTGTGGCCCCGTTGGTTTTTCATTAGCGCTGTTCGTGGTGTGGGAGTCGTCGGAAGCTGGTTTGGTATGTCACGCAGGGTGTGCCAGCCCCATTCAGGACCAAGGTCAGAGGGTTTGTTGGCCTTCTGCCTTGTGTGTATGGACAAAGGAGCTTTCATTCCTAATTTTAGTTATACTACTACTTGCATTTCGGAGATGTGATGAGGCCTTCGCGCAGACTTTGATGCCAGGCCTGTGATTTGGAGTGCATGAATTTCATAACACATGCAGCTGTTGGAATGTTTGCATGAGCCAAGGGCACGATTAGCATAGCGCTCCATGTTCAGTCTCTCTCTTTCTCTCTCTCCCTGTCCTTTGATGAGTGCCTGACACACCATCTTATCTTGGATATTGTCTTGCAGGCTGTGACTCACAGATTGTCCAGGGATGCCCCACTATGACACTTCACAATAGTTGTTTGGAGACAAATAAATATCTGACATTTTGTTTGGTCTTTTAATGGTGCATGAATGACTCAGGATTTCTGTACTCACATGTGTGTTGATTGCTGCAATTGTGCGACATCAGACAGGTGCTTTTTTCCATGTTTTTGGGCCGTTGATTTGCAGTGTCTTGGTCCGGTGGTGGTGGGGTGTGCCTGGGTTGGGTGCCCTGGGGGGCGGGCCTGGCGGTGGTGGCGTTGGGTGTTGTGGCCCTCTTGGGTATCCCGCCCGCATGTTCAGTGGCTCTATGGCATCTATTGTGCTTCAGGTGTGGCTCTGGGCTGGGATACCTTTTGTGGTGCAGGCAGTGGTCCGACTTTGCACAAGGTCAGAGCAGGTGTTAGTTTCTTGCTGCTAACGTGCCTTATTGCATGTTTTGTGTTCTTATTGCCGATCTGGCTGCTCGTTGAGAATTTTGGGGAGTGGTGTTGTTGCGGCTTTTGGCACGGGAATGCCTACTCTGCATCTCATTAGTAATGGTTGGCGGGGATCCTCTGTGGCGATGTTTTTTTCTGCTGCTATCGCTGGTAAACTGGTGCTATGGGCTGTTAGCACCCGCTTGTGAATGGGGTGATAAATGTATTGCGACTTTGGCTGCGATAAAGTGCAGTTAACTCAGCGATAGTCCCTTGAGAGTATGCCCCTGAAAGTCCATACTTTGCTTCACATCACATTCCCAACATCTCAAGTACTAGACAACCATAACAAATTCTGAGGCCTATATACCTTAGTAGTCTCATAAATATCACAATCTCTAGCACTAATGAACCAGAACCCAATCATCACATTAGTGCTGCTCTCCTTAAATGTAGGCCTCCAATTTCTAATGCCACAGCAATATCTGCCCAAGATCTAGACTATGTGCTTGATGGTCTAGCTCTGACAGAAACATGGTTCAATTCGTCCATCTCACTAATATTTCATGTCTTAGTACTTCCAGGTTTCAATTTGTATACCTTGACTGAGTTGAAAAAACAATGAGAGTGGTCACATATATACATAAGGAATCATCTAAATGCTAAATCACTGTTCCACTAATGCCTCGGTTTTCCAGCGCTGTGAGGAGTAACACCCTCTACTGCCAAAGGAGCAACAAAAAAGACTTCTAGGAAGAAGTTTTGAATATAAAATGGACCAATGTCTCTATTTGTGTTAACCGACTACAACTTCCATTATAAAAATGACAATTACATTCATCTGCACTCAAATCCATTGTATCTCCACTATTCACAAAAAGTGTGCAATATTATACTTAATGTTCACTAAGCAGGATCTTCTAGTGTCACACCCAGTTCAAGTGGAATGATCAGAGCACCTTCACATCCCTTTCGAAGTGTGCACCTATACACTTTGCTGAGTGTGATACTAGAAGCTAGGGTTGCAACTCTACAGATCTCAAATAAATTGAAACAATGGCCCTATAAAACTATCAGCAGAGCTTGTTGACAGCCCTGCCATACACAGCGAGAGGGAGAAACGAGATCAATCCTCTCAGGCTCTCTTTATTCTCTTCCTCGTTGTATGGGCTCCTATTCATTTGTGCTGTGGGTTTTCTCTATTCATGTTACGTCTGAGCTTCTGAATGGGTGGGCAGGTCTTAAAGCAGGCAGGCCAATCTCTTTAAATAGGCCACTTGATAGCCACTGACTAATTTCCTGGCCGTGCTCCCCACTCCTTGCCATGGTGAGATGAGGCTCCATGGGCTGGTGGGTGCGGAGGAGACATGACCTTTACCCCTTCAGACTCTCAGCCTTCTCCAAAATTGTCTCGATTCTTCTTTCCAACCTATCGCAGTTACTTTAGGAACACTGTTTCTGTGCTCACATCGTTCAGGTCTTCTCTAAATACTGATGTCTTGAAACACATGAGATAGTGGGGTGTGTTGTGAGCAACCCAGGCTCACCTAAGTGGGACACCCTGCCCAGGAAATGCACCTTGTAACATCCTCCGGCCAGGTGTGGCCAGAGGTGAAATAATAAACGGGCATGGACCCTACAGGGTCTTGCTCTCATACCAAGTGTGTCAGTGTCCCAGTCACAGCAGCTCCACCTCACAGTGTGGGAGCCCCCACTACAACAGGGGCCAACCCCACTACAGTGCGTTCACTAGTCTGCTGCTCTCTAGTCAGCTTGGGCATATTTGGAGCCAAACCTTTAGCTACTGCTCTCAATTTGTCTCTGGCTGGCAATGATATATGTGTTGTGCATGTCCAGACATACAGTAGCTGGCCCACCAAGTTCCAAATAACAACCCTAGCTTCTGTTCTCACTTGACCACTAATAACATATTGAAGAAATATATAGAGATATAATTCTGAATTATAGAGCCTTCCTAAGGTGAATTATCAATAACATCAGTAGTTTGCCATTATGCCTTCCATTTACACGAAAAGGTTAGGCCCTCTTCCTTCACTTTCTCAGCTGCAATAATAAATGCATCATGAAACTATAGGTTTAACTTACTTGGCTTGACCTCATGATGTTTATTTGTTGGGGAAGCATTATAGCTGTGGTGAAAGTACTGCGCAGGTACACTTTGCAAATGTCCTGAAAGATAACACAAGAAGCATAATTAAAGTTTTCAAAACCAAATGTACCATCATTGGCTGTGTACATGACAAGTTACAAGCTGATGTAGAAAATATTTTTAAACAACTTCTTTCACTTTTAAATAATGCAATAGAACATGCAGTTCTTTCTAACTCCTACACATGCAAAAACAGATGTAGTGGAGTCCATTAACATAATTCTTACCAGAATATCTATTATTGTTTCACAGCTAAAACAACTATTGACATTAAAATGCATTACAGAACTTTGGAAAAGAGTATTATGCCGGTTAGCATTGGCATTCTACAACGGCACCCTAGCTGAAATGAAGAACAACTTTTTTTTACATGTGGCTCAGTATATAATATGCCTGATTTTATGCTAAAAATACAGATCTATGTGCCAACAGGTTATGATGAAACCTCCAATATGGAGTTGGTAAATTTCAAGGACAGCATACATGTTTACCAGTGGAAAGCTTAATGCAAAGTTATTTGACAGGGTGGCTTTTATGTGAAGAGAGTCCAGCCAATGAAGTATGACTCTTCATTCAATAACTTTTATTCGATTACAATTTTTATAATCATAAAAAGTACATATTTAAAAAACAAATCAAACATTTAATCATAGACATAAAAAGGAAAAAGAAGAACCTTTAAAAGGTGCTTGAGAGAGAACTTGTTGCTTAGGTACTTCAGTTCAGTTTGTGAGTTTTTGACGGATTATAATGGAGGCCTTTAAGAACATTGCCACAAATTTGGCTACATGCGGAGAGTTCAGACATTGCAAGAACAAGAATGTAGAGTAGCACTGTCTATGACCAGCAGATCGAAGGAGTGGAAGTATCCAAGATTTGCGAGGAATTTTGTAGTATTTACAGAAAAAAATAATATGGATTGTTGTTTGTTGAGATATACCATCACATGGACAGTTCATGAGCAAACGGGACCAGTTGTGAGTTTCAGGAAAGGAAACCAGACGAAAAAAGGTATTGAAGCAGAATCTTGTTAATAAAATTTTTTCCTGGTTTGACAGAAAAAACGACAAGTAGGGTTGCATACCTTAAAGGGGTTGTATTGCGCAGATCTGAGTATTAGAAAGTTTCATGATCTCCGACTGATTTCGCACCTCTCTCAGGTGGGTCAAGCACATCGATTTTAGCTGTTGCCTGGAAATGTCTTCGACAGTAGGGGGATCGTCGAAATAGGATTTACGGCCAAGGTCGTTAAAAAAGTTCCGTACATAGACCAACCAAGGGATCTTATGCCAGTTTGTTAAAGCTAAACAGTCTGTGATCAAAGATCGTGTCAAGTGGCATTCGGGTTTGGACCATATTCGTTGCCACAATAAAATAGGTTGGGAACGGATAGTGTCTACTATGTAATCCATGCCAAGCTCGGTATGGGAAGCAAATTTCGGGGCGCTTTGCGGGAGGGCCAGCAGATATTTGATGAAGATATTCTCAGTTATTTGTAGGTGATCAATATGGCCATGCCCCCACACGCCTGCTCCATAGGTAGCCACGCTGTGGCATTTCACGTAGTAAACTTTCAGAAGCTCTGGTGGAGCAGGTTTCCCCAGCTTTCTCGAGAAAGACATCAGGGCCGATGTTGCGCGCCGAAAAAGAAGATTTCTGGTTATCGTAGCTTGACGCCAATTCAGAGCGTCATCCACAAGAATTCCAAGGTAGGGGTACACAGATGTTCTTTCCAACTTTGTATTATCCACCAGTATTGGTTTAGGATTTTTAACCCTGGGGCCAATATACATAGTAAAGGTCTTTTTTATGTTAATTTTCAGGCCTAGTGAGTCCATAAAAGTACTATATTTGTTGGTTTGCTTCTGGAGTTGATTTAGTGTGCGGGCCAAAATGACAGAATCGTCTGCGTATAGCAGTGTTGGTATTTGTCGGTGGTCTATCTGGGGTAGATCCTGGCTCCCTTCCAGCATAGCCTGCTCTAGTCCATTGGTGTAAAGGTTGAACAGGAAGGGAGCCAGTACACAACCCTGTCTGACTCCTTTTGTTATTGGAAATGAGTGGGACAGCTCACCGTTAGTACCGAATCTGACTCGCCCGGAGGCATTGGAATATAGTTCGCGAAGGAAAGCTATTAAGGGAGGATCCACTCCAAGATCACTGAGGATTTTCCAGAGTTTACCATGTTGGACACAGTCAAATGCCGCACTCAGGTGAGGAAGATGTTACCTCCTTTGGCGCCAACATATTTCCCAGTCAAGAGTGCAAGGTTCAGGGCCTGTTCCACGGTCCCGAGCCCCTTCTGGAAACCATATTGCAGGTCAGTCATGATGTTGTTTTCCCGGGCCCAGGATTGCAGTCGGTCCAGGAGCACTCGACCTACAATTTTGCCCATGGAGTCCAGAAGGGAGATTGGCCTATAGCATGCTGGGTCGTTGCGGTCACCTTTTTTAAAGATGGGCAGTAGGATTGACGTAGACCAGGATCGAAAAAGTCCATCCGATGTTACTGCTGCCAAGACCTGTGTAATTATCGTGACCAGAGTTCTATGTTATGTAGAAAAATGTCCATTGGAACTCCGTCAGGACCCGGAGCCTTTCCTGATTTTGATGCCTTAATTGCTTTAGCAATTTCACTATAAAGGAAATGAATATTTATCGGATAGATGTTATTCTCCGATGTATAGGATTCACTTGGATCTGTTCCTTTTTCTGTGGCACTTTGTGAGGATGGGCCAAAGATTTTAGAAAAATGCGTGACCCAGTCATCTTCTGTAACTGCTGCGTCCAGATGTTGTCCTTTTGCATTGTCGGCCAGAAAAGGGGATCTTAGGACTTGCCAAAATAGGGCACTATCCTTTCTTTGGGAACTGTCATGGAGTTGTGACCATAGATTTTTCTTGATTTCTTATTTACGTTCCCTTCTTGCTAAGTTATAAAGTTTCCTTAGGTTGGAGATTTCCAATTGGTTTCTTGTGGGCCTATGTAGGGCTTCTTTTAGGTTCGAAAGAGCTTTACGACAAGCTGAATCGAACCATCTCATGGTAGGGGCCTTCATGTTCTTTACCTTGACAAACAGTTCTTTTCCGATTGCTTCCAGGATGTTTTTGAAGTTATTAATAATTGACCAGGGTGTAGTGTCTGGAGATAGACATTCTAGTATCCAAGGCTTAGATTTTTCCAGGATTTTCTCTGTTACTGCCACCGGGTCAATCTTGGCCCATTTGACTGTGTAGCCATTCAATTTGTTCATAGCTAATGAGTTTTGATTTAAAAGACTCGTTTTTACAGGATGTACTTTAGTCAATTTTGGAGTGATTCTTACGCTAATTGGATAATGATCGCTCGTGACATTTGTCCCAGTTTCAAAGTTAGTTAGTTGTCCCTTGAGTGAGTGGGAGGACAGTATATAGTCTATGGTAGTTAAAAATCCTCTTCCGTGAAAAGTGGGGGAAAAGTCCTTCTGTGGCTCTACTATCTCATTTGCAAAGTCCAGATCTAAAGAAAATAGAATTTCGTTTAACTTGCTTCCACAGGTCGAATGAGCAAAATGAGGCATAGGAGTACCAAGTTCGTTGTGCAATCCACAGTTGCCATTCTTGTGGTTGGGACAGAGTGGAAGAATAAAATCACCGCCCCATAATAGATGTACTGTATTGGAATTGGATTCAATTAACAAGGATAATAGGAAAGTGGCAATCTCCACTAGGATTATCAAACAGTCTGTTGTAGTTAAGTTGTTCTAATAGTTGGTAAGTATATAAGTAGAGTCATTAGTGAACTTTATGTGGATGATTTGATATGATGGGAACTCTTTTAGGATTTTGATGGATAAAAAGGGAAGAGTGTTAGCGACGTAGATCACAAGACCTCCCTTAGGCCTTCCCAGGGCTCCCTGTACTGCTGGAGTGAAAAAAGTTGTATATCCCGTTAAAGGATTTGCAGTGGTGGACCATGTTTCCTGGAAACATAATACTTGGTGTTTCCTTACTGTTTCGGACCATGATTCTAACGTTAATTTAGAAAGCAATCCTGTAACATTCCAGTACATTATAGAGAGGTTCAGTTTATTGGGGACAGGAGGTAGTTGTGTAACAGGGAGTTCACTTGGAAGACTCTCTATTGGGGTCGGAGGAGGGTTAGTTGTGTTTCTCAGATCGATTGATTGGTGAAAGGTTAGATCTATGCTGTCCGTAGGGATGGCCAAAATTTTGGTTTTGGGCATCAATCCGTTAGGAATAATAGGGTAGGTATCTACAGTAGTCTCAAGGTAGGAATTGATGGTAGTCGGGGAAATTTGTTGTGGTTGGCTTTCGGGTTTGGGGGGTGATAACTGCAGTCTGAGGTTCGATGGAGAGGGCATGGTGTGGACTTGGGCATTCTTACTCTTGAGTTTTTGGCATCTTAACGGTCAATCGACCATCTCAAGACAGTCGTAACGATTTCTTGTTGGCATACCCTGCCAGCCCTCCAGTGGATGATAGGGTCTACCTTGCCAAGGCTGCTTGTGCCATTCTCTAGTTCTATCTCTATTTCCACGACCGTAGCTAAATCCCACATGTTTCCATTGGTCTTCTTGAGGATGCTGCCAATTCGGTATAGAGGTATATTGATAAGTGTTCAGTGGAGGGTAAAAAAATGAAAGGTGTTGGACATCTATTCCGCCTTTCTTCTCCAAAGAGGGCCATGAACAGATGTGGTCCACGGTAGATGGATCCCTGCAAGTTACTATAATGCAGTCTCCGTGGATCGACTTGGGTTCGTCCCCTATCCTTATTACTCTGAGGACAGTGGAAATCCCTCCAGAGTGGTATGGTTCTAGTGGTCTATTTATGCTTAGCCACTGCATAACCTTGTTTTTAACGGACCAGGCAGTTTCTGTCATGCCTTCCGTTAATTCGGGTACACCTGTGAGAATGATTGTATATGGGGTTGCCTCTGGTGGGAGATGAACTGGGCGCCTAAATCTTAATGCCTTTTTGGATGTCAGCAAAGGTTGTTTCACTGTTGATTTAGGGGAAGTGGGTGCCGGTTTGTTTATTGAATGGTTTATGGTTACATTATCTGGTAGTTTCCCAGTTTTACCTGTTTTTTCCGGGCCAGTAATAGAGGCGTGTTGGGGGAGCTCCGTATTGGATTTGGTCTTTTGTGCACTAGGCATTAAAGCTTGCCGGTTTTGTACTTGAGAGTTGGATTTTGGTTTTTTGGAAGGTGGAATGATCGGGACAGGTTGTTTGGTTGCTACAGCTGGTTGTTGCTGATGAGATACTTTTGGGGGATGAGTGGCGTTTTGTGTCCCTTGCTTAGGTGATCGTCTGTTATTTGTGCTGGGATGTGTTTTTGATAGAATTGCTAATTGGGCTTCCAGATTTCTTATACTAATTTGTATAGGTTTGAGCTGTTGTGAAAGTAGGTCTTTGATTAAGGTAAGTAATTGCGATAAAGTTTTACAAGTTTTACAGGGGTTATCTGTGTCCTCAATGAAGATAGGAAGTGGTAAAAGGTTGTTTTCTACTGGGGTAGTTATCATTGATTGCCCGGGTTGTGTTAACTGTTTAGAACGATCCCTCCCAGGTTCCCTCTCTGGACCCATAAAAGGAATAGGAACTGCTGTATTTGCAGATGGGTGGGAGTTAGCTTGTTTGGGGATGGCTCCTTCCCTTATACCTCGAAGGTGTTTATCTATAGTTGTTTCTAGACTTTGGCAGGCTTCTAGGTCCGGGGTAGCCTCTAGACCATCGGATAATAGTGATTCTGATTGTGTTACAGATAAATCAACTAAACATGGCACTGTATTAATGTCGACAATGGTCACAGGTAGGGCCGGGGAACAGGTAGATAAAGTTTGCTGAATGGGGGAGGCTGCAGATGCTAGAGGGCCCAGAGACGATCGTTTGGCTTTCATAAGATCGAGAGACAAACGTTTAGCGTTCATAAGGTCAAGTGACACTCTGCGCTCCAGAAGAAATATGCTAGGGTCAATTACCTCGGTGGTCCTTGAGATAAATTGATCTATTGGGCCGGTGATTTGGGCTAATGCCTGCGCGTTTTTAGTTTTACTTCCGGTTCTTCCAGGCATGGTGGACATAGAGAAAATCCCGTATGCAAAATGGGGGACGAACTGAGGTTAAGAATCAAGGGGGGTAGCCCGGTCCGGTCTCTATCGGGCCGCGAGAGGTGAAGAGTGTTTCACTGGAGGCGTGGCACTGGGAGGGGGCGCGGCTCACGCGGGAAGAGGACCCAGCTGTAGGTGTTGAATGCTGGTCCTCGCAGTCCCGGGTGCCGCGCCTCTCGCCTCCACTGCGGCCAAAGCTGGTCTTTTCCTCGCTGGAAACAGAAGGTCAACAGACCGTCTTTAAAGCTACTCCTGTAGCAGATAGCAGGACACACGGTCAGAAAACCTCTTAGCGAGAGAGTATGACTCTAAAAACAAGCATTTGTAATGCAATAGGGCTCGCATTTGCGAATGTTTGAGCTTTTGGCATTGTAAATACAATGCCTTTTATTTATATGTTGCTTTTTAAAACAAAATATATTTTAGTTGTAAAATAATTAATTCAGTGTGTCTTTAACGCCTTAACCGTGGCGGCACTTCCGCTGCTGTGCGGGCGTTCTAATGGGTGGGTGGGGCTGCGACGGATAACGGCCGTGCGCAGCACCAGGGAGGGAGTGCTCCCGACGGCCAACGGGAGCACGGAAGGGGTTAAGGATTATCGGATGACTCCATGTCACAAATCTTTGGGTAAGTGGGGATATAAAAACTGCTCTTTGAAAAATTCCAATGTCAGCTCCACATCCCACTAAGACACAAACAGGTGCCACCCTCACTCTGAGTGCTGGGGCATCTACGGAAATTTAAAGGACTAAACAATCTACTTTACAGAACAAATTTCCAAGCAAACTGGTTACAATGATACAGGGTTTACAGACAGTTTTCAGGGAAAAGTGAATACCTGACATAATACACAGAAGCATCATTTCTTAACATCAGCAAATTATTTGTGTGTCTTTGGGAAACTGAGCGCCATTCCAACAGGCTTTGTTTTATGGTTAAATGAACTGTGGACTCTCTTCGTCAAGCCGGGCCTGAATGCAGTCATTAGTCACCCAGTCCACGAAGGGTCTTCCTGTGTGTCCTGTATGAACAGTGTAGTCCCGATTGGACTTTTCAATTAATAAACGGATGCATTTTCAGACACGTAGTTTACTTCGATTCCAATTGAACAGAGTTACTTGATTACACATGGTTATGAAAAAGATGTGCTAATCCCAGTAACAATCATCTGCTAGCCTCATGGCTGGTGCAGCCAGGAGGCCAATTATTAACGCATAGAAGCAGAATTGCTGCTCTGAGTCTGCCAGGCCTGCTTTCTCTCGCTTTTGTATCGGATGCTCTCTATTGCAAGCAGACGTGTGCGTCACATAGCAGGGCTGTTGTCAGCACCTGACAGATGCCTAACAGGGTGCACGTGCCCAATGGCCACCGCCTTGTTGACTCCGAAGTTGAGCAGGGCCAAAGCAAACATGCCAGCACTCTATGTGAGGTCGCAGGCTGGAGGTCAGTTGGAAAGAGAGCAGGGAGCGCTATTAAGAGAGGCTGTGGAGCACACGGGGAGGGCCACCTGGGCTGCAAGACTGCCAATTTCAGAAAGGTGATAGAGGATGCTAGTATTATTCTGTGTTGTCTTTATCGCATTCAATTTTTTTGCTCAAAGTAACTGTGATTGTCTTGCCCTTGGTACGGAGCAACAAACCCTTGTTTTTTTTTTTATTTCTGTAATTTTTTTATTGTATAAAAAAAATATATATTTACATGGAGCATGGAATATACATGGGTGGAGGAAGAGGGAAGAGAAAGAGGAAGAAATAAGGCGCCGGGGGAGGGGGGGCGGGTTTGGCCATCGGCCTTTCGTGTCTTTGCGATAGTTCGATTGTCAGTTTTCCAAGTTCTGCTTGTCGTTGCCGTCTGCCGCCCCCTTTGTGATGCTTGGTTGGTATCCTTGTCCCACGCCCCGGACGATAGAGAGGATAGAGCAGGATAGAAGTCGAAAATGAAAGAGGAGAGGAGCATTGCATACTATTTTGTTTTGTAAGCACATGGATCCGCAGAGTGTGCCACCTCGATGGTTGTCTAGATTCTGCGCCTATGGGGGTTTATGCGATGATAGGTAGAGGTCTAGGGGCCCCCACATGTTCGACTGCCTGTGAGTTTTCAGTGAATGTTTCGCTGTGATGTTATCTGCCCCCCTTAGGAACGTGATCCAGTTTAGCCATGCCTGGGGCGCAGCTTTCGAAGTGTCCTTCCAATTACTTAGGACATCTTACCAGATCTTACCTTACTCTCCAGATGAGCGCGCAGTTCGGCCGTCCTCAGCACATGCCCACCGTGAAGTCAGATGGCTGGGGGCCGTCCGACGCACAGAAGTGGTTAAAAAAATAAGTGTCCTTAAAGAAATATATAAGGCCGTAGAGTGTAAGAAAAGTGTAATTGGCCGGTGCTCCTGGATCAAAAATGGATGTGATGTATCAGGACCACTGCCAACCAGGAGCCAGTAAATTGGAGCAACAGGGTTGTGAACCGATGGCAGGCAAGGAGGAGTAATTACACTCAGTAAAGTGATTATATAAGGTCTTGCAGACAGCGCATGCGTGCTCACGTCCGACCTAAAAATACACTGGGCTCTATTTACACAGGGAAGCCTATGTGCGGACATTTATGTACACATAGAATTTCAGTTAGATCTTGGGGGAAATATCCCAATGTTCGTACAATTCAGCAACTTCGGTGGGACTTTTACACTGGTAGTAGTGCATGTTTGCCCCTCGCATGAGGGGGTGAAGATACATGCAAGTGAATGCACAACTTTAACGTTACTAGTAAAAATGTCACCGGAATATGTGTACTTCTACACAGCACAGACAGAACTCTCCAAGTACACACCGTAGAGCTAGGAATTTAGCAGTTTAGAGGAATAGCATTCAGATTGAGAAAGTCACTCACACCTGACAAATATTAAGCCTGGAAGTATAGAAATACTGCCCACACAATGGCTTCACATGATCCCTTGGTAAGGCCTGACTTTGTGGATGCCTGTCACCAGTCTCCGCCCTCTAGAATGTAGCCCACCTCTCACAAGGGTAAGAGCAACTTCATTGAGGAGAAAACTGAAGTAGTCTCCTTAGTGACAGATCACTACAGGTAACAAAGTTCTCTGTCTCCACACACCCTATGCATAAGATACCTATGTAGAATACGCTCTGTGAAAACATTGAGTGTTGGGTATAAAAAATAAATGTCCAGATGAGAGCAGTCAGAAGGAACAGTATTCTAAGATTCAGGTGGGAAAGATTCTTCCATGAAGCAGATCCAAGATAGATACTGCCTCAATCTCTTTGGCCTCCAAGAATGTATCCTTGATGAATGTATCTTTTCCATCATCAGCTCTGTCTCACTATGTGGCCAGCCTGTTGTGGGTAGTTAGCCTGGTAATAGCAATACAATCTAACTTTCATCTAAATTACAACGCACCACTCACATCACACTGCCCTCAAAGTGCAGACATGACCCCCTTTTGGCATGCATTCCACATGTTAACATTGCACTCACAAACTACTCGCCCATGACAGAGAAAAACGTTCTTTTCGATAAACTTAATACCTACCTTTTCTTTCTACAGCCACTCTATCAAGTGTATTGCTTGCAACAGCAGCAGTTATTGACATTTCACATGAACAGGCCACCATTGTGCTCATTAACGTAATGTGAGTGTAACCTATGCAGGGCCTGGGTTGTCAGCTCCTCTGCTATCTGCGACAACCATCACTTAGGGGTGCGTAATTCCTATCCACTGATGTCCAGGACATATTATTTGGAGTCAAGGGCAACACGTTCTCATGTTTAGTGTGTCCTTAGGACAAGTAAGCCAAACCCCATGAAGCACAAACTTTTAGCTGTCAGATCACAGTTCTACATTATGGATCTGTGAAAGGGCATGATTGAAGTTCAGTAAGAGTTACATCGGTATGCCCATGCTTTTCGAACTTGTATTTAAAGTTCAATAATGCAAAGTTTTTATTATTAAAGTGAGAGCTTTAAGCAAGTACTGCGAGGTTAGTTTGCACTACTGACTGGTTCCAGTTTAAAAATGTGTAAACACGGTTGCAAAATGTAACCTTATGAGTCTACATATAATGCTTCCACAATGCTCTCTGATTATATGCAAATACTTGCAGAGGCTGGAAAGTAAGATTGATGATACCTTGCTTTCAAAATAAAATGTACACAAAAAATATGCAACTGGAAAAAAAACATTTTGCTAAACTACTAGGTAGGGTTTAGTATTTATTTATTCGAAGCGTCATTTAGGAAAACCTGGTTGTTTTGTGATAGGTAGTTTTGATGTCTTCACAATATGTTTTGGGCCCTTGCCTGTCGTGGGTAAGTGGCCCTCGGGCACGAGTGAGGTACCATTTTTATCGGGAGACCTGGGGGAAAACTGGGTGTTAGGAAATTTGTGTCAGCCCGGGGATCCCGCAACTTTCCCACACAAAGATTTGAGAAAAATTTGATTTTTTTCAGCTCGTTTGAGATATACAGGAGATTCGTGGTAGGAAAAAGTTGGGGGGTCCATGCAAGCCATGTCTCCCTGGACTCTCCTAGGTGTCTAGTTTTCAGAAATGTGTGGGCTTGTTAGGTGTCCCCAGATGGCCGAGAGTCCAGGGCCAAAACCTAGGTGCTCCCCTTGCAAAACAAGGTTGTTTTGTGATAGGTAAAATAAATGTCTCCACTATATGTTTGGGCCCTTCCCTGCTGTGGGCACTGGGCCCACCCACAAAGTGAGGTACCATTTTTATTGGGAGCCTTTGGAGAATGCAGGGAGGGTGGATGTTTATGGATCCACGCAGATTCCAGAACATTTTACATCACAAAAATGTGAGGAAAATGTTGTTTTATTTACCAAGTTTGAGGTTTGCAAGGGCTTCTGGGTAAAAGAACCTGGTGAGAGCCACACAAGTCACCCCATCCTGGATTTCCCTTGGTCTCTAGCTTTCAAAAATGTATAGGTTTGCTAGGTTTCCCCAGGTGGCGGCAGAGCTAGGATTCAAAACCCACAGCTAGGCATTTTTGCAAAAAAGTAGTCAGTTTTCACTTTAAAAATGTGGCATGTCCATGGTGTGTTTAGGCCCATTTCCTGTCAAGGCACTAGGCCTACCCACACAATTGTGGTGCCATTTTTATCGGGAGACTTTGTGGAATGTGGGGTGGGAGGAACTTTTTGCATCCATGCAGATTCCAGAACTTTCTATCTCAGAAATGTGAGGAAAATGTGTTTTTTTTGTTACAAAGTTTACAAGGAATTCTGGGTAACAGAACCTAGTGAAAGTCACACAAGTCACCCCATCCTAGATTTCCCTGGGTGTCTAGTTTAAAAATATGTATAGGTTTGCTAGGTTTCCCTAGGTGCCGGCAGAGCTAGGGTTCAAAATCCACAGCTGGGCACAATGCAAAAATAGTGTCCCTTATTACTGGAAGAATTTGATGTGTCCATGTTGGGTTTTGGGCCGTTTCCTGTTGTGGACACTTGGCCTACCCACACGAGTGAAGTAGCATTTTTATTGTGAGACGTAGGGAAATACAGAATAGTAGAACAGGTGTTATTACCAATTTCAAAACAACAGTTGATGGACAGAATGCAGTACAATGTCATACATTCACCCCTGTACACAGATCTGGGCCTAAATCCATCGTTTTTCTGCACTCCACACCACCCCAGTTCAGACATGGCCATATGCAAATCAGCCTTGACCCTGTGCCTCATGGGAACAGTCCAGCCAGAACTGCCAAGCCATGTCTTTCCTGGACCGGAATCAAGCATCCTAGGACTGGTTTCTGGCTATCAGCCGTCTTCAGCCAGGATAGCTTGACTCCAGTGGTGTGGAGAGCATGAGACTCACGTCTGAGCATACCCATCCCACTCGGGGTGACAAAATGCAAAACAACAGTTGATGGACAGAATGCAGAACAATGTCATACATTCACCCCAGTACAGAGACCTGGGTCTAAATCCATCTTTTTTTGCACTCCACACCACCCTAGTTCAGACATGGCCATATGCAAATCAGCCTTGACCCTGTGCCTCATGTGAACAGTCCAGCCCGAACTGCCAAGCCATGTATTTCCTGGACCGGAATCAAGCATCCTAGGAACGGTTTCTGGCTATTAGCCGTCCTCAGCAAGGATAGCTTGACTCCAGGGTGTGGAGAGCATGGAACTCACGTCTGAGCATACCCAACACACTCGGGGTGACAAAATGCAAAACAACAGTTAATGGACTGAATGCAGAACAATGTCATACATTCCCCCCAGTACAGAGATCTGGGCCTAAATCCATCGTGTTTTTTGCACTCCACACCACCCCAGTTCAGACATGGCCAATTGACTTTCTTTGCATTTCTGCCTTCCTAATGTAAGACAATTTGTAAAAAAATAAGTAATTTTGAACAATGACCTCGAATTCGCAAGCCTGTATAGGACCCATCATTTTGGAGATCTCCAAAAACCCACTGCTTATAAACTCTATATATTGTTCTCATTTCAGAAATATATTGCTGTCCTTGATACCTATTTTTCACTCTTTATATTTTACCAAATGAATTGTGATATACCCGGAACACAAGGAAAAACGCAGCTCAGGTATTCCCTCTGGGTTCCTCGGGTTCTCAGTGAACCTACATGTCCTATATATTCCCACAATCTGAAGGTCTAGCGGATTTAACGGTATATTTCATTAAAAAATCGGTCATACTTAGAAGAAGTTACAGGTGAAAAGGTTGGCATAAATGACTGTTTTTTTTCAACTCAATTTCAATATTTTCTATTTTCAACTGTTAGTTTCTATGTAAAAACGTGAAAGGTCTACACAAATGACTCCTTGCTAAATTCAGAATGTTGTCTAGTTTTCAGAAATGTATAGATTTCTGTGATCCATTATTGGTTTCATACCCATTTCAACCACTAACTGGAATGAGGGTGAACTCGCAAAAAAATAGTAAAAATAGGCTAGGTCCCAGTAAAATGCCAAAACTGTGTAAAAAATAGTGATTTTCTAGCAGAAGTCTGACTGTTACCAAAAGCTGAGAAGATGGTGATTTCAGAACTACAAACCCTTTGTTGATGCCATTTGCAGGGAAACAACCGGACGCTTTCTTCCACAGCAATTTTACATTGATACCTTATGTGGACAAATAAGTTACAGGTGACGTAAGCACAAATTACCCCAAATAGCCAAAAAAGGCAAAGTAAGGGGGAGGGGGAGATCTAGCAGCGAAAGGGTTAACGTGTAACATCTTTTGTTGTGATTGCTGACTTTACACCCACTCTTGGATCAAGGTAAAAGATTGTATTTGCCTTTCCTTGAAGCACAGGGTGAAAACAACCAGATGATGATGCCTTTCCTCATCAAATAGTAAAAGTCATGCAAATCTGGGGGAAAAATAATCTACTACAAGCTGACATCTCTGTGGGCTCCCCGACTGCAGAAGAAGTGGGGATTGTTAGTCCCACACAGTATGACACATTGAATACCAACTTACTCCTGGCTAGTAGTCTCCCTCCACGAGAGCTTGTCTGTAATGTTATTCATCAGGCAGCGCACATAAAGCAATGGATGCTTGTCCTGGCTACAGAACATTCACATACAACCAAACCTCAGACTGCAGGTTACTCTGCTTTCTTCTTCTTTGCCATCCTCCCACCCTTGCACAACCCCAGTTTTCTCTCCATTTTCTTACAGAGTAGAAACGTCTGGTAAAGCTACTCTCTACAACATTGAGCACCCCACCCCCCATCACCCATCTACATGGATGACAAGCATCTAGTGATCTCAGATGGTGGCACATTCGGGGACAGTTACATGGTCAAACGCCGTCCTTTGGGAGGATCATTTCTTTCTACAGCAGTTGTCTGTGCACGACAATAGCAGTTAGCAACCCTCCCAATTCTGGTCAGCTTGTGCCTTCTGGAGTGCCTTGATTTCTGCTACTACCTCTTCAAGGTTCTTTAAGAACACATGCTGATCAGCAACCAATTGCATTATACCTCTTAGGAATCAGTCAGAAAGGCAAGTGGAGGAGGTGGGCAGGGAAAAACAAGAAGGCCAAATTTGGTGTGAAGCAAATCTCATCATCAGCCACTGAGTCCTTGCAGGTACTGTTCTGGAGTAACAAGCCTTTCCACCACCATAGTCGAATAGATATCTCTCAGAGAATGGATAGGAGATGACGGGAGAGAGGTTTCTTGACAGTGCACCTGATCTCTCTAACCCTGGACGTAGTTCGCGTAGTAGCGCTACGCATAGCTACGCAAAGTGCACTTTGCACTACGCACGCTACGCGTAGCTACACAAACTGTGTAGTGAGGTAGGGAAAATGCTGTTCACAATGATTACACAGTGCCAGATGCTTGTCTGCACTGTGCAATCATTGCAAACAGCATCATGCACAGTGCGAGCAGTCGTTTTCTGCTGCTCAAGTAGATTTGTACTCGAGTGGCAGCTTTTTCAACGCGGACTGGTAGTTTCTCATCGCGAGCGGTCGCGAGCATACGCTACCACTCGCAATGAGAAACCTGACCTCTCCGCTTCGAGAATCTCGCCTGGAGGTTTATTTTCCATGCTCACAATCGGCAAGTTGATGTTGCCGACCGGGGACCAGGAAAAAGTCTTGCGGGTTGTTTATTTTGCTCCCTCGCGGTCGCCAACTTGACGATTGTATTGTATTGTATAAGGCATTTCTAAAGCGCTGACTGTCGCTCCGGAAGGGGCATCCTGGCGCTGAGCTAGTGTGTAGAACAAGGATGGAAACTTAAATGGCAGCCATTACCAAACTGTCTGACAAACTGTAAATCCAGGTCTTTAGGTGCTTCCTGAAGACACTCTCCTGGGCTAGGAGTCTCAGGCCCTTAGGCATGGCATTCCATGCTTTGGAAGCCAATACCGTGAGGGTCCTACCTCCCTTGGTTTTATACTTGAATCTGGGGGTGTTAATTAGGTTACCGCCAGATGACCTCAGGCAACGCGAAGGATCATAGCGTACAAAATGTCGCGCCAGGTACTTCGGGCCTATGTTATTAAGGGCTCTGAAAGAGGTCAGCAAGATCTTGTACAAGATCCTCTTATGTAAGGGTAGCCAGTGTAAGGTCTGGAGTGCAGCCGTGGCGTAAGATCTTCTTGGTAATTTAAGTACCAATCTTGCCGCTGCGTGCTGTACACTCTGCATTTTTTTTAGCGTGGCTTTTTTTACTCCAGCCATCAGGCCATTACAGTAGTCTAAACGCGATAATATCACCGCAACCGCTACCGACTTTCAAGAGTCAGTAGGCAGGAAGTCAAAAAACTTTTTTAGTGATTTAATAATACTGAAGCAGCTTCCTGCCGTATTCCTTATATGCTGGTCGAAGGAAAGAGCAGAATCAAATAGTACACCTAGATTTCTTGCCGTTTCCACTGAGCGGGGAGGAGAAGGTGAATCCTCGGGCCACCAATCCTTGGGGCAGAAATGGACATCTTTACCCAGAGGTAAGATTTCAGTTTTGTTGATGTTACATTTTAGGTTGTTATTGTCCATCTAACGGAAAACTTCTGTCAAGCAGCTCTTGAGCTTTTGTTCCACATACGTGAAATTTTTATCCATGGAGACAACAAGTTGCGTGTCATCAGCGTAAGATGTTACCAGTATCCCATGTGACTCTATCAGTGTAATGAGGGGGACCATATAGACATTAAATAGCAAAGGGCTTAAGATGGAGCCCTGGGGGACCCCAGATAAGACCTTTTTTCGTTAGATAAAAAAGGACCAGGGAGACCGTTTGAGTTCTATTGGTCAGGAAGGACACTATCCAGGCCAGGGCAACATCAGTTACACCGATATCTCTCAACCTGCCAATCAGGATTTCATGAGAGATGGTATCAAATGCTGCCGTGAGGTCCAACAGGATCAGAACAGCATTTCTGCCCTCATCTTGTAAAAATTTTATGGAGTCAGTGAGCTCAATAAGGGCAGTTTCGGTGGAATGCCTAGGGCGAAAACCTGACTGTTGGGGATGAAGGATATTGTGAGTGTCAATGAAGTTTTTTAACTCTTGGCGTACCAACTGCTCGGTTATTTTACCCAAAACTGGGAGAAGGGATATTGGGCGGAGATTGGACAGGTCAGTAGTGGATTTATTGGGTTTTGTCATAAGAGGCATAACAATCGCCTTTTTTCACTGTGGGGGGGCCACTCCTGAGCATATTGAAGCGTTGACAATCGCGTTGATGATAGGATTGACTGCATCAATTAACTGATGGAGTATTAAAGGGGGACATGAGTCAGAGGGAGCTCCTGATTTACAAGCCAAGATAACTTCCCTGGTCTGTGAAAGAGAGGCCCGTTGAAAGGCGCTCAGGGTGTATGGCATGTTCTCTCTCTGTTCTTGCTGGCTAGGGAATGGGGGGGTATGGTAATTGGAAAATGCCTCTGAATGAGTAGAATCTTCTCCTCTAAGAAGTCCACAATTTGATTGCAAAAGGCTGCGGATGGAGGAATTAGCGGCTGAAGAGCTTTAGGATGAGTGAAGGACTTGACTATTGAAAAGACCGTTCTTTGCTTCTGCTGTGTCTCATTAATGGCCTTGATGTAAAATTCTTTTTTTGCCAATTTAATGCTGGCCAAATAGGATTTTCTTTGTTGGGCATAGAGAATTTTGGCTGATTGATCGTAGGTTTTTCTCCATTTCCGTTCCATTTTCCTACAAAGCAAATGACTTTCTGCCAGCGCCTGAGAAAACCAGGGGGCATTTGGTTTTCCCTTTGTGCCCTTATATCGGCGTCCTTTGGGTGGTACGCATTCTGCAATGACTTGGTGCATCCAAGAATGGAAGCCTCTAGAGTCCTGGATCACATCTCCCGACAAACTGGGGGCATGCAGCAGTCGGGGAGGGGTTGACCTAATGTTATCAGCCACCTTCTTCCAATTTATGTCGTTGGTAGGCTGCTGTCCCTTCCTAGATGTTTTTACCTGTTCTTGAAGGCAGACATTGAAAGGAATCAGGCTATGATCTGTCCAAATTTGTGGGATCGGGGTAAATGTAGCCAATGCTGGAAAATTGGAACAAACACCATCTAATGTATGCCCTGCAGAATGGGTAGGTAGCATCACAGATTGATGCAAGCCAAAGATATCCAAGGTCTGGTAGAAACTAATAATTTGCGCATCATTTTTGGATTCCAACGGAAGATTCAAATCTCCCATAAAAGTGAAATGGGGGTAACGTAGCAAAAATAGCCCTAGACTATCCCCGAGGGAGTCCAAAAATGGAGTAGCATTGCCCGGGGGGCGGTAGACCAAGCTTCCCGAAAATGAGGCAGATGCATTCAGCATGATGGAGAAACCTATTCCCTCCGCCCCTTTAAGAGGTTCTAGGTCAAATGTGATGAGGACCACGATCAAGCAAAAAATGCCTGCTACGCTATGCTACACATTTTTGCACTGTGCTACGTGCAATTCACAAAGCATGTAGTTGCGCAAACTACGCACAATCCACAAGGGTAGCGTAGTTTTCTGCCAAGGCCTTGATCTCTCCTGACATGGCTGCTTGGTATATGGGGTCAATATCTGGTGGAATACCACCAGTGTACCGGGTGCACAGCTAAAGCTAATGTATCAGCGATTTAAATCCTTATTGTTTTCATATGAATCATATGCTTAATCAGTCAAATTCAACTCCAGTTTCAGTTATTTTACTCATTGACATTACAATTACGATTTTCTATGCACTCCGCGCATTGCAGAAAACATACTTGCACTTCTTTTCCATTCCATTTGTCGTCTCGTCATTGAGTTCATACACTTTAGTGTCAGCATTATCTCTCCATGTCCCTGTAACCTGGTGCATTATACATTTACACACTCCAATATGGCGTCCGGCTTTAGTTTTTGTCAGTCCTGTTTCTTTGTGCATGAACTTCATGTGCTTCCCGTTGTGGCGTGTTAAGAAGGGACATGTTGACCGGACCTCTGATTTAATTTTATTGAAGTGGAAGTAAGAAGCGGAATTCGAGTTGGTGGTTGTGATTAACCAGTTTGGTGAGTTTGTTTGTCAGTGGTTGCTTACAAGCAGTATTGGGGATTTGCGCAAGCTAACGCAGACACATGTGGTGTTAATAATTCTTTAGAGAGTACCTCGAGCATTTTCGCCTTTCTGGCATTTTACCGAGTGGACCGAGATCTCCAACATAAAACTAGTGAAGCAGCAGATTGAGTTTTGAAAAGGTAAACATTCACATTAATCTGGTGATTACTCAGGTTTTCAATTCATCAGGGCTTGGTTTTTGATGCACACACTTTAATTTTTTACAATTAGGATTAAGAGCACCAGTGCAACACTACGTTCCTACAGTGTGCTTCAGCGCTGCCTCTTCAAAGTAAGTGGACACGGTATTCATGTTTTGTAGTACATGCCAGTGTTTAACATGGACCATAAATTACAACCTCGTGTTGTTTCCCTTAGGGGATTCGGCTCCACATATCACCAGCAGCGATCCAACTTCGCACTGTTTTTTGACTAGCACGGCCGCGAAGTAAGTGCAGTTTATGGGATTCTGAGCACATAATTTCTCCCATCTTTTGTACTCCAACACGCAATGCTTTATACTGGAGTGAACTATGAGATACATTTTCACTCACTTATATTTTTCTTTCTTCATCAAACTTTCACCTCGTTTTGTGCACAATTTCTGATTAAATCCACACTAAGGGCCTGATTAGGATCGCGGTTTTCCCGCATCCTCCGGGCTGGCGGAAGCCACCGCCGGCCTGGAGGATGGCGGACGGACTCAGGTCCGTCCGCCATCATAATCGGCCCCTTAGTGCTCACTTTTTCCACTGGGTGATTTTTGCTCCCTTTGCCTTCAGCTAAGTGCATATAAGGAACTGCTTTTGCTTTATTCTTGTGTACATGTATTGATTGCAGCATGACGGTGCTTACGTATAAAACTTTATTTGAATGATTAATTATTACAGTAACAATTGTTTTCTGTTTTTCACAATGGTCCCTGAAGAAGGGATTTTTCATAATCCCGAAACGCATTGGGCAAGGTCGTGAATATTTTAACTTTGTTTATCAAGTTATTGACGTTGAAGAATTTTGGATTGTCTCACAAATATCTTGTATATCAAGCTTTGATGATTATTTATGTTATGCCATTGAACTCTGAACAAACAAAAAATTTCACTGTAATTTCAATGAGTAAAATAACTGAAACTGGAGTTGAATTTGACTGATTAAGCATATGATTCTTATGAAAACAATAAGGATTTAAATCGCCGATGCATTAGCTGTGTACCCGGTATACTGGTGGTGTTCCATCAGATATTGACCTCATTATCAGGCTGGCAGCCTCACAACTGGGTTGCACGAATCAATGTTTAGCATAATAATTTTGACATATCATTTAGATTACGTAAGGGTGTGCAAAGACAGACTAATTATTTTAGCATGGTATATGGTTCCACACGGCAAGTAGAGTAGGAGGAGGTGGTTTTCAGTGATCGAGATTGAGAGCTGAGAGTCTGGATGGGGAGCATGGAAAAGAAATGGCGTAGGGGATAGGGGGAGATCATTAGAACCTCAGGACAGAAGTAAGAGTGTTGAGGCCTTTAATTATGGCTCAGCCATCACATTATATGGGCGTATTGGCGAAATAGTTAGCCTGACAAAAAGGGAGCGATGCTACAGCAATGCTTTTGGTAGGCTGTGGAGTGTTGATAGGTGGCAGAGTAGCACAATCAGTGTGGCAAGTGTGAGCTCTCCCCCATGTATATAGAGGGGGGTCTGACTGCAATAGGTTGCAAAACCCGGCTCTCCGGTGGTCTCGCTCATGGAGACCATATGCTCTTTGATAATCTGTCAAGACAATGCAGGATACAGACTGGGAGGGAGCTTTGTCTTCTTGCGCTCCCTCAAAATATCTCCATTCTATTGAGGAGTCTGCTCTGTTTGCATGGACATCACCACCCTATGAGTTTCTGTGACCCCTGATGATACTACCTAAAATGTATAATACAATACAAGCTCCCCACGTCGCTGTGCTTGTGTATCTGTTAATACACCCTTTAACAGGAGAATGGGTAAAATGTCAGCTAGATACTTAAAGTGGCTTAATATCCCTTGAGATTGTGATGGTTTACAGCTTAAAGTTTGGTCTTTGTTAGTGTAATATATTTAATGACCTGCTCCTGGGACTGCTGAACCCTTGCCTTGAACTCCCACCCATTACATGTGACCTGGAGTGGCAAAAATGAACTGTTATGTTTCAGTAGCGGGCAGGATGCAGCAGCTTAAAGGCTCCCGGGGCAGGGGGAGCACACAACAGAACTGTGATAAGATATGCTTTGCACTAAAGGACATAATCAGTCTGTGTGACTATTGGAATGGTTGGGAAGCAGACTGAGCTGAAGGCATGTTAAAAAGGAAGACCTCGATGAAGAAGGGGAAATCTTATAAGGTAATGCCCTTACGAAGTTAAGTCAGTTGGGAAAGGTAGATCCCCTTTCTTTAATTAATTCCAGGATGAGTCATTTTAAGATCACTACAGAGCAGGAAGATATACTAAGGGGAGAGAATAGAAGGGAACTCATAAGGTAATGGGCAAAATGCAGGAGCAGTCTGAAAGGAGACTTCAAAAGTCCGGAAGTTATTCCCCTGCTACGCCCAAACCTGGCACTAAAACAAAAAGGTGCAGTGGAGATGAGACAATTATTTTGGAAGTAGATGTGATAGATATTATCAAATTAGAGATCATTATCTTCTTCACAACCAATGAGGCATCAGCAGATATATCAATTATTTGAGTGGCTTTCAAATGTACCATCAGGGACCCCTTTTTTTGATCTAAGCATTGTGAGTGAAGAAAAAGAGGAAAGAACCAGCCACCCTTCATGCGGAAGTAAATAGAGGTTATTAGGCTGTAGGGTAAGTCCCTTTAGTGAATACGTGGATTATTAAAAAAGAGGGGCTAAGGTTTTTTTTTCCTACAGAAGGCACCGTTCAATAAGCAGTCCTTTCTACAACACGTTTATGAGGATGGGGAATACATAGGTCCTTTTTTAGCTGAGATGTTAAAAGAGAAGGTTAATCAAAAATTGATCAACAGATAGAGACACCCACAAATAGGGTGAGGCATTGAAAAGGTAGAGGAAATTAAGCAAATCTTTTTCGAGTATTAAGCCAGTTTGTACCTGGATGATATGGCTGGAAATACAGAGCAAGAACAGCAAATGAATTACTTTTTCAAACAATTAAAATTACCTGCCTTGACAGAAGAGGCAGCTTCAAATTTTGAAAACCCTATTTCAGAGAGGGAGGTTGAAAAGATTATGAAACAGCTTCCCAATCATAAAGCCCCCTGGGAAGATATATATTCAGCTCTGAGTTTTATATTTATTTTAAAGGGACCCATGACTATCCTATTTAATCATCTGCTGGAAGGTGATCAGTTATCAGATATTGGGGGTCATTATGATGGCGGATTCCCCGCATACTCCGGGCCGGCGGAAGCCACCGCCGGCCCTGAGTATGCAGGGAATCCGCCGAGGAGGCCTGAAAGACCCACCGCCAAATTAGGATGGCTGGTGGGTCTCACAATCTGTCCTCCACTTTTCCGCTGCGGTCGGAAGGCGACCACGGCGGAAAAGCACTAACATGGCTGGCGGTGTCTATCAGACACCGCCAGCCATATTAGGATATAGGGAAAGTAATGCTTTTCCGCGGCGGCTTTTCCGCCGTGGAAAAGCATACAGACATTCACTTTGGGGGCCCGTTGTGGGCCCCCTGGGTGAAGGTTGCGTGGGGGGTGCACATGGGGGGTACCTATGGTACCCCCCTGCCTTTGCACGCACAAAGCGGCAGGCACTGCGCGGTGCCTGCCGCTTTGTGCATGCAAATGCACTGCTTTCATTTTTTACATTGCGGCGGGTGCTGCTTCAAGCAGCACCCGCCGCAATGTAAAACATACAGGATGTGATCGCCAGGGTGGCGGTCACATCCTAATTGCCATGGAGGGACCCCCGCTGCCCATGCGGACGGTCCCTCCTACTCAGGGGTGGCGGACGGACGCAAGTCCATCCGCCATCCTAATCGACCCCTTAGTTCAGAAACGGGTTTTGGTTTATTTTTTAAAGGCAGAGAAAGAGGTTGTGGATTCAAAAATATTCTATTTCTTATAGCAGATGATCATATTTTGTTTTTTATTATTGGCAGGAATTTATAGTCATTTTATGTTTGAATTTATAAATATGGTGATGGTAGGTACCATTCCAGTGCGGATCATTCTTCTAGATGCCAAGGCCCTTCGATCTTGTAAACTGAAGGTGTTAAGTTCAAAAATTTGGAGAAGTTTAATTTCTCATCCCAGTTTACAAGATCTGTTTAGTTATTATATCTTGGGGTGACAGCACAGTTAGTATTAAATAATTCCCTGTCAGGTCAAATTATTTTTGAATTGGTTCACTTATTATTTTCCCCCTTTTTTGAGCCTCTGGCCCAGTTTATCAGCCGGGATATAAATATCATATCTCTCCTGCACACAGGCACTAAAATCAAGTTATATGCAGTTTGACATTGCCTTATTTCGAACCCAAACCAATCTTAATATTAATAAGGCCTTATAGTCAATTAAAACCTTTAAAATTATAGGGGGATATCAAATATTTAAGCAAAACAAATGGCTGTTCAACACTTCCGGTATGTCCTTCCTTTAGTTTTGAAGGAAAATTATAGAGTAGGTCCAAAAAGTTACTGGGTTTTATTGCTCAGGGGAGATGAAGGTAGTTTTAAACTGTAAGTTTTAAGCTTTTATGAAATATGATTTTTATTTCACTTTTTTGTGTTTGAAAAGCTTTATTTATAATAATAATGGTAACAATTGACATCAGGAAGAAGAATATAAAGTGTACAACTCAAATAAAAAAATATAACAATCCTAATGACGAGCTAGAGAACTAAAAGCATTTTATGGTATTTTGAAGGGGAAAGAACGCATGGGGAAGGAAAAAAGGGGGAATAAAATAAAATAAAACAAAACATTGCTATAAAAAAAATAACGGCAAAGGCAAAAACAATACAAGCAATCATCAAGATTATACAGTAGATACAAAACATTGCAATAAATAAGTACAGTAAAAACAATATGTAAATATACATGAAGGAGATAGTAAAATCATTCAAGGAGGTTTAAAATTTTCGGAATTGATAAGGAACGGTTTCTTTTGAGCTAAATGATCTAGGTATGCAGTAAGAGGCAACCAATAGAGGTCAACATTCCGAGGTGGTTTACAGGAGGAAGCAAAGGAGACATCCAATCTATGAAAATGACATAAAGAATTCCACCAATGCTGTATAGAAACATTTGTTAGAGATTTCCAATTAGAAGATATATGTTGATAGGCGAGTGCAAGCATAAGATCAAAGAGACCCTGAGAGTGTGAGAATAAAGTTAGCGTGTCTGAGAGACTACCAAGAAAAAGAAGTGGGAGTGAGTATGGAACAGAAGGTGAGGAAACATGGGAAATGCAAGACCAAACCTGTCTCCAAAAGGTATAAACCGTAGGACAGAAAAAGAACATATGTAAGAGATCAGCTTTAGGTGATTTACAAGTCCAACAGGTAGAGTCAGAGAAAGATGAAAAGCGAGAAAGGGAAAGAGGAGAAAGATAAAGCCTGTGATAAAGAAAAAAGAGAGATTGAGTGAGAGATGCAGAAAGAGAGATCGTCAAGGATTTGGACCAGAGTTTATCCCAAAGGGAAATGGGCCAAGTACCTCCCAGATCAGTTTCCCAGGAAAAGTCCACTTTGGATTTGAGACGTTCCAGATTAGGAAAAGAAAATAATTTATAAATAAGAGAAGCTTTAGGAAGAGTAGAGAGTAATGCGAAGTAATGGAAGTTGATAAACGGAGAGAATAATAACGGTCAAGAATGATTTCCATAAGAAGAGTGTATTTCTGCAGAAAGGAACGAGGACAGTGAAATTGAAGTTGAAAATGTGGGAAAGAGCAAGGCATTACACCCATACACAACAAAGGGACAAAGTTCCCCGGGGGATAGACAAGACAGTGTGTGTGTGTAGAGGAGGAACTAGAAGACCTCACACACCCAGTGAGCTAGATGTCATGCTTCATCATTGGCCTCCTGCTCCTCATCAGACTGGCGCTGCAATGTCTGACGGCCGCCTAATAGGCGCTCTTTGTCGGAGTTCTTTTGTTCGAGCCAATGGTTGTGTGCGTGTGAGGGGTCAAGTGCAAGTGTAGTCGTGAGGGAGTGGTGGTTTAAAAAAGGTGGGTCAGTCCACAAGGACCTTTATTCATGTGGCTGACTCCCTTGATTAAAAGAGTGGGAGGGGAGATAGGGACTGTAAGGTGCACAGCGGACTAACTCAAACCCTCTGATTAGGTCGGCATGTTTCTTACCCAACTGGCAATTCTTCAGGACCTCAGGTGCTCAGTACTACACAGTGATGAAAAACAAGGAGAAAGAAAGGTAAAAATACAACCTCGCTGGGTCAGTAAGGGGGCAGGCCAGGAGGTCCTGCTCTAGTTTGGTGACCCTCGGGGAGTCCCTAATGGGCCCCGCAGTCTGTTCCCGTGAGGCAGCACGGTAAGGTACGGTACCTCTAGTGCGGGTAGCCAGAGCTCGCAAACCTACCCACACGCGCGGCGCTCCGAAGGTAGCGCGGAACAGCATTACACCGTCAAAGAGCAGACAGATCCATATAATACCCTTAAGTCTCCAAGAGGTTCAACAAATAGGTCTATTATTTACAAGAGCGAGTGAATTATACCAGATGGGTAAATATAGAAAGGATTCACGCGACACACGTGAGGGAGAAAATAGGGGTTTAAGAAGAGAGGAGCTATGTTTAAACAAGGGAAGTGAATCATAAGGAGATTTAGAGGAAAAACATATGAATTCCTCAAAAGAAAAGGGCGATTATAAAGAATGCTCAATAGAGAGCCAAAGAGGAGAGAGGGGGGAAGATTCCAATGAGAGCCAACGTGAGGCTTGACAGAAGAAAAGGATTTATGATACAGGCGAAAGTCTGGGAAATTAACACCACCATTTGATTTAGGTCTGCGAAGAGATAGAAGAGAAATTCTGGATTTTTTATTTTTCCAAATAAATTTGGAGATAGAGGAGTCAAGACATTCGAAATACAGTGCAGGAATATGTACAGACAGCATGAAAAGAGTGTAAATAAGAATAGGAGCATCCATCATCTTAATGGAATCTAGTCGACCCCACCAAGAAAGAAAAAGAGGATTCCAAGAAGAAAATAACTCATCAATTCGGGAGAGGACAGCAGACATATTTAGTTTAACAGAGGAAGAAATAGAATTAGAGAACCAGATCCCAAGATATTTAATCTTAGTGCTGTTCCAGGCAAAACCAGTGGAAGAAAAGTAATGAGGGAGACAAAACTTAGTCAAAGGGAGAATTTCTGTTTTATCTGAGTTGACCTTATAACCGGATACAAGAGAAAACGCTTCGAATTCAGACAATAAAGGAGGGATAGATGATTCCGGGTCTGAGATAAACAAAAGGATGTCATCAGCATATGCAGAAATTTTTGATTGATGATCACCATAGGAAAAACCGGAAATGGAAGTATTTTGGTGAATGGAGGACAAAAAGGTTTCAAGGGCCAAAACAAAAAGAAGTGGAGAGAGAGGGCAACCTTGACGAAATCCTCTTTGAAGAGTGAAAGGAGAAGAGAGTTGGTCATTCACAAGAACTGAAGCTTTGGGTGAAAAATATAATAAAATAAAGAAATGAGAGAAATAAATTTGGAGCCAAAGCCATGCCATTTAAATGAAGCAAATAAAAAAGACCAATCTACTCTGTCAAAAGCTTTTTCAGCATCGACATAAATAGCAGCTAAAGGCATTGAGAAAGAGGGGGCCTTATTTAAAACTTTCAAAAAAAGATGTGAATTATCAGAAGTAAGCCTCCCTTTAATAAAACCACATTGTTCTTTACCAATAAGGTGGGGCATAAAGGAATCCAAATGCAAAGCAAGTAATTTGGTGAAAAGTTTATAATCAACATTGACAAACAAAATGGGACGATAATTTTTACAAAGTTTAGGGTCACAACCTTCTTTCGGAATGAGACAGATGGTGGCATCTTGAAAGGTACCTGCAGCTATACCAGAGGAAGAAAAAGATTGAAAAAGTAATAAGAGTTTGGGTAATAAAAGGTCAGAACAATGTAAATAAAACACCACCGGAAAGCCATCGGGACCAGGAGTTTTACCCTTAGAGAGAGAAGACAGAGCCGTAGAAAGTTCAAGAAGGGAAAGGTCAAGGTCAAGGGATGAAAACTTGAGGTGAGATGTCGAAGGTTTAGGTAACTTTTCAAAGTAAGAATGGAGCATAGAAGAAATAGGAGGAGATTCTGGAGTAAAAAGCTGTTGATAGAAAAGTTGGAATTGTTCAAGAATTTGTTCATTCGTATAGAGAAGAACATTGTCAGAGGAAAAAATAGATTTGATGGACCTACGCTCCTTACGAGATTTGAGATAGTTAGCTAAAAGCTTACCAGATTTCTTACGACCTCCGTAATAACGCACACTACTACGCAGAAGAATTGAGGAGGCATTATCCGTGGTAAATGTATTAAAGGAAATCTTTGCACGCAAAATTTCAGCGGACCTACATTTATCAGAAGAAGTATAAAATTGATGTTCTAATTTTTTAATATATGCGAGAGAGGACTTACGTTTTTGGAGAAAATGTTTCTTTTTCTTTGAAACAAAATCAATAATAAATCCCCTTGCAGTAGCTTTAAAGGAGTAGAATTAGTTTGAAAGAAATCATTAGTAAAAGTACGAAATGAAGAAGAAAAATTAGTGTCAGTGAGAAGAGTAGGATTAAAGCACCAGCGAGAGGGCTTGGGACGAGGAGGAAGTAGGTCAATATCCGTTATATTGGGAGCATGATCTGAAATAACAATAGGTTCAATAGAGGAAGATAAGAGATTCTGAGTGAGAGACTGAGAGAGAAAAATGTAGTCTATTCTGGAAGAAGAAGCATGAGGGTGTACGAAAAAAGAATAGTCTAGAGTGTCTGGATGCAAGAGTCTCCAAGAATCGGAAAGATTTGTTTGAAGGATAGTGTTCAAGATTTGCTTATGAGGTTTGTGGGGAATGAAGCGAACAGTGGATTTGCGATCAAGGAAGGGATCAATAATTTTGTTACAATCTCCTCCTAAAAGAAAAAAGTAATCTTTGTGTTGTATACACTTGTTTGTAATTAAAGGCCAAAACAAACAATCAGGCTGAGTAGGACCTTAAATATTATAAACAGTTATGGAAATATCCTTCTCCCATCCGAGTCCTTTTCCTCTAATAATACTTTACATTTTAACTTTTTATGAATTAAAATAGAAACTCCATTTTTTTTATTGGGAAGGGAGAAAATAAAACTGTACCCACCCAATTTCTTTTTAACTTAAGGGATTCAAGATCATTAAGGTGAGTCTCCTGAAAAAGAGCAATATCAGGGGAATAAGAGGATAGGTGAGAAAGTACTCTCTGCCGCTTAATGGGGTTAACAAAACCTTTTACATTCCATGAAATAACTCTAAATTTGCAAACAGGATAAATATGTTAACATCAAAATTTGCAAAAAGATATATAAACAACATAACGCCAAAGGGTAAAAAAAAACAAAAAAAAAACTGCAATGCAAAGAACAAGGAGAAGGAAAGGAAGGTGAAAAAGATCTGCATAAATATAAGAATAGATAAAAAAGATAAAGAAGAACTAAGACAGAAGATAACTGATGGAAGCAAAACAGTGAAAGGGAAGGACAGGGAGAGAAAGGGAAGGAAGAGAGAAAGTAGAAGTAAGAAGAGACAGTACAAATCCGAGGGGATGACTGAAGGTTACATACCTGAGGGGAATAAACAACAGGAAACTGGGGCAAGGACGACACTCAACAAGACGGACTGCCTGAGAAGTGAAAGTCCAAACCACACTCGGACGGGAATGAGGAAAGGAAATCAAGTAAGATGATAGGAAATACATCTATGAATCTACAAAGGAAGACAAAATAGGGTCATTAACCATAGGTAAATACATTAGGATACAAATGACAAAATAGCAGATTGTGTAAAAAGGAAGAACTAAAACACCATACAAGGATAAAACAGTGTAAATGAGTAAGTTAAATCTTAATAGACATGAGAACCATGAATTAAAGATAAAAAAGAACGTAGAACATTCACAGAAATGCCTGAAGAATAAGAACACTTTAGACATTCAATCAGCCACTAGAGGAAGAAGTGGAGGTATCCATGTCGCCGTTAGAGTGCATATGAATGAAGTTCGAAAGTTCTCCAGGATCCTGAAACGTCCATGTACCGTTTTGGTGGGTAACTTTTTGAAAAATACATGGATGGAATAAACCATAACGAGCTCCCAAAGCTCGTAAAGGGGCTCGGAGATTCAGAAACTCTTTTCTTCTTGCTGCTCTTACATTGGAGTCATCCTGAGAGAGAAATACTCTTTGACCCAACCAAGAGATCTGACGTTTGGCTCTGGCTGCAGAAAGGACCGATAAGAGATACATAAACCTCAAAAAAGGATAATGACACCTCTTGGCTTGGTTGAAGTGGTTGAACGAGGACCAAGGCGGTGGGCTCTCTTACTACCGAGAGAAGTGGTAGGCGACAGGTCCAGAAGTTTTGGCAGAAAAAACGTAAAGAAGGTCACAGGATTGTCACCTTCCAGAGTTTCCGGCAGGCCATAAATACGTAGGTTTTTTCTTCTATTCCTGTTTTCTAAGTCCTCTGTATGCTGCTGGAGGGCAAGAACTGATTTCTCCAGAGAGGCAATGCGTTGTGGATGATCTTGAAATGTTGAAACTTGTTGTTCTACAGAAACAACCCTGTGCTCCATAGATGACCATTTCTCTTCGAGAATGTTCATTTTGTTATTAGTTGCCTCTACAAAAAGTCTGAATGCGCGAATCTCTTCCAGAAGTAGTTCCATAGATATGGAAGGCGATGCTTTATCCGGAGAGGGAGGATCATGCTTCAAACGCTTAGTAGAAGTTGTAGAAGGAGAAGACTTGCTTGGCACAGGCTGTGTGGAGGAGGAGCGATTAGGGGGAGTACCAGCCATTTGAGACATAGTGGAAGAAGAGCCTGGAGGTGAGGAAGAAGAAGCCGCAGTATTGCTCTTGTTTGAGACAAAAACAAATTTAGGCTTACGCAAGTTGCCCATAAAATCCAAGTGTCAAGAAATGGAGATCTATGGCAGAACTCCTAGAACAGTATAGTCAGGCAGAAAGTTGGGCTCCGTAATAAGGTACAGTTACAAAAAATATGCAAGGTGCTCCTCATAGAAGTGTAGGAAACATGCAGCAATAGTAACAACCAAATAAATAAATAATAAGTCTGTAGGAGAAAAAGAGAATTGCCAACACAATTAGTATCTTGGTAAAAATTGCATTAAATTGAAGGCATAACCAGGTGGTAAACACTAGGTTCTCTCAGCAGAATAGGAGGAAAAGAATATCATAAAAGACTGGAAATTCTCCATATAATGTCTTCTGATGAAAAAATGCAGTCAATAGGAGTTCCTTTAGCACATATTCCAACAAAAAGGATATTCCAGGATGCTCATTTACATCCAAGTAAGAGAAAAGACTGCAGAAGAGGAAGGCAGGTGGAGAAAAATGCAGCAGAACTGAAGTAACATATAGCAAAAGTCACCTGAAGAGCAGCCAATGCTGTGAGGAAAGGCGCGCGCATTTAAGGTGATGGGTGCAATGAAGAGAAATTTGGCGGCATCAATACTGCTAGAAGAAGTGGCGCTTCAGAGACAAAAAGCGTTCACTCAATTAAGGGAACACTCCGGTGCGTGTAGACAGCCTTCCGGCAAAAGTCATCTGAGGAGTAGTAGACGCAGTAAGGTAAGGCGTGCGCATTTAAAATGGCGAGTGCGACGAAGACAAAGTCGGCGGCGCCATTACCTCCAGAAAACGCTGCACTTCAGAGTCAGATAGTTTGGTGAAATCAGAGGATACTCCGGTTCACGAAGCAGGCATTGCAGCATTTTGTGAGAGCAGAAAACTGCAGATAACAGATAATAGGAGTCCCGGTGTGGCGGAGCCGGCACACTAGGCATCCATCTTGCGTGGTGCCGTAGCCACGCCCGCCCTATGAAATATGTTTTAATTGATCATAAATATGGAGAAGCTTGCCCTTGTAAGGTAGAGGTTTCTTTTTTTTTTAAATTGGACCAAGCAATTTTATTTTTTGGGTGGATGCACAAATGCCCACAGGGGAAGATAAAAGTTTTACAGCTGACCAAGAGGGAGTGGGGTTTGGGATTTCCTAATATCCAGAAATACTACACTGTAACTTTTAACTTACAATTGTGATGTTTCTCAATCTTCACCTTCAATTTTAATAATTTTGTTCTTCTAGGTATGTTGAAAAGTTTGGGGGTGCCCGATCTTGGATAGGTTGTTCTAATCCCTAAATGGCCCAAAACGTCCAGTATAAGTTACTAAAATGTTATCTTTTTGTTGAAAGATGAAGTGTTCATTAAATACAGAAATCCTCCAAATTAATGCAGAGACTCAATGGAGTTATTGTCAACCCATCTCACCTGCTCTGACTGAATAAACAATAAGATAATGGGGAGATTTATCTATCACAAAAGTAGGAGATTTTTTTTAAAGGGGCCATGATGAAATCCCCCCGGGCCCCTTTCTTGGGAAAGACATCTCATGTGGATTCTTATCATTTTTATGTACACCCAAATAAGAAAACCTTTCAGCAATTCATCGGGGGAGGATGTTGATTAAAGGAACTTCACCTGGAGCTGGATGAAGATACGATAAAAATGGGAAAATGACACAGGGGTAAAATGAAAAGAAATACATTTGGAAATATATTTTGATCTTAGTTACTCAACCCTTAGAGGGGCCCATTTTCCCCATATGGATTTCTTTAATGGATGAATGCAAAACCTTACTCCACTGTTAGTGAATAGGGTGTTTCATGAGTCATTTAGAAAAGCTGCCCAAAATGTGACCAGGTAGGATATTGGCTGCATATGTTCTGGTCCTGTTGTCATCTGGAGATGTTTTGGAGGACGTTTTTCCATGTAGTAGGCAGGCCACTTGAACGGGACATTCATTCTACCTTGAAATTTGCACTATTGGGTGTTTGGAATGGTCAGATAACAGGGCAAAATTATACGGAGCACTTTATATTTATAGCAACGCTGATGGCCCACTCCATGATTAACACTTATTGGAAATCACCCTTCGCTCCTAGGCTGGAAGAATGGGAAGAGAAAATGTGGAAATGTCAGCCTGTGTGAAGCCTGACATCATACTAGAGTTAATCCTCCTTACAATATTACATTAAATGGAGGAAATGGGTTTGGAAGCAGTAGGGTCTTGCTTTTTAATATAGTTTTCACACAGTCACATTTAGGGGTTAATCTTTTTGCAGGTCATTTTAGTCTTGAAATCGGCCTGCTGCATTAGCAATTTAAGGGAGCTGTACAATGATTGGGGCTTGAATTGAAGCATTGTCACTACAAGCACTGGGAGGAAAGGAGACAGGATTTTAATTCAAATAGGGTTTGTATTTAATTGATTGTTTGGTATGGAAAAATGTTTCATTATGAGCCCCTTGAGTATGGGAGAATGCATTAGTTTAGGCACTTTATTGACTGTTCAGGGTGGAAGAATGTTTCATTATGAGACCTATAAGTTTGGGATAACATATTTTGCGCACCAACTGCCGACAGTAGGCACGCCCAATAGCGTTTCTCCCAGAATAGTCCGACTGGGGCCATTCACTGTACTAACTTTAGGTCTACTCCCAGGAGACACAGTACATATCTATGTAAGGTATGCAGGCCATGCTTTGCACATCTCTCACAAATTCATCCCTGTTTGAGTAGATGAAGTTTAAATGGTCCTGATGAAATGCTGTGATCTGTGTGGACACTGGGAGGCATGAAACATGTCGATCCATGACTTATATTAATCAAAGCCTAGATACAGCATTTTATCTAGCGCTAGCTCGAACTCAAGTTTTTAATCATGACAAAAGTATCCGACAAAAAAATTGTTTTTGGATCATATTAGTCATTTTTAACATACACACCTTCCTCCTATTCTACTCAGACCTGCACACCACATCCAAACCTCAATCCTGACGTCCGTGAAAAAAACTCCTTCAAAGAGCTTCCCTGATGTGCCCGGTGGGCATTGCAGCACTGGCTCAACGAGGAGCTGCCCGATGATGAAACATGACACCTCTCGGGGTGTGTGAGGGCCCCTGCTCCTAATAAGAACACTCTCCTGTACGTCCCTGGATTCACCACACTAGGCGACCTAGATCCCCCAATGGAAGTGCACACTCATTGTTTTCATTGTCGATTTAAAGGGCTAGTGTGCTGGACCTTAAACAAGACCTAGTCTCTTCCTTTATGGTATCAACTGAATTGAAGCATCTCCTTTATAAGTGTTGAGAGGAGGTGAGAAAGTATCTTGATCTTCCTGGTCTTGTATTTACGCAATCATTTGGGAGACTTGGAATGTTTTATTATGAGCCCTATGAGTATGGGACGATTTAAGATGCCATGTGTTTATTTACGTGTTTGGGGTGGAAAAATGTTTTATCATCAGCTGCATGAGTTTGGATTGATGTATTGTGTCATGAATTTTCTCTTCTTGCAACAACTGCCTTAAAATTAATATGTTGTTTCTAACAAGGTATCTCTCATAGCTGTGACAGGGACCTCATTCACTGTAATCTTGTGGAAGTGATGACTGCCACATACCGGGATAACAAGCTTAGCTTCTAAGTCCGCCTCCCAACTAAGAGATACTGTGGCATGTTCTGCCCTCTAATCCTGGAACTACCTTCCCCAAAGGCCACATTGCCCACCCATGTAGAGTTCCCACCAGTGGATGGTCTCTTGGTACAGACAGGGTTCTGTACCAAGAGTGTCCTTCGTGGAAACAGTCAAAGTCCTTGGGTTTGTAAAAAGGGTGCCTTGGCCTCTACCAATAAGATTCTCCCCATTTTTAGAAAGGGCATGGGAATCCTTCTCCCCCCGCAATAGTTTGGGTCCTATTGGGACTTATCTGTTTTACCCCGGACCTCCTCCTTGCTCTACTGGGGAGGACCGGAGCCACCCTTCTCAGAGTAATTCCCAGATACCTATTTGTGGACCCTGATGCTGATCCAGAGGTCCGCTTCCATTAGCAAGGTCGCTGGGTGCAGGGAGTTCAGAGTCAAACCGATGTTGGCACAACTCTGTAAAGCAGGGGTCTCCAACCTGTTCTGTATTAGGACCTACTTGTGTTCCATGGAAATCCTCCTGATCTACTAATATTAACCTCTTTGATGCTCATGACGGCTCCCGGCCATCATGAGTCACAGTGGGCGTGTGCTGATGACGGCCGGGAGCCGTCATGGCCACGCCCGCGATAGGAATGTTTAGCACTGCGGCGGAATTCGCGTCGCAGTGATGAGGTTAAGTGTTGTAATAGTGACCACGTCAGACAATAATATGCTAGTGAATAGTGACCACAATGTGCAAGATCATCCACAGTGATCACATTAGCGCAACAGGCACGGTTGCCAGTAGTAATGTAAAAATAAAGGTGATAATATTAGTATTAAGTCTGCCCAACACTTTATGATTTATCACTCAGCTGTAAATACATTCTGAAAATTCTGCCATTTTCTCCCAACATCAGCCTAATATTTCTGAAAAGGCACACCTTTTTAGACTCAAATACAAACTTTCCAATGTTTGAATATATATATATATTAATTCAACAAATCAAAACGTTCTAATTTAGTAGGCTGGACTGCACACAGGAGAGCCGCTTTCAGGTAGCTGGAGAGCCACATAAGGGAGGGTGCAGTGTTTCTTGGTATTGGAAAACTCCAAAGTTTGTTTTTCACTATGATGCCTACCTCTCCCATAGGATAACTGTTGGTTACCATGTTAAATTTATTAAGTTCCAACAGGAAGAAATGTCATGCTTTAAATATTTCATTTACAATCTTCTTTGGTGGTAAAATTGGATTTTAAGCCACAATTCTGAAAATTTCACTTTTAGAAGGTTGTTCTAAAAATTTGGAGACTGCAGATGTGTCACATGACTGTGATTAGCTGGTAGTTGGACTTTGTGAGACAGTGAGACAAAAGTAGACCAGATGTTGGGAAGATGGGCCTTCCGGCCAGGATGGGTGGAACAGAGTGGCTCCATGAACCACTTTTAAGTCAAAGGGCTGCCTCCAGCACACTCACAAAGGACCATGACACCGGACATCTGTCACCTAGACCACTGGGAGTCTAGGCAGGGGAAAAAAGAAGTTCCCAGAACCAGATGTGGGTGTGGACTACAAGATTCTCACACTTCAAAGTCTGGCTCCATGTATAAATATTGGACCCTCATACCAACTCTTCTGAACGCTCCTGGGCCTGTAGATTTCACAGAAGAAGAACTGTCTTGTTCCCCAGAAGACTGCCCTGCTGCTTGCAGCTTGCCCTATTCCCCGGTGGAGTACTTGCTGCTTGAGACTTGCTTTGTTCCCCAGATGACTGCCCTGCTGTTTGCGGCCTGCCCTGCTCTCTGTGAATGATGACCGGACCTGCTCCTTTCATCCCATTCTACCTGAGTGACTACAAGGGTCTACTGGCTCACCTCCTGTCCTGAGCTACAGGGACACCACAAGCTCTAGAGGCCTCCCCACAAATGCCAAGCTGACCGGCTACAGCTGGACCTGCAAATGAGCCAAACTGGCCTCTACTAGAGTGAATGTCTGATCGCCAAGAGGTGCCCCTCAAGATCCTGGGCCCTTGACTGGCATTAACATTTACTCCTCTGCAGGAAAAGGAGAAATTCTGAAGTTCTTGATTCTTCGAGAAGGTAACTTTTTCAGCTTGACTAACTTGGTCACTCTGTCCGGCCTACATTCCATCACTGTCAGCCTGAACTTGTGACTATACCTCAGCCTAGCACAACCACATGACTGCAAGGGGCACGTTGTGCTTTTAGGTGCTATACCTACCTAAAACTCTTCAATTGCTTATCTCCAGTTTTATTGATTGTATTTTTGACATTTTTGTCTCATTTTATTTATTAAAATGTATTAAATTTTCTAAATTACTTTGAGTTCTTTGTTGTGTTCCCACTTTATTACTGTTTGTGTGCTGTATATTTAACATAGTGCCTCTAAGTTAAGACTGAAAGCATTTGTGCAACGCCACCAGAGTGGAAATCACAGGTTAAGTTAGTGACTTTTATGATTCACCATGACATGGATTTTTTGCTTGACAAAGATCTTCAAAAAGAGGTGGGTGAGAGTAAGCATCCCTGACGAGTCCCTCTGTTGATTAGGAACAATAATGAAAAGGACCAGTTTATCTGTACTCAGGCAGGTCCACCTTTAAAAGAGCAGAGGGACCACCATGACAAAGCTGTGTCCTTAGTTCTTGTGAACAAGAACTGCAAAGAGATGGTTACAACCGGAGGATTTTCAATTACTTTTCAGAAGCAATTGTGAGAGGTACAGGGATTCCTTAAGCCTGGGCACCAGTGCTAGTGCACAGCATACCCACCAGATGTTGTGGTAAGCAGGCTGAAGCTACTATGGGCAGACAATAGAGAAATGTCATAATTTTACTGGCCAGCCTTTTTGCCAAGATGTGTGCCTTATATTTACAACAAGGGGTGGTGAGGGACAGAGTCTCTGAATTAAGCAGAAAGCTCTCACCCAGTCAAAAGATCAGGGATAGATCCAACACCGTTTTTTAGCTCACTGCACCATCCCAGTTTCAGAACCTGGCTGTATGCAAATTAGTCTGTTCCTGTCCCAGTGCATGATGGGAACAGGGCAAACCAAACTACAAAAGCCAATTCTTACACTGGGAAGGAAACAAGCTCCCGGGGACCGGTTTCTGGCATTACAGCCGTCTTCGGCCCGGTTTGCTTGAATCCTGATGGTGCAATGAGCAAGGGTCTCACATCTGAGAATACCCTTCCACGCTTAGGGTGGACAAAAATATTTACAACAAGGGGTGGTGAGGGACAGAGTCTCTGAATTAAGCAGAAAGCTCTCACCCAGTCAAAAGATCAGGGCTAGATCCAACACAGTTTTTTAGCTCACTGCACCATCCCAGTTTCAGAACCTGGCTGTATGCAAATTAGTCTGTTCCTGTCCCAGTGCATGATGGGAACAGGGCAAACCAAACTACAAAAGCCAATTCTTACACTGGGAAGGAAACAAGCTCCCGGGGACCGGTTTCTGGCATTACAGCCGTCTTCGGCCCGGTTTGCTTGAATCCTGATGGTGCAATGAGCAAGGGTCTCACATCTGAGAATACCCTTCCACGCTTAGGGTGGACAAAAATATTTACAACAAGGGGTGGTGAGGGACAGAGTCTCTGAATTAAGCAGAAAGCTCTCACCCAGTCAAAAGATCAGGGCTAGATCCAACACCGTTTTTTAGCTCACTGCACCATCCCAGTTTCAGAACCTGGCTGTATGCAAATTAGTCTGTTCCTGTCCCAGTGCATGATGGGAACAGGGCAAACCAAACTACAAAAGCCAATTCTTACACTGGGAAGGAAACAAGCTCCCGGGGACCAGTTTCTGGCATTACAGCCGTCTTCGGCCCGGTTTGCTTGAATCCTGATGGTGCAATGAGCAAGGGTCTCACATCTGAGAATACCCTTCCACGCTTAGGGTGGACAAAAATATTTACAACAAGGGGTGGTGAGGGACAGAGTCTCTGAATTAAGCAGAAAGCTCTCACCCAGTCAAAAGATCAGGGATAGATCCAACACCGTTTTTTAGCTCACTGCACCATCCCAGTTTCAGAACCTGGCTGTATGCAAATTAGTCTGTTCCTGTCCCAGTGCATGATGGGAACAGGGCAAACCAAACTACAAAAGCCAATTCTTACACTGGGAAGGAAACAAGCTCCCAGGGACCGGTTTCTGGCATTACAGCCGTCTTCGGCCCGGTTTGCTTAAATCCTGATGGTGCAATGAGCAAGGGTCTCACATCTGAGAATACCCTTCCACGCTTAGGGTGGTAAAAAATATTTACAACAAGGGGTGGTGAGGGACAGAGTCTCTGAATTAAGCAGAAAGCTCTCACCCAGTCAAAAGATCAGGGCTAGATCCAACACCGTTTTTTAGCTCACTGCACCATCCCAGTTTCAGAACCTGGCTGTATGCAAATTAGTCTGTTCGTGTCCCAGTGCATGATGGGAACAGGGCAAACCAAACTACAAAAGCCAATTCTTACACTGGGAAGGAAACAAGCTCCCGGGGACCGGTTTCTGGCATTACAGCCGTCTTCGGCCCGGTTTGCTTGAATCCTGATGGTGCAATGAGCAAGGGTCTCACATCTGAGAATACCCTTCCACGCTTAGGGTGGACAAAAATATTTACAACAAGGGGTGGTGAGGGACAGAGTCTCTGAATTAAGCAGAAAGCTCTCACCCAGTCAAAAGATCAGGGCTAGATCCAACACCGTTTTTTAGCTCACTGCACCATCCCAGTTTCAGAACCTGGCTGTATGCAAATTAGTCTGTTCCTGTCCCAGTGCATGATGGGAACAGGGCAAACCAAACTACAAAAGCCAATTCTTACACTGGGAAGGAAACAAGCTCCCGGGGACCGGTTTCTGGCATTACAGCCGTCTTCGGCCCGGTTTGCTTGAATCCTGATGGTGCAATGAGCAAGGGTCTCACATCTGAGAATACCCTTCCACGCTTAGGGTGGACAAAAATATTTACAACAAGGGGTGGTGAGGGACAGAGTCTCTGAATTAAGCAGAAAGCTCTCACCCAGTCAAAAGATCAGGGCTAGATCCAACACCGTTTTTTAGCTCACTGCACCATCCCAGTTTCAGAACCTGGCTGTATGCAAATTAGTCTGTTCCTGTCCCAGTGCATGATGGGAACAGGGCAAACCAAACTACAAAAGCCAATTCTTACACTGGGAAGGAAACAAGCTCCCGGGGACCAGTTTCTGGCATTACAGCCGTCTTCGGCCCGGTTTGCTTGAATCCTGATGGTGCAATGAGCAAGGGTCTCACATCTGAGAATACCCTTCCACGCTTAGGGTGGACAAAAATATTTACAACAAGGGGTGGTGAGGGACAGAGTCTCTGAATTAAGCAGAAAGCTCTCACCCAGTCAAAAGATCAGGGATAGATCCAACACCGTTTTTTAGCTCACTGCACCATCCCAGTTTCAGAACCTGGCTGTATGCAAATTAGTCTGTTCCTGTCCCAGTGCATGATGGGAACAGGGCAAACCAAACTACAAAAGCCAATTCTTACACTGGGAAGGAAACAAGCTCCCAGGGACCGGTTTCTGGCATTACAGCCGTCTTCGGCCCGGTTTGCTTGAATCCTGATGGTGCAATGAGCAAGGGTCTCACATCTGAGAATACCCTTCCACGCTTAGGGTGGACAAAAATATTTACAACAAGGGGTGGTGAGGGACAGAGTCTCTGAATTAAGCAGAAAGCTCTCACCCAGTCAAAAGATCAGGGCTAGATCCAACACCGTTTTTTAGCTCACTGCACCATCCCAGTTTCAGAACCTGGCTGTATGCAAATTAGTCTGTTCGTGTCCCAGTGCATGATGGGAACAGGGCAAACCAAACTACAAAAGCCAATTCTTACACTGGGAAGGAAACAAGCTCCCGGGGACCGGTTTCTGTCATTACAGCCGTCTTCGGCCCGGTTTGCTTGAATCCTGATGGTGCAATGAGCAAGGGTCTCACATCTGAGAATACCCTTCCACGCTTAGGGTGGACAAAAATATTTACAACAAGGGGTGGTGAGGGACAGAGTCTCTGAATTAAGCAGAAAGCTCTCACCCAGTCAAAAGATCAGGGCTAGATCCAACACCGTTTTTTAGCTCACTGCACCATCCCAGTTTCAGAACCTGGCTGTATGCAAATTAGTCTGTTCCTGTCCCAGTGCATGATGGGAACAGGGCAAACCAAACTACAAAAGCCAATTCTTACACTGGGAATGAAACAAGCTCCCAGGGACCGGTTTCTGGCATTACAGCCGTCTTCGGCCCGGTTTGCTTGAATCCTGATGGTGCAATGAGATGTGTGCCTTGCCATTTATCAAAGTGGTCAGTCTGTAAGACCTGCAGCACTGAGCTAGTGGTGTGCTCAGTTTTCGGATTGTGCTAGTGACTGTCTCTCCAAGTTCTCTGTTTAGTTGCTTCTCTTTCTTTCACAGGGTGAAGATCTCTAACAAGGGAGGAGACAGTATACTAGCATAGCATTTGAAAGCTACCACTGGGATGCCTTTGATTCCCGGTATTTTCCAGGACTGCAGATGGATAATAGCTTCTGAGACTCTCTCAATTGTGAGGTCTCTTTTTGGGTACCTCCTACAGTGAGTTTGTCCACTTTCCTTGGGTCAGGAATCTCACACACTAGTCATTAATTCTACTTAGTGTGCCGGGCAGTGTCTGCTCTGCTCTATTTCTTTTCATTTTGATACCAACTGTGGGATGTCTTTGAGAGAGACAGTGGTCTCTGTGCTTCCTCTCTCCAGAGTCAGGCATGCCCTGTCTCTTTGCCATCTTCCAGCCTGCACCCTCTCTCACACCTTCAAAGATCAGCAATGGGAGTGTAAACAGGCACACAGCAGCATCTTGATTGGTTCTGCAGTTGCATAAATGGCCATTTAGAGATTCAGATATTTGTTAGACATAGGTATTCTAGAGAATATGTCTCTACTTAATTTTTGGCTGTCCGCATAAAAGTAAAGGTGTAAAAAAAGTTTAAGGAATGCATATATCTATTATTTCATGTACATCCCAGTGTATTATTACAGTAGTCGCTGTGACAACTCGCCTGACCCATGACTCCCCTGACCCATGCTAGAATGATATTCTTGCATGCCACTATTACCAGTGGGTGTCGATGAGCAATACAAATACAGCTGTAACATGGTACTTCCCCATCTATATATATAAAAACGATTTGTTTTATACAAAGGAAAGGGATGAGGCAAACAAAGATGCACCTGCTTTAACCTGTGGCTTGAGAGTAGTGATGATGGTGCTTTTGAATCCAAGGAACACAACCCTGTCTGTTCCTTCAAGGGTAAAACCCAAAACGCAATGAGGAATAAGGAATCAGCACCCATCCAAGAAATATTTCATTCATTAATTTCAAAGGTCCATAATATGTATGAGAGTCCTGTGATAAATGAGTCTGGAATTCAGTAAGATTTTTCTTTTCCAAAGTTCTTTATTTTGACAATAGAGGTCAGGAAAAAATCCAAGAACACAAATGGATTCCCTTCTTAGCCGACGCGTTTCGTCTCACACATTGAGACTTCTTCAGGGCTCCAAAAATGAGTAATGGTCAACATTCAGTACATCTTGTTGTCGTTTTCTTGAAAGCAGCGAGTTAAACTAATTTCTTGGAGGCTGCAGAATAATCTTTATATCTTACCTGTGATGTTTAAACCTGCGCTGGCCACCATGCCCTTCTCTGTTTAACAAGCTCAAGCACTACAAGAACAGCAGCAGAGGCCTGAGGAGGTTATAGACAGGGACTACTGTACCTTTATGAACCACATTTCTATTGAATCACATCTTCAAGATATAAAGATTATTCTGCAGCCTCCAAGAAATTAGTTTAACTTGCTGCTTTCAAGAAAACGACAACAAGATGTACTGAATGTTGACCATTACTCGTTTTTGGAGCCCTGAAGAAGTCTCAATGTGTGAGACGAAATGCGTCGGCTAAGAAGGGAATCCATTTGTGTTCTTGGATTTTTTCCTGACCTGTATTGTCAAAATAAAGAACTTTGGAAAAGAAAAATCTTACTGAATTCCGGACTCATTTATCACAGGACTCTCATACATATTATGGGCCTTTGAAATTAATGAATGAAATATTTCTTGGATGGGTGCTGATTCCTTATTCCTCATATATAAAAACGAATGTATGTCTTTCTGTTTGTCCTTTATGCATTACTACACCATTCATCCAATTGGCATGAAACTTTGGGAAGTTGTTGAGAACACTCCCGCGAAGGTCCCTGGCAATTTTTTTTAAAAAATTGTTAAATATCGGCCCCCGGACCCCCAGGGCCCTCATAATCTTTCCAATACTGAACGTTTACAGTTTCCGGTGTGACTCGCTTTTGCAATGACCATAAACAAAGCACAAGGACAATCATTGCAAGTGTGTAGACTAGATTTGGAGAATCCGTGCTTCTCACATGGACAACTGTATGTGTCCAGCTCACGCGTCGGAAAACCTTCTGATTTATTTGTGTACGCACTTGACTGAAAAATAAAAAATACTGTGTATCCACAAGCACTCGAATAAATAAACAGAATTAAAACAACACTTTAAAATGCTTTCCATATTAAATTGAATACGTTTCAATAAAAATGACATAATGTAAATTGAATGTTATCATAACAAGTTTCCTTAAATTGCCTTTCTTCTGAGATTGCAGCAAAGCGCGACAGGTAAGCTAGTCCAAAATAAACCAGAGTTCAACATAAACAAATGACATATTTGTGCTTGGAAAGCCATGAGACCAGCAAAGTCATCTTGAAATTACATCATGTCAGCAACAGGAAAGTAGGTATGATTCAGAGGGCTACTGGTGATGATTGATGGATGAGTACAAGCTGAACATGTTATGATAGAAACTTCAAAGTATTTAGAACAAACAGAGAAGACATCTGTTTCACACAGTCTATGATCGGTGTCTGACCTGAGAAAAGTAGATAATTCCCTTTTGGATTTACCATTACAAAAGCTCCAGTCATATGACTAAGCTGAATTGAACGGTCATCCGATAATTATGTATGATTTATCATGACAAATGTCATTAATATGATACTACTCCTATTAATACATGTATATTTGTTAAACTGATAAATCCAGACAATAGTTTCACAGATCATGCACACTCATTTACAAGTTATGGATGACACCAAGCCAAGCAGAAAAAAAATCGATGTAAGAAGACCCATTAAGTTGGAGACAAGACACAACACTTGCGATTTACAGATAAAGCAGCACACCTTCTTACTGCAGTCAATTTGTGTGGTGCTGCTGTTACTGAGCTTCCACCTGCAAGGGAAGGTCTAGACAAGCTGTTCTGGTGACCCTACTGTGCATTGGGCCGAGCCCGTGGTGCTGCATATGGGGCTGAAAATATACCCCAAACACATCCTGTGCCTACGGCATATCTAACACTGGCTCTCATGCCAGTTCTTGTGCTCTCGCTAAATGACACAGATCTTTTGACTGGGTGGAGTGTTTGATTGATTCAGATGCTCTGTCCATCACCACCCCCTTTTGTACCGCTTTTGGCCGCCATAAGTGTGGCAGGGTATGCTCAGGCGTGAGTCCCTTGCTCACTTTGCCACTGGATTCAAGCAAGCCGGGCTGAAGACGGCTGGAATGCCAGAAACTGGTCCTCGGAAGCTTGTTTCCGGTCCAGGGAAGATATGGCTTGGCAGTTCGGGCTGGACTGTTCCCATGAGGCACAGGGTCAGACTGATTTGCATATAGCCATGTCTGAACTGGGGTGGCAGAGTGGGCTAAAGAACGGTGATGGATTAAACCCAGATCTTTTGACTGGGTGTGAGTGTTTGATTGATTCAGATGCTCCGTCCATCACCACCCCCTTTTTTTACCACTTTTGGCCGCCCTAAGTGTGGCAGGGTATGCTCAGGCGTGAGTCCCTTGCTCACTTTGCCACTGGATTCAAGCAAGCCGGGCTGAAGACGGCTGGAATGCCAGAACCTGGTCCTTGGAAGCTTGTTTCCGGTCCAGGGAAAATATGGCTTGGCAGTTCGGGCTGTACTGTTCCCATGAGGCACAGGGTCAGACTGATTTGCATATAGCCATGTCTGAACTGAGGTGGCAGAGTGGGCTAAAGAACGGTGATGGATTAAACCCAGATCTTTTGACTGGGTGTGAGTGTTTGATTGATTCAGATGCTCCGTCCATCACCACCCCCTTTTGTACCACTTTTGGCCGCCATAAGTGTGGCAGGGTATGCTCAGGCGTGAGTCCCTTGCTCACTTTGCCACTGGATTCAAGCAAGCCGGGCTGGAGACGGCTGGAATGGCAGAAACTGGTCCTCGGAAGCTTGTTTCCGGTCCAGGGAAGATGTGGCTTGGCAGTTCGGGCTGGACTGTTCCCATGAGGCACAGGGTCAGACTGATTTGCATATAGCCATGTCTGAACTGGGGTGGCAGAGTGGGCTAAAGAACGGTGATGGATTAAACCCAGATCTTTTGACTGGGTGTGAGTGTTTGATTGATTCAAATGCTCCGTCCATCACCACCCCCTTTTGTACCACTCCCTGGATGACAAGCATGTACTTTCCCCTGCTCTCTAGCATCTGGAGTTGTCAGCACCGATGTCCATGTTCGCTGCATTACTCAGCGTATTGCCTTGCCCCCAGACAGCTGAGGAAATGTTAGCAGAACTTCTCTCCGATGACTACTATTTCCCTTCTTGGGAGTGGCAAGGGGCCCTCTCATCTCTATCCTCAATTTTGGAGGGTTCTGGATAGAAAAGATTGTAGGATGGAGTAGGTTTGTATGCAGGTGCAAGGATGGCTCTGGAATGTCTTACTTCCCCTGCCTGTATGCTATTTCTTGTGAGACTGAATGTCACAACACCCTGAGAGTCGCAGCTGGGGGTAGTGGGACGGAAGGTGGGGGATAACAGCAAAAATAAAATAAATCATTTACCTCCCGGCCAGCTGGCTGGCCGTCCACCGTCGCCGATCGTGCGTCCTTTTCCGGGCTGTTGTGGGAAACAGGGAGTAGGAAGCACCAGGGCTGCCACACTTCCTGCAGCCAATCACAACGTTGCAATGCAGTGTTGTGATTGGTCTGAGTGCCATGACACAGCACTCAGCCAAGGGCTATAATGCAGCCTGCATGGAGAAGGGGGAAAATGTGCATGACTGGTTTGGGTGGCCCGAGAGGGCCAACCAAACAGTCATTGCGCAGTTAGGAGGGTTGCATCACTACTTCCCTGTGCTTCAGGCCCGCACACCCCCTCACCTAGGCAGTGGGGCGACACTCCTTCTCCTTAGCGGAGGAGCCACCACTACATGCTGAGGTTGTGAATTGCACCCTATTGGTACCATACAACACTTTCCATTGACATAAGACACTGTGAAACTATACTTATACAATGTTCAGAGTAGGGTTAGTGGATATGTAGATATGATAGTGTATATATTAGGTGTCTTTCTTCATAAGCTAAATTTTAGTTGCCTTGATCTGAGGGGAGATTTTGAGTATGGATGAGTGATGTACATAGATGCACAATTGGGCATATTATTGAAAAATAGAGTGATGGGTGTGAAAATGCACATTCGTTTTAGAATTGCAAGTTTGCTTGTCGCACCACAGTGGTGCTACAGCAATGTTTTAGGATTGTATGGATGGATGTTGTTAAAGCCAACCTATCATCATTGATGAGGGACCGTCCAATAACAGTAATGCAGCACTGAATCCAGCAGCTTAGTTGATATATGAGAGAACTACTCTGTCATACACCTGCCACTCGTGACCTTTGATCTGCGGCCAGTCCTGGGAACCTGAATGGGGCAGTTGTTTAAGGGCAATGCTTACCTGTAAACTCTGTATGTTAACAATGCTGTGCAACATCCAACAGACTACAGTTATCTCGCCTACTATTTCTAAGGACTACTGGTGAAACCATCACCCTATGATCAAGGTATCTAAAGGATGACTTAAAGATGGAAAAAATGTGCCCAATAATGACTAATGATCAATAATTCCCAAATGTTCCTTTTTTGAGGCAGCGTGGTTGGGCACCATAATAGTGTGAGTGGATGAAGAGAGACCATACGCTGCATCACCTGTATAAAATACATTTGATATTTGCTCTAACATTATTTCCATGATAACGATACAGATATTCCACGCATGCTTACAATCAGTGTTACTCTCATGGATGTGTTAGTGGGGGTAGAGTTGTGAGTAACTGTCCTTATGAAGCCATTACAAAGGTACACATGCAGGCACAGTGTGAGCTAGTTACATTTAACTTTTAGCAAAATTCCACCAAAATACCAAGCAACCGACTGACAATTGGAAAACATTTAGCTCTTTTGTGTGAACCCAGGGAACTCAACGTATACTTTGAAAGGCAGTGGTGTTAGTTGCAAACATGGGGGCATATTTATATGCCCCTTGCACCATCTGAAGTCACTTTTCCCATGTTAAAAATTACGCAAAAGTGGCGCAAGTGGCTTGTAAATAAGCCCCGTTGTGTTCTTTGTGATGGGGTAGTTAAAGTGTCACATGACTAAAACCATTGGCATCTGAGACCCAAAGAACGTAGTCAATTGCATAGAGATTCCCTGACGTTTGTTGCCTCTCAAACAGTAATTGTGACATGATGACATACTTGCACGTTCGTCTAGTGCCGCTCCTTAGTACTTTGTGCAAGTGCCGTGACTGTTTTACAGCATGCCCAGCATTTCCCCAATGACAATCTGGAAAGATCCAGTGTCCAGAAAGTAAAGAACAGACAGTGGTTTGAGATGGCCCAGGAGTGGGCAGCTGGTGAAGTGAGATCTTGCTCTCAATTTGCAACCATATCAAGCATTGCATCAGAAGAGAAGTTGTATCTAACCAGTTCTGCTTCCTTAGACATGAAAAAAAAATTGATACTTTACATGTTTGTCGTCTCTCATTCTCAAGTTTTTGTTTCCCAAAATGAGGGGCATTGGGCACACCACCAAATTATATATATATTTTTTTTACTTTCTGGATACTGCTAGCATTCTTGGACAGACTGTGCCATTGGCTGATTGTGTTATATATATATATATATATATATATATATATATATATATATATATATATATATATATATATATATATATATATATATATATATATATATATATATATATATATATATATATATATATATATATATATTACCTACTGGCTGTCGCCAGTAGGTATATATAGTTAGGATTTTTTCCCTATGGGATTTTTGAAAATTCTATGTCTAATAACTTTGGCGTTTGTGGACGGATTAGGCTTCAGGAAAATGGCACATTTTGTTTCTGAGCAGCCCTTGAAAATTTGGGGGGGTTTCGTCAAGGGGGGGCCGAGAAAAAAGGGGGGTCCCAAAACGCGTTTTTCCCATGTTAATTTCCATAGGGCGGTTGGCCTCACTTTTAGCTCGAACGGCTGAATGGATTTGCACGAAACTTGGCAAAATTGTAGGGACTGTTAGCCCGATGAACCTTTGCTAGGTCTCAATATATGTGTTTCAGTGGATTTTGAGAAATTAACGTTCAAAAAAAGATATATATCTGTAACAGCGCTCCGGGCTGCGCTCCAGTTCGTGTACTTTTCGCGAAACGGAAATTTGCGATGCGAAGCTGATTGGCTTTCCGGTGTCTGTCAACATTCTAAACAGTCCGGAGCGGCCGCCATCTTGTCTCTCGGTAGGATCGAGAGACAAGAGGAGGTGAAAAACGAAGGGGGAATTTAATGAAAGGGGGCAAGGTAGACCCCTCTTGACCCCCTAGGAATGATGTTGGGGTTATTAAAGGGTCCCGTGGGGAAAATAAAAAAAAATAGATTTTTCACGGTAGAAGCGCTTCCCGGGCCGCGAACTGGGCCGCAAACTGGTAGCGAAACGGGAATTCGCCATTTTGTGTTTCGTTTTAATTAAATTACTAGGTATAAGGGGGTGCGGGAGACGTATCCTGATCCCTTATGTTTTCTGAGGGTGGCTGAGGAGGCTCATATATGTTGATACATGTCTTCCAGCGGCTGTGCGTGAGCGTTTTTTTTTTTTTTTGCTGCGTGACGTCTGTTAACGTTCGATTTGATGGAAATCAGGAAGTGTTGACCGCCAATTTGTCACTGCGATAAAATATTTTGTTATAAATGAATCCTTATTGATAAACATTGTCTGCGCCATCTTGCCTTTTTTCCAATGCCACAATTTTGTCGTGCACGGCAGCCATTTTAGATGCCTTGACCAGACCCACTCTCTGCACGCCTTCGATTCTCAGCACGGCTCCCCACCCTCGCAATCATCTCCCCCACGCACTGGTCACCCCCGCTCTCTCTCTCATGCATGGGCTATAAACTTCCCCCCATCTGCGCTGCTCTTCCCTGAGAATCACACCCTGTGCCCGCCCGACAACTCCCTTTCACCCTATTCACTACTGCACCCTCTGACACTCCTCTTCCTCTGTGTCCGATTGTCCAGGCCGGTCCCAGGCTATCACCTAGCCCTGCGGATGCAGTTTATGGCCCCAGCTGTAGAGAATCCAGACATGCCAACCCTCCCGATTCAGGCGTGAGACTACCGATTTCAGTGCTAGTCTCCCGCCTCCCGATTCCTGCAAGCAAAAACCCGATTCCTCGGGGGTTTCAGCTGACAGGGCTTGGTATTGTGTTACGTGCTAATTCTTGCAGGAAACGTCAGAGGGCCGATGCAGGGGCTCTAGAAGGGGTGATAAACCATTTAAGCCTCATTAACAAGCGCATGGTCTTTTAAAGATCTGTGAAGTACTCGGGGCGGCGGTGTGTGTGTGCCCTCTTTCAGGAGCGGGCGGGGGGGGGGCACTGCCAGCAACTTGCCAGGCCAGGCAGTGTTCAACACTTGCATCACCCTTTCTCTGCCTGCTATTGCGCTCCATGCTTCGGAAAGGTAAGAAAAAGAACGTGCATTTGAGTTTGAAATGTCCGATCCTGTAGCAGCACACTTCCAAAGCCCACACATGACAATAACCCGATTCAAGGCCCCATTCACCCGATTTTTTAAAAATATATAGCACTCCAACAAAGTAGTAGGATTATAAAACTTTATTAACTTATAAATATATAGAACGCAACAAAAACTGTAAATACATTTAAACATTTTTTGGAAAAAAGAAGCAACAATGGTCAGTAGCTGTCTTTTGTGCGAATAGTCCCAAGGCAGCACAACGTGCTGAGTTCTGGACGGCACCCAGGTGATGTTACCTGGGTGCCGCACTGGTTTTTGGTTTCCTACAATGCAGCTCAGAAAAACAGCGTGGGGCGCCCCCGGGGGTGCGCGGGGAGGCCTCGTCAGTAGCGGTCTGTTGTGCGAATAGTCCCAAGGCAGCAGAACGCGCTGAGATGTGGATGGCACCCAGGTGATGTCCAGTAACTTGCCGCACTGGTTTTGGTATCCTACAATGCTGCTCCGAAAAACGGCGTGGGGCGCCCCGGGGGGGGGGGGGCGTGGGGTAGGCGGCGTGAACGGGCCTCCCCAGGTGGAGGCTCGTCTGCTGTACTGGGGCGCCCCTTTACCGTTTCAGTTGCCATTCCCCCCGCTTTTGCTACACTGTGCCTCATCCTCCATTCAGCTGTTTATCGCCCGCTCTTGCGGCTACAGCGTCTCGCTCACCATGTAGTTGAGTTGCGCCCACTCTTGCAGTGCAGCAATAGGCGGCTGCCATAGGACTCTTAAAATGGCGGACGGCTCTTCGGATTTGGGCCTAGTCCACTAAAATGGCCCTGGGACACCTTGGAACTCGGACGCTTGCCTGCTAGGGCTTCGGCTCCATTCTCGAAAGCGTCCCCTCAGCCGTGAAGATTCTACAAAAGTCTTGGGGGCGCTCGACTCCCGCAGGCTTCCGGTGGGGAGCGGCTGCCATGATTGCTCGCGGAATGACCACGACGGAGCCACGAGATGGTGGTGCTTTCATGCTGACGCCAGCTTCAGTCTGAAACATCCAGAAACAAGGTGGGGCTTTCATCGTTTGGGAAAAAAAATGTTCTAAACCAATGAAAAGTGTTATTTTTAGGTCATATGACCAAGCCTTCCGTCATTAGGAAACCAAAAGTAAAATGAACCAATGAAAAGTTTTATAAACAAGTCACATGACCTGTTATGCGGCATAGGGCTACAAAAAGCGTAGAAAATCCGTTGGCACGTGAGGCGGCGTCAGTCAGTGGGGGCTGTGCGTCTCCCCCAAGATGGAGGCTCCTCGGCTGCAGTGGGGCTCCCCTTAGCGTTTCACTCGCCATCCAACTGAGTTGCGTCCGCACTTGCGGCTACAGTAGGCCGAAGGCAGCACAGCGCGCCGAGATCTGGATGGCACCGAGGTGGTGTCCAGCAAGTTGCTGCACTGGTGTGGCCATCCTACAATGCTGCGCCGAAAGACGGCGTGTCCAGCTGAGTTTCTCCCGCTCTTGCGGTACAGTGACTCGAACGCGCCGAGATCCGGATGGCACCGAGGTGGTGTCCAGCAAGTTGCCGCACTGGTGTGGCCATCCTACAATGCTGCGCCGAAAGACGGCGTGTCCAGCTGAGTTCCGGTCACTCTTGCGGTACAGTGACTCGAACGCGCCGCGATCCGGATGGCACCAAGGTGGTGTCCAGCAAGTTGCTGCACTGGTGTGGCCATCCTACAATGCTGCGCCGAAAGTCGGCGTGGGGTGCCCCGTTGGCTTATGAGGTGATGTCAGTAGTGGACCGATGTGTGAATAGGTCGGAACCAGCACAAGGCGCCAAGATCCGGATGGCAAGTCCTGGATGTTGAGTGCCATAGTTGAGAGTTCTGAGCAGTGTTTGTAACACTGTCTGAAGCTTATTTGCACCTGCTGCAGCTTCACTATTGCCCTGGTGTGGCCAAACATCGCCCATGACATAGGCGGCCGGCTCCCGAGGTCCGGCGGAACTTTTTTCCTTTTCCTTTCTGCATCTTGTCCCACAATCCGTTTGACCTGAAGACACGACCAGGTCCCTGAATGTGTGCAGGGGGACGTTATTGATTGAATCAAAATGGCGGCTTCACACAAAGCTGACTCAAGCGTTGCTGTTGATGCTATACAGACAAAAATTGGTTTTCAGTTTGTACATTCTTTAGGATTTTTTTTTCAATCCAAGGCTGATTGAGAGTTTGTAGAACAATGGTTTCAGATTTTCAACATACTACTCTTCAACATTCTTCCTAAATGTAACAATGTGAGACTCACTAGGAGAACGGCTGTTTATCTTTCCTTTCAAAATGCTGCCAACAATATTTTCTGAATGGAAGACACCATCTTGTAGCATAAAGGGCCGAAAGGGGTTCTGGTCTGGCCGATGGTTGGTGGAGACATTTTGACTATATTCTGGACCTGCCCGGCCTCGCCCAAAATGGCGCTGGTATAAATGGGACTCGTAACTCCTTGTTGTGTACTGGTTGCCCAACCTTGATATCACGAGATACGTATGCAGTTTTGAAGCACATGGCGGGCGGGGACGAGTACTGATTGAACATTTCGACATCCCTATTGATATTAAGTTCTGATGTGTTATTGATTACTGTACTATTGAAAGTTCGAATTAACGTCACCCATGGTACTTGCCCGCAAATGTATATCTAGATAATATTTTTGTAAGTGGCCCTGTCGTATTTTAATTACAAAATGTACGTCCACCGATTCCGCAACTGTTAGACACCTTAGTTCTTGCAACCTAATGGCCCGCTCGTTACGTTCTTCTACAATGTAAATGTCTCCTCATCATATACGATTTCAGTTTGCTCCGTGGCCGGCCCACGTGGTTATAGGCCCGTATTTGTATACTGACATTTTCACAATAAAGGTTTTTAAAACAAAACATGGTAGTAGTATTTACATTGGTAAAGTTTTTACTTTTAGTCACTGTTTTCGAATCAGTAAAAGGCAAGTGAAATAAAGCAGTCCAATTACATGACGGATAAAAGGTATAATACGTAGGAACGCAGTAAAGATAAATGGTCAAGGGCAGTTGTGTTTTCCACTCCTGCAACATAAAGTGATCGATAAGAATCTGATAATCAGGCGTATCGGTGACTAAGACAGCAGGCCGAGCCTTTTTTACTCAACGGCTCCGTCATGGGACGAAGAAACGCCCTTTTTCTCAAAAAAGGAATATATTTTACTTGCAGGACAGTTGTAAATTTTCCGGGAAAGTACATTAGCCTGGAACATTATAACATATATGTTTAAAAAAAAATAATGTTCGAAACCAATAAAAAGCGTAATTTTTAGGTCATATGACCAAGCTTTTCATCATTAAAATAACAAAAGTAAAATGAACCAATGAAAAGTTTTATTAACAAGTCACATGACCTGTTATGCTTACGTTACGCGCTGCGCCCCGGATCGCTTCCGGGAAGCTGCGCTTCGCGCACCGGAGCACTTCCGGGTGCGCTAACGCGGTGTGTCATATAACGCATTACGCGACAACGTAGGTCAAGAATATAGTCAAAATGTCTCCACCAACCAGCGTTCGGAACACAACCCCTTTCAGCAGTCCAAAAAGTTCTGTTAAATGACAACAGAGGGGACAGGCAACAAGAACCATCAGTCAAAGAGGGGAGGGCAAGTTCTTCTCTACCGGGTCATGTTGGGGCGCTACCGGAACTGATCGAATTGGTAGTCTACAGTGTTTCTGGATGTTTCAGACTGAAGCTGGCGTCAGCATGAGAGCACCACCATCTCGTAGCTCCGTCGTGGCCATTCCATGAGCAATCATGGCAGCCGCTCCCCACCAGAAGCCTGCGGGAGTCGGGGGCCCCCAAGACTTTTGTAGAATCTTCACGGCTGAGGGGACGCTTTCGAGAATGGGACCCAAGCCCTATCCGGCAAGCGTCCGAGTTCCAAGGTGTCCCAGGGCCATTTTAGTGGACCACGCCCAAATCTGAAGAGCCGGCCGCCATTTTGAGAGTCCTGTGGCAGCCGCCTATTGTTGCATCGCAAGAGCGGGAGCAACTCAACTACATGGTGAGCGAGACGCTGTAGTCGCAAGAGCGGGCGGTAAACAGCTGAATGGTGGAAGAGGCACAGTGTAGCAAAAGCGGGCGGAATGGCAACTAAAAGGTAAAGGGGCGCCCCACTACAGCGTGTCTTCAGGTCAAACGGATTGTGGGACAAGGTCCAGAATAGAAGAGTCATCAAAAGGCAAAAAGTTCCGCCGGACCCCGGGAGCCGGCCGCCTATGTCGGGGGCGATCTCAGGCTACACCAGTGCTATAAGACTTGGGCAGGGGGTCGGAGCCAAGCGTCTTCTCCGAGTCCGTGCCATCACACCGCCCCTCGGGGGCCTCAGTCAAGCGGTTTAGGGAGGTACCATATCACATTGTTTTCAAATGCAGTCAGGTCCACAAACGGCCCTCACTTACTTTGAGAATAGTGAAGCTGCAGTAGGTGCAAATAAGCTTCAGACAGTGTTACAAGCGCTGCTCAGAACTCTGAACTATGGCACCCAACATCCAGAACTTATGCCATTTGAGAATGGCAGTGACATCGAAGCAACTCAGGGACCAAAACCATTAACGTACTTTCACGTATGAAAATCTTACTTGGGGAGGGGGCAGGAGCCAAGCGCCCCCTCCCAGTCCGCGCCATCACACCGTATGTTGAAAATCTGAAGCCATCGTTCTACAAACTCAACCAACCTTGGATGGAAAAATCTAGAAGAATGTACAAACTGAAAACCAGTTTTGGTCTGCATAGCATCAGCAGCAACGCTTGCTATCAGAGTGCATGAGTTTCATGCTCGATCGATTATGCTAGCCGGATCGGGCAACAAAAAGTATAAAATAGTTATGTAAATAGTTATTTAATAAAATGTTTTACCCTGTTACTTTGCTGGTGTGTTGTATATATTTTTAATATATGCATAGGGTTTGTCGTTATTTTGGGCGGGGTGGGTGACGGAGCCGAGCTGTCTTGCAGCCCTCATGGTGTGGAGCTCAGTTCATCTCACTATTTTCGTATTTCTCATGAAGGGTTGTTCCTAATGTTTCTATTTTAGCGAGGTCAAAAAGAGATCCAATTAGTGGCCTACTGATTTTGCTCGATTACTTTTATTTTTTTACACGATTTTTCACTATCTGCAAAGACTAAACAGAGTATTGCGACTTTGTGCTTGTTTGTAAATAGAGAATGAACCAAAGAGAATCAATTGTAAAACAGTAAATGCTTGGATAACAATCAATCAAATGGAGAGACAAGCAGGCACGACGGATTACAACGGGGGTAAAGGCCTGCGTTAACTACCCTTCACTATCTGCAAAGAGAGAGTACTACTAAGAGAAAAGAGGGGAGGGGGGCAGCGTTCAAAGCACATCAGCGTGCATAAACACAAAAAAGTTTTTACCTATCACGTACTTGACATTTGACAGCTTTTGATATTTGCTATTAAAAAACCATTGATATTCACAGAAAAAACCATAGGTTTTAGGCCATATATAGTTAGGAATTTGCATTTACAAAACCTTGAAAATTCACTGAAAAAACCATAGGTTATAGAGCATATATAGTTAGGAATTAGCATTTACAAAACCTTGAAATTCACTGAAAAAACCATAGGTTATAGACCATATATAGTTAGGAATTCGCATTTACAAAACCTTATTTTACTCACACAAAACCATTGAAATTCCATATATAGTTAGTTGCACTAACTATATATCGCGCACCCGCAATCCACTGCTGATGATGTCACATATTACATCATTCATGACATGGTCAGTGACATCACTGATGACATCACTGATGACATCTCAAATGACATCACTGATGACATCTCAAATCCATCACTGATGACATCACTGACATCTCATTTGACATTATTGATGACATCACTGATGATATCATTTATGTGATAATACAATGAACATCTTCAGACTGTAATATAACCTTAGATACACTCAGTGTAAACAGACACTCACAGACTGTCACACATCCATGGAGTTACTCACACACCTAGTCAGTCATGCAAAGAATCAATCACACCTCCATTTCCTCAACTATACAGTTATACAAACTGTACTTATTCAAACATATACAAACACATATTTACTCTCTTATACAATCCCTGATACAAGTTCACAATGATCCATACAGCCACTCACACATTCACTGGCTCTTATGCACAGTTATTTATATATGTCAACTCTCACATGTACTGTGTTTTACATATGTACTTACTTTGACATGTAGAACTGAGATATCCATTCACTCACCAATACACTCATGCACACAGTCAACCGCCCATACAGCTGTTTCCACATGCACTTTTGAAACCATACATCTAGTGAATCAACTGCTCACACAGCTATGCACAGAGTCATACACCTCCCAGCCACCCACACACACACTCAGTCTCCCATACAAATACTTGGGCAATCAATCAATAACCCATATAGTTACTCATATAGCTACTTATCAACACATGCAACAGTTTACAGAACAACAGACATAATGATGCACAAATTAAGACAGTTTAGTCACTAACCCATGCACTCTGTGAGACACATTTAATCACTCACTCGTACAGTCAGTCATGCACCTACTAAATCCTTCATCCAGACACTTATACATCCACTCATTCTTTAATATGTAAAACATATTTTAACTTTACAGAAACATACAGTCACTGGATGTTGTCATCAGTGATGTCATCAGTGATGTCATTTGAGATGTCATCAGTGATGTCATCAGTGATGTCACTGACCATGTCATGAATGATGTAATATGTGACATCATCAGCAGTGGATTGCGGGTGCGCGATATATAGTTAGTGCAACTAACTATATATGGAATTTCAATGGTTTTGTGTGAGTAAAATAAGGTTTTGTAAATGCGAATTCCTAACTATATATGGTCTATAACCTATGGTTTTTTCAGTGAATATATATATATATATATATATTATATATATATATATATATATATATATATATATATATATATATATATATATATATATTCACTTTAAAAACCATATGTTTCAGGCCTTATATAGTTAGGAATTGGCATTTATATGTATTTATATATACAAAATATATATTTTTACAAACTTATCCCACTTTCAGGCTGCCTAGCGCCATGCACCCACCCTTGCACCATAGTACAAACATGTGTGCGATGGTTATGTACTGAAAGGGTACCTTCCAGTACAAAATACTGAGCTCAAATATAAAAAATTATTCACTTCGTATGTGTACTAAACACTACAGCGCACTGGCAAAGTTTTAAATGTTTGGAGTACAAAAACAATTTGTCTTACTTTTCACCTGCTTCGAGGAGTTGTAATCTTTAACATAAAGCCCTGTGTTCAAATGTTAGTAGATAGCTTTAGGGTAGAAGCATATGAACTCCCATGTACCACCTTCGGTTTGCACTGGAAAGTAAATATTCATCAAGAGTTTGCACCAGTTTCTATATTTTTTTTACTTTGAATTGGTGCAAAGCTTTGATAAATATACTCCTGCGCCACTGATTTGTATGAGATTCCCTTGCAATATCAGTGTGTGGCCATGTGTGGTATGTAACTTACTCCAGGGCCTGGCTAGAGCAAATTTGAGAATGTTTTGTCTGCAGCGCCATTATAGTAGAGATGGTTCTAACTTTGGTGAACAGTAACAGGCTTATTCTTTGGTAAGTACGTTTTTTTATATTTGCTTGGGCCCCATTTACCCTGTTTCAATTTTTCCTTTATTTATTGCATTTTATAGAAGATATTCACCCTTTTCCTGCCACTCTCCTTTCCCCTTCAACATGTACTCCAGAAATGTATACTAATGTGCTCTGTGCAAAAAAGATGGGAGAGACCTAGTTGAAGAACTCAGCCCAGAACTTGGGGGGATATTACCAAGAAATGCGATCATTTTTCGCAAAGCGCGCTTAGCGCTCTTTTTTTTATCACTGGATTTCATCGCAGAGTTAACGCGTTATTATCAACGCTTATCTCCAAGGCTATAGAAAATCCAGCGATAGCAGCGAAACCCAGCATTAGCGCAAAAAAAACATAAATAAATTCTACACGCTAATTAAAATCTTGCTAATAGGCAGGTGAGGACTTAACCTTACAATCCACCCCCATTGACTAGAATGGCTAAGTCACGTTTTTAGCAGGTGTTAGAATCCAGCGATATTCGGGTTAGCGCAAATTTTTGTATCGCTTCTCGGTCATTGCTAATAGAGGGAAGCTGTGTTTGAGACTGTTTTCAGTCGCTTTAAGTTGGGAACGCCTTTTTTGCATGTCATTAGCGATATATATGGCTGACATGCAAAGCGGCACCAAAACGGTTGCTTTCGCCATAAAGCTGTCGCTAACAGCCGTTAGCGACAGCTTGCTAAAAGGGCGATAGGGCCCTTGCTAATATCCCCCTCATTTCTCAACAAAATAGGACTTTGCACAGTGATTGGAATCTACAGCCCCCACCCCCTTCCCCACACACCTGTAATCAGGATCAATGAATATTTAAATAGGCATTCTTTTAAGAAGTATTTGGACTCTTTCAACAACGTCATCAAAAAGGGCCTGATTACGATCTTGGCAGATAGGTTTAAGTGACAGCTATTCCATTCACCAAATTACAATTCCCTTCTATCTAGTGAAACTTGTAATACAGTGGACGGGATATCCGTCAGGTTTGTGACGAAGTACCCTGTCCCCGAGATCGTAATCCGGCCCTTAAGAGTTAATAGTCCACGCGGCTGCACCACATGGTTATGAAAGGCGATCAACTTTCAAATGACTGTGCTGGTTCACGCTGGCGCTATGCCTTGATAAATGAACCATAATCACAAAAGCATTGGAACGCAGACTGTGCTGACACCATCATGATGGGGTTGATGCAATCTGCAGTTGATTGATCGTATGCGGATTTACGGCAGCGCCCAGCTCCTCCTCTGGCACTACAGTGTCTCCACGCCGGCGCCGGCTATTGATAAATCTCCCGGCGGCAGCATTTCATAGCGCCCTTAAATTTATACAGCAATTTCATTCCACAAATCATCAATCTGTGCATGACATGAAAAAGCAACGCACTGCGTTACGCAGATGCCAGTAACGGAGGATTCACTCTATTTATCATTGGATTAGGCAGTTTTGAAATCCTCTTCGAAATTGTGAAAAGAGAGCAAAGGGCAAGCACTTGCGCCTATTAAAATCAATATCCTGATTTTGTAACAGAATAATATTAAGTCATTTACTTGAGGGGGGAAATCTGTATGGAAATAGAAGATGAACTCTTTTTAAAAATAAAATGTTTCAAGAGGTGGAAGAACTGAAGTTGCTCAATTAAAGATAGCGGGATGCCTTGTATTTTGCCTAGTCTTGTAATATATATTTAAGATACACAAGACCAGGGCTAAGATTTCCAAGTGATATTTACTAGGCTGAAATATGTTCAATGCAGTTCTCTATATTGCCTGAAATCACAGTTTGCGTTTTGTAGCTATGTTAAAAGACGGGGTAAATAGCATCATTCAAGCCTCAACACTGAAAAAATAAATTTCAATAGAAAACGTATTTAATCGTTGCTGGCATCACTCTTATTCTGTCAACAGCGCTCCTGGTCGAGGTATAAGCACATAATGTTCATTCGTCCATTTTCATGCTAGCCATGCTAGGCCCACGTGAGATAAAAGATGTAAGGGGTGTAAGCCCAGAGCTGCATTGTGCAAGGGAGAAAACATAGTGTAGAGTGATATTTCCTAAGGTTCACCAGCTACTGCTGACATCCCCTGCACTGATGCACAAACAGGCTGACTTGTGTGACGCATAGACTTGCAAACTGGTGCAGAAGTGAGTGTGCACCAGGCGCGCAGCACCCATTGGGCTCATGGGGCTTCAGCCCCCCCCCCGTCGTGTGTGTCAGCCCGGGCTGAAGCAGCTTTGCGGGCTGTCGACGACCGAATTGCAGCCGCACCCGAGTAATTAACAGGTCTTTAAAAGACCATTAAGACCACTTACTTGTAAATTAGGCTTTTGTTATGTTTTCACCCCTTCTTACAGCCACTCTGTCTATGGTTGTTTGAATTAGCTCCCTCCCGAAATATTTTTACCCCCCCCCAAAAAAAAATTTGGCTCTAGTTGCCCACCTGGTGTGCACTGTGTAGAATAGGATTTATACATCACCCTTCCAGTACAAATCCTGAAGTATATTTATCAAAGTGTTGAATCGTGTTAGAATTGGGGGTCTCTAGTTGGCACAGGTAGGTACTTGTGACAAATAGGGACCCTCTCCTCTAGTCAGGATAAGGGGATTACACTCCTAAAATAACCCCTGCTCACCCTCTTGGTAGCTTGACACAAGCAGCAAGGCTTTATCTCAGAGGCGTTGTAAGTTAAGCATTTGTGACAACATACAGTAACCCAGTGACAACCCTACAAATGGACACCAAACAAGGTTTATATAAAAATAAGTATATTTTATATAGAGTTACCACAAGACCAATAAACGACAAAAAGAATCCACAGTACTATTAGATTTCAGGAGTTCTGGTTAAAAGGCTTAATGCAAGTCTCTGAGCGAGTCCGTAGCCCGGTCTGGCTACTGCATTGTTGAAATAACACAGAGTCTAGCAAATCCAGCGGACCGCGTCGGTACAGGCCCACTCAAATGTCGACAGACTCAGTCACAGTACTTTTTACTTGAGGCGGCCGACACGGATGTGCGAGCCGGTTCCGGTGTTCATCGCGGTTCAGAAAAGAAAGCGTTGCAGGACGCTTTGTCCCTCGATGCGGTGCAGGCAGTGGCCCGTTGACAGAGTCAGTGGATCCAAGGAGTGCGTTGCAGGGCGAGACGGTGCTTCGATGCAGTGCTTGCAGCTTGCGGTGCAGCGACAGAGCCAGAGTTCGGGAGCTGGCGTTGATCAGTCTGGACAGCGGTGCAAGCGGGAGGTGCGTCGCAAAGCGTGCGAGGCGGTGCCCAACTCCGGTGCGTTCACAGGACTCGAAGTCCGCAGCAGTGACCGCATCGGTCAGACCAGTAAGAGTCGGTGTAGCGAGGCATTGCACGTCACGGTGTCCACCAGTCGAGGTGCATGCAACGGCTCTATGACGGCGTCAGGACAGAGTCGGTGAGCTCAGAGCTTGCGTTGTTCGAGGTGGACGTTGCTTGATGCGGTGCCTACAGGACACCGAGCTGGTCGTGAGAGTCGGTCACAGCTCCCTGCCTCTCTAGCCTGTAAAACAGCATTTCTAGCAGCAATTTGCAAAGGCTGGTGAAGTACACTGGTCCTGGGACTTCGGTCAGGGGGCAAACTCTCTTCCAAGCCCTTGGAGATCTTTTCACAAGTTGAACGTAAAGTCCACAAAGTTCTTTCTCCTCTCTTTGGCAGTCAGGCAACCACTGCAGGTCAATCCCCCAAGCAGCACTTCAGCTTGGGAAATGTCTCTCCTCAGTTTCTTCAGGTTCCTCTCCTCAGCAGAGATTTTGTCTTGTAAGTCCAGAAGTGATCTAATTTCTTGGGATCAGGGTCCAAATACTTATACCCCAAAATCCTTTGTTCTCTCAGGGGAGAGGGGCCTGTGCCCAGTAAAAACCAGTTCTGAAGCACTCTGTTTACCAGACTTCTCCTTTCCTTTCACAGCGCAGTGTAGGAACGTCAGGCGACCCACAGAAGGTGGAGCCAGCATTTGTGGAAGGCAAGTACAGCCCTGGAGCACTTGGTTGACAGTTTTCCTTCTCTTCTTTCAGTGTGCAGGGCAGAGACATCAGACACACCACAGGGGGTGGAGCCAGCACTGTGGGAGGGCAAGCATAGTTCTATTCAGGTCCCAGGTGCAACTCCTCCCTCCCATCTAGATGCAGATCTCTCTATTTACCACTGGGCCGACTCATTCTGTCTCCTGAATCCTCCGGCCCTGTCACTCAAACTCCAGACAAAGGAATACACAATGTTAAAACCCACTTTCCTAAAAGATATATTTTATCATTCTGCGTCCAGGCATACTAAACTCGAATTTCACCATGTTCTCTGAGTCAGTTAGGATTATAAAATGTAATAATTCTAACAGCCCATTCTGGCCTATGGAGAACAGGTAGCCTTGCAATAGTGAAAAACAAAAATGGCTGTAATTCACTATTAGGACATGCCGCACACATCAGGGCTTGTCCTACCTTAAACTTACAGTGCACCTACTATAGGGGTGGCTGATATGAAGAAAAGGGAAGGTTCAGGGGCTGGCGAGTGGGTTCACTTGCCCAGTCAGCATGACAGTACCAGACTGCACGCAGGCTCTGCAATAGCAGACCTTAGACACTTTTTACTAGGTCGCTTCTGTGGGTTGCACAACCAGTGCTGCAAGCCCACTAGCAGCATTTGGATTTACACGCCCTGGGCACACTCAGTGCACTGTACTATGGTCTGACAAGTAAACCAAATAGTCAATCATGAAATCACCAATTCATACATCAATTTACAATAGGGAGAGCATATGCACTTTAGCACTGAATAGCAGTGGTAAAGTGCCCAGAGTCATAAAATAGCGAACAACAGGTCAGAAAAAATATAGGAGGGAGGCAAAAAGCTCAGGGATGACCCTGCAAAAAGGGCCAAGTCCAACAAATCGCCCTTGCATCACTCAAGCGAGTGCAAGGGCGACGCAACAGTAAAGTCAGATTTATCAAGCCACGCAAGGCCACCTTGAGCTCCCGTGCATAGCTTGAGGAATTTGGAGGAAAATACGGCAAGGCAAATCACTGTCTTGCATTACTCTGCCCAAGAGAGGCATTCCATGGGTTGAGCATGGGTGTTCACACGCATCCACTAGTGGAAAGGGGCGACCACTCGGTCCCCCCGAACGTATGGTTGGGTGCCCCGATCCTCCCGGGAAACCATTTTGGGCGGGGGGCATGTCTCGGCTGGTATGCCCGAAGCGGCGTAGCCGGGGCACGCCTTTTCAAGCCCAAGAGGGGTTGTCCTAGACACCTACACCGATGGCCACGCCCAGTAGGCGTACCGGAGGAGGGTACACGCCCTCCCGAAGAAGAATAAATAGAGTGGGAATCCGAAGAAGCGTCCTCTTGTTTCTGTGCTCTGAAGGCTGTACCCACTCGTTGCTCGTGAGCCCTCGACGGAACAAGGAGCAATTTTGAGAACTTGTAATTCTTGTGTTTCTCTTTCAGCGACTTTAAGGCGAAGAATCCAGGATCGTGTTGACCGACTCGGAGCAGATAATCGAAACCATGTCTGGCAAAAAGGCAGGAAAGGGTTCCGAGACAGATAAGGTGCTACGCATGTTGGTGAACCAAATAGCGGGCATGGAACGGAAAGTCGGACAAGTCCCAGCACTCGGTCGAGATTTGGCGGACGTCAAAAAGCAACTGGCTGCAATGAACAAACCTGGTAACCCTAAGAAGGTAATAGGCCCGGCCTTGCCGGGAATCGTCCCCGAGGGTAGAGGGAAACGGGTCAAGAGGAGGGCGGTTGCTGGGGAGGTTCCGGTCCCTGAGGTGCCCCCGGTCACCCCTGTCACACCAGCTAATGACCCGGTACCAATCCCAGACGCGGGTCAAGCGATCCCGGTTGTGATTACACCCGCTAACGATGAGGATATGCCTCCTGAATTGGCCACCCAGTTGGCCGCATGGCTCAATAAAAAGGCAGGGGGTGCTACGGCGCCCGGAGACACGGCCGAAGAGGCCAAGTTACTAATCCAGCAGTTGTGGCAGTCACGTGATGCCGCGAAGGCGAATCTTCCTCTTGTTTCCCCACAGGTGACACCGGAAGGACCGGCAGCTGGTCTCGAGAAAACGGCGGGAACAATGACCGAACCAGGTAAGCTCGCTTTGCCATTAGCGGGGGAGTGCTCATTACCCTCAAGGCGGGAGAGGGTGGCACAACATATCCCGATTGCCACGAAAGAATTGATATGGGCAGACAAGTATGTCAATATGTTTTCGTTATTAACTGACCATCGCGAGATGGAATATTCTAAAACACAGAAAGATTTGTGGCACCCGAGCGTCTGGCGCGCCAAGATGGCGGAGTTCAGGGTGGAGGAGACAATAACGAATTGGGCGAAGGCCTTTGCATGTTTACTGCGATTATGGGTGAACGTAAGCCCGAGGTATTGACTGAACTGTCTTGTTATTAAACTCGTATAATGGATTTTTATGAAATGTATGAAGGGGAGGAATGGAAAGGTTACGACATGAAATTCCGTAAAGCGAAAGAGTATGATTCCTCTCTGACATGGGACTGCCTCGACTCAATTTCTTGGCATAAGCAGCTCCTGCCTGGGACGGCAGGGACCTCCTCGCCAGGCAGGAGTGGGTCGGGGGTTTCCCGCCAAAGGCCCGCGGTGCCCTTTCGAGCAGGCGCCGATGGCGATCACCAGCCGAAAACCGGCGGGAATGGTGGAAAGCGGGGGGTCTGTTGGGGCTTCAATCGAGGCAACTGTAACAGACCGCAAGGAACATGTAGGTTCAAGCATGTGTGTGCGGGCTGTGGGAATTCCTCACACCCGGAGAGTTCATGTAGATCGAAAAATAATAGGGGGGGAGGAAAGGGAGGGTCCAAGCAGGAGTGAGGCTGATCGTTGTGACCAATTGCCTACACCCGTTGATCTCATGGCTATGACTCCTTGGTTAAACAAATACCCTGATCATTTCTCCGCTGGGGTGTTGAGGAAGGGATTCTTATACGGCTTCCACATTCCGGCGGGGGATTTTCGAGGGGAACTTTTTTGTAAAAACCAGTTATCAGCGCAACATAATCCAGGTGTGGTAGAGAGAAAAATTGCAAAAGAAGTGAGTCTAGGGCGAGTGGCAGGGCCTTTTCAGCGCCCGCCAGTGGAGGATTTGATCTGTTCCCCATTAGGGGTGGTCCCGAAGAAGGACCCGGGGGAGTTTAGGCTGATCCATAACCTGTCTGCTCCAAGGGGTTTTTCGGTGAACGATGCTATTGACCCAGAAGTTTGTTCGGTGCGGTACGCATCATTCGATGATGCCGTCGCCATGTTAAATCGCCTGGGCCCCGGGGCGCTGATGGCGAAATCAGATATCGAATCAGCGTACCGGTTGCTCCCGGTACACCCACAGGATCAGCGTTTGCTAGGTTTTGCATTCCAAGGGAGTTATTACATGGATAAATGCATGCCGATGGGTTGCTCCATTTCTTGTGCCTATTTTGAAAGATTCAGCTGCTTTTTAGAGTGGGCATTCACCGAGGCCACAGGGCATAGGTATGTTATGCATTATCTAGATGACTTTCTCTTCTTGGGAGCAGCCGGCGACACGAAATGTGCGCAGGCGCTACAGGACTTTTGCATCCTCATGAGGGAGTTTGGAGTCCCATTTGCACCTGGTAAGACGGTTGGACCATCTACTTCACTGGAGTTTCTGGGAATTGAGCTCGATTCTGTGGAGGGATGTTTCCGTTTGCCGGTCGGAAAGGTAGCTAAATTTAGGGCTTCCCTGGAACTTTGCCTTAGTAAGGAGAAAGTGACCCTGCACCAGTTACAGCAAACAGTGGGTCAGCTTAACTTTGCCTTGAGAGTTATACCAATGGCCCGTCCCTTTTCACGCTCTATTGCACAAGCTATGGTTGGTCTCAAAGAAGGACACCACCGCACGAGACTGTCTGCAGAGGTTCGCCAGGATATGCGCATTTGGTTGGCATTTCTGGCGGACTTCAACGGTTGAGTAGTGTGGAACAAACCGCCAGCGTCTTCGGACGAGCTAGGTTTGTGGACTGACTCGGCGGGGAGCGTGGGATTTGGCGCCATCTTTGGTAACCGATGGTCGGCGCAAACATGGCCGGCGTGGTGGCACTCCTGCGGTCTCACAAGTAACATTGGGTTCCTGGAGCTATTCCCTATTTTTGTTGCCCTGATGGCATGGCCGGACGATTTCAGAGACCGCTCTGTGGTATTTTGGTCTGATAATATGACTGTTGTCGAATGCATTAACAAACAGGCAGCACGCTGCAAATTGATCTTGAGATTGTTGAAGGAAGTTGTGCTGCTTTGCATGAGACTGAATGTACAGTTCAGGGCGAAACATGTGCCGGGCGTACTGAATCATGCAGCTGATGCACTCTCTCGTTCACATATGCAGGCGTTCAGGGGTTAGCTACCTACAGCGGACCTAGTGGCGGCACCATTCCCTGAAGCGCTTTGGCTAATCGGTGCCCCGGATTACAAGACCTCGTGGCAGCAAGCTTAGCCCCTAGGACGAGGAAAGCATACAAAGGAGCGTTTCGTTCCTATTGCACATTTTTGGGTCCGACAGGGAGTCAGAACTGGGGTCAGGAGGAGTCCTTCCTGGGGTTCCTGGTAGCTCTACACCGAGAAGGCCGATCAGCGGCAACGGCCAATAGGCACAGGGCGGCCATTTCATTTATGGCGCAGGTGCATGGCATAAAAGACCCAAGTTCCTTTTTGGCGAGAAAAGCCCTTCATGGCTGGCAGCGCCTTGAGGGTCGCAAGCAAGATGCGAGGCGCCCGATTGGCTTAGAAAGGTTGTCCCTAGTCATGGCGAAACTAGTCGAGACATGCTCCTCCCAATTCGAGGCGGTTTTGTTCCGGGCAGCTTTCGCGTTAGCGTTCCATGGGGCGATGCGGGTGAGCGAACTAGTCGCTAGGAATAAAAAAGACGTTGAGGGAGGCCTGTGCATGAATCACGTCCTAATTAGGGGTGATTCGATGTTAGTCACAATAGCCAAGTCCAAGACCGACCAGGGGGCTACGGGAAACAGTGTTATTGTGCAGCGCATGCGAGGGTCCCCCACGTGCCCGATAATGTGTATAGAGGAATACTTGGCACTGAGGGCTGCTACGTGGGGGGGAGTTTGCTGAGGCACAGGGATGGCACCCCACTGACGAGGTTTCAGTTTCAGAGGGTGCTGGCACTGACAATCGCTGCCGCAGGCATGGACCCGAGCGATTTTGGGACCCACTCCTTTAGGATAGGGGCGGCTACTGAGGCTACAGCCAGGGGTCAGAGTGCGGATGAAGTGAAACAGTTGGGACGATGGTCCTCGAATTGCTTCAAAAGGTATGTGCGATTGCACATGTTGTAAGTCAATTGACATGCACTCACGCTTCTTGTCTTTTGTTTGAATTACAGTTACGCGAGCATGTCATGCGGGGCGGAATTTGCAGTCGACCCAGTACCAGGAGACCAGCGGTCATGGATCACCGTCTGAGGAGAGAGTGGTGTGGGTCGTGGGCCACTCATACGTGAGGCGCGCCGGGGACGTATTCAAAGCAGGTGACGCGGCTCGCGCAGCTGGGGAATACGGGTATAGAGTGGGCTTCCATGGGAAGGGCGGGCTCTGTATTGACCAATTCGAATCTTTTGTTGAGGGTCTCTTAGGGCGGCAAAGGTCACCGCCATCTGTAGTCATAGTACGCCTGGGGGGCAATGACTTGGTGACACTGGGTAGACGAGTATTGTTTGAGCAAGTTTTGTCTGCCGTTAGCTGGTTGACAAAAAGAATCCCGGGGTGCACGATTGCCTGGTCCCACATGATTCCCAGGAAAGTATGGCGGGGGGGCCTTTCGGTGTCAGCACTGAACCATTCGGTGAAGAAGGTTCACAATAAAATTGGTAGATTGTTTCGCTCTGCGCAGTTGCATAGTATTCCTCATGGGTGTATTCGGGGTGATCACATGTATCTGAATGATGGGGTTCACCTGTCCCGGGAGGGGAATGTTTTACTCATAGGAGACTTCATAGCATGGCTAAGGGGTTTGAGGAAGCATGACCTTTGGGAGGAGTTTGGGGGGGCCGGATAGCCGGTCAACTATCCGGCCTGTGGCGGTAAGGTTATGATCGGTGAGCAGTAATTTCAAGGTCCCTAGAGGGGGGCGCCACCCACTATGGATGGGAGCGCCTGGGGGAGGCGGCCATTGGCCCCTCCCACAGGGAGGCGGCACCCACTAAGGATGGGTCGCCTAAGGGTAGACGGCCATAGGCCCCTTCCAGGGGAGGAGGCGGCTATATGCCCCTCCTACTAATTTCCCGGGGCCCGGATATCCGCGACGGCGGATAGAGAGTGTGGGGATGGGGGGGGAGTCTACGCTGTCCTTCCTACAGATACCTCACACGGGAGCTCGGACGACCTTTAAGATGGCATCGAGCGGAAAGGGAGACCCCCAACAAGACAAGGGAAATTACAGTTGGCAATGAGGGTACAGTCCTCTGCGCATGCGCCACTCACACCGTGAGGGCGAGAGTTTTGGTAGTAGGGATATGACACCGGTTAAGACCTTGCCGTTGGCCCTTAATGCTAGGATGTACAATTTTAATTTAGAATGTATGCATTTGCAGGATGTTAGACTCGGCTAGGAAACCTTTGTATTAGAGATTTGTTAAGGTTAGCCAAAGAACATGTCTTCATCGAAATGTAATAAATGTAAAATTGTACATGATTATGAAACTTTTATTTAATGTTTTAAATTTTGTTTCATATTTTAATAAATACGGCCGGGAGGGTGACTCCCTCCCGCCTTCCAAAAGTTCAGAACTGTGTCCGACTTCCCATCCTTGGGGATTGTGTTGGGAGGGGGTGACGGGCATCCCGGCCATATGGAAAGGGGCGACCACTCGGTTCCCCCGAACGTATGGTTGAGTGCCCCGATCCTCCCGGGAAACCATTTTGGGCGGGGGGCGTGTCTCGGCTGGTATGCCCAAAGCGGCGTAGCCGGGGCGCGCCTTTTCCTGCCCAAGAGGGGTTGTCCTAGACACCTACACCGATGGCCACGCCCAGTTGGCGTACCGGAGGAGGGTACACGCCCTCCCGAAGAAGAATAAATAGAGCGGGAATCCTAAGAAGCGTCCTCTTGTTCATGTGCTCTGAATTCTGCACCCACTCATTGCTCGTGAGCCCTCGACGGAACAAGGAGCAATTTTGACCCACCCACCAGCCCCTTATGGCAATGTTTGTTTTGCAATAAAGTTTTGCTGTGATAGGCCCCTTTTTTCCTCTGTATAAAAGTAAATGAATGTTTAGGTTGAGGATGTGCCTTCTGTCTGTAGGATTCTGTTTTTCTTTTAGGAGTAAACAGTCTTGATACAATTAGACATGCTGATATTTTTCCTTAGTAGGTGAACAACTGTCGTATTTATTTTTTGGTCGGGCGGTAAGGTCATGATCGGTGAGCAGTAATAACAAGGTCCCTAGAGGGGGGCGCCGCCCACTATGGATGGGAGCGCCCGGGGGGAGGCGGCCATTGGCCCCTCCCACAGGGAGGCGGCACCCACTAAGGATGGGTCGCCTAAGGGGAGACGGCCATAGGCCCCTTCCAGGGGAGGAGGCGGCTATATGCCCCTCCTACTAATTTCCCGGGGCCCGGATATCCACGACGGCGGATAGAGAGTGTGGGGATGGGGGGGGAGTCTACGCTGTCCTTCCTACAGATACCTCACACGGGAACTCGGACGACCTTTAAGATGGCGTCGAGCGGAAAGGGGGGCCCCCAACAAGACATGGGAAATTACAGTTGGCAATGAGGGTACAGTCCTCTGCGCATGCGCCACTCACACCGTGAGGGCGAGAGTTTTGGTAGTAGGGATCTGACACCGGTTAAGACCTTGCCGTTGGCCCTTAATGCTAGGATGTACAATTTTAATTTAGAATGTATGCATTTGCAGGATGTTAAACTCGGCTAGGAAACCTTTGTATTAGAGATTTGTTAAGGTTAGCCAAAGAACATGTCTTCATCGAAATGTAATAAATGTAAAATTGTACATGATTATGAAACTTGTATTTAATGTTTTAAATTTTGTTTCATATTTTAATAAATACGGCCGGGAGGGTGACTCCCTCCCGCCTTCCAAAAGTTCAGAACTGCGTCCGACTTCCCATCCTTGGGGATTGTGTTGGGAGGGGGTGACTGGCATCCCGGCCATATGCATTTTTGCACATTTCTACAATTACCAGTAATGGTAGACCTGTAAATGCATCAAAATGCTGCGCCTCCCCAGGGGAAGGGGTAACGAGGAGAAATATCTTTATTCCTCCTTGTTTTTTCTTCTTTCTATGTGTTCTGAATTCTGCAGCACTCATAAAACAAGAAAAATGCCTCTCAGGATTGCTTTTGTGCAGGAAGGTATACCTTTGTGCGCAAAATCAATTGTGCTTACAATGCAGAAAGCCAAAAGTGCATCTATCCAAGGAAAGGAAGGGATTGCGTGACACGATGTTAAATACTGTGCATTTCTGCCATTTCTCTTTCATGCAGAACAAAGCAGCACAGTGGCTTCTTGTGCTACGCTGCATAAAAGTAAGAGAAAGATGCTCCTGATGTCTCCACAAACTCAGAATGGCCTCACACATTAGATGAGAGCTCTGCACTGCTTCACATGTGCAATATGTTGATTGTTTGAGAGGTAAACACATTTCAACTTGTCTTCCTTGATTCCAGTAAGTATTACTGTTAGATCTGTCATCCTTAGGGTTGTCTTCCCCAAACCTTTTGCCTGCTTACCTCCATTGTTTGCCATATCTCTTTGCTGGCCTTAGGATCAGTGCTAAAATGCATGTGCTGTGACATGGTAATGTTTGTGTATACACAATTGGCATATTTAGTTTAGTAAGTTCATTGTAGAGAAGTATAACATATACCTGAGGCTTGTAATCTAAATGCTAGAAGCTAGAATCCAGCTCCTGGTTGTTGTTGATGCCTCCTGGTCCACGTGGCTATAGAGTCAAGCTTCATCTCTTCACACCTGAATCACCCGACATCAGTAGGCATTCGCCTATCATGCCCCTGGTGACTGGCAAATGACCCAGACTCTGTCCCCTCTGGTTTCAGGTTCTTTCACGGAACACTCGTGGAGTGTAGGCCAACAATCTTCAGTGAAAATGCTGCTCGGGGTCTGGGCTACAAGTAATCCAAAGCAGAGCCTCAAGGATTGCCAAGAAGCATATATGCTTGCAAATGTGCACGGTGTCCAGGGTTTCCAGTTCCACAGTACTCACAAGGGCTGCGGGTCTTAGCTTTGCTGGGGACTCAGGTCAACCTCGGAGAAGTCTGGAAATCTACCTTGTGCGCTGCAATTACTTTGGAGTCCATTGGGAGCTTTGGAGATGCAGACCGGTCAGATGCGTTGTTGGTGCCTGCCAAGCAGGGGAGTAACTCCTTTACTCCAAGGGAATTTCTTCAGTCATCCAGCATCGTGCAGATCGACGAAGTTCCAGGATTCAGTATCAGAGTTTCATCCAGGTGTTATCTAAAGTCCTGTGTCAGGGGTTCCTTTCTTATACCCAAGGAAGGGCTTGGACATACTCTGGGGCCCACCTGTGGAAGGGTCTGGAAAGAGGGGTGACTAAACTCATTTCCATTGTCCAGTTTCACTCCAGAGCAGGGGCTCGTAGCCCCTGCAACCGGTTTGAACTGGGCCATGCACAGGGACACCAAATGTGCCCCCAGAGCAGACTTCAAAGAACTCACAGAGTACACCCACCCAGCCCCAATACACTAAAGCCTGTCTGGGTGGTGGTGACCCCTCCCTTTGTCAGAGAACCTATTGTCCAGGCCTCCCCTGCCAGGTTATCATCCAGCAGCAGGAGGCCAGACTTGTGTCTGTGGCTGCAGCATCCATTTTGTGATGCCAGGGCTCTTTTAAACTTGTACCGGTTATACCGGTTTGGACATGTCTCTCCCTCTAGAAGGATGGAATTCTACCTGCGCCACCAGAACTGGCGGGGGTAGGATTCTATAGGGTTTGACACCAAACACAACATGTTTCCAACGTTAGCATTTACTGCGAGGTCATAATGCACTTAAGAGTATATGGTCTGGCTGTATCACAGAACAGCCCCAGAAAATAGATTCTGAAGGCTGCAGAGGGGCCCTGCTCATGCATGGGCACTCACTCACACAAAACCCAGCACCCTGCCTTCAGGATTGATAATGTCTGCCATAGGGGTGACTGATACGTTTATATGTGTAGTGATATGAGGTAGATATAGGGAACATATATCTAAGTAAGAGGTGCTTACACCACCTTAAAAAGGCTGAAGTAGCAGACCTGTGGTGTTATTTTGGAAGATTTCCAGGGGAGACATAAGACATGCTTTAGCCCCTGGTAGGCATCTGGGGTACCTATGCCCTTGGTACCATGTACTAGGGACTCATAAGGGTACCCCAGTAACCAAACTGGAGTGTACCTAGAGTACTTGGAATCCTTTTCGAGAGGAAGCAGATAGTCTGGAGACCATCAAAACACCAGGAAAAAAGTGGGAGCAACCATGTAGTCAGATTCCACCTTCCTGCAGTAAAGTTGGATTAAACATAACTATTTTAGAAATGGCACTTTAAGAAGGGGGTCATTTCTCTGCTCTCACTGCTCTGGTGCCTGCTGCCTACCGCCAATACACAGCTGAGGTAGGGGACAGCTACATTTTGTGCATTACCTCTAGACAGTCACAAACACAAGAAGGGTGTGAGTGACAGAGAACTCATCTGCATTAATCTACATTCCGATAGTTCCTCCTGCACAGTAAGAGAGAGGGGGAGCTGACACCCACACCTGATTAGGCAATGCCCTGTTTCCCATACAAAGGGCTGATTACCCCTACTGATAGTTTGGAGCAAGGGTTGGAAAGAACGTATCTGTGTGCACTTCTAAGACCCTTGTTTGAAGTTACCCCCACTTCAAAGGCACAACTGGACATACGTACTGAGGCTCTGACCCTACCAAGATAGTACAGTACTGGACCTGTGAATAACTTTACCAGGAGTAATGACTGCTTTGCTGCAAGGTTTGCCACTCTGCTTGACTGCTGCACTAGAAGAACTGCTTTTCTGCTTTGCTGTGCTGCCTTGCTGCCTGCTGATCTCTACCCTGCTGAGGACAAGAGGTGGACCCTTCTCACTTGAACCCAGAGTGACTCCTAGGGCTTGCTGGCCTGCCCCTGTTCTAAAGTCTTAGGGCTATAAAAACATCCCTCACCCTGCAACAGCACGTGGACTCTGCCATCTGTGAGTTCTGCCTTGCCAAGTGGTGCCAATCCAGTCCTTCAAAGGGAGCTTCTTTTGTGCAGAACTATCAAAATCAATGGGTTGATGACTGAGCCGATTGGAACCGACACAATGGCCTTCGACGCAGATGCATAACTCCGGTTCTACCTATTGGATTTTTGTCATTTTGATTATGTTTTACACATAAAAATATAATCTGTTTTTCTAACCCTGTGTGTAGTATTCTGGTGGTGTTTTAATTGTGTTACTATGTGTGTGTTGCACAAATACTTTACACATTGCCTCTTTAGACAAGCCTGACTGCTCTGTGGCAAGATACCAGAGGGTGAGTACAGGTTATCTTTTAGTGTGCATCTAGCTGACTAGAGTGATGGTTCCTGCTTGTACAGGGTGCATACTCTTATAACCAGAACCCCCTTTTCTAACAGTTCTTTTTTTAAGCTAAGCCTGGGTTCGCAATCGTAGTAGCTAAACTGAGCTGCACAAAACCATTTAATTAGAAAAGGGCACTTTTCCAGTGAAAAACAACTTGAGTTCTGGATTGTAAATAACATGCAGGCCTTTAAATGCTATGTGGTAGGCTAGGCCTTGCAGCCCATCAATGCTTTGCTGGTCTGAAGGCCATATGCTTCAGGATTGGTTGCTCATGGAGGGTACAATGCATGGTGTGGTTCGGTACCAAGCCTTTGGTTCACCCCGGTGTGTATAACACCTCCAAAGATGAAACAGCTGTTTAGCTGAGGTGGCCTTTTCTCCTTTCAACTTTTAAGGGACTATGGATCCTGTGTCGGATATGTGAAACCACAACAATCTGATTATCTGGATGCAAAAATGGGGTAAATCTTGCAGCTGCCATTACACAACATGGGTACTTGGTTGCCGTATCTTAACGGGAAATCTGAAAAAGCATATAAGTAGAGAGGGTGCACATATACTGACAGCTCAGACTAAGCCGCGGCAGAGTTGACAGAGTTCTGCTACGCGGAACTCCGCGAAGAGCAAAAAAACCTCTGCTGCGCTACGCAGAGCTCTGCTAGCGGCGGAGTGTGTTGAATAAATACTGTTTGTGGTGGTTTTCTGTGCCAGGTGCTTATCTGCACTGTGCACTCATCACAAACAGCACCATGCACATCATAAGCGGGTGCTGCTTCCTTTCTGGCACTCAGGTAGATTTTTACTCAAGCAGTAGCTTTCTCAACGCAAGCAGACAATTTCTCAATGCGAGCGGTCGCGAGCATACGCGACCACATGCAATGAGAAATCTGACCGCCTGCATTGAGAAATTTTGCTGTGAGATTGATTTTCCATACCCGCACTCACCAACTTGTTGTTGACAATCGCGAACAAGGAAAAATCTCTTCGGGAAGTGGATTTTCCTTGCTCGCAAACTTGACATTGACAAACATGAGCGACTGAAACTCAAGTACCTCAGCGGTATGCAAAGTGCAGAAATCTCCTCAAACTCTGCAAGCGTAGCGGAGTTCACTGCCCAGACTTAGCTCAGATCAATGTGTGGGAATCCCTTCCATAGTTAAATTTTAAAATATGATAACTTTGCAGTAGGGTCTGCTGATCCTTTACAGTTCTCAATGCAACCAGCCCCGAGTTGTACAGCTCCCGGCAGGGGCTCACCGATCGCTAACATTAAAGATATTCTCACAACCCTAGTGTGCAATAAACCACTTCTAAGTGGGGCACTGCTTTATTCTACTTTATTTAACAAGCTGCAATGCCTCAGAATCCTCAGTTAAGATCTGAGAATAAACATCCATGCCCTATAAAGGTCCTTATAACATACATGTTTGTGTGGCACTGTATTACAACTATAACATGGACACATGCAGAGGTATCCACTGGTGTATAATCTATTGCCAATAGAAGCTTCATTCCTTCTCTCAGAGTTTTTGCAACACGCTTTGGAAATATGGCACAACCTACTTTGAAACATGCCTCTGCAATTCACATCAGGTGTGCTCAGCCTTTACCTTGTTTAACATAGAGTAATACTTGCATCCCAAACTTGATTTGTAAATGTTGTACCATATAACTTTCAATATACACAACCACACTTGCCATAAGGGCTAGTACAATTTTCATGCTATGAATACAAATGTGTACACACAGTGACTCTATGCTGTATATGACTATGGTGTTATCAGTGATGTCATCAATGCTATCCTTTAACATGTCATCAGTTATTGAGTGGGACATATGGACAATTTAACGGATTGCCAAGCTATTACTTGTCAGCAATAGTCTGCCAATGATACACTATACCTTATATTTGGCAAGCATACAATCTGATCTCTGTGTAATGTCACAAATAAAGACAAGTAAAAACAATTATGTCATGAGTGATGTAATATGCAATGTGAGAAGCAGTGCATGGTGGGGGTGGAAGTTATTGTTAGCTCAGTAAACAATAACGTGTGAATTTCTAAATAGTTTCACTCTCATCACATGGGTCAATATCTATGGTACACCCTTGACTTGCTTCTTACTCTTACTCCTCACATCAATTAGGTGGCAAAAGAAGGAAACAATCACCTCATGTCACTTGATGAAACCAAGTCACCCATCCATGTATTGGTTACCATCAGATTAAACTTTGCAAATGCCATTGTAGCTGGTTTCTCCAAAACATCCATCACTCTTCCAAAAGCTGTGCTCCACCCTGTGACCAGGATCATTTAGTTTGCTAATAAATGTGACCATATCACAACTATATTGCACAACCTTCTCATGCTTCCCATCATGTAGGCTTACCGTTTAGGCAATCCATGAAAATATGGATTCAAGAGTTCTCAGAAGCTGTGATACCCATCTTCTTGAACTAAACAGATTCTGAAGTTCCAACAGCACTTTAGAAAAATGGGTATAGGGTAATAATTGACTGCACCTAATCCAATATCGTTGGTCTAGTAACTTTCTAGTAAGAACTTTGTGGGTGCCAGGAACCTGAAGTCATATACCCCTAGACTTCCAAGGGCAACGCCCAAACTTCACAACAACACACAATAGTTCAGCACTCCCAATAACGTTCAAAAGAGTATACAGATTAATAATTTGAAGATTCCATTCAGTAGAACTTTAAATGTTTCTTTTTATTCAGATTTCTTCTTTAAAATGTAGCCAACGCGTTTCGTCCAGAGGACTTCTCCAGGGCTACAACATAAATATACAAAAATACATACATTATACAAAAACTATATCTATATACTTACAATAAAAACCACAAATCCTAATACATCATCCGTATATACAAAAATTGTACTTTTGCATTTTAACAGATTCCAATGCATATTTCGCCTACAGATGGAATTATCCTAGCCATGAATATTCATGCACATTATGATATACCAATTGCGCTTGTACCAAAACTGTATAGAAGGGATACTAAATTTGCCCACAGAATTTGCACAGAATCACATATTTTTGTAGAATTAACCTGATATTCTTGAAATTGAGAGAGAATGCGAGATGTTAAAATAACACAAATCATGTATATAAGGAAAAAATGATCATGGATATTTTATGAATAAACCCCTAGACATTTCAAAAAACATAAATAACATAAACACCATATGTACTTCAACCTCAAAAAGCATAAATAACGTGTGTAGTTCAACCCTGACTAGAGAGAAACTAATTGTAAATAGTCAATAAGGCATCTTACCGAAAAGAACGGAGACTATATGATGTATGGTCAAACATACAGGGTATTAGTCCTATTAGTCCTATGAGATGGTTTCAATGGATTTCGTAATGATAGTATGGGTCCTACACGGTGATTCCAAAATATTTCATGGCGATCACGAATGAAAAGAGGTAAAGTGCATACCTTATAAAGAAAGGGCACAAGATAGTCACTTGTTTCACGGTGTAGAGTGCATCTTCAAATGATGTGGACAGTAGTGTGACGTGGATGTCGGAATACACATCCAAAAGTGATGGTCCCAGTACCCTTATAAAAGGAAAATAAAACATTATAATAGTGGTGTAAGGAAAAAATCGGCTCTATATGCTGACTGTATAATGACAGCTAAAATTGAGCATCAAAAGACATAACACACCAGAAATATAGTGTGATCATAAGCTCTGGCAAAAGGACGATCAGAATTGGGCCGTAGCCTAAGAGTCAAATAACCAGAGACGATATCAGACACAAATGAACATTCGACCGGAATGTAACAAACTAATATGTAAAGGGACCATTCGTGAGCGGTACCATCAATCCTATGGGACTATAAAGATTATGTGAGACATTATTAAGAGAATATAGTGTAATTATTTTAAAAGGTGATCATGTCCCCGGTAGCCAGAGTAAATAACCCTCAAATTATTTGCAAGCTAAAAAACAAACAGCTCAAGAGAGCTGAGTAAGATAGTTATGCATCCCTATAGCGAGCCACAGGGAGAGACTAACCGTAAAGCCAGCGTACCCCCTTTAGCACTTACTTCTTTTTAGGTCAAGCGTAGCCTCGGTCTGCATGCCGGCATGTAAATCAGGAACGTGAATCTAGGTAGCAAGGTACCAGTTTAAATAGCCCGCACAATTGAGAACAGCTGCATCTGACCTGAAAGGCGCGGAAGGAACGCCCAGCTTTACAAGCGCCATCTTATAATGGTGAAAATGCTATAGCGTGAAATATTTTACGTCCGCAAGCGTTGGCATAACATTTATGTATTTAACCAGAGTGTGACAATGTATAAAATAAAATGCAACATGTATTGCATATATTTCAAACATGGCAAGTTTCATAATAATCCGCGGTCGTCATCTATTTAGGGCTCAACAATATATAACACACATTAAACATAAAAGGCATGGACATGACATTTATTTATTCAATTGAGGTGTAAAATTACACTAAATGGGATGCAGCATATAATGCTTATATTCTGAATACGTCCAGTAACGCGAACTTATGCGGTCGCCATCTTAGAACGGCTAGAAATATACTACAAATCCATAGGGAGATGTGTAACTTTGTCCTAAAAGAAGGACACGGACTATGTACAGTTCCCAATTGTTATAATCCTGTTAGTCGAATAACTATCGTGTTTTTAGGAGCATGGTACCTAGACATAATGTGTGTATTGACGTCGCGCAGATCAAAGAACAGGTTGATCATACGTATAATACCAGCATTAATTTATTCAAATGAAGTGTGGGAATAGATAGAATGGAATGCAGCATATAGTGCTTATATTCCGAGTGAGTCCAATAACGCGAACTTTGAACGACTAGATAATATACTGCAAATCCATGAAGAGATGCATAACACCGTCATAAAGGAAGAACACGGACTGTGTACGAATCCTAATTATTATAATCTTGTTAGACGAATAAACATCGTATATTAGGAGCATGGTAGCCAGACATAACATGTGTATTGACATTGCGCAAATTGAAAGACAGGCTTTTGGTTATACGTATAATGCCAGCATTGTAAGGGAAGTCACATCTTTGGGTTCACAGATACTATTCTTCGATCATACATCTTTGTGTTAACACATGCTTCCTTAGATCATACAGGGAATGTGCTGACAGATTGTTCAAAAGATAGCTATTTTTACAGAAAATTATAAAACTCATTGTTGATATTTAAACCATGTGTGATACTGCGAAGGCGGCTGATCCAGCCAGACTCAACCTGTCGAAGAATCTTTAGTCTGTCCCCACCTCTTGCTGGTGGTTTTGCATGTTCATTCCCATGAAACCATATTTTATTTTCAGCGGGATGATCTTCATGAATATGTACAGAGACAGGGTACCTTTCATATTTATTTCTTATTGCCCTCACAAGTTCTTGTATGCAGATTTTTAGACTTCTGGTGCTACTACCTATATATATTCTATTGCAGGCACACCCAATGATGTATATGGTGTGGGTGGATTTGCAGTTTATAAAGTATTTTACGCAATATTCTTTTTCAGTATTGTATTTAAACTTCAGTTTTCTGTTTAGGCCAAAGGGGCACATGTTACATGTCCCAACCGTAAAAAAGCCATCGGGCTTGTCTGGCCACCAGGTCACCAGGCTTTCTTTTACATCCTGTACATAGCTAGGGCATAGCATATTTTAAATGGCTGTTCCCTTTCTGTAGACTATTTTTGGTTTGATCGAGATAGTGCCTGCCGGTAGCTTAGCAGATTGCAATAAATGCCAGTTTCGGCGAAGAATGTTATAGACATGATGACTCTGCACATTGTATTGGGTTATGAAAGGTACACTTTCCATTGTTTTAGATGACTTGTCCTTTGATTTTTGAACCAGAGTGCTTTGCCTGTCCACTCTTTGTATTTTTTTCTCAGCTCTTAATACATTTTCTTTGGAATAATCTCTTTACGAGAAGTTATTTTTTATTTGATTTACATTGTCCTTAAATGATTCGTCCAGGCTGCAATTGCGCCTGGCACGGACCTTTTTTCCATATGGAATAGCGTTGATGGTACTTGCTGGATGTGCGCTCTCCGCGTGTAATATACTATTACTTGACGTAGGTTTTCATTGTGGAACAATCTAAGATCAAGAAAATCAATGCTCTCCCGGGAGTGCGACATGATAAGTCTGACATTAAATGTGTTTCTGTTCAAATAGCTTTGGAAAGCCATCAATTCATCCTCACCCCCATTCCAAATTAACAGTATGTCATCCATGTACCTGGCGTGAAAGATGATGCTATTCATCCACTGCATGGCCCCCGGGCCCCAGGCATGCTCTGCCTCATACAGACCCATAAAAAGGTTTGCATAAGACAGAGCAAACCTGGATCCCATGGCCGTGCCGCGTCTTTGTAGAAACCAGGTACCATTGTGTAGAAATGCATTCATGGTTAATATCATATTTGCCATATCCAGCAACATCAGTGAATGATCTAGGTGGGAAGCACTTCCTTTGTATAGGAAATGTTTCAATGCTTTCAGGCCACATTCAGAATGTATACAAGTGTATAGACTTTCCACGTCCATAGTGATGAACATCAATTCATCACTATTCCATTCAAAGTCATCAAGTTTACTTAAAACATCCCTGCTGACCTTTAAATATGCTCGCAAGTTGCGTACAAGAGGTTGTAGGGAACTATCTATGTATTCAGGTAAATGTTCGGTGGGTCATCCATTTCCAGATATTATAGGTCTTCCGGGTTGAAAAACACCCCCTTTATGCAGTTTGAGCAGTATGTCAATACATGGATATCTGCTATCCTTTGCTTGTAAATATCTATATTCTTTATCTGAAATTAAGCCCGTCTCATGCCAATCTTGTAGTTTTGCATTGATTTTGATTTTAATTTTGGTAATGGGACATTCTCTTAAGCGTTCTTAGCAGGACGTATCACCCAACTGCCAGTCTATTTCTCCTAGATAGTCTTTAATGTCCATCAGCACAATATTTCCTCCTTTATCTGCCTCTCCCACTACCAATTCCCTATCATCTTGCAGTTTTTTTAAAAGGGTCTAATCTTGTTTCGACAAATTGTACAGATGTTTACAATATGAGTGCTTCCCATATTTGTCTTCCAATTCATGTACATTGTCCATAAATTTTTCTAAGAAGATATCATGTCAAGTCAAGTCAAGTCAAAGAATTTATATAGCGCACTACATACCCGGAGGGTCTCAAGGCGCTTAGGGAGGGGAGGAGGATTACTTGTCAAATATCCACGTTTTAAGTTGCTTTCTGAATGCTAGGTGGTTCTGGGTAAGGCGAAGGTAAGTGGGGAGTGAGTTCCATGTCTTAGCAGCCAGGTGAGAGAAGGATCTGCCTCCCATGGTGGTCTTGTTGATGCGAGGAACAGTGGCGAGGGCCTGGCTGGAAGAACGTAGTTGGCGGGAGGGGGTGTAGAAGGACAGTCGTGAGTTGAGGCATTCTGGTCCGATGTCGTAGAGTGATTTGTGTGCGTGGGTTAGCAGTCGGAAAGTGATCCTCTTATTGACGGGTAGCCAGTGGAGGTCTTTCAGGTGAGCAGAGATGTGTTCGTTGCGCGGGATGTCTAATATGATCCTGGCTGATGCGTTTTGGATTCGTTGTAGTTTCTTCTGGAGTTTAGCGGTAGTACCTGCGTAGAGGGTGTTTCCGTAATCCAGTCGGCTCGTGACCAGAGCATGGGTGACAGTTTTTCTTGTTTCGGTGGGGATCCAGCGAAATGTTTTTTTGAGCATGCGAAGAATGTTGAAGCAGGATGAGGATACGGCGCTGACTTGTCTGTTCATTGAGAGTGAAGAATCCAGGATAACGCCTAGGTTCCGTGCGTGGTCTGTCGGGATGGGTGCTTTTCCAAGGGCTTCCGGCCACCAGGAGTCGTCCCATGCAGAGGGGGTTGTACCTAAGATGAGGACTTCTGTTTTATCCGAGTTCAGTTTCAGACGGCTGTGTTTCATCCATTCGGCAACTTCTTTCATTCCTTCGTGTAGGTTAGTCTTGGCGGTGCTGGGGTCATTGGTGAGAGAAAGGATTAGTTGAGTGTCATCCGCGTAAGAGATGATGTTGAGGTTGTGTTGGCGGGCGATGGCCGCGAGGGGGCTCATGTATACGTTGAAGAGGGTGGGACTGAGTGAGGATCCTTGTGGTACGCCACAGATGACTTCAGTGGCCTCGGACATGAATGGTGGGAGGCGGACTCTCTGGGTTCTTCCGGTGAGGAACGAGGTGATCCATTCAAGTGCTTTTCCTTGTATTCCGATGTTTCTGAGGCGTTGTAAAAGGGTGCTGTGGCAGACTGTGTCGAATGCTGCAGAGAGGTCGAGGAGGATGAGGGCGACTGTGTCTCCATTGTCCAGTAGAGTTCGAATGTCGTCTGTTGCTGCGATGAGGGCGGTCTCAGTGCTGTGTTTTGCTCGGAAGCCAGATTGTGAGGAGTCGAGGGATTTGTTGGCTTCGAGGAAGGCGGCGAGCTGGTTGTTGACAGCTTTCTCGATTACTTTGGCCGGGAATGGAAGGAGCGAAATGGGGCGGTAATTTTTGAGTTCGGTGGCGTCCGCTGTGCGTTTTTTAAGAAGGGCGGTGAGTTCAGCGTGTTTCCAGTTTTCCGGGACGGCGGCGGAGTTGAAGGAGCAGTTGATGACGTCTCGGAGGTGCGGTGCTATGACGGAGTCTGCTTTGTTGAAGATGTGGTGAGGACATGGGTCTGTGGGGGATCCTGAGTGGATGGAGTTCATCAGGCGGATGGTGTCCTCAGTGGAGATTGGGTTCCAGTCGTTAAGGGTGTTCAAGGGGGGAGAATGTTCAGCAAATGGTCGGGTGGGTTGGTCTCCGGGTTGGTTGTCGAAGCTGTTGTGGATGTCTGCAATTTTGTTGTGGAAGAATGAGGCTAGGGAGTCGCAGAGGGCTTGAGAGGGGGTGATGTCGTTGGAGTTGGCCGAGGGATTGGTAAATTCCTTGACGATGTTGAAAAGTTCCTTGCTGTTGTGGGCGTTGTTGTCAAGTCGATCCTTGAATGCTGTTTTCTTGGCCTTTCGGATTAGTTGGTGGTGTGTGCGGGTGGCGTTTTTGAAGGCGTCCTTGGTGCTGGTGGTTGGGTCTTTTTTCCAGGCCTTTTCAAGGGAGCGGCAGAGTTTCTTGGACTTCTTAAGATCATCGTTGAACCATGAGGCCTTCTTGCTGCCAAGTTTGCTTTGACGTTTTTTCAGTGGTGCTAAGGTGTCGGCGGTGTTGGATAACCATAGGGTGAAGTTGGCGGCGGCTTGGTCTGGGTTAGAAGAGTGGGCTGGGGTGTTTAGAAGGAGCGATGAGGAGATCTGGTCGATGGTGATTTTGTTCCAGTTTCTTTGCAGAGTTGGTTGGAGGTGGTTGATGTGTTTAGGCTTGTTGTAGGTGAAGTGAACGCAGCTGTGGTCAGTCCAGAGGAGATCCGTAGTGTGGCTGAAGGAGACATGATTGCTGGAGGTGAAGATGGGGTCGAGTGTGTGACCTGCGATGTGGGTGGGGGAAGTGACCAGTTGTTTTAGTCCGAGGTTGGCGAGGTTGTCCAAGAGGGTGGTGGTGTTGCGGTCGTTGATCTTTTCAAGGTGAAAGTTGAGGTCTCCCAGAAGGATGTGATCTATTTTTTAGGCCACTATCAACTGTTGTGTCTTCATGGATATCAAGCAGACCCGCCATCTGTCTGATACTGATGTCTAGATCATCTTCATTTAGGGTGGCTAACAAATGAAAACCATCTAGATCATGAAAACAGAGGCCATGTGTATCATGGGTGTTCGATACAACATTAGTAGCAGTAAACTGAAATTCAGCAAAGTATTTCTTTAAATTTAACTTTCTCAAGAATTTGTATGGATCAACATGTAAATCAACATAATTACAGTCTTTGCTTATACAAAAGTTTAAACCTTTTTGTAAGATACATATCTCATTTTCAGTTAGATGCATGGAAGACAGATTTACAATATTTAGAATACTGGTAACAGAAACAGTGTCATCATCGGAAAAATCAACATTGTCAACTAAATTTTCTATTTCTTGGACATTGTCTGCTTGCTTTGGAAGCATGTTTGTACTCCTGTTCCTACGTTTCTTCCCTCCCCGTCTTGTCCTGTGTTTGTATTTTTTCTTCGATTCCCCAAGCAATAGCGCTGGACCTCTTGTAAAAAAACAGAGGTTTGGGGAGTCGATACTGTACTACTGGTGCCTTCTCCGGGGTCACTTTCAATTGAGGACAGGGAACTATTGCTAGTTGTGACACTAGATGATATTTCATTGATCTTGCCTGTAACAGTTTGTTTTGGGTTCACGTCATCCTATTTTTTTGCAAACGTGAAGACCCTGCCTCTTGAGTAATCAATTTCGTCCCTTATTATTTTTTTCAGTTTTTTCTCTTTTAGATAAATCTGATAGTTCATTAACTCTTTCTTCAGAATATCATAATTTTTTTTGTGTGTTTTCCGTTATATTCATTTCAGAAATTTCCTTTTCAAGCTTTGCAATTTCCTCTATAATTTTTAATCCCTACTTTCAGCATTAGTTATCAAAATTCACATCATGCGGAAGGATGAATCGCATAGTCCCTCTTCCCAGTCTTCTAACAAATCACTGTCAAGATCTTCATAGTTCGGGAAAATCAATATTCTTAGGCCTCGGGGTATCTTTTTGTTTTCTACATATTTTTTAAAGGTGGCCCCGTCCCACCATTTCCCTAACTCCTGTTTCTTTAGTCTTTCCAGACGTACAAATTTCTCTCTCAATCCCTCTTTTTTTTGGATCTTATTTTGTGCATCCTTAGTTGGTGAGCTCTTGCCTTTCTTAAATAGCTCTCCCAACATTTCCTCACGATTGTCTTCAAAATTCATTGTATTGCAGATTATGACCTAGAAAGTGCGAGTCTACCCAAAATTGTCTAACAGCACTTTAGAAAAAGGGGTATAGGGTAATAATTGACTGCACCTAATCCAATATTGTTGGTCTAGTAACTTACTAGTAAGTACTTTGTGGGTGCCAGGAACCTGAAGTCATATACCCCTAGACTTCCAAGGGCAACGCCCAAACTTCACAACAACACACAACAGTCCGGCACTCCCAATAACGTTCAAAAGAGTATACAGATTAATAATTTGAAGATTCAATTCAGTAGGACTTTAAATATTTCTTTTTATTCAGATTTCTTCTTTAAAATGTAGCCAACGCGTTTCGTCCAGAGGACTTCTTCAGGGCTACAATATCAATATACAAAAATACATATATTATACAAAAACTATATCTATATATTTACAATAAAAACCACAAATCCTAATAGATCATCCGTATATACAAAAACTGTACATTTGCATTTTAATAGATTCCAATGCAGTGGATGAATAACATCATCTTTTACGCCAGGTACATTCATGACATTCTGTTAATTTGGAATGGGGGTGAGGATGAATTGATGGCTTTCCAAAGCTATTTGAACAGAAACACATTTAATGTCAGACTTACCATGTCGCACTCCCGGGAGAGCATTGATTTTCTTGATCTTAGATTGTTTCAGAAGAACAATAAGATCCACAGTACAATGTTTAGAAAACCTACGTCATGTAATAGTATATTACACGTGGAGAGCGCACATCCAGCAAGTACCATCAAAGCTATTCCATATGGAGAAATGGTCCGTGCCTGGCGCAATTGCAGCCAGGATGAATCATTTAAGGACAATGTAAATCAAATAAAAAAAAACTTCTCGAAAAGAGGCTATTCCAAAGAAAATGTATTAAGAGCTGAGAAAACAATACAAAGAGTGGACAGGCAAAGCACTCTGGTTCAAAAATCAGAGGACAAGTCATCTAAAACAATGGAAGGTGTACCTTTCATAACCCAATACAATGTGTAGAGTCATCATGTTTATAACATTCTTCGCCGAAACTGGCATTTATTGCAATCTGCTAAGCTACCAGCAGGCACTATCTCAATCAAACCAAAAATAGTCTGCAGAAAGGGAACGACCATTAAAAATATGCTATGCCCTAGCTACGTACAGGATATAAAAGAAAGCCTGGTGACCTGGTGACCAGACGAGCCCGATGACTTTTTTTACGTGTGGGACATGTAACATGTGCCCCTTTGGCCTAAACAGAAAATCGAAGTTTAAATACAATACTGAAAAAGAATATTGCGTAAAATCCTTTATAAACTGCAACACCACCCACACAATATACATCATTGGGTGTGCCTGCAATAGAATAGATATAGGTAGTAGCACTAGAAGTCTAAAAATCCGCATACAAGAACATGTGAGGGCAATAAAAAATAAAGATGAAAGGTACCCTGTCTCTGTACATATTCATGAAGATCATCCCACTGAAACTAAAATATGGTTTCATGGGATTGAACATGCAAAACCACTAGCAAGAGGTGGTGACAGACTAAAGATGCTTAGACAGGTTGAGGCTGGCTGGATCAGCCGCCTTCGCAGTATCACACATAGTTTAACTATCAACAATGAGTTTTATCATTTTCTGTAAAAATAGCTATCTATTGAACAAGCTGTCAGCACATTCCCTGTATGATCTAAGGAAGCATGTGTTAACACAAAGATGTATGATCCAAGAATAGTATCTGTGAACACAAAGATGTGACTTCCCTTACAATGCTGGCATTATACGTATAACCAAAAGCCTGTCCTTCAATTTGCGCAATGTCAATACACATGTTATGTCTGGGTACCATGCTCCTAATATATGATTTTTATTTGACTAACAAGATTATAATAATTAGGATTCGTACACAGTCCGTGTTCTTCCTTTATGATGGTGTTATGCATCTCTTCATGGATTTGTAGTATATTATCTAGCTGTTCAAAGATGGAGACCGCGTAAGTTCACGTTATTGGACGCACTCGGAATATAAGCACTATATGCTGCATTCCATTCTATGTATTCCCACACTTCATTTGAATAAATTAATGCTGGTATTATACATATGATCAAAACCTGTTCTTTGATCTGTGCAACGTCAATACACACATTATGTCTAGGTACCATGCTCCTAAAAACACGATAGTTATTCGACTAACAGGATTACAACAATTGGGAATTGTACATAGTCCGTGTCCTTCTTTTAGGACAATGTTATACCTCTCCCTATGGACTTGTAGTATATTTCTCAAAGTCAAAGTCAAAAAGCTTTATTTCGATAAAATTTCATTATCATAAAAGCAAGTTAAAAAGAATTGGTAGTTAATAAAATTAGTAGCACATGTCCAGTTAATAGTAAAAAATATGACATTTACTAGAATTAATATTGTTTAAAAAGAAATTAAACAGAGTATTTAAGCTTTCTGGCTCGAATAGCCCAAGCCCAGAATAAAAATTTAGCTAAGGCACAGGCATAGGGTACATAGCTGTCCGAAACAAGTATCCTGATAGCCACATCATGGCTCCTGGTTCCCAGTTGCCGGCACAAGTTCTTCAGCCACGCCCTTCTTGGATTGGCATATTCATTGCAGACAAATAAGAAATGGGCTAATGTCTCTGGATGGGCTAAACATGATGGACACAAGTCAGTTTTGTGTGTACAGGATTTCCATGTTTTGGTGAAAGTATTCAATGGCAAAGTACCCGTTCTAAATTTAAAATACAAAGACCGGGCAAACGGTTTCCCGATTATGTCTAGGTAGGGTTCTCGCCTGGGACTGTCTTTAAACTTCAAAAAATCCTCTGTAAGCCTGCCAATGGATGTGCTAGAATGTCTTTGGGAGCAAATCCAATCCCGATAAAGGTTTTTAAGTACTTGTTTTGGAGGAGAGGTTCTGCTTGACCAAGAGTCCAATAGGCCCAAATTCGACAATAAGGTTTTCATGTCTGTTAGCCATTTGACTCTGGCCCAATGTGGTGACGCCATTATTTCTTCCAGACCTCTGGCGTAGGCACTAAGTTCCTCTACCCGCCAAATACGGGCCCATAATAGGAGAGGACGAAATTTCGCGATTTCGCCAATCTGGGTACAGCCAAGGTCCATAAATAAGGGTAAAAGTGGGGTGCTCTGAGGGAGGGACATTATTTGTCTACAGAAATTATTCTCAGATTTTTGTAGAGCTTGAGAAGATGCAAAGCCCCAAAGTTCAGCTCCATATAGTGCAGAGCTGACACCCTTGGCAGCATAGATCTCTAGGACTGTTCCTATTGGTTTGAACGAACTGGAACGTTGCTCCCTCAATAGGGCACCTGTGATCCTTTTATGATTCAACAGCATCTTATCTAAATGGGGAGTCCAATCTATTTTGTCTGAAATGCGTATCCCTAAGTAGTCAAATACTTTTACCCTTTCCAGGGACTCGGTGTTTAAAATAGGGGGACGCACTTGCTGTTTAGGGGGATTAAGGACCAGGTATTTTGTTTTATTGGTGTTTATAACCAAGCCCCGGTCAGTACAAAAGGATTGGAAATTGTCCAAGAGTTTCTGTAGTCCCATTGGGGTTTTAGAGATTAGGAGCGTGTTGTCCGCGAAGAGGAGGGTCGGTATGCGTACCCCCGCCAGGGGTGGTTCATCAGATGGAGATTTAAGTAAGTGCTCAACCACCCCATTGATGTACAAAGAGAAAAGGGTGGGAGCCAGAACACATCCCTGGCGTACCCCTCTCTCGACCGGAATACAGCCCGTTTTCTCCCCTCCAGAGCCCCACCTAATTTGGGCAAAGCTGTCCTGATGGAGCCTGACTAGTAGGGATAGTAGATACTGTGGGAGCCCCATGTTGGCCAGGACCTTCCATAGCAAGTCCCTGGGGACAAGGTCAAAGGCAGTCTTTAAATCGATGAATGCGAGATAAAGACTGCCCTTGCCTATCACTACCACCTTCCAATAAATCATCATAAGCCTGAAGGCCTGCTCTATCGTTCCAGTGCCTACTCTGAAACCGGCCTGAAAATCGGTAAGTATTTTGTTTTTATCTACCCAGTTGAGTATCCTGAGTAGAATAACTTTACCGACAACTTTTTGGCTTACATCTAGCAAGCTAATCGGCCTATAATTGGACGGATCATCCCTTGGGCCTTTCTTGTGGATGGGAACCACCTCTGCCCCCTTCCATGACACGGGAATGGGGGCACCCCTACAGATGGCAAGAAGGAGGGAGTGGATTAATTTGCCCCAATTAAGACCATCGGATTTTAGCAGGTCCCCCGGGATACCATCAGGTCCTGCAGCTTTTTGTGGAATGATGGAGTTAATAGCATATTCTACTTCCTTCAGTGTAAAGTCAGGATCGCTGGGGAGAAGAATATAATTAATGTAAGGAGAGGATTGGACAGACCCTCTTCCATTCAGGTCGTTATGGCAGGAATAAAGTTTGGCAAAATGAGCCTCCCATACCTGCCCCGAAATGTTGCAGGTTACAAGGTCGCTATCCGGTCTGTTTCGTGCCCTAATGGTGTCCCAGAAGGATTTAGAGTCTTTTTTCATACTGGCTTCCTTAAGGGTTAGCCAATAGGCATCCTCCCACTCCCTTTTAGCTACCTGTAGGGCCTTTTTATGGTCTCTTCTGGCAATTTGGATTAGTGGGGGGGACTTCCCTTTGACTGCCTCTATTAGGCGAGATTTGGCCTTCCTGCAAGTTGCCGAATACCAATCGTGTTTACCTTTAGGTTTAAGAAAAGATTTCTGTTTCCCTGAGGGCAATTGTACCCAAAAGAGGTCCCCTATGATTTTTACGGCAGCTTCAAAAATAGCGGTGGCCTTGTCTGCTGCTATAGTTAGATCAATAGAGCCAATTTCGGCTTGCGTGCCCTTAACCACTTCGTCTATTGTGGATAGTTTGTCGGTGTTACACATAAACTTACTCCACTTTAGACGCCTGCCACAAGTGGCAACAGTAATCCCCTGTGGGCGGCTAAGAGGGACTGGCAATACTTCAATGGGCCAAGGATTTTTTAAGGATAAGGAGAGTGGGTTATGGTCGCTCTCTATGGTATTGGTAATAACCATGTCGTTAACATGGCTCCAGAGGCCCCTATCCAGCAGAATATAGTCAATCCGTGTACATTGACCAACTCTGTTAAATGTGGGAGCACCCTGGAGGTCAGATCGAGTGCGACCGTTGGCAGCTCTTAATCCAAACTCCAATGTGAGTGCATTTAGATGGATTGCACTGCGAGTCCAGCGCTTAATGGGTGGGATAGAGAGGGTGGGGATACCCCATCTACTATCCTCTTCTCCTAGGTCTGGTATTCCTTCTAGGGGGAGTGGTTCATATGTACAATTAAAATCCCCTGCTACTAGGATATGCCCAAGTCCACTCTACTCTCCTAGCTGAGCCTCAAGCTCCATCATTGTGGGTGAGATGCACCCATTTTTTGTTCCCCTGATGTAGACATTATAGAGGTCAACAGTTATACTTCCCCGTAGGCCCAATAGGGAGACACCAAGAATATCCGGGGTTCCTGCCTTCTTAGTAATTATCCTGCAGTTGAGCAGGATACTTATCCAAATAATAAGCCCCCCCGATGGCCGCCCCTTCCCTGCCTTGGATTTTACTGCTGGTGTAGAAAAAGTGACAAACCCCACCCGGTGCAGAGGTTCAGTGGCCCATGTCTCTTGAAATATACAAATTGTATGGGCATCGACCAGGGCATTCCACTCCGGGAGACCTAGTTTCCTTGAGATCCCAGCAAGGTTCCAACTAAGGATTTTTAACTCGCCATGTGCTGAGTTTCCGTCTGAGATCACAGTACATTGGGGGTTAGATGAATCTCCACTGTCCCTAATTAATGTAGGTGGTGACACCTCTAAGTTTGTAGGGAGAGATGTACCCAGCACTGCATCCTTCATAGCGATATTAGCACGAGGGAGGTTAGTATCTAAGCCTCCCTTAAGAGAAAGTCAATCAACCTCATCCAATACACAGTACCTATTTGGATGGGCAAACTGTGTATAGGAGGGGTTGAAGGACAGAGATGGAGACGGATCCTGCCATGGCTGTTGCCATTGATGATTAGCAGTGAGTGGTGGCTGAGGAAGTTGTTGCCACTGCTGGGTAGGTTGGAAAAAAGGTGGTAAGGGGTGGAAAGGTTGTTGCCACTGGGGGCCAACATGGTGCGGGACAAAAGGTGGAAAGTTAGGCGGCTGCTGCCAGTGGTTAGGGGCATATTGAGGGGGACGTACAGGCCCTTGATTACTTGGAATAATTGGCCGGTGGAAGTTGGGTCTTGTCGAGTTGGGGAGGAAGTAAGACAAGGGGAGTGGTTTGATCTGGGTGGCAGGACCGCTGTTAGGTGCATTACAGATGAAAGTCGCAGCCCCCACATCCCTAAAGTTAACAGTAATTACATCCCCTGATATTGTTTTCTTACTCCTACCCACCCAATCCCCTCTACGCACAGTAAGAATTTCCCCACTCATACTACTGGGTAGTGGTCTGTGTAGTTGGAGCCACTGGGCACATTTATTTCTTAACTCTACATTGGTCTCTTTAACTCCTTCCTTCAGTGGGGGGACAGCAGTCAACACAACCACAAAAGGAGAAACTTCTGGTGGCAGACTAATAGACTTATAACGAGTCTGCCTTGGCTTAGGGGCTTCAGAGCTATTGGTAGAGTGAGGGGCTAGGATATTCGTAGGTTTCCCTTTGGGGTCCGTGGCTTGGGAGGTGGTAGATTTGGTACCAACGGCTAGTTGCTGAACGGATGAAGGATTGCTCACCGCTTTTGTAGTGGAGATAGGTGGTGGTTGAGCAAGGTTGTTTCCTGAATGGGGAGAATGTGATGCAGGTTGGTCCTTGGAAGATGGGAAGATTTTCACTTTATCAGTTGTGGACTTAGTGACCTTAACTGGCGGTTGGGGATTGGGTGGTAGTTCTCTGTACCCTTGTTGCTGAACAGGCCCAAGCTCATTAATCTTGTTGGGCCATTTAGTATTAATGAGCGATGTTAGTCTATCAAGTTTAGAAATCAAGGGTTTGATTTGGGCCGCTATTGTAGCTTCAAGATCATGCTTGAGGTCCGTGACCATGTTTTCAACCCAGCATGGGATGCCAGGCGCTGTGTGTGGAGTAGGTGTCACCAAATTATGGTTGCTAGCTTTGGCTTTGGTCTTCTCCTTAGGTTTAGACTCCTTAGTTTTGGACTTAGTTACTACTTTTGTGGGGATAAAAGTAACCTTTCCCCTGGAATCACTGGGCACGTGAGGGGTCGACTTGGCAGTTAGCCCATCCAGGCCCGGCTCCGTCTCTCTGGGTGTCCGACAGGCTTCTAGGTCTGGGGTCGCCTCCAGATCCACAAAGGACGGGTCCGACTCCGAACAGGTAACTGACAAGTCGACGGCACTCGGTACTGTAACAGTGCCTATGGTGGTCAAGGGCAAGGGCAAGGAGCAATTTGTCGAAGCTTGCTGAGAGGGTGAATTTGCATTTGCAAGGGAGCCCAGGGAAGAGCGCTTGGCATTCATGAGGTCCAGGGAGACTCTTTTCTCTAGGAGTACAATGCTCTTGTCAATTGTCTCATTTACCCGTGAGATGAAAAGGTCAATGGGGCCAGTCACTTGTGCTACCTCCGTAGCTTTTTTGGTACAGCTTCTTGTTTTGTGCCGCATGGTTGGCGTTGACAATGAAAAGGCTATACCAGGTATTGGATGGCTGTGGCCTCAAAGAAGGCTAAGTAACAATCGGCCTACCTGGATGGTGGTTTCAGGGCGATGAGACAGGGATTCAGGGCCTGGGCCGTCCTCTGCCGTCCTTGAACGGCCTTAAACGGCCCGCTCTTTGCCCGGTCTTCGCCACGGCCGTTGCCCCGCGCGCGTCCCGCGTGCGCGTTTGGACTGCACGAGGTTATAGGAGGAACAGGTGAGGCGAAGGGGGCGGGAAGAGGACCAGCTGCGGCCGTCAGCGCCGCGCTGCACGCTGGTCCTCGCAGTCCCGCCTCGAGGAGAAGGGTTGATGTTAACTCCCTGGAATCGCGTTGGTGCTCCTGTGCACTCCGAGGTGTCCTTGGGCAGGTTGGTCAGCAAAAGTCTTGCCTTCGAGTGGCTCCCGCGGAGCGGGGGCCGCGAGGCGTGGAGATTCAAGCAGGCGCTGGAAACAGGGAGGAAAGGCTAAGAGGCAAGCAGACAGCGCTCTCAGCGTCCCAAAGGCAGAACCCACACTCCTCACACACCGCTTGATCTTTATCGGTGGAGGGGGGGGAAGAGGACCAGCTGCAGCCGATCAGCGCCGGGCTGCACGCTGGTCCTCGCAGTCCCGCCTCGAGGAGAAGGGTTGATGTTAACTCCCTGGAATCGCGTTGGTGCTCCTGTGCACTCCGAGGTGTCCTTGGGCAGGTTGGTCAGCAAAAGTCTTGCCTTCGAGCGGCTCCCGCGGAGCGGGGGCCGCGAGGCGTGGAGATTCAAGCAGGCGCTGGAAACAGGGAGGAAAGGCTAAGAGGCAAGCAGGCAGCGCTCTCAGCGTCCCAAAGGCAGAACCCACACTCCTCACACACCGATTGATCTTTATCGGTGGAGGGGGCGGGAAGAGGACCAGCTGCGGCCGATCAGCGCCGCGCTGCACGCTGGTCCTCGCAGTCCCGCCTCGAGGAGAAGGGTTGATGTTAACTCCCTGGAATCGCGTTGGTGCTCCTGTGCACTCCGAGGTGTCCATGGGCAGGTTGGTCAGCAAAAGTCTTGCCTTCGAGTGGCTCCCGCGGAGCGGGGGCCGCGAGGCGTGGAGATTCAAGCAGGCGCTGGAAACAGGGAGGAAAGGCTAAGAGGCAAGCAGACAGCGCTCTCAGCGTCCCAAAGGCAGAACCCACACTCCTCACACACCGCTTGATCTTTATCGGTGGAGGGGGGGGAAGAGGACCAGCTGCAGCCGATCAGCGCCGGGCTGCACGCTGGTCCTCGCAGTCCCGCCTCGAGGAGAAGGGTTGATGTTAACTCCCTGGAATCGCGTTGGTGCTCCTGTGCACTCCGAGGTGTCCTTGGGCAGGTTGGTCAGCAAAAGTCTTGCCTTCGAGCGGCTCCCGCGGAGCGGGGGCCGCGAGGCGTGGAGATTCAAGCAGGCGCTGGAAACAGGGAGGAAAGGCTAAGAGGCAAGCAGGCAGCGCTCTCAGCGTCCCAAAGGCAGAACCCACACTCCTCACACACCGATTGATCTTTATCGGTGGAGGGGGCGGGAAGAGGACCAGCTGCGGCCGATCAGCGCCGCGCTGCACGCTGGTCCTCGCAGTCCCGCCTCGAGGAGAAGGGTTGATGTTAACTCCCTGGAATCGCGTTGGTGCTCCTGTTCACTCCGAGGTGTCCTTGGGCAGGTTGGTCAGCAAAAGTCTTGCCTTTGAGCGGCTCCCGCGGAGCGGGGGCCGCAAGGCGTGGAGATTCAAGCAGGCGCTGGAAACAGGGAGGAAACGCTAAGAGGCAAGCAGGCAGCGCTCTCAGCGTCCCAAAGGCAGATATATTTCTAGCCGTTCTAAGATGGCGACCGCATAAGTTCGCGCTACTGGACGTATTCATAATATAAGTATTATATGCTGCATCCCGTTCAGTGTAATTTTACACCTCAATTGAATAAATAAATGTCATGTCCATGCCTTTTATGCTTAATGTGTGTTATATATTGTTGAGCCTTCAATAGATGACGACCTCAGATTATTATGAAACTTGCCGTGTTTGAAATATATGCAATACATGTTGCATTTTATTTTATACATTGTCACACTCTGGTTAAATACATAAATGTTATGCCAACGCTTGCGGGCGTAAAATATTTCACGCTATAGCATTTTCACCATTATAAGATGGCGCTTGTAAAGCTGGGCGTTCCTTCCGCGTCTTTCAGGTCAGATGCAGCTGTTCTCAATTGAGTGGGCTATTTACACTGGTACCTTGCTACCTAGATTCACGTTCCTTATTTACATGCCGACATACAGACCGAGGCTACGCTTGACCTAAAAAGAAGTAAATGCTAAAGGGGGGACGCTGGCTTTACGGTTAGTCTCTCCCTGTCGCTCGCTATAGGGATGCATAACTATCTTACTCAGCTCTCTTGAGCTGCTTGTTTTGTTAGCTTGAAAATAATTTGCGGCTTATTTACTCCGGCTAACAGGGACATGATCACCATTTAAAAGAATTACACTATATTCTCTTAATAATGTCCCACATAATCTTTATAGTCCCATAGGATTGATGGTACCGCTCACAAATGGTCCCTTTACATATTAGTTCGTTACATTCCGGTTGAATGTTTATTTGTGTCTGATATCGTCTGCGGTTATTTGACTCTTAGGCTACGGCCCAATTCTGATCGTCCTTTTGCCAGAGCTTATGATCACACTATATTTCTGGTGTGTTATGTCTTTTGGTGCTCACCTTTAGCTATGTCATTATACAATCAGCATATAGAGCTTATGTTTTCCTTACACAACTATTATAATGTTTTATTTTCCTTTTATAAGGGTACTGGGAACATCACTTTTGGATGTGTATTCCGACATCCACGTCACACTACTGTCCACATCATTTGAAGATGCACGCTACACCGTGAAACAAGTGACTATCTTGTTCCCTTTCTTTATAAGGTATACTCTTTACCTCTTTTCAATTGTTTTAAATACTAATTTTATTTTGTGGCACGATACTAAGATATGACTCTTATCATCCCAGGTGATTGCCATGAAATATTTTGGAATCACCGTGTAGGACCCATACTATCATTACGAAATCTATTGAAACCATCTCATAGGACTAATACCCTGTTGTTTGACCGTACATCATATAGTCTCTGTTCTTTTAGGTAAGATGTCTTATCGACTATTTACAATTGGTTTCTCTCTAGACAGGGTTGCACTACACATGTTATTTATGCTTTTTGAGGTTGAACTACATATGGTGTTTATGTTATTTATGTTTTTTGAAATGTCTAGGAGTTTATTCATAAAATACCCACGATCAGTTGTTCCTTATATACATGATTTGTGTTATTTTAGCATCTCGCATTCTCTCTCAATTTTAAGAATATCAGGTTAATTCTACAAAAATATGTGATTCTGTGCACATTCTGTGGGCAAATTGAGTATGCCTTTTATACAGTTTTGGTACAAGCGCAATTGGTATATCATAATGTGCATGAATATTCATGGCTAGGATAACTCCGTCTGTAGGCGAAATAGGCATTGGAATCTGTTAAAATGCAAATGTACTGTTTTTGTATATACGGATGATGTATTAGGAGTTGTGGTTTTTATTGTAAATATTATAGATATAGTTTTTGTATAATATATGTATTTTTGTATATTTATATTGTAGCCCTGAAGAAGTCCTCTGGACGAAACGCGTTGGCTACATTTTAAAGAAGAAATCTGAATAAAAAGAAAAATGTAAAGTCCTACTGAATGGAATCTTCAAATTATTCATCTGTATACTCTTTTGAACGTTATTGGGAGTGCCAAACTATTTTTTGTTTTTGTAGATTCTGAAGTTCCAACATCAACAAACAATCATTCTCTGGAGGTGAAACCTTATTCTCAAACTCATTTCCCCTAAAACCAACATTGCTTAGCAGTTTTAAGAAACACCTGAGATCTATCTCTTCAGGCAATTTTTAAACGAAATGATTTGCCCTAAGTGCCCCAGCGTAAATATTATCTAAGTACTCAAATTCATTCTTTTACCCCTTCTATCTAAACTGCTTTGATTCCCCTCACCTTATACAATATAGACCCTCTATAGTATAGCACAATCTATGTAAAATGCCCTATGACCTAGCTAGTCATGTGTACTTTATTCCTTTTTAATGTAAAATATACAGCTTCACTTGCAAAATCTATGTTCTTACTTTCTTGTACTAGATGGACATAGGATAAAATCCCATGCATATAGATTCCTTTTATTTTGCCAGTGACAGTACTTTCTTTCTTGACTATATGCACAATCCTTCTATTATCCAATATAATGTATCTACCACTTCATATGTTAGTTAAATCCATGTCCTCCAATTGTTTTAATGTAAAATAATCAACTTTTATTTAATTAAAAATTAATATATTTAGTGTATAAAGAACATTATCAAAGAGGCATTTTCAAAAAACAGATAAAGTACAAACTTTACTCCTCAGTCTACATCAGCCCTTTTGTATTGAGAACGTTTATGCAGTTTGAGACATTTAGAAAGGGGTACTGTACTAACTCTGTTCACCAAAGCAAATTGTATTCCTTTACTGGAAATAGACAGGTACATAAAAGGATGTTCACAGCTTCAATTACATCATATCTCTGCTGATGGATATTCCATGACACAAAATAAATACACATTCCTATTTTACCTCCTACAATTCTACACTCTAAATTCTCTTAAATTACTATAATAAAAAGTCAATTACTACTCATCACCCTTTCTACAAGAGACAACACAACAAAAATAAACTTCACTAAAAGATAGGCTAAACCCACTTTACTTCCCATTTAATTTAGCATGCAAACAACCAAAAATGAAATGAATAACTTATTTGCACACAAAAACATCCAGACCTTTAGATTTTCTGATAACTCTTCCACACTTACGGGTTTTGGTACTGACCTCACCAGTGGTACCAACATTAAGACCCTTACTCTTCCGTGTCACACAATCCTTTACCATCACTCACCACTTGTGTATTCTTCTTCAACACCCCATCATCAGCAAACTCCGCACCAACACATCTTTGAGCAAGTGAAGCCAGGCTGTCAGGTTCCAGTGCTTGTAGCGGTTCTGGTGTTTGAGATACTTGAATATCTGGTTCCTGTTCTGTTGATGTCATTAACCACCAATATTTGCACAAACCCTTACCATTCTCATCCACACCATCTTCCTTCTTCAGACTTCAATGGATTCTTCCTTGATTAGCAACAAAAAAAACCAACTCCTGAAGAATGCTCCCATATTTTAACTCTACAGTATTTTTCAAAACCCTTGCCAACTGCTTTGATTAACTGAATTTACTGCTCCCCTTGAATACTTTATTGCAAGACTTCACTCTGACCATTACACTTCTTCCAATTAGACATTCCTTGTGTTATGTTTTGCATGAAAATTACTTTTATTTTTTCTCTGTGATGTCAAGAAGCACTTCCTAACATCATTCACATCATACTCAAAGTTCTTCCTTCTCATCCAACCAGGGTTAACTCCAGAATGATTTCCTCGGCCTTGCATTACACCGAAAGTTCTTCCATCTACAATCTCATGAGGAGTCACTATGTATGACCACATCATGTTTTTTTTCACTCAACTTCCCAGTTTATTTCTCCATTACTTGCTAGTTGTATAATCTCTTTGATTACTCTGTTCACTCTCTCCACAACCTCGTTACCCCAGGGATGATACAAGACAGTGAATTTTTGTTCAACACATTCTGACTTTACAAAATATCTCATCCCCTCTGACTGCACACCATTGTCTCATAAAATACACATCAGGAAGCCTTCTCTAATAAAAATCTCCTCCAGAAACCTAATGACAGTGCTAGTATCTACTTTACTGACAATTTCCAATTCCAGCCACCTTGAAAACATGTCTACTAAAGCTAGTATGTACTTGAATTTCCCATCATGAAATACTACAGGTCCCATAATGTCCATTGCAATTTCTTCCCATGGTAACCTAGACAACCTAATGAGTAAATCAATGTCTTTCGAGATTTCTCAGCATTGTCACAGTCCACAAACGCTCTAACAAACCTCTAAATATCTAAGTCTGCTCTGGGCCACCAGTACAGTGTTATTATGTTTCATTTTGTGTGATCAAATGACTTTTTCATGAATACTTTTGTGTGGAATAATTTTTTCTTCCCTGCAAACAAAATCGACACCCACACGTAGTTCATCTCGTACTTTCCAAAATGCTTGTAACTCCCCATCCACATCTCATTCTCAGTTCACCTAAGGAAGTATTTGCAGCACCAGGAGAACCAGTAATTTTATGGAATGACTGGAAGGAGTATTTTCTCAATTATATTGCTAATGTGGAAGAGATTTGAGATGTTTTGACTGCTGATAGAACAAAAAGAATTCTCATGTACTGTGTAGGACCTGAAGGAATATGCATATACAATGCATTAAAAAAACCCTGACAGATCAGGTGGTGATCTCAATGTATTAAAAACTGCAATATTGGATCTTGATGATCATTTTTCACCTTCAGTGTGCGTTGCTGTTACTAGACATCTTCTTTTCAAAGAAAACAAGAAAACAGGCAAGCATCGAAGAGTATGTGTCAGCCTTAAAAAAAATAAGCAATTACATGCAGGTTTGGTTACCCGAATGAATAATTAGTGTGTGACCCAATCGTCATGTACATAGGAATAGGATTATTCAGGAAAAATTATCGGTTGAAAGGGAGGGCAGTCCTAAAAACATCATCGCTATGGTACGGAAAGCGGAACAATCAGAACGTTGTGCCAAGGCCACATTGTCACAAGAAGAAAAAGAAAGCGAGATATTAGGAATGATTTCTGATAGATTTTTTTTGTTATTAATATGAATTTATCAGTTTTGGCAATAAAACATTCAATCCAAACACCCGAGTGCAGCCAGGATGTGTGTGTTACAATCCTTACACAAATAATACAATAATCAGATAGTGCATCACAGTTACATAAATTGAGTAGACAACTCCTCAGCAAACCAAGGCAATGGTCGAAGACGAATCAACACAGCTATGACTATACATGGAGCAATGCAGTGGTAGCAATTACAGTATACAGCACCATGGCCATGTCTGAACTGGGGTGGTGTGGAGTGCAAAAAAACGATGGATTTAGGCCCAGATCTCTGTACTGGGGTGAATGTATGACATTGTTCTGCAGTCTGTCCATCAACTGTGGTTTTTGCATTTGTCACCCCGAGTGGGATGGGTATGCTCAGACGTGAGTCCCATGCTCTCCACACCACTGGATTCAAGCAAGCCGGACTGAAGACGGCTGGAATGCCAGAAACCAGTCCTCGGAAGCTTGTTTCCGGTCTAGGGAAAGCATGGCTTGGCAGTTCGGGCTGGACTGTTCCCATGAGGCGCAGATTCAGACTGATTTGCATATGGCCATGTCTGAACTGGGGTGGTGTGGCATGCAAAAAAACGATGGATTTAGGCCCAGATCTCTGTACTGGGGTGAATGTATGACATTGTTCTGCATTCTGTCCATCAACTGTGGTTTTTTGAATTTGTTACCCCGAGTGGGATGGGTATGCTCAAACGTGAGTCCCATGCTCTCCACACCACTGGATTCAAGCAAGCCGGACTGAAGACGGCTGGAATGCCAGAAACTGGTCCTCGGAAGCTTGTTTCCGGTCCAGGGAAGGCATGGCTTGGCAGTTTGGGCTGGTCTGTTCCCATGAGGCACAGGGTCAGACTGATTTGCATATGGCCATGTCTGAACTGGGGTGGTGAGAAGTGCAAAAAAACGATGGAATTAGGCCCAGATCTCTGTACTGGGGTGAATGTATGACATTGTTCTGCATTCTGTCCATCAACTGTGGTTTTTGCATTTGTCACCCCGAGTGGGATGGGTATGCTCAAACGTGAGTCCCATGCTCTCCACACAACTGGATTCAAGCAAGCCGGGGTGAAGACGGTTGGAATGCCAGAAACCAGTCTTCGGAAGCTTGTTTCCGGTCCAGGGAAGGCATGGCTTGGCAGTTCGGGCTGGACTGTTCCCATGAGGCACAGGGTCAGACTGATTTGCATATGGCCATGTCTGAACTGGGGTGGTGTGGAGTGCAAAAAAACGATGGATTTAGGCCCAGATCTCTGTACTGGGGTGAATGTATGACATTGTTCTGCATTCTGTCCATCAACTGTGGTTTTTGCAGGTGGACTCCGCTCAGCCAGTATAGTTTACAGAGATTTGCCCACTCCGCTCTTTGTGTAGAGCGCCGAGTCCTGAAAAACTCTACAGAGTAGAGTTTTACCTCTCAAGCGGTCTGCCAATGTTGGGTTGGCAAGCGTGAATGAGGAAAATCATACACTAGACCACCTCCCAGCAAGATTTCTCAATGCGGGCGGTCACGGCAGGCCGCTACTGCTCATGTTAAGAAACCTGCTGATTGTGTTGAGGAAACTGCCACTTGAGTAGAACATCTACTTGAGCAACAGAGAAAAGCTGCATCCTCTTGCACTGCTTGCGGTGCAGATTCTACAGCACAGGACAAACTTCCAGTGCTAAGAATCAGCATGAGCAGCACGAATTTCCACACTCCACTGCTTGTGGAATTCCACGGAGCGTGGCAGAGTTTATCAGCATTTCGCAGAGTTTGCATAGAGGGCCTCTGTAAACTGCACCCCAGCCTAATAATAACTACACTGCAGGTACCCATCCCCCTCCTGGGACAACGTCACTGAAGGGACAGAGCAGCAGTATCAGTGGCCACATGGTCGATGGATCTCCCCACATCTTGGCACACTTCCTACTGATGCCAATAGTAGGATGATCTGTAACTCTGCACTCCTTTACTCTTGTGAATGGGTTGCAGAAGCAAATTGTATCTTTGGCCCAAGTAGCCTCACTTGTCACAGTGCCATTCCACAATCCCGGGGGATCCCTGGGAAAGACATTATCCTTTTAGAGTCCCCTCCAGTCACAAGAGCGTTTGCCCAGTTCTCTCAACCTCTAAATCGGAAAGCCTTGAAATAATGCAGGCTTGCATCGTGGTCCTTCAGTGGGACCAGGCACAAAAGTCATGGTGGGGATTTTCGTGAGGCTTTGGCTGCCACAGATGAGCTTTTCATTTTATTCTGCTTTGTTGGTCTCCTGAATTTGGTTCTTCCTAGCACCAGGCTCGGAAATCCTCCATAGCAGACCACTCTAATTATTTTCACTCCTGAGCCATCAAGGCCTTTTGTCATTTGAAGCGTGAGGATTTACAACAAGACTCTACAATGTCTCATGCAAAGTCCATGGCAACCCAATCTTCAGAATCCTTTTCAATTTTACCCTTCACTTGTCCGAAGATGAGGTCAGGGTTATTGAGGGGAGGGAGAAAAAAAGTTAATTGTACTTGCCGAGAGTCCCCAGCCTCTTGGCAGGGTTTGAACAGCCAGGCCGGTCCTGCTTACCTTCATGAAGCTTCTATGGGGGCTTCAAAAGAGAGATGTACTTTGTTAAGATTTGTGAGAAACTCAACCAAGATTGTGGTGTCACATAATCCCACCAAAGGCTTTGTGTCACTAGCAAAAATCAGCCCTCTGTCTTTCCCATCACTGTGGTGCACTCTGAGAATATTAGAGAAAGATAGCAGCCCTCCCTCCTAGCCATGGTTCATTCCCTCCCAAGCACTTGAAAGAGACCACTGCCGAAAAGCAGAGACAGAAGTCTGGACATTCCCATTGTTGAACCCAGGGCCGGACTGGTACTTTCGGGCACCGTGCAATCCCCTGGTAGGCTGGATGGGGTGGGGGCCGGTTTTCGGACAGGGGGACGGTTTTGTGGCTGGAGGGCCGATTTTCAGTCCGACCGTGAGTGACATGAGTAGAGTCACTTCAGAGAGAAGTCACTGTCTGACTGACTGTCTGTCTGAGTCTGACAGACTGACAGTCTGCGTGTCAGACTCAGACAGTCAGTCAGACTTACAATACTACTGTCTGACCGAGTCCACTCTCTGCAGCTACAGGGAAAACACAGCCTGTTTGACCCGTGCGATGTGCAACTAAACATTTCAGGAGGAGGAGGAGGGGCCTGTGCGCAGCACGCAGCACGCAGAATGATGCACTGTCTCCTCCTCCACTGCGTCTGTGCGCCTCTCTAGGGTGTGGCTGACATCATGAGTGTCGAGCAATCAGAGCCACTGTGTGCCCACTTGACCGGAGCTAAGATGCGGGCGGCCATAATTTAAATATTCCTAGACTAGCCAGCAGACATAGCCGCCCCCTGTGTGCCACCAACAGCAGTGAGCAGTGAGGTGGTGGCACACACTTGCACAGTTGGCTGGCGTCGCGCCTCGAGTCATGCCTCGCGCAGTGGTGGTGGTGCTGGTGATGGTCTGGATTTAATTTCATTGATTGCTGCCTGTGTTGTTGTGAGTGTCTTGTGAGGAGGGCGGAGGCAGTACGGAGCGAGGTGGCATCTTCTAAGAGCTGTGGGGGAAGGACGTATAAATGTCTGGAGACTATAAGACATGACTAAAACCAGTGGACAATTTCAGATAAAAATGACATTGCTGAGAAAAATTCTGGTCCCCTCATCCAGCTCTATTTCTCTTCACTAAACATGCTAAATGTAAGCAATGAACATAACCTACGTATGATACCTGCATTACATATCTATGGTAAAAACCAACATGAGTACAATTTGGATTGTGGAAGTTAAGCGTAATTAAAATGACAATCAACTACGCAGCTATTTGTCTGCTATTTACTTCTATAGGCTACGCTCGGATTTATATTCGACAATGAAATGTTCCCAAATATTTGAGGGCTTTATTTCTGGAAGTATGGAAACCAAGAGGAGCCCTATGCCTGTGCGGTCTTTGTATGCTGTGCAGTGTGCCATGTTAAAACAGATGAGGCTATGACAGGGAAGGGGTGCGCCTGGGACAGTTCAGTAATTGCTCTATTCAATGGGATCCTGGCCCAGGGGGCGTCAGGGGATTCACAGGTCAGGCAAGGATCTGTGCCCACTCTTGGGGGAGGGAGAAAGGAATAATAGGAGCACTTATCACTGCTTCCTTCACATAGATACTGGAAGTCAGACCGCTAGACCTTATGGGTATGCACACAGCTCTGTGTACATACAGAGCCCTCTCGCCTGCTAGCGCCTTCTTCAGCCTTCTATGAGCTACCCATCGGTGAGCTGAGCACGCAACTGAGGCTGAGGGTCCCTCAGCCTGAGTTGTGCACTCATATCAGCCTCTCACAGGGCCGTCGCGGATGCAGCATAGACAATAAATCAAAATGTGTAATTATGATGATGAATCAATCATCATCATGATTACAGTTTTTGATTTGGCGTGCGTGGTGTGGGCGGCCAGGCCGGCAGGCCGCGAATAAAGTAGGAGAACTGAACTAAGCTAATGCAGGCTAGTTGGCTGCTTTGTTCGTTCTCCCACTTAAATCACGGCCTAGGCTACTGTGATTGCTGCCTCAGCCTCTCGGACTGCAGGGGGGAAGGGGGAGGGGGTGGCCACGGCCACCAAAATTAAATTACAGGCCCAATTATTCTTTTTTGCACATACAATCAGAGTGAGGCTAATCTGATGGTATATGCAAAAAGAAAAAAGCCAGAGCAAACATTATTTGGGGCATGTGGAATCGTTGTAAATGATTCCAAGGAAAGAAGTGATGTGGCTTGAATGTATGTAAGGGTGAGGCAGGGTCTGTGTTTAGTTTAGTTTAGGCAAGAGTTGCTTTGTTTTGCATCGTATCACAACCATAACAACTTTCTCTGTAGCTGATGGTGTAATTTGAAACTGTGGCACACAGGCAAACGGAACATTTACGTTTCTCCCAGGGTAATATCAAGTCCAGGAAGTAAGAAGCTCACAGCAGTGACCAGAATTTAGTGAATAAAACCCTAGCTGCTTTCATCATTCCTTGCGCCTGCACTGTACATGATTGAACCCAGACAGAGCTGCATCAGCTCGGCCACACTCAAGATGTCAATATATTGTGTTGCTTGATAGTGGGAGCACCACAGCAGTACAAAGCACCATACCTATGATATTGTAAATTCCAATAAACTTGTACAGAGCTAAGCAGCTGGGTCTTCGAAGACTGCATTACCAGAACTAGTCACAATATTAATGCAGTATATTGCCCACCTCAAGTGGTCTGCTGCCCATAGACCACGGAAAAAACTCAAGAACTAGGTAGATGAGAGGCAACATATAAGTACAAAACAATGTGTAAACATTGAATGAGACAACATAATTTTTAGTGTCGTTATTGGTCTTTTGGTGCCAGATACGCTGGCTGTAGGACGCGATCCGGACACGGCTCCACGGCTACATCGCATATGAGAAATCTGCTGTGTACTTTTTGAGAATCCTTCTCCAACACGAGAGCTTCTCATACCTAAATCAGAATGGCCAATTCTCACTGTTCTAGAAATTGCTTATGAAGAATTTTTCTATCACTACATACATCTCTTGCCCTGAAGAAGCCCATGTTTGGGTGAAACGCGTTGGCTGGCCGCATCGTTTGCATACTTTGCACAATTGGAAATAAAAGACCAATAACGGCACAAAAAAATATGTTGTCTCATTGAATGTTTACATGTTGTTTTGCACTCATATGTTGCCTTTCATCTACCTAGTTCTTGAATTCCAATAAACTGTTGATTAGCAGGTAGCCCACTGTACGACCTGATTAATGAGTCGTTATCACACTGTTGTTAACAGGCACAGTGGTCTCTGTCTGCAAATGCACGGCTTGCTGCTCACTATCAACATAGATTTGGGTGGTTGTAAATATGTCAGAAGCCTAAGCAAGCCCAGGACAAGCATTGGCATAGCAAATAGGTCTTGCCTTTGGGACATTATAAGTGTTTGGCTAGAGCTATTGGCTTTGCCAATGTGTTTGATGTTGTAGAGCAACTAGTTGGAGCCAAAAAAACGGAAAACTGATAGGGTATAAAAATATAAGCTGGCTTTAACTGAATTGTTCTCTAAATGTTGCCCTTTGAAACAAAAAATAGGGCGAAAAGCTAAAATAAACAATGGAAAAGAAGCGAGAGGCAAGCAAGAACTAAACTCTGAGCAATAACCTCTGCAGATGCAGAATATAACCACCTAGAGGAAAACCTACTTCCAAATATTGTATAAACATCTGGACTCCCTCAGGTAGTATGTGGCGTAGAGTAGATACTGCAGCCCTCGCAGAGCAGCGTTCTCGGTGAGGATAAAGTTATTTTCGGTGTTGGAAATTGAAAGGATTTCAGACTTGTGCGGCAATATAAACAATGAAAATAGGCATTTGTGTCTGAAAGAAAGGTGCATCTGGGTTACTTGAGGCACTAGGAAATAATAATGACATAATTAAACAAAAACCAACATCATCTGCTGCAACCAGAAGCTGGCTGAAAAAAACGTGCACACCTAGGCTAAAAAGCATGCCTCGGTTTTTAACCCTTACTGCCTGCAGGTAATTTGTATGCACCAAAAGCCTGTGTCACTGCCAGCAGGCTTGTTATCAGATGGCAATTGTCTCTCGATTTTGGTGTAGCGTAGGCAATGACAGAGTGGGGCGTTTCATGTCTTTAAATCACAGTTATTTGGATGGGTGGAGCTTATTCAGTCACCGTAGCAATAAAAGGACAAACACCCATAAGAGCAGTGCAGGGACCATTACGAGGACCTTGTTCAATTACCAACACTGCTTTGAGGAAAAACTTGTGGCATGCAGCACTTTATAAAAATGTGAAGAGACCCATAATCCACCAGTTTTGCAAGCCCCACTCTTTCAAGCATGTTGTGGCAGGAGGGTTTAAGGAAACGGCAAAACAATCTCTGTCTGACACCCAGAAGAGCAGAGCAGGTGTTTTGCTGCCCTATAGATAGACAACCCTATCACGTAGGCTAGGCTAGTATTACAAATGGTCTGTGTTAAATTGATACCTATATTGCGCTCTAAATGCCTATCCCAAATATAGCTTCAAATCTTGCTTTCAGTACACAAATACTACTCTAGGACCTCTGGATGTCGCTGAAGAAACAAAACAGCAAGACCCTCACTGGTATGAAGTATGAAGAGAAACCATATTGCTACGGTTGCCATTGAAAATCCATTATCCATGAAAATAATACATTACGGAAGTAAGGGAATAGACAGAGAGGGGCGCATTCCGACAAGAGAGAGGAAGAGAGGGTGTTATGTTTGCTGTATCTTTAAGAGTCTCCTAGCTGATTACATCATTATTAGAATGATCACATTTCAACTGCTGATAATTCAGTTGCTGTTGCTGTGCTTGTTGATGGTTGCATATTAAAGCTACTCTACAACTACTACAGAAATTGAGTGCTTTTATCACTGGCGACGAGGGTCAAGGCCTGATTGGGGACAGGCACCTACAACTATCAACTCCCCTACACCTGGATTGCTTCTTTGGACTTGTTTCTGTCGATTTTGGATTGGTCTGGACAGTTTGGAATTACTTATTCTGAACATACTACTGCATTTGCACACCTTACAATCCTCTCATTGGATTGTTTTACCTTGGATTATTGGATCTGAGCGTTTTATTGAGTTTCCACTCTTATTTTGATTAATTATTGGATTTCCTGACTTTCACCCTGCCTTCGTTGTGTCTCCTTTTGAAAATCTACTGTCTGGCCACCTGACTACACACACCACACTTGTGTGTAAGAAATAGGAAAATTCCCGAAAATCGTATGTATTTTACCCTTTCTTTAGACATTTGGAATTGACACACTGTTGTGTACAACGTTTCTTACATTGTTTACCTTTGAAATCTATCTCGTGTGGAACATCGCGAGCAGCCTGGTAACCTTCACGCTCTGACTCTACGTTCCCTGATGATGTCTCCTCTGCGAAGAGCCTGACGTGTCTCCTCTGCGAAGAGCCTGACGTATACACGCAACGTCCTGGCGCTCACGCGCAACGTCGTTTGTCATCACGCTGGCGGCCATTTGTTGTCCTGCTTCCATGACAACTGCCTGAACGCCGATGCGCACGGCTGTTCATCGGTAAAATCTTTCTGCGCTGATGCGCACGGCAGCGCTTTGAGCCAGAAGAGTTAGTTATTTTATTCCATGATCCTGTCATCATCAATCATCAATTTGGTCATCCTTTTCTCGCTGATGTGCACAGCTGCACATCAATTTAATTTTAAGGTTTGGACTATTTACCCTACGCTGATGTGCACAGCACAGCTACACTTTGCTTAATTTGCATTTTACAATTCTAACAGCAGTATTTTAGGTTTGGTGCACAGTTGGAAATTGAGTACTTTATAGATATGTACCACAATTTGTTAGTTTTCTAGTTATCATTGCATTTTTTTTCTACACTCTTTTTCCAAGTTTTTATTTTTTTTTGTTTACTTACTCCTTGTTTCATTATGGCTACTACATCTAGTATGTCACAACCACCACCTTTTCTTTCAAAGGAAGGTGAACCTATTCTTCCTTGGAAGAGATGGAGGAACTTGTTTGACTCTTATTTAGTTGCAATTGGAGGAGAAAAGTTTTCGGCTTTCAGAAAACAAGCCATTTTGTTACATAATTTGGGAGTTGAAGGTAGACACACTTATGATAGTATGGACAGTATACCTGTTGGTGGAGCTGATGGTGAACCTGCAGATGTTTTTGAGATGTCAATGACTATGTTAGAACAGTATTTTGGTCCAAGAATTAATGTCGTGTTGGAACGACATAGGTTCTTTACTCGTGTCCAAGGTTCTCGTGAACGTGTTGGGACATATGTTGCTGCTTTGAAAACTCTTTCTCGTACCTGTGATTTTGGAGATTTGGCCAAATCTCTTGTCAGAGATCAACTTGTTCGATGTACGAACAGTTCTAGGGTTCAAGAGAAGTTATTGTCTAAGAATCCCACTTTGAAAGAAGCTGTAAGTATTGTTGAGGGCATGGAGAACACCTCTACATGGGTCAAGGAAATACGGAAAAATAAAGAAGATGAAAGTCATACTGTTAGTGATAATAAAAATAAAAATTCTGCTAGACAAAGAGGAATTTGCTGGTGAGTGTATTGAAGAAGTTGCCAAAGTCAGTGTTGGTTCTAAAACCAAACCGCTTCAAAAGACTTCAGTGCCTCAGAAAAGTTCCTTTGATATTCGTTCTTCTCTTTCTAAAGAATCTGCTTCATCTAAGGAATGTGATTTTCATCAACAACGTCCTTTTAACAGCCAGAGAATGCGTTGTTTTGGGTGTGGGAGTTTTTCACACACTTCTAATTTTCCCAATTGTTTTGCGAAAGACAGTATTTGTAATAACTGTGGGATTAAAGGACACTATGCACATGTGTGTAGGTCTGGTAAGAAGAGAGACACCAATTAATCCAATTCTGACATTGTGCGTACAATAGTAGTTTCTAACGTTAAAGATGAGATGGTTGACACAGAACATATTTATATGCCAATCTTTGATATAAGAATTGACAAATTTGAATTTAAGCTCATGGCAGACTCTGGGTCTCCCTTTACCTTAATTGGAAACAAGATTTGGGATGAAGTTGTAGGTTTAGAAAATGTTCAACTTTTACCTGCTGACATTTCTCCGCTAAGTTATAATAAGTCTAAAATAGAAATTTTGGGATACACTGTAGCCAACATCTCTTTCAGAGGTAAGAGTATCAATGGCAAGGTTTATGTTGCTGTCAGAGGTGACAATCTTCTGGGATGGTGACATCAGCATGATTTCGGTAATATTCTTAACCCTGGGGCCGTAGATCTCAAGAATCAAGTCATGCTGATGGAAGATTTCCTTTCTAGTTTGCTTCCCACTCAGGTAGATTTTGTGAGTGGGTCTGACAAATATTTTGCTGATTATCCTAAAGTTTTTTCTGACACTTTGGGGTGTTTGAAGGGATTTGAACACAGGATCATTCTTAAGAAGTCTGCCAAGCCATGTGTAAACAAGGTCAGGAAATTACCTATTATGATGCTGGAACCACTGAAGCATGAGATTGAGAGATTGTTGAATCTGAAAGTGATTGAGGAGATTGAGTCCTCTGAATGTCTAAGTCCAGTAGTTTTGGCACCCAAGGATGGTGGGAAATCGATCAGAATGTGTGTGGGTTTGTGTGGTTTGAACGAATGGATCTGGGTGGATCGACAACCATTGCCCAACATAGCGGAGAGTATTAGTATTTTGAAAGGAGCAAAGATATTCAGTGTTCTTGATCTTTCCTTTGCCTACCACCAGATCGTTTTACATGAGGATTCTAGACATCTGACATCTTTTGTCTCACCGTTGGGTGCTTACCAATTCCTAAGAATGCCTTTTGGTCTAGCTTCGGCTGCTGCGTGTTTTCAAAGAGTAATGAAAATGGTTCTTGGCAGTCTTTCCAACGTGATGTTTTTTCAAGATGATATCTTGGTTCATGGAATGAATGAGAGTGAGCATGACAGGGTATTGAGATCAGTTTTAGATAAGTTAAATGCTAGTGGACTTACTGTCAAGAGAGAAAAATGTCGTATTGGTTTAGATTCGGTCACGTATTTGGGACCTGTCATCTCTGGGAGCGGGATCCAGCCCAAATTAGAATTGTTATGTTATGTTATGTTATGTGGTTTTTATTAGGCGCACAGATGCTCCAGCTAAGGAGCGTCCTGGCGCCCGACAAGGCAGCTACACAACACAACTAAATAAAACAGCACAAGCAAAAAGACTAAGGGAATAAAAATGTTTTCACGGCGCGACGAAAAGAAAGCAAATCGCTCATAGCGCGAATTGCCGGGGGTAAAGAGTTCCACAAAGCAGCGGCCCGCACTCGAAATGAGCGCCCACCGGCCCTGCTTCGCTTAAAGCGCGGTACCACGGCCAATTCGAGGTCTGCCGATCTTAAGAGTCGTGCTGGGATGTAGTTGGCCATGAGGGTCGTTAGGATCATTGCCGGGGACCCCTTCAAGATCTTATAGGCGACGCAGAGGACCTTAAACTGAATCCGCTGCGCCACCGGGAGCCAATGCAGCGCTCGTATAGTGCTGGAGGTAGGCGGAGAGTATTGTGAACGCACCAACACCCGTGGACAAAGATCAAGTCAAATAATTCTTAGGAATGGCGGAATTTTATTCCAAGTTTGTGAAGGGTTTTGCCAGTAATGTTGAGCCCATAAGATCTCTTTTGAAGAAAGGTGTACATTTTTTGTGGTCTGTTGACTGTCAGAAAGCTTTCGAATTGGTAAAAAAGGAAATTGGTAAAATGCCCTCTCTGGGTCATTTTGATGCAAAACTTAAGACTATTTTGACAACTGATGCCAGTCTTAAAGGTCTGGGTGCTGTACTTTCCCAAGTTGTGAATGGAGAAGAAGTTGTTGTAGCTTTCGCCTCAAGAGCCTTAAGGGAAGCTGAGTTCAATTATTCGTGTATTGAAAGAGAGGCGTTGGCAGAATTTTATTCTGTACTTCACTTTAAATGTTACTTGTGGGGGATACCGTTCATTGTTAAATCTGATCATCGTCCCTTGCTTCAAATGTTCTCTTGTCATCAGAGTGATCATATGACTCCTAGATTAAAAAAATTGGAGTGAAGGTTTGCAGGAGTATAATTTCAGGGGGAGTATATTACAGGACAGAATAATAAGCCTGCTGATTGTTTATCACGTCTTCCCATTCATAGAGATTGTGTTGCTGATGGTGTCACTACATGTATAAATTGGGTATTGGAGTCTAGCATATCCAAGGAAGCATGGTTACAGTGTGTCGAGGATTACGCCATTTTTCGTTCATTAAAGAATGTCATCAAGAACGGGTGGCCAAATTATGATACTCTTGCGTGTGATTGGAAACCTTATTGGACAGTGAAGGATGATTTGTCTTTTTTCGAGGATAATTTAATGAGAGGTGACAGAATTGTGCCCCCAAGTAGTCTAAGAGAAAGAGTTGTTAATCTTGCTCATGAAGGGCATTTGGGAAGGAATCTCACGAAGGCTCGGATTAGAGAAAGGTACTGGTGGCCTGGTATGGATTGAATGGTGGAATCTGTAGTCAAAGATTGTCATTTATGTGCTGTCAATGACAAATCACGCACCACTAGTCAAGCTCCGCTTTCACCTGTTGAGGTTCCTGCTGCTGTCTGGACCAAGTTGGGGTTAGATATTGCAGGTCCGTTTGAACTTATGCCTTCTCATGAGAGATTTGTTGTGTTGTTGGTCAATTACACTTCTAAATGGGTGGTTTCCAAATGCATGAGTGTTGTTAATTCTAGGACTGTGATTGAATTTTTGAAAGAAGTGTTTGTGTCTGAAGGTCTGCCTAAGTTTTTGCTCACTGAAAGTGGGGTACAATTCACCTCCAATGAGATGAGTTGTTTTTTGAGTAACTTGGGGATCATTCATCAGAAAACAGCTCTTTACTCTCCCCAAGCGAATGGTCTCACAGAAAGGATGAATAGAGTGGTGAAGAGTTGTGCGCAGAGGGCTTTGGAGTCCAAGGTCTCTTTTGCCAGTGTTTTGAGGGAGACGTGGTGGGCACATCGAACGACTTCTAATGCTGTCATGCAGAGATCTCCTTTTGAAGCTTTGAGGGGGAGATTAGCTTGCTCTAAGCTGAATCATACTTGGCTTCCAGAGAGAGTTTGTGGTGACAGTGTTGAAAAGGTAGTGAGAAGGAGAGAGGCTTTGAAAAACTATCAGCAGAAATATAAACAACGTTATGATGCTAAGATGGTTGTCAAATCTAGGAAATGGAATGTGGGTGACTGTGTTCTTGTGAAAAAACCGAAATTTGGTCACAAAGGTGTTTCGAACTTCACTGGTCCTTTCACCATTGTTTCCATTAGGAAAAGTGTTGTCACCTTGGATAATGGTTGCACTTGGAATATGTCTAAATTAGCCAAGTGCAATGATGTCAAGCATCACTTCAATAGTGATTCCAGAATTTCCAGGAATCCTAGTGCTGCTCCTTCTACCAGTTTCCGAAGAGTTAATCCTAGGAGGTATTTACAGCTTCCTAGGAAGTTCAATGATTTTGTAATGCATTAATTATTTTTTATTGCTTGTGTTCTTTTCTTTATTGATGCTCTACACTGTTTTTTCAAGCCTTGTTTTATTTCTTTTACTATGTATAGGGGATGTGTTATGTTTGCTGTATCTTTAAGAGTCTCCTAGCTGATTACATCATTATTAGAATGATGACATTTCAATTGCTGATAATTCAGTTGCTGTTGCTGTGCTTGTTGATGGCTGCATATTAACGCTACTCTACAACTACTACAGAAATTGAGTGCTTTTATCAGAGGGCTAGAAAAGAAAGTGTAAGAATAGGTGCGCGAGAGAGGTGAGAAAGTATAAAGTGTAGGGGAATGAGTAAAGGAGGTGCAGAGAAGGGAAGAGAGGGAGGGTGAGAGAAAGAGGAGAAGAGAGGAATGTGAACGCGGGGCAGAGCACAAGAGAAAATACAAAGAAGTGGATCGAGCGGGAAGGGTTATGAAAGGAAAGACAGAGAAATAAGCAGTTAGAATATCAACAAATGGTTCAGAGGGAGAAACCAGGAAAAGGCAAGGACAAAAGGATCAGAGACAAAGAGAAGGGACAGAGAGTGAAACAAAAAGTGAAAATCAAGGTAGAAGAGAGATAAAAGGAAGAAGAAAAGACAAATGCGAACAGAAAAGGGAACAGTGTGAGAGCAGAAAAAGAAAGGCAACAAAGTTAGATCGTCTTGGCGGCCTGTCTAAATTTCGAACCAGGTGTTTGCCAAGGTCGCGACTGGAGTGGACAAACTTTGAGTGTAAAAACCTTGCACTGCAGCAGCGGAGAAAGGCGGAGGGGTGCACCCACGTGTGGTGCGCGTGCGCTGGAGAGAGCAGTCTGCCTTTTTTTCCAACCACATACTCTAGCTTGTGGTGCGCCGCTGTGCACTCCCAAAAGGCGTATGCCGCCATAAGCACAGGTATGTGCTTGGAAAAATGGCTGCATAATGGCTAAAGGTCTCCCATACAGTGCATGCACACTGTGTAGGCAAGACCTAAAAAAAGGAGCGTACAGTAGGATGCTCACACTTAGGGACACCAGGGAGTCTACAACCTGGCATCTAATTGAGCCCAGTTTTGTGCTGAGCTCGGCTACCCAGCTATCCCTTAGTGCCAGGGATCCAGGAGCTATATTCGGTACAAAGATGGCTACATTCGGAAGTTTAGTCAAGGGGAAATTCTGTACTACATTATTGGGCATATACTGCCGTACCATAATGACATGTTATTCAGTCTATTGATACCCATTTTGTTATAATACAATAAGATCTATATTATCTAGTTGAACTATTCCCTTATTCTGTAGTGAAAGAATATTGCATTATGTGGAACAATGATGGCACTTTGGTGTAGTGAGGGTAAAATTATTAGTGGTATGTTCTGTAGCAAAATTATGGGAATGTCTCGCTCTCTCTCTCTCTCTCTCTCTTTCTCTCCTTCTCTCTCTCTCTTTCTCTCTCTCTCTCTCCTTCCTCTCTCTTTCCTTCTCTCTCTCTCCTTCTCTCTCTCTCCTCTCTCATTCTCTTTCGCTCCTTCTCTCTCTCTCTCTCCTCTCCCGCTCTCAGCTCTCTCTCTCCTTCTCTCTCTCTCTACTCTTTCTCGCTTCTCTTTCTCTCCTTCTCTCTCTCCTTCTCTCTCTCTCCTTCTCTCTTTTCTCTCTCTCACTCTCTCCTTCTTGCTGTCCCTCTCTCCTCCCACTTGCCTCTCTCCCTCTTTCTTCTTCATCTCTCACTTTTCTCTTCCTATCTTTCTCTCTCCTCTCTCTCCCTCCCTCTCTCTCTCCGTCAATCTTCCCCCCTCTCTCTCTGTATCCCTCTCTCCCTTTCTCTTTCTCTATCCCTCTCTCACTCTCCCACTCTCTCTCTGTGTCTCTTTCACTCTTGCGCCCCCCTCTTTTGCCATCCTTCTCCCTCCCTCCTACTCTTTCTTTCTCTCGCCCCCTCTCTCTCCCTTTCTCTCTCTCCCTCTCTTGCTCCCTCCTTCCCTCTCTCTCTCTCTCTTTCCCTCTCTCTCTATTTCTCTATCCCTCTCTCTATTGCTCCCTTACACGCTCACTATTTATCCCTCTCAATCTCTCTCTCTACACCTATCTCTCTCTATCTCTCTCACTCTCTCCCCCTCTCTCTCCCTCCCTCTATTCCTCCTCTCTCCCTCTCTAGCCCCATATCTCTCTCGGTTCCTCTCTCACTCTCTATCCCTTTCTCGGTATCCTTTTATCTCTCTCCCTCTCTCCATCCCTCCCTCTCTCTCTTTTCTATCCCTGCATTTCCCTCCCCCCTCTCTCTCTCTCACTCTCTCTCTCAACCACTATCTCTCTCTCTCTCTCTCCCCCCTCCTTTGCTCCCTCCCCCTGCCTCTCTCTCTCCCTCTCTCTCCCCCTCTCTCCCTTCTCTCTCTCTCTCCCCTTTCTCTCTATCTCTCCTCTCTCTCTCCCCTCGTAAAAACAGCCAGACCCATTGCCGCAGTCAGTGCTTGTTCATGCTCCCAGCGTTTCTATACAATATTTTTTGTCATTGAATGTATTATGCAGACGTCTTGATTTGTTTTTCATAAGTGTTCAGACTTCTTGGCGGATCCACCTGGGGCTGGGGTAGAGGGGGCAGGGAGCCTCATCACTATTCAGAACTCGTATACCTGGAACACAAACTTGCACAAACTGCTTAAATTCAGAGGAATAATTGTAATCATTATTAAGAGTTACCCTGCATGGGTGTGATGTCTCCATAGTTTCTGGCCTCTGTGCCCTAGGTGCTAGTTATCAGATGCTTATGTGTGACATTTCTACAGTTTCTGTCCCCAGTGCCTAGGTGCTTATGAGTGACATTTCCCCAGTTTCTGGCCTCAGTGGGCTGTGTGACATCACATCTCAGTGCTTAATGTGTGTCAACGACAGTGACAATTTATTGAAAATACTACAAAGAATATCAGAATGTAGTTTTTATGCTGTAAAGTTATGAATTTGAAACAGTATTAAAAAAAGCCTAAAACACATAGCATTTTTTGTTGAAAAGACAAGAGTGCTCTCTGAAAGAATGTCTCTGGGTACATATGACTGGGTGGGAAACCTGATGTTCTTTAACCCCTTAAGTGCTGCCTCGGTGCATTGGCCGACGGCAGCACTACCTCCCCTGTGCTGCGCACGACCATTGAACGTCCATTCAGCACTAGTTCTAATGGACAGCGCAGCACTGGGGAGGAATGTTTAATAGCAGCTATGGGGTTAAGGTCATCATCTACTATTTACTGTACTTTGAAAGTTGATTCAATTTGAATATGTGATGAAAAATGTACTGTAAATTTCACCATTTTGGTCTATCGTTTTCCAAAATTGTCTTGGGAGGAGAACCCCCCAAAGCCCCCTAGTAGCAGTCAGGCTTGCTCGCTGCGCTCGCTCACTACGTGTGTGACGGGGGCTGGTCTGGCAAAATTTGCCAGGGCTGCTTTCAGTTCCCACTCTGGCCCTGGTTGAACCTTGGCAGGTTCCCACACCTATCTCAACAAGTATGGGCAGGGTGATGGCTTGCAAGATTCCAACAAGCTTCCCTTCCTCTGGCAGGAGATGCTTAATCCTCCTGGAATGGTCTTTTTGTTCTCAGGGTTCTTTGAACTGTAAGCTGTTTCAGCATAATAATGAAGGGTCATAGCAAATCAGCTCAAAAACAAATCTCATTAATGGCTGACTCACAGAAATATGCTGCATTATGAAGTGTGTGACGGAATCCAGATATATAAATAAAATTGCTTCAGCATCAGATTCCAGGCCCAACGATTTGTGGGCAAGGCAGTAACACAGACTTTTGTGTTATATTCCAATTTGGAGCTACGTTAAGAAAGCAAATGTACATATATACTGCACAGTGAAAACATTCACATTACACCTGTTAAACTGGGATTACGCAGTACATTGTGGCCTTCAATTAGACCATGTATATTCTAATCTTGGTCCCAACTGTCACAGGGTTACCCATGCACAGATATCAGGCTTAGTCAGACACAGACATCCTTGCTTAGGTTACACATGTGCAGCTGTAAATGGCCATGTGTTGATATGCAAAAGGCTTAGACCCTCTTACCTCAGTTGACCTTAGTTTATAAAAGATGGGTACTTAAGATTACAACTCAAAATAATTTTGCATGGAGCATTAGTTTGGGGGACTCCACCAAGGGTCCCATGCCACTGCAGAGTTCCAAAAAGTCGTGGTCCAAAATAAAAATTTTGAAAAAACGGGGATTTTAACATTTAAAGAACATGACTTCCTGCTTGCAATTTTAAGAAGTTCAATCATTTTAGAGGAGATTCATCATGTAGCCCTAGTTTCACCATTCCAGTGGCCTTGATTGACGATTTGCTTCTGTTGCAATGATGTCTCTAGACGTTTAGTAGGATGAGGGCAATTCTTCTGCTGTAATCTCAAATTATAGTACTGCGCACAGAAAGTGTAGTGTATATTCTATTAGTAGGAGTACACCTGAGAGATCTCAAGAAATACTACTTTACCTGTGTAACAACGTTATTGTTGAACTGACTTTGCTGACTCAGTGTTCCATGCGTTTACTCCACAACAGTGTCATTGAAAATACAAATGCAATGTCCTTGTAAGTGGGAATACTCTCAATTTAACCACTGCTCTGTCACTATCATTTTATTTCCGAATCTTTAGATGCTTGTTGTGGCTTTGTTCGATTGTAGCTTGGTTCTACTTCGTTATCTACTTTAAACATTTTAAAGATTGCTTTCACCCATAGAAGGTGTTTTCCAAAAAGGCGCTCCATCACATTATATCCAGCCATGTTTTAAACTTAGAACTTTAAATTGACTGACAAGCTTCCAGAAACTCGAGAACATCTAATACTCAACAATTGTAGCATTATGGTGACTGAGAGAATGTATTTACTGCACTAGAAAAAAATACAGCTGAAATCCATTCCTGTAAAAAAACCAAATCACGCGGTTTTTTCCCAAAAGCATTCCACAAAGAGCAAGGGCTTGGAGATTCACGTTGATGGTTAGAGTACCCGACTTTTAACGTCAATGCTCCAATCAGATCCGTGGAACAAGTGCGAGCTTCTCATACTAATCTCCAGTGGAAAGCAACATCTTCTGAATAAAGTCTGAATATTTCCATGAATTAATTATTATAGATCTACAATAAAGTAAATACCATTACAAGCCAGATGACAGAAATGCACAACACGGTGTCTATGTTGTCATCGGTGACCTTTAAAAACGATTAAATAGAAAAGAAGTCATTAATTCCGTAAGACTGCCTTGTTCAACGATGAAATATTTTCCTTTAAATGTTAGAGTGTCAATACAGAAGACAATCACCTGAAACATGTTTCTTGCCACAGAGACAAAAAAATAGTTTACAGATGAGTACATGATTGGCTATGAATAACTGCGTTCCTGTCCATGAAATATTCAAGACAACCTCAATTAACACTGAGTGGGCGTAAATCCTAAAGTGCGAAATGCTCGTGGCTGTGGAGGTGTAAAGCTATTCAGATTTATGAAAGAACGAGCAATGCATAGAAAAGTTGGCACCATCTAAAGAAATATATGGTATGCCAATTCACATTGAGGAAAACCCATTTAGCTCCTCATTAAAATGTAATTGGCACAATTCTTTGTTGAGAGAATCAGCAATCAAATCTCTGGTAAAAGCAAGTCAAATTTAGGAACAGGGAGCAACTGTGTGATCTATGCTATAAGGCGACTCCGCAGGTTAAACACTCAGGGGCAAATCTACAAGCCCCTTGCGCCATGTTTGCGAAACTTTTAAAATGGGAAAAATGACGCAAAAGTGGTGCTCGGGGCTTGTAAATCTGAGCCCCAGGGTCTTATTTACATGCTCCTTGCGTCGCCGGTGCGTCACTTTTAACATGGGAAAAAGTGACGTACCGTTGGCGCAAGGGGCTTGAAAATAATTCCCTCACTACTGTGATATTTGATCCCCTGCAGGGACAGAGGTTAAGATCTTGGCAGGAAGACGCACTCTCTGGTTCTCTTGCTGTTAAAAACCATTTATCACAAATTAGATGGATAATATGAAATATGACTTGTATGATTAGGACCGTAGGTTGAGATCCCATTCATTTCTGTCCTCATATTTTGTGAGTGAGTGCAATGTTTGCAGTATTGGGACCGAAAGCTGTTTTACTTCTGGGAAATGATTAGAATGTTAAAATGTATGTAGATAGGGATAAGGCATGCTATCTCCAAAATTACTCCACATACAATATGAGTGTATTTTCATGTCTCTTTTTATGGACATTCTGTTCAGTACAGCAGATGCACCTCTTTCCTCGGTCAACAACATTTCCCTTTTTCCCTTGTTTGCATGTCATAGTGGATGAGTCGATGTCACTCCATGAGTTTGTCAGTCACAATGAGTTCACAATGCACCAGTGTGCAACCATCCATGTTGCATGTTTATGGGGCTTGAAGCCCTTTTTCACCAGCCTACCCCCTTTCAGTATTATGCGTAATGTATGACATTGCTCTTGTTGTAAGGTTTGCAGCTCCTCCACTTTACAGATGCTTGCAGAAGTCAGAGGGTGAGCCGGTACTACTCCCCACCAGCCAGCATATAGACAAAATATGAGAATTCACCCTATTGTCTGCCCCTTAGTCTTCCCTCGCCACCCTCCACCACTTAGGCAGATCATCTAGAGGTAAATGGGGATACTCTTTCAACTGCCTAGCATGCAACATTTAGCCAGACAATGTAGGGGTACTCGGCCTCCTTTCAGCATTTTGCCAAAGAAGGTAGGAATACTGGGGATGAACACCCATGGGTTGAGCTCCATTTTTCGAAATCTATCTCAGAGCCCATCTGTGGTATCCTAGGTTATAGAAACTGCTGTTCAAGGTTCTGTAACCTAGGAGCTCTCACTCCTGCATATCATACATTAATTGGTAATGTGAAGGTGTAATTATGAAGGCAGGAACCGTAGATGATGGGTTGACTTGTTTATTACAAGTTAGAAGTATACAAAGGACCTCATCCACAGAGGAGTTAATGACTTCATATTATCAAATGTACACACCATCACATCATGTAAGATGAAGACCAGAAACAGTTTCAAACACACAGTTCAGCCATACTCACATAGTTACACACACAGTGGTCAATATAAAATAATGCACAAACAATGTACACTTAGAATTAACCACCATGATATTGTCACGTACCCCAGATGGGCATTGTCGTCTTCCCTATGTTAGCATGGCATGTTCCTGGCTGACCGCTGCTTTGCGCACGTTACTACAATAGTTTCTTTTTGTTTGTGCTACATTGCAATTTTCACATAAAAACTTACTGTTGTTTTTACACTTTGCTCATTCCTGTTGTTTAGTCTGAATATTGTGAACAAGGTCGAACAACAATGACCCTTGTTATTCTGTTCTGGTCAGGCTCTAGAACCTAGACAAAACATGCAAATGCAGCTGTTGTTTGAGAAGACGTACTTTGGTCATATGAGGGGACACGGATAGGTGGCACACAATTGCAGAGGGATCTTTCCAGGGAGAAGAGCATGACAGCACCTGTGATGCAGATATACCATCTATAGATTGAGGCACAGGGTCTGCTGATAACACCCAGAGATCTTCTAATACATAATCATCTTACTTCTATACAAGGGGGGGGAGGTTAGGCCATAGGTCATTCATTATGACAGCTCCTTTTATGATTCACGGACAACTTGCTATGCTGACCGTATTTGTGTTATGCATTTTTCTACTGATTGTGGTTCGTATGCTGCATACTAGAATATTTTAGTTAAAATAAGTATTTGAAACTTTTTCTTGTCTCTGTCTGATCTTATTGCGGATGAGTACAAGAGCGTGGGCAAAGGGTGTGTCTTGCAACCGCAATTCCAGAGAGAGTCAGGAGTGAGACACTATAACTATTCGGTCCTGGCCTAATGGGTACCAAGGTGGTGGGGTAACTCAGTCTCTGTCTGCTAAGGTTCCATAATCCCATGCATAGTTCTGTGATTTCGCAGAATCCCTGCAACAATATTTTCAGAAAATTGCCATGCATGCTCCACTCATCAGTCATCATCTCTTGAAATTTGATTATATGTTTGGTCTTGTTTGCCACCACAAATGAAAAAAGGGTGACACTGCTTGTTTAATTAAAGTGATCCCATGCGCTAGGGTGGTGTTCTGCCATGTGGGTCATAGGAAAAATATAATGTTTGAGGGTGAAGTAACATAAGATTGAGCTGCATATTCTTCAACTATACTCAACCAAAGTTAAAAGTGGCAGGTGGATGTAACAGCCTTGCATGGTAAAGGGGTGCGGTGTGCTTAAAAATGTCAATCTTTGTCACATTCGTGTTGCTATAACGAAAATAGTGTTTCACTGTACACAAAATAGGTAAATGTGCAATAATATTTAGTTTCTTTGATCACTATTCCTTTTCAATGCTCAGTGAAGACAAACCTAGGGGTGTGGTGGGGTGGGGGGTGAAACATGCAAAGACATAAAAAGACTTTGACCCAAGGCAGTCACTTTAAAACATCAGATCCATCACTGAGGAGGAGGCAAAATCCACTAGCAGGGATAGTATTCCAGCTAGAGTGTCACCTGCTCCCCAAAAGCTCTGGGCAGAGGCTCTGAAGCCCAGAAAGGGGGTAGCACAGTTAGCCACCACATGCCAGGAGGGGTTAAATCATGGGACACCTCCTAGCCCAGAAGATGAAACATTAGTGGTGTCCCAGGAGCAAACCCTCCGTCAGGGCCTGAGTTCACCTCTTTCATAAGTCAAGAAGCCCCTGCACAAACAAGGCTCTAGCTTTCATCCTGCTAACCCTTCCCTTCCTCAAAGTGTCAGCCCAGATGATCAGCAACCTAGGGTAAATTTCAGCCCAGCCACCCAAGCTCTTACAGGGTTCCCCAATTACAACCCCGGAGTATATTACCATTCATGGTTGGCAGAGGTATGCATCGAGGAAAGGCAGGAACCACCACTCTAGTCAGGGTAATCTAGATACACACAAACATATAACCTATTCTCATCCTCTGGTAGCTTGGCTCATATCAGCAAGGCTTATCTAAAAGGCAATGTGAAAAGTATTTGTGCAACATACACTCACAATGAATACACAGCAGAAAGACTCACATAGGTTTAGAAAAATAGAGAATATTTATGTGAGTAAAATGAGACCAAAATGAGAAAAATCTAATCAGTAGAAATGTTCTTTTTTATTTTAAATAAAAAATAATGCTTGAAAGTCACTAGTGTCAAAATTTTACATAAGGTTGCAAGGGACAGGTTTAAATGCAAAGTTCAGGCTGACCACGATGAAGGGCAGGTCACTTACAGGAACCACGCAGGGCCCACTGAGAAAGTATCTTGGATGGAGCAGAGCGTCGACGTTGAGAGCACAATGCATCCATCTTTTTCAAGCAATTGGATTGCTGCATTATCGTTGAGCTTCACTGAGGTGAAGGCATTGTATCGCGGATGAGCTAGTGTAGCACCATTATAGTTGAACAGCCTCTGTGTCAGCGTCAAAGGCCGATGTGTTGGTTCTGACCGGCGCTGTGGTAACGATGCATCGGTTTTATAACAGCTGCAAACCCCAGCTCTAAGGCCCTGAATTTGGAGAGGGTACCTCAGACAAGGGTAGGACTCACAGAAGGCACAGTACAGCATCACCAGTACAATTGCAGAAATTCTTTTGTACTCCTAAAACTTCAGAAAAAAGGAGGCAAGCCAGCAAGTTTTGGAGACACCTGGAGGGAAGACAAAAGTCTGAGAAGAAATCCCTTTTGGATAAATGTCACACACCAAGCATCAATTTGCCACAGGCACTCTTTACACACCAGTGAGATGAACAGAGAGGAAATGTAAAAATATAAAATATAAAAATATAAAAATGTCTTCAAAAAATCATTAAAAAGATATAGGGCACAGTTTATAATATAGTCATTAGGTCCTTGTGGTCTTTCCCTATCACAGACACAATTCTAATAATTAAATAACAATAGCAATAATATCCAGACAAATACATTTTTCATTAATAAAACATACACAAAGACATCATAAAAAAACAGTACACAAATTGGGACTATAATAAGGAAGATATGGTTCCTATTTTTGGAAAATAGCTACAGTAGTCAAGCAGGGTTCAATTGTGATTTATATTCAAATCTTCATTCAGACTATTGTCTCCTCAGACTTAAGGTAGATTCCCCTCTTAAAAGCATCGACTCATTTTGGTGGGTAAATATTCTACCATTCACCTTCTTCAGGAAAACATAATTCATTCCCAATTACCCCTATAAAATCTGAAATAAATAAGGACAATTAAAAAAAGGATTTTAATCCAACCACATAAACACTAACACATCACAGGTTTTACAAATAGATACATAACCTCATTGTACAATTAATTTACATCACTGGTGGGGCTCAAAATTACAATTAAATGGCAAAACACAATCATACTATCCCAACATTCATACAGAAAGCATATTGAATGGATAGGGCAAAAACATCCATATAGAAAATGTCACGAACCCAGGTAATTATAATGTCATGCTCATTCCAGGAATTAAGACACGCATTGTAAAAATTCCTAGGTACATTTAGCCCAATCGCAAAAGTGCCAGGCCACAATGGACCTCAACCGTGGTCAATGACAGAAATCCTAGACACAACAACCTCTGTCACTTCAACATTATAACCACACATTCAGACGGGATCTCAACAAAGTACATGTCAATCCTAGGGCTGTAAAGGCCTCCAAAGATTAAAATAGCTTGAAGACAGAGTAGTCAATATCTGCATCCAGGATAAGCTTAAAAGAACAGAATCCCAATTAATAACGCCTTGAGACCCTTACGGGTGAGTAGCGCGCTATACAAATTCCTGTGATTGATTGATTGATTAATAACAATATAACAAACCTCTGTTATCCTGTTATGCTGGCTATTGTCGCATCATCTTTCTTATGGAAGGTCGCACAATATTTTGCGTGCTGATAACTTTAGGTTTTATTAAAATCTGAAAGTAGAGAAAAGACTTATTTCAATATTCACAAAAAAAATCTTTTGTGCAGGCTAAAGAAAGAGATGACTAACTAAAGGCTTGCATTAATTACAGTCATAAGGTTTGCCCGCACAGGAATTACGTGTATGCGGCAAGCAAGACAGGGTGTCCTTACTCCAGATGGCCACTCAGTTGAATTAAAAGCAGCCACCCCCACCCACTCCATAAACGCTATTAAACGTAGCGTTTTCACTGCACTGCTTTTTGTCGAGCAGTGAAAATAATTAGTTGTCATTAAATCTCACCCATTTAAACAAACCAAAGTCTGCCCTATTACCGCTAATACTGCCCCGCTAATGAGTCAAGACTCAATAGCCCATATATTTACATCCTTACTATATGACTGTTTAAAATCCAATATAGTACCTTGTGGCACACTAGTATGCAAAAAATACGCGGTCCAAATCACTCCTGCATCTGTCTAGATGCAAAAATGTCTCTGAGATTCCCCCAAATGCGAAAAGCCGTGCTGCCAGTGGTCTAGAAAAAAGGATATTGGCATTAACACTCCCAACAGGGAAAAAATGAAAAAGACACTAACTCCAGTAAGGGACCCCCACGTCACATACCTGTATCTGTCGTATTTGAGGTCACGGAGCGTACGCCTCCGCAAGTATTAGTCAAAAAGGCAAGACAATCCCTGCCACCTAATTCTGGCATTTAAATACCCCCGAATCGCGGTTGGTGAACCGGAAGGACAACCTCAATTTCCGGTCACACAAATAAACAGAAACAACTAGAACGTCATTTGGCATATACCTTCCGCCTCTATACGAATAAAGATAGAACGATTTAGTCTATATAAAACATGGGATGCTGTTTTTCTAGAACATAAGATTTATTTATTTATTTATTTATTTGCGTATTTTGTATAGCGCACAGCAACCCCAATGGGGTGTCCCGGCGCTCATACTCAGGTACTAGATCTTGGCCAAGGATGTTTAACAGAAGAGAAATGTTTTCAAAGCTTTGCGGAATGATAATTCATCCTGGATCATGCGGATGGAAATGAAATGAAATGAGTGAGATTTATATAGCGCACGACTTACCCTGGGGCATCTCAGCGCTTGCTTAGGGAACCCATCCTGGTATTCCCCTGTGAGATACCCTGGCAGGGTTTATTCCACTGCGAGGAGGCACACACCTGAAAGGTTTTTTCCCCCAGAACGAGCTTTTTTAAATCTGGGGGTGAACAGCAGACATTTTGAATTCGATCGAAGATGTCTGGCAATACTGTATGTACGGAGACAGGATAAGAGATGAGCAGATCCCTTTCCCTTTATTGCTCGATGAGCTAGGGTTAGTGCTTTAAACTCTGCCCTTTTGTGGACTGGCAGCCAGTGCAATCTCCGCCGATGTGGCGATATGTGCTCTCGGAGGGATATACCACAGACCAGCCGGACTGCAGCATTTTGGACTATCTGTAACCTGTGACATAAACCAGAGGCAAGTCCAAGGTAAAGGCCATTAGCATAGTCTAAATGGGATGTTATTAATGCCTGGACAATGGTTTTCCTGGTATTGCTGGGAAGGTAATTGATGAATTTTTTTATCATCCTGATTTTAGAAAAGAAGGCGGCAGAGACAGCCTGAACTTGATTGTAAAAATAAAGATTGGAGTCCCATCTGACCCCAAGGTTTCTGACTGATTCCTTAGGTGAGGGGGCCGCACTTAGGTCTACTGGCCACCAGAGGTTCGATTCCGAGGGGGAAGATTGATGAAAGAATAGAACCTCAGTTTTTTCTGCATTCAGTCTGAGGAAGTTATTATCCATCCAGCTCGCGATATTACGGAGGCAGTCTTCCAATGGATCAAAGGCGGTATGGATCGGATCATCATAGGAAAATAAAAGCTGGATGTCATCAGCATATGAAGTGACCTTTATTCCAGTCTGGGAAATTAACTCGGCCAATGGGGAAAAATAAACATTAAATAGGAGAGGGCTCATTGAGGATCCTTGTGGGACGCCCCAATTGAGCGGGCGGCTAGTGGATGTGAAAGATGGTGTAAACACTTATTGTGTTCGATTTGACAAAAAAGAAGACAACCAGTCCAATGCCCTACCCTGAATGCCCTGCAGCACCAACACCGCTCTTAAGCCCCTGTCCAGCGTCCATCGTACAGAGTCAGCCATGTCTATCAAGGCCGACTCAGTACTATATCCCGGTCTGAATTCATGTTGAGAGTCGTGAAATAATCCATGGGTTTCTATAAAGCCTGCTAGTTGCTGATGTACCAGTTTTTCAAAAATTTTGGCTGGTGCGGGAAGCAGAGAGTTATAGTTGTCCGGGATGTCTGGGTCGGTGTTGGCCTTTTTTTAGAATAGGAACTAATTGAGCATGTTTCCATGAATCCGGGTAAACACCGGTCCTGAGGGAGTCATTCCAAATGCCATTAAGAGTAGGGTTAAGGAGAGGAGCCAGCACTTTATATTGTTTGGCCGGCCAAGGGTCGGTCGGTGAACTTGACTTACATTTAAGAAGCTCTGTGGGAGAGCGATCTAAAGTAATCTCCTCAAATTCTGAGAAGACTGGAGCGGAGGCAGGATGAGCAGATGATTTTTCGCCAGTTCCTAGACTGACACTGCTAGGGAAAGAGTCATGTATGGATGCAATTTTTTCCTCAAAGTAGTCGGAGAGTCGAGTACAGAGACACTGTGACACCGGGGATTGGTGATTAAGAGCCAGAGGGTCAGTAAAGGTTCTTACCGTTTTAAAGATCTCCCTAGTGGAGCCATGTGTTTTATTGATTTTCTTCGCCAGGTAGCACTTTTTTTGATTTATAATCTTTTTCCGATACTCCTTAAGGGCTGCTTTGTATTTAGATTTACTATCTATGGAGTAAGAGTGTCTCCAACATCGCTCCAAGAGTTTACAAGCAGATTTACACTTACGAAGTTACCAGGGTGAGGAGGGAGCAGAACGATGGGTTTTTATGGGCCGAAGGGGAGCGATGAAATCAATGGTTGTAGAGATCCAATTGTTAAAGTTGGTCAGACATGAGTCCAGGTCTAAAGCATCTACAGGGGCAGCAGAAGGGAGGTGATCAGCTAAGTTAGCTGGAGAGATATTACTCCAATTTCTGACAACCTCCTTGGCCAGTGTCCTTTGTCTGGTTTGATGAGACAAGAACATGGTAAATGGGATAAGAAAGTGATCGGACCAGATCACCGGGCTGGGCTTACTGATAGAGATTTCCACAAGGTTAGAACAGATAAGATCTAGTGTGTGTCCAGCCTTATGGGTAGGAAAGGTGATCAGCTGCTGTAGCCCGCCATCAGACAAGGTGGATATGAAATTATTGCAGGTAGAATTGGACGTATCCTCCACATGGAGATTAAAATCTCCAAGCAAGGTGAAATTAGCCTAACGAAACTAGCCTAAGCACAAAGTCTAGTAAAGAAGGTAGACAGGATGCACCAGACTTTGGGGGTCGATAAACTAGTAAACGCGAACAAGTGATGTTGGGAGAGAGTTTTATGCAAAAAGGCAGCGCTTCAATGGATTCAATTTGACCATATGGGAAGGACGATATGGTCCATTGCGATCTATAAATTATAGCCACACCTCCTCCATGGTTGTTACTTTGCCGATTGGCACACAGGATGTTATAACCGGGGGGGATAGCCAGACACAGAGCCTTGTATGTTGAGAACCTAATAATGAATTCTATATAATGAGAACAAAATTGCAAAACATTTTTTTTTTTAAAAACACAAGCGCAAAAACGCTTACGTTTTATTCCATACAATTAAAACGTCACAAGTAGCCCTGAGCACCATGCCATGGCCCTGAGATAGCTCTGAGCAATCGGCCATAATAGAACAGCCATATGTGCTGCAAATGTCAAAACAAAAAAGCAGTCCCCCCTAATAAGGACCTTACTATTATAGGTCAGGAATACAGATATAATTCCCAAATCGGACACATTCTCAGGAGGACCTGATATATCATACACCATGTAAAACATAGTTTATAAAGTGATGATACAACAAAGCTGGTCAGTGTGGTATATAGCCATTCCCTACATAGTAGACCATGTTTATACACATAGAATTACAGAGGCATACCTGGAGGGAAAGCATAGTCCAGTTCTCCTTGAGTAGAGCCAGGGAGCAGCAGATTGCAGGACAACAAGTAGAACATATCCTTCCGGAAAAGCAGTTCAGTTGAGTCCTTTAAGCAGCACAGCAGTCCTTCTGACAGAGATTCATTTCAAGATCCTAAAGTGTCTGATTTTAAGGGGTCAGAGATCCAGTGCTTATATCCAAATGTACCTTCGACATGGGGGTGACTTCAATGCAGTTCTCAGAAGTTCACAACGATCCCTTTCAATGCAGACCTGTCTGCTATGCTATCTGTGTGGGGGGCAGAGTCTATTCAAGTGAAGTGTTAGCCCATCCCTGCCATAGTGCCCAGGCAAGGCCATAGGAATGCATATGTATCTATCTTTTCTGTTTTGTGGCCGTCTAGAGGGAATGCATACAGTGTATCTGTCACCCACCCCAGGGGCAAAGGCACCCAGCTTCAGAATGTCAGACACGCAGAGCAGTAAGTGAAGACAAATGTCCAATTTCTAAAAGTGGCATTATCTAAAACAGTAAAGTTAAATCAAACTTCACCAGTTTGGAGGATTTATCATTAACGTTTCAAACATTTGAAATATGAAAAAGCTACTCCTCTCTGATCAGGAATTACAGCTTAAAAGTGTATGAAGGAATTTCCAATGAGGAGTAGATCTCACAGTAGCGAAAAACAAAATAGGCTGTTTGTCCCTACCAGGGCATGCAAACCATAAAGGTACATGTGCTACTTTTTACTTACATAGCACCGTGCCCTCAGGGTTATTTAGGGCCTCCTGTAGGTGTGACATACATATATTAAAAGGACAGTTTGAGGCTTGGGAAACAGTGTTAATTACCAAGCAGTGGCAGGCCTGAGATGGGTTCTAAAGGCTACCTCTGTGTGTGACAAATGCAAAAAGAACAACTGATGGACAGAATGCAGAATAATGTCATACATTCACCCCAGTACAGAGATCTGAGCCTAAATCCATATTTTTCTTGCTCACCATGCCATTCCAGTTTGAACCCAGCCAAATGCAAATCAGTCTTGACCCTGCACCCAATGGGAACAGTCCAGCCCGAACTGCCAGGCCAGGACTTCCCTGGACTGGAAACAAGCATCCTAGGACCGCTTTGAGCCCTCATCTGCCAGGATAGCTTGACTCCAGTGGCAAGGAGAGCACGGGACCCATGTCTGGGCATACCTGTCCCACTCGAGGTGACAAATGCAAAAAGAACAACTGATGGACAGAATACAGAACACTCTGTGGGTGACACAAGATGGGCCGGCTAGTGGCATTTGAGGTACAGGCCCTGGGCGGATGGTATATCCCTTTACAAGAAGGGAGAAGTGGAGAAGTGTGGCTCACTGGTTAGAGCAGGCAGACCCTGAAGCAGAGGTCAGACCCGGGACCAGGGTTCGATTCCCGACGCGGCAGGGTGTTGAGCTCAAATGTCCACGGACTCGATAATTCTCGCTTCGGTGCCTGACCTAATCATGGGTTCACACTCTGCAACTCTGGGCATTAAGCTTGCTTAATCTCCACAACGGCCCCCCCGCGGCGGGATGCCTGGCTTTCACCTTGGGGATGCCCTGTAGGGGCTATCTCACAGGGAAAAGCCAGGACGGGTTCCCAAGGCAAGCGCGGAGATACCCCTTCGGGGGTCGATTCTGGCGCTATATAAGAAATGTAATAATACAAGGGACCAGTACAAAAATATGTCAATTAGGTATACACAAATGTCCTCATGTTTAGGAGAAAAACGTGCACTGTAGCAGTGGATAGTAGTGGTAAAGTGCTCAGAGTAATAAGGCCAACAAAAAGAATCAGGATAACGTGGACGTAAATGCCAAAAAGTCCAGGGGAACCCACCTTAAGGATGCCAGGTTTAACAAAATCTCAGAGTAAGTTACCAGGATGCCATGAAAAAGCTAACTTATAGCAAGCAGACCCGCTTGTTGAATGCCCAAGAGGTGTTGGTAGAATTGAAGGCACACCAAGAGTCACATGTTGACCAGAATCTTGAACTTTGTAGTGTCCTGACCAATGATCTGCAAAGGTACTTCTCAGCTCGTGACCCACCTCTCTCCACCTGCTGTGTTTGTGTTTCACAATAAATCAACCCCTTCTATTCATAGACTTATCAGTGTGTCCAGTCACTCAGGACGTTCTAGTCCTACCCTTGAAGCAGAGCTTTCTGCATGAGAGAAGGAGTTGATGTTGGTCACCAAATATGAGACAGGGGATGGTCAGGACCATTTGCCCCAGATCATAGCATCATATCTGACACATGATCTTGTTTGGGGAACACATTTTAGATTACTGTTGGAGTTTAGCTGTTCATTTCTCCATTACATGTTTGCATTTTATGATGTTTGTGGTATGTTCCTCATTGAACTGTGTTAAATGACTTGCTTCCCAATGTTTCCAATGTCTGCTTTTTCTGTTGCCCAACCCTCTAAGTTGACTATTCCTTTCTGGACTTAGAAGTTTGTTTTGATGTTTTTGCCACATGTCAATGAATTCCCCTTCAAAGAATGCAGTTTTAATTTGCACCTCTTTGTCAATTTATATAAAAACAGCCTAATTTCACATTTAGCTTGGATAGTTTGCTATGCTTTCCTGGGTGTATGGGTTATCTGTCAATGTAGTCAGTGTGTTGCTATTTCGGAAGAGAACAATTGAAATGGTCATAGAAAATATAATAAAATTGCTCTCACACAACCATCATCTATTGCTAGACACATATGAAATAACAGCCTGAGGATAGGTTGGATAGATATATCTTAAAAAAATGTGTACAAAAACACTTAAAACGCTAAAGGTTTGGGTTAGGTGAATATGAAAGTTGTGTGATTTTGTGCAAGGATTTGTCAGTAAAGGATTTGGTGAAATGGAGTTGGTGGTTGACGTCCATGCTTGTGGAGGGGTCATCTAAGTGCCAGGCTATGCAATAAAGGGCACACTGAAGGTTGAGTAAATGGTAGTAGAATAGGAGCAATTGGATTTTTGGAAGTGCAGGCAGGTTGTTGGTAGTGTTTGTGAGAGAGGTGAGCTTATGTGTTTTTGAGCCTCAGCTTATTGAAGTGAATACCTTGACCCTAAAATTGGCTCAGTTACCTGTGTGATATGGCCTGAATATTCTGCATGCCAAAGGCATTCTGCCTTGCATTCTCCTTCTTTGAAAATCAAAGATGGACTGATGTACGGCCAGCTAACAAAACGAGCAAGCTGGCAATTATTTTGAGGGTTGTAGGATGAAGAGTGTTGAGTGGGAGAGAGGTTCCCCTCACCAGGGTTTTATCTTCCCTCTGTAAATGAAGAGAAGAGTTTCACCTGCATTACAAGGTGGAGTAGGGGAGTCAACTGTAGTACCTCTAGGTCTGTATGTGAGTTGGGGAGAGTTATCCATGGACAGTGCAAGTATCTGTGCATTAGTTGCTTTTTTCTGGAGACTTACAATTCATAGGAGTTGTCTTGGTGGAGGGCAGCTGGCTGGCCAAGAGGTCTCTTTTTAAGATGTTCTGCAGGGTGGGACCAATATTTGCCTTCTCCTCCTCCTATAAATATTAACGTATGCATTAGAGACTCTATATACTCCTAAAACAGACAGATTACACATTATTCTATAGGAAAGGATGGTGCACCAGAATTAGCAGTCCAGGTAGGCTGTCGTATTTTGAAAAAATCCTTGGGGCAGGACTATAAATATGACTCGACATTATGAACAGTATTATGAAGGTCAAAAGCCCACTCGGGCTGAGATTTTTTTTCGAGACAGCTTACACATAACAGGCATTTATGTATTTTCTGACATTTATTTTTTAATTTGATAAATGTGATCCACGATGTAAATAGTTGCCTGCATTTGTAGCTGTATGCCAATATGCATGTTGTATATTTTGCTGAGATAGAAGCAATCAAACGGAACTACTGTGAAAACAAACTCACTGATACATTGTAGCCTGATCGTAGTGTGTTTTCAATGTCTATGTGCACGTGATGCATGACGGAATGCATCTCGTTGTTTACTTTAAAAGAATGGCGAACTGATGTTACTCCACCCGTGACCAAGAGGTAGGCTTACCTCGAAACGCGTTGGGGCTGTTGAATCTTTGCCAAATAAAACCTTGAGCACTGAAAATATATTTGGGCCTCGACTCTGGTTTCTGCAAATAGGACTACGCCAGTTTTCGGATTCATTTAAAGGATCGGCGATCCTGTTGAGCGCCCGCCGTGGAAAGAGGCAGAAGCACGCCGCTTTTTCGTGTTATATATATATATATATATATATATATATATATATATATATATATATATATATATATATATATTACCTACTGGCGGTCGCCAGTAGGTATATATAGTTAGGATTTTTTCTCTATGGGATTTTTGAAAATTCTATGTCTAATAACGTTGGCGTTTGTGGACGGAATTGGCTGAAATTTTCAGGAAAATGGAACATTTTGTTTCCGAGCAGCCCCTGACAATTTGGGGGGGTTTCATCAAGGGGGGGCCGAGAAAAAAGGGGGGTCCCAAAACGCGTTTTTCCCATGTTAATTTCCATAGGGCGGTTGGCCTCACTTTTAGCTCGAACTGCTGAATGGATTTGCACGAAACTTGGCAAAATTGTAGGGACTGTTAGCCCAATGTGCCTTTGCTAGGTCTCAATATATGTGCTCCAGTGGATTTTGAGTAATTTAGGTTAAAAAAAAGATATATATCTGGGCGGAGCCTAACCACACATCTGATCTGATTGGCTGTCAGCACTTCATCCAAGAAGTGTTGGCAGCCATCTTGGGACCAATATACATGATAGCACCTCATTAAAAAGCATTGTAGTTAATAGAGGGTTTTAGGACTTTAGTTACATTATAAATCATTTGTTGATGGTACCATACTCGTTTTAGGAATTGTGGTGGGTTCTAAGGTGATTTTACCATGTGAAAAAACCTTCTGCTGTGATATCATGAATATTGATTGAAAGAAAACTAATATCTCATGATTTCCCCACAGTGGTTTGGAAGGGGATCTATAAGCTAAACTGAAAGCATATTTTCTGTAAATTCACATTATCTTTCTCAGTCATGTGAAAATGAAGTCTGACATTCTCAGTAAAACATGTACATCCAACAAGGACAGAGACTGTCAGTTGATTCCTTTGTGTTCTACTGCAGCCTCCTAGAGTGTTCTAAAGAACAACTAGAGCGCTAACAGTCCTACTTATTACAAAGGTATGGCAGACCTGAAGCCATCTTGATTGGAATAAAGTGGTAACTCTTAAAACATTTAATTTAAAAAGAAACAACATGAGGGGGTATATTTTGCCATAGAAAGTATGATTAGTGCTGCAGAATGAAAAATTAGGGCACATTTTGAGTGACTTCTCAAATCCTTTTCTATTTCATTAAAACATTCTGACATGCAGTCTCCCAAAATGGCCACCAGAGACAAAAGAGCTCAAATGTAGCCCAAATATCACCCAGATGTAGCCCAAGTATAGCCCAATGACAGAATGTCCCAGAGTGTTCTAAAGAACAACTAGAGCGCTAACAGTCCTACTTATTACAAAGGTATGGCACACCTGAAACCATCTTTATTGGAATAAAGTGGTAACTCTTAAAACATTTAATTTAAAAAGAAACAACATGAGGGGGTATATTTTGCCATAGAAAGTATGATTAGTGCTGCAGAATGAAAAATTAGGGCACATTTTGAGTGACTTCTCAAATCCTTTTCTATTTCATTAAAACATTCTGACATGCAGTCTCCCAAAATGGCCACCAGAGACAAAAGAGCCCAAATGTAGCCCAAATATCACCCAGATGTAGCCCAAGTATAGCCCAATGACAGAATGTCCCAGAGTGTTCTAAAGAACAACTAGAGCGCTAACAATCCTACTTATTACAAAGGTATGGCACACCTGAAGCCATCTTGATTGGAATAAAGTGGTAACTCTTAAAACATTTAATTTAAAAAGGAACAAAATGAGGGGGTATATTTTGCCATATGAATTATGATTAGTGCTGCAGAAAGAAAAATTAGGGCACATTTTGAGTGACTTCTCAAACCCTCTTCAATTTCATTAAAAAATTCTGACATACAGTCTCCCAAGATGGCCACCAGAGACAAAAGAGCCTAAATGTAGCCCAAATATCACCCAGATGTACCCCAAGTATAGCCCAATGACAGAATGTCCCAGAGTGTTCTAAAGAACAACTAGAGCGCTAACAGTCTTACTTATGACAAAAGTATGGCACACCAGAAGCCATCTTGATTGGAATGAAGTGGTAAGTCTGAAAACACTCAATTTAAAAAGGAACAACATGAGGGGGTTAATTTTTCCATAGAAAGTATGATTAGTGCTTCATAAAGAAAAATTAGGGATCATTTTGAGTGACTTCTCAAATCCTCTTCTATTTCATTAAAAAAATTCTGACATGCAGACTGAAACATGCACTTTGAATACCAGCAGCAGACGTCCCTGGTGAGCAGTAGCTTTACTACAGTGATCTAATGTGCAACTAGAGTGCTAACATTCAGAATTTATGGCAAATGTGTGACACATCTGAATGCCTTCTTGATGAAACCAAAGTAAACAAGCATTGAAAATGCAATAGATCTCGCCCTCGTTTAAGTTAAAGCCATTCTGTTTGTAATGAGGTGGCTTTTTAGCTTTGCTTTTATTAGTGTTTTTTCAACTTTCATGTAAATAACATGCATCTGTATGCATATAAGTATATGTATGCATGCATTTATGTTTGTATTTATATAGATATTCAGATGATATATGTTTATATATGTATGTATATATATATATATTCACTGAAAAAAACATAGGCTATAGACCATATATAGTTAGGAATTAGCATTTACAAAACCTTGAAAATTCACTGAAAAAACCATAGGTTATAGACCATATATAGTTAGGAATTAGCATTTACAAAACCTTGAAAATTCACTGAAAAAACCATAGGTTATAGACCATATATAGTTAGGAATTCGCATTTACAAAACCTTATTTTACTCACACAAAACCATTGAAATTCCATATATAGTTAGTTGCACTAACTATATATCGCGCACCCACAATCCACTGCTGATGATGTCACATATTACATCATTCATGGCATGGTCAGTGACATCACTGATGACATCTCAAATGACATCACTGATGACATCACTGATGACAACATCCAGTGACTGTATGTTTCTGTAAAGTTAAAATATGTCTTACATATTGAAGAATGAGTGCATGTATAAGTGTCTGGATGAAGGATTTAGTAGGTGCATGACTGACTGTATGATTGAGTGATTAAATGTGTCTCACTGAGTGCATGGGTTAGTGACTAAACTGTCTTAATTTGTGCATCATTATGTCTGTTGTTCTGTAAACTGTTGCATGTGTTGATAAGTAGCTATATGAGTAACTATATGGGTTATTGATTGGTTGCCCAAGTATTTGTATGGGAGACTGAGTGTGTGTGTGGGTGGCTGGGAGGTGTATGACTTTGTGCATAGATGTGTGAGCAGTTGATTCACTAGATGTATGGTTTCAAAAGTGCATGTGGAAACAGCTGTATGGGCGGTTGACTGTGTGCATGAGTGTATTGGTGAGTGAATGGATATCTCAGTGCTACATGTCAAAGTAAGTACATATGTAAAACACAGTACATGTGAGAGTTGACATATATAAATAACTGTGCATAAGAGCCAGTGAATGTGTGAGTGGCTGTATGGATCATTGTGAACTTGTATCAGGGATTGTATAAGAGAGTAAATATGTGTTAGTATATGTTTGAATAAGTAAAGTTTGTATAACTGTATAGTTGAGGAAATGGAGGTGTGATTGATTCTTTGCATGACTGACTAGGTGTGTGAGTAACTCCATGGATGAGTGACAGTCTGTGAGTGTCTGTTTACACTGATTGTATCTAAGGTTATATTAGAGTCTGAAGAGGTTCATCGTATTATCACATGAATGATATCATCAGTGATGTGATCAGTAATGTCAAATGAGATGTCATCAGTGATGTCATCAGTGATGTCATTTGAGATGTCATCAGTGATGTCATTTGAGATGTCATCAGTGATGTCATCAGTGATGTCACTGACCATGTCATGAATGATGTAATATGTGACATCATCAGCAGTGGATTGCGGGTGCGCGATATATAGTTAGTGCAACTAACTATATATGGAATTTCAATGGTTTTGTGTGAGTAAAATAAGGTTTTGTAAATGCGAATTCCTAACTATATATGGTCTATAACCTATGGTTTTTTCAGTGAATATATATATATATATATTCCTGAACAGATTTGTTGCAAAATGCTGTTTGTAACTGCAGTCCTCATTAAACAGGGGTACCTATATATATATATATATATATATATATATATATATATATATATATATATATATATATATATATATATAATATATATATTTTGCGAACCTGAAATTGTAAAATAAAACTGATAACATCTTCAAAGTACCCATGAGTGCGAATCTTTCTTCGTAAGAAGAGTGGGAAGAATATATATATATATATATATATATATATATATATATATATATATATATATATATATATATATATATATATATATATATATATATATATATATATATATATATATATATATATATATATATATATATATATATGATTGAGAGTAATAGTATTTTCTTTACATTAATGTACCAAAGGAGATTTGAGAAATTGAGTTATTGGTTGACGGAGGTGTGAGCCTTTCTCAAGCAACAACCGCAATCTGTTTCAGGATGAAACACAATACGTATCAATATAAACCTGTGCTTAAACCTTTGGCAGCTAAAGAAAAAGCAGTCAGGAGTAACTTAGAGACAATCTGTAAAGTAAAATAAAACTGATAACATCTTCAAAGTACCCATGAGTGTGAATCTTTCTTCGTAAGAAGAGTGGGAAGAATATATATATATATATATATATATATATATATATATATATATATATGTATATATATATATATATATATATATATATATATATATATATATATATATATATATATATATATATATATATATATATATATATATATATATATATATATGATTGAGAGTAATAGTATTTTCTTTACATTAATGTACCAAAGGAGATTTGAGAAATTGAGTTATTGGTTGACGGAGATGTGAGCCTTTCTCAAGCAACAACCGCAATCTGTTTCAGGATGAAACACAATACGTATCAATATAAACCTGTGCTTAAACCTTTGGCAGCTAAAGAAAAAGCAGTCAGGAGTAACTTAGAGACAATCTGTAAAGTATTTAGGGAGCACTTGAACAGTAATAAAGTGAAAACACAACACAATAAAAAATGTCATACTAATTTAGTAATATAGACTAAATGTTCATGAATTGTTTGACACAAAAAAATGACAAGAATCCAACAAGTAAAACCAGCATTATGCAATTTTAAAGATCTAGTTAAAATTAGTGCATAGAAGCGAAAAGCGCCAACTGTGGTTATCTGGTCATGCCAGAGCAGTGACACAGTAACAAATTCCGGCTGACTGCGATGGAGCACTGGCCAATTACAGTGATCAGGTTAGGCCCACTGAGGATTGTACCTCTTGTCCTAGATGTAGTTCATTGCACCACGCAGTGGTGGTTCCAATGACCAATGTGAGCTCTGCATCAAGTTGCACTGTGCTGCTTTGGTGCCGATGGAGAGCTGCAAGGGCTGTGCTGCAAGGTCCTGTGTCAATTTGTGTCAACCTGCATCAGTTCCGGTGAAGAGCTGTGAGGGCTGAGTCACATTGAGTAGCGTTGCACTGTATCGCTTTTGTGCAGACCCAGCTGGGCCAGCAGAGCACCTATATCACCACTTCCAAGGGCTCAAGATTGAGAAGGCACCACTTCGGGACTCACAGTAGGCAGAGTCCAGGTGAAGGGTTCAGGGGAGTGGAGCCCTTGGGGTCACTCTTTTCTTATTTTCAAGATTTAGATCCAGTCCTTCTTCCCTAGGCAGCAGGTCAGCAGAGCAGTCCTTCTTGCAGGCAGAGTAGCAGAGCCGTCCTTCTATCAGCAGGGCAGCAGAACAGCTGGGCAGTCCTTCTTGCAGCAGAGCAGCAGGGCACAATCATGTATGGAAAACCATTGATAAGGAGGAATTATTATATTGCTTTTATTTTTTCTTAGGGAACATTTAATTACCCTAAATTTTGTTTAAAGTCCTACAAAAATATATTGCCTGAATTAACATAAGGCTCCCACACACAATGGGACCGATCTTCAAAGAAACCTGATGACAATAAATTGTACAAAGACATACATAAATACATTTAAAAAAATAATAATATATATATCTATATATATACAAAACAAACAATAATGCAATCAAATCTATGTTGCCAATACCCTAAGATACTTATACTACAACTAGTGTCTATCCATTTATTCGGGGCGATACACTCAGAGGTAGTCAAAGTGTGCACATAGGAAAAAGTGCCTTTTATATAGCTCTCTTTTGTAACAAAAAGTTTTTTCGGAATCACTCATTATTAGTTTAGTGAGGACTCCTCCAAAATGAATTTAGTCGACGTGGACGCATTTCAACCTTTGAGTTCTTCTCGGCCTCATCAGAACGAGGGCAAAGGAACAATGCTAAATCAATCCATACAATTGTGTATATATTAATTAATGTACATACAGGGCCTCTTAATTGTAAAAAACATGCTGGTTACCCATCTAGATTCCCACAACTTGGTGCAACCATAAAGTCACCACGTGAAGGAGTAAAGGAAAATATGTAATGTCTAATAACACAATGTCCTTGAGGTGGTGCTTCTTGCATCAAACAAATCAGACAAAAAACAGCTGCCAACTAAGCGATCTAACTCATACTTATGCTGCATGCAAATCGAGGGAAAATGACCCAAAGCATGCATCCAGACACCAAAACTGAGTAAGGTAAAAAGGAAAGGGAATTAAATAAAAATCCTAAAGACTCACATCATAAGATCCTCTTAGGGTCATATATATCGTAACCTCGAGTCTTCAGCGCCAAATGGCGCCTCAATCCGAGATAGACTCCCCTGGAAAAACATTAATAAGGGAATGTTTGCCAAACTAGATATATCCTCTTTACTTGTGCTTATAGCCTACCAGGCACGATATAAACTTATATGGCACTCACCTCTCTCACAGATGTGTGCCAATTTTTTTATACTGCAAATGAATTGTTCTGATATTCCAAATATCCACACTGCCTACCTACAAAAGAAAGAAAACTTCCTATAACTCCAAAAGATATATTACAAATTCAAACAAAGCACACTACCACTAAGAAATTCTCGCGCTTAAAAGATCGCGTTTCAGTTCTTCAAGTTGTATTTCATCAAAATTTCTTTTCCTGCCCTTTTCATTCACTGTGTACCATTTTCAATGTCTGCAGCACTTGCACCAAATCAGTATTATTATTACTAATAGTGTTATTCTTATTATTGGCATCAAAATTCAACCTAAAATATTTCTTCCCACATTAGAAAACCAACTACCTACAGAAGAGAGACCATCAGTTAGCCTCTTCCAGGCACTATCAACCTCCAGTGGTTTCAGTTCTTCCAAATTTGTAATATTCCTGACATGTCTCTCAATTTCAATACTTTGTCAGGTATTTAGGTGCAACAATGTTGCGCCTTCAACATTTTACAGACTCCGCCCTCTTTTGCCAATAATATGTCAAGAGCAAGTCGATTTTGCAAAACCATAGGTCTTACCGCAACTTGTTCGGTATTGATCAATAAAAATCCTGCAGCAGTGTCTGTCGATTAGCGATCAACCACTGTAGTTAATGTACAAATTCTTTGTGTATTCAGATTTACTCCACTGAAGGTATCAATGCACTGAATATATCTCCTACATTTTCTGAAAAACTAGGCCTTTTCTTTCGTGTTAGTCATTGTTTCCAGTGATTCTTTTTACATGGAATACTTTTGGGAAAACTATACCAACATAGCAACTCCCATACCAATGATCAGGCAGCTTAAAGTAAGCTTTATTTCCACAAATGTAATAAACTCCAGGAAATACTGGATCAGTTCCCCCATTTCAGTCCCCAACCCCCAATTATTAGGAATTTGTGTTCACATTCACTGGAACCAATGAATACATTCTTATACTCTGTATTTAACCTATGGAGACATATTTTCCCCTTCTTTTCAAGGTCCAGGGACATAGCAGCATGAGTCTTGCCAGTTGCAATAAAATCCTCCCTCTCAGCCCATTTGGGTATTTGAGGTTTCGGTTCAGTAGCCCTTCTATGGAAATTCTGTTTCCTTTTCTCTACTAAATTCAAAAATATATGTTCTTCTTCATATAACTTGCATGTTAAATTATCTTTATGTGCTTCAGCTATATCTATAGTTTTCTTTGTTAGAAAATATTCACCATTAAATTGCGAATCTCTACTGCACAGGATTCATGTTTCCATGCAGGGGGATTTCAGAAAAAATCACATCTAGGTTATAATAATAATATCCCAATCTTCCAGTTCTTTAGAATAAGCTAGCTAAAATACTACATGAAATACTATATGTCAGTGGTAAATGATGATATGTCACTCTTTCTGCTACTGATGTCGGTAATTTCATACAGACATAACAATCACTAGCTTCCATTGATTCTACATAATGTACTAACAGATTAGCAAAAACATTTAGATCTGTCTCATTTCTGTTTATACTGTAGTGTAATTCTGTCTCATCTGGTGCTTCTAATTCTACTCTGTCCTGTTTATGGTTAGCTACCTTTCCATGTGTATTAGTGTCATTCTGTTTATTTGCAGTCATTAGATAAGGTATGGCTATTGCCAGTCCTAACCATGGTATGAGCACTATGAATGGTATTCACCTGTTACAACGCATTTTTTACTCCGCACTACCACTACAACGCAGGCATTACAACGCATACCGTTACAACGCATTGCGCTGGGGGGCGCTCTAGGATATGAGGTAAGTTTAATTTACTATCCAACACCTTCCCTAGGGTCCACGGGGACTGGAGTTAGAATAGTAAATTATACTTACCACTATCCAGCACCCCAAAGCGCTATGCGTTGTAGCGGTATGCGTTGTAAATACCGCGTTGTAATGGTACGCGGAGTAAAAGTATGCGTTGTAACGACATACATCCACTATGAATATACTACATTTGCATATTCTGCAACATGTCTTTATACAATTTCTTTTCGGTTTTCCAGCAGCTCTATTATCAGCCATTTCTGACTAAGGAGACTTATTCCCCTCTTTGTAACTTGTATGGGATACAAATTTACATTTTAATTATTTCAAGTTGGACTCACTTCTTCGCCAATTCTATCAGCACGTAATTCTTCATCACTGTCTCCATTTATCTCTAGATTCTCAAAGTCCTCAAGAATCACATATGTCCATTCAGGAACTTTGAATTTATTATTCAGTCTTTTCAAACGTGGACTTGTCCTTTTAGGTTTTTCTGTTGATGGTCCATTTTGACTTGTTACTTCATCTACTTGGTCTGGTTCTGCATTTAAAGTTTTAAGGTGATATTTCAGTCTCTTGATAATACTAGGCCAAGTATCACCTTTCTGAGTTTTTTAACTGCCACTGTGCTTTCACTTTCTTCAAAGGCTCTTTTGTTTTTGTTCTTTTGTGGCACAATTTGTTTACTTCAGTCTTCAGTATTCCTCTCTATCTGACCTTGTCCAGGGCTTATTACCTTTGCTGTTTCTGACTGGATGTGTTCTTTTACTCTATTATTACCCTGTTCAGGATTTTGTTTGCATTGGCCTTGTTCTCCTTCTTCTTCCTAAATTTGTTTTTCTTGTCCTAACTGGTCCAGCTCAGATCTGACAAATTCTTGATTGTCTTCTGCCTGGGCGTTTTCTCTAGTGCCTATCTGTCCCTCCTTAGACTTGTGAGTGTTGCTTCTAATTTTGTCTGTTTGAGTGCATTGCTCTTTCCTTATCTGATCCTCCTCAGATTTGATGTTAGCTTTGATTTCTGTAATCTGAGTGCGTTCTTCTATTCCTGTCTCGTCCTCACTATCACTCTGTCTGTCTAAATATGTTTGGCTTTTTGTTCTCACAGGTATTTCAGGTATGTCCGCTATAGGGATCCAGTCATACTGACTAGTGCTAGGTTGTACTTGGTCAGCTACTTCAGAATCTATTACTTGTGCTTCACTTCAGCTTGTTGTGATTCAGTTTCATCAGGTGCTGGTATCCGCTTTGTGTGGCTGGCATGTATCTAATGAAGCAATCCTGCACATTTCACAGCTGTTGTCATAATCAATATAACCTGATGTGGCTTTCACCACCTTGGTGCTAGGCAAGATTATCGAGTTTGCTCTTTCACTACTACCCAATCACCAGGATTCAGGTCATGTGCATGGTTCGGCTGCCTGTTTACAGCGTCTTTCCCAACCTGGTGAGAGATAGAACGCACTTGGTCAGCCAACTCTTTGCAATATTCTAGTACCAAATCATCAGATATATTCAACTGTTTGTGTCCTGGTATACATGCTTGCCTCATTGCCCTTACCATGAGTATCTCATTGGGACTCAAGCCTGTATTCTTGTCTGTAATGCTTCTGAGTCCCATCAGGACAAGAGGTAAAGCATCAGGCCACTTCAATGGGGTGGATGCACACACTTTTCCCAGTCTTGACTTGATTATGCCATTTAATTGTTCTACCACTCCAGAAGCCTTTGGGCGGTATGCACAGTGTAGCTTTTGCTCAATTTTAAATGCTTCACAAGTCATTCAAAATATTTCATTATGAAAATGAAACCCCCGGTCTGATTCAATTGTTACTGGAAAACTGAATCTAGGAATGAGTTCTCTCAAAAGGAGTTTGGCCACAGTCAAACTGTCATTTCTTCTGGTTGGAAATGCCTATAACCACTTGGAAAATCAACACACAATGACAAGTACATATTTCAACCCACGACAAGCAGGCAACTGAATAAAATCGATCTGGAGTCTTATGAATGGACCTACAGCTTTCCCAATTTTCCCAGGACAAACTACAGTTTTTCTGCCTGGGTTCATTTGTTGACAAATGAAGCATCTCTGGCAAAGACTCTCTGCTTTATTACTGAACCTTGCGTTAAACCAATCTTGTCTGAAGTCAAATCATTGCATCTCTGCCTATGTGTGTGTCCCTATGATACATTCTAGCCATGGGTGCAAGCATACAGTCTGGTAATACAGGCCTCCCATCTAAATAAATTAATACACCATCATCATTTCTTCTCTGACAACCCATGATCTCCCAATCCTCTTTTTCTTTTGGTTCTGCTTCATTTTGTAAATCTCGTACTCCCTCCCAGGTTCCTATGCCCCCAAGTAGCATAAGTTGGCAGTTGATTCCACATGCATCAATTTTCTTGTTCACTGCTATTTTGTATTTAGCACAATGTTGGGCCACTTGGTCAGCATAACGATTACCAGCTGTCACTTTCTCGGTTCCAGATTGGTGAGCAGCACACTTGACCACGGCCACTTTTGGCAATTGAATTGCTTCAAATAATTATTTTACAAAATGTCAATTTTTAATAGGGGTTCCTGAAGAAGTAATGAAATCCCTTTGCATCCAAAGCTGGCCAAAGTCGTGCACAACCCGTAACCATGCTGACTGTCAGTGTAAATGGTTACTTTCCCATTTCTCCCAATTTTGCAAGCTTTGATTAAAGCTACCAAGTCATCTATTTGTGCAGACTTGGCTCCTGGTAAATAGGATGCATTGACTACTCCAGCCAATGTGCACACAGCATAAGCAGCACTCAATCCTCCTTCCTCATGTTGCATGCACAAGCCAACTACAAACAGCTCATGTTCTGCATCTTTTAAAGGATCTTCCTGTATATCTGGGCATGGTTTGGTACTCATCTCAGTAAGATCAAGGCAAACATGTTCAACCTCATCTTGTACTTCCTCAAAAGGTGTATCAGGCAACAGAGTTGCGGGGTTTAAGACAGTACATCTGACTATCAGTACATTTTCTGCACCTAGTATAACTCGCTCATACTTAGTCAGCCAACTAGGAGTAAGATATTGGGTACGAGGTCGCGTTAGCAGAATCACAACTGCATGTGGGACATATATCGTTACAAGGTGTCCCATTATAATAGATGCACTTTGTTCCAAACTAATGCAAGTTTCAGCTACAGATTTTAGGTACCCTGGTAAAGCGGATGCCACTGGGTCTAAAGCGGCAGAGAAATATGCCACAGGACGTCGCATCAAGCCATGTCTCTGCGTTAGGACTGAGAGAGCACAATTGTCTCTTGCATCCCAGAATAATACAAATTCTTTAGAATAATCAGGCACACCTAATGCAGGTGCTTCGCAAAGACAGTTGCATAATTTCACAAAGGCTGTCATGCTTTTATGATCTCATTCTACTGGATTTCTTGCTCTTTTCTGTGTCATTTGTATCAATGGTTTAGCAAGCATAGCAACTCCTACAATCCACTGCCTTCAATATCCTACAACTCTGAGAAACATCCTGATTTCTTTCTGAGTCTGAGGTAATTGAATATTTCTGAATATTTTGATTCTTTCTGAAGTCACTCTTCTGACCCCTCCTTCTATTTGGTGTCCCAAATATTTTACTGAAGTCATACAGCGCTGTAGTTTCTCAGATGACACTTTATGTCCACCTTCAGCCTGGTGATTCAACAATGCAATTGAATCAATGACACAGTCATCTCGGGTCTTGGAGGCAACTAGTAAGTCGTCAATGTACTGCACCAAGGGAGATTGTCTGGGCAACACTAAAGATTCAAGACACTTTTTCAAAATCTGATTACAGATCAATGGATTTTCTGTGTACGCTTGTGGAACACAATTCCAAACATAAACATGCTCATCAAATTTAAATGAAAATAAAAACTGACTGTCTGGATGCAATGGAATTGAGAAAAAGGTTTGACATAAATCAATTACAGTGAACCATCCTGCACTCCATGGTATCTGATATAGAATTACTGCTGGATTTGGTACTATTGGGCAACATGGTACAACTATTTTCTTTATTTAATGCAAATCTTGAACCACCCTATATTTTCCGTTTGGTTTTTTTATGCCAATTATAGGTGAAGTACAGGGACTACTCATGATTTCATTTAATATGCCCTGTCCGACCAGTCGTTCAATTCCTACTGCAACACCTGCTTTTATTTCTGGGCTCATTTTGTATTGTTGAGTATTAGGGTAGACTGCACCTTCTTTTACAGTTACTTTTACTGGGTCTACATTTGCCATTAATCCTACTGCTTTTCTGGAAAAATCCCATACATCAGAATGCACTGTATTTTGGATCTATTCCTCTAATTCATCAGGGGTCATCTTTTAAACTGTGTCATTTACTGCAGTTCCCTGCCTGGATAACATGATTTTATATTCTCCGTCTTCATCAGGAGTTTGAATTGCAACACTATCCGGTGTGCAAAATATTGTGCAAGTCTTTTTTCACAACAAATCTCTTCCTTTACAGGACTCGAGTCACACACAACAAACTTGTGCATTTCTCGGAAGTTGCCAATACATACCTTCATTGGTTCAGTAATTGGGTTCCTAAACTGCTTATTAGAAACGCCGACTACTTGAATCGCTTCTCCCGAGAGGGGTAGGGTTGGGATGTCTGCTGTTCTGAGGGTAGAACGGGTAACACCAGTGTCCAATAAAAAGGTAATATCATTTCCCTCAACTTTACCCTATATGTATGACCCTGACTGGTCTACCGGCCAGGATGCGCCAAGTACGCATTCCTCTTCCCCCCTCTCAGGCACAGTCATAAAGTCTCATCTTCAAAAAATGTGTCCTGTAAAAGAAACTGTTGGGTTACAGAATTTTTCTTACCACTTCCCTCCCGGAATCCGGTGTCCACACCTTACTTGGCTTGACTCACACAATCTGGCATAGGGGCAGGTGGCAATTGATTCTGTATTACATGTTGCGGTGTCCTCATTAACTCCTCATTCTGCGTCTGTGGATTTAAGTTTGGATTTTGGACATTATTATTCTGTACAAATTTACACTTGTTTTTCAAATGCCCCAATTTTCCACACCTGTGACATGGAAACTTTTTCTTTGCCACTTCTTTGATCATTCACCCTCTTGGTTTGCCCCCACTACCTTCACATTGTCCTTCTCCTTTTCCTTGATTACTTGCCTGATTACTGAGTTGGAGTTCTTGTTGTCCTGCTAATTTTACTTGAGATGTCGTATCCATGTGATGTATACTGTGATACTAAACTATAAATGTGTTCATGTGATACACTTTCTGTACAGAGCACCTTACATTCCATGTTTTTTTGTAAACTTTATTCTACTCAGAGACCTACCTTTTCAAAAACATTATTAAGATTTTTAAGTATTAGAAAGTGCCAACCTGCTCTACGCTAACTACTTCTCTTAAACGACAAATGTATTTGTTTAATGATTTGTAGGTATATTTACCCTGCAGTTCGCCTTTGTAACATTGTAAAAATATTATTCCTGTCTTTTGGTTTTGTCAAAGATTAATTTCATTATGTATATTTATGTAATTCAAATGTTTCTTATTGCTCTTTTATGGCTAAATTAGTCGAATAAAGATCTTTGACTGACTGACTACTTGAGCCCACATTACCTTTTCTTCCAATTTCTTTCATTTGTTATCATTTCCATCCCCACAGTATTTTGCATAATTGAGGATCTCATCAATGGGTTTTGCCTGCCAACATACCTTATGCTCTTTAATCATTTTGGATATATCGGACCTCAACCCAGACACAAGACGATATACAAAATGTGTCATGTCTTTATTATCAATGTTTTCCAACCCACTGTACTGTTTGAATACCTGTAAAAGGCGTTCATAATATGCATGTAGATTCATTCTTTTCTTGGGTTGTTCTATCTATTTTAATCCAGTCGGTTTCTTTTGGGGGGACCTTTCCCTTCAAATAAGTTATTACTTGGTGATATTTTTTCATTACATCATCTGAGGGGATCCTGTTTTTGAATCTCGTGTGTATTCATCATTAGGCCAATCGACTGAAATTTTACATTCTTTCCACAAGTCAGCAGGAACAACTATGTCAAACAAACTATCTAAATCCTTTAGTAACACTTTTGAAACCTTCACAAACCTCTCAACTTGCCTATACCATTCTACTGGTTTTTCTCTAAGCTTTGGGAAATGATTTGTAAATGACAAAATATCCTGTCGAGACCATGAGTCATGTACATAACCTCCTCCAGGAACTTCTCTCATTGGACACAACGTTTTCTGTTTCTTTCATTACATACTCAGATGTCGTTCGATTTGCCTGTGCTTCTTCCTTTTTCTTTGTCCAACTGGTTTTCCATCTATCTAAGTCTCCCCATTTTTGTAGCAATGTCAATAATTCTTTTATTTGTAATTTTCTTCCTGACACATACATGTTTTCTAAATCATTGTCAGAAAATTATGTTCTATATGGTTTTTTCAATACTTTAGATTTCCCTACGTCAATTCCCATTTCAGATTGCTAAATTATTAATTTTTCATGACTATTTTTGTATTAAGAGTAATACTTAATCTCTCTAGCCCTACATTCCCTGCTATCATTTCTTCCAAATCTACCCTTAATTTAAAGATATCTAATACCTTTGGCTGTAATTTTGACTTTTCTATCTCTCGTGTCCATCTTTCTATTTCTTCAGGGGTTACTACAGTAGCATTCCACGTTCCTGTGAATGTTTTAATACTAACCTCTCTTGAGCACCCAGGGGTAACTTTTCTGAATGAATCATTTATTGGATCTCTTATTAGTAAATACATTAATGAAATCACTGACTCACACTCACTTGCCTGGTCATCAATTATTATATTTTCTTTTCTGGTTTGCGTGATTGGAGTAGTCAGAATAGGAGTTTTAGGACCAATTTGCTTATCCCCATATAAGGGAACTTCAGGACCTATAGTCACTAGGATCATTAATGCTTCAGGGCTTGTATTCAATTTAGTTATTTTCTGAATTAACTCACTTCTGTTTTTAGGTTTTGACTGGCGATGCGCACGTAGTGCGCATGCGCCAAAAAACCTTATGATTTCTGTGTGGGGTCGGGTATCCGCCCCACTCTCCCATTGGCTAGCTCCATAAAAAGAGGCTAGCCATTGGGAGACGGCTCTGTCCGTCAATCCCGGACCAGATTCGGGGGCGTTCCCGAGAATTTTTTGCTTTTGGCTACGTCAGCCGAAAGCCTGTTCTCGGGAACGCCCTCCAATCTGTGCCGGCATTGACGGCACCCGCCTTCCTGCCGAAAGAAGAAGCGGCCCATCTCTCTTGAATGTTACACGCAGACCTGTACACTGTATGGTGTAAACCATTTGCTGATCCAAACCTTTGACATTTAGGCCCAGATCTGTACAAGGAATACTTTAGTTCACTCTTTACCTTACCTGTCTTGTAGGCGCAGGTACGCCCGTTCCCGCCCCCTCCCCTTTCACTCTCCGTTGCTTGTTGTCATGTGCCTGCTGCGGGCGGGTGCCTCCAGGGCGCTGTAGCCCTTCTATTCCCGGAGCGCCTGTGGAGGCCCTGGGTTTGCTGTACCCACCTCCCGATGCTGGCCTGTTCGACCCCCGGTGTCTTCCCGCCAGGGTCTCTGCACAGCCGAGAGGCCTAGAAGCGGCAGTGCTGGACCCGACAGAGGTTGCTGGGTCCTGCTCGGGTGTGCACTGGTAGGAGGTGGGCTGCGACGAGCACATATGGCCCGACTGGAGAGTCCTGGAGAGGAGGAGAGGCTGCTCGAGCGCATGTCTGGTTTCCTGGCTCCGCGGTGTCCCTTCTCGCCACCCAGCTTAGTGCCCCTCGGGACATGAAGACTCGACTGGAGTTGTTGATCCTGGTTATCCAGGCCGAGGTGTGCCGAGCCCTCCATGAGGCGGACAGCGGGACCGACTTCACCGTGCACCGCTGGCAGCGAGAACAAGGTAATCGGACAAAGGCGTTATCCCCTGCATGCACTTTTTGTTAGCTCGCGCTTGTGTCTCCGTAGTATCTCAAACATCCCCACACTCTAATTCTAACCCCTAATCGATGCCCAAACATCTGTTTGTCACACTCTCTCACATCAGTAGTTGCATTCCCATGCCTGCTGTCACTTCTGTATTTTCACTTTCCAAAGTCTTACCTCGGTGACCGCCGTCCCAGATTTCCTTCTTACAGCCTCCTGTCCCTTTACTCCTTACTTTACAAATCCCATACGAATCATCCTCTTTCCTATCCACTTGCTATTTAGTGTTCACATCCATACAAACCTTTCTCACACCATCCTGAGTATTCCTTGACCATGCTCAGCCACCCTTGCCACATATCCGTCTCTCGTGCTAAACTGAATTCTGTCCAAGTCTCTTTTTTTTTCAGGCCTCCCTCCCTCCTTAATCACCCCTTTTATTCCAAGGCCTCGCTGCATCGAACTGCTATATTCCTGTGCCTCCTTTAGTGATATCCCTATTTTCTCATTTCTTCCTTCCCATTTCCCATGGCTGCTATTTGTCTCCCTTCTTGGTGAGTCCTCTTCCTTCCCTAGAATCCTTACTTGGTGCTACCCTCTTCGATGCCCCATCCCGTGCTTTCCTCCTTAGCCTTCTCCTCCCTCCTTGTCATTGACCTGGCAGCCCTGCTTTTCCTGGTCCATTCTCCATTCCCAGGTCTCTGTGTTCGCCTCTTCCTTCATAGGCCTTACCATTTGCAGATTATTTCCCAAGCCAGGGTTGAACAAGAAATGCAACCCAGCCCTAGGTATTTTTCATACCGGGACGTAATTGCACTTAGCAAGTAAGTGTAGAGCGAGGCCAACCCATTGCACAAGTGTTAGGGGAATGTCTCATACACCTAACACTTGCCAAACAATGCATTTTACAGCACACACAAAATGTACTGGCTATAATAAAATCTATTTTACAAGGAGTTATTATTGGGAATTAATTAAACTGAATACTGCTAATACAAGAGGGAGTGCGTTTTTCAGGCATTGTTTCTAAACCTTCAGATGGGATTCTGCCTTTCCATTTCTTCCTCTCTGAATATCTCTTATGCAATGCTTGTTAGCTCTCTGAAGTACCTAAAAGGTTGCACATAGCACTTTACAAAACTCTTAAACTGTGGAATCGGGGTAGGTTGAAGCCCTATATCGATGCCATTGTTTCAACAGCAATATAACTCCAAAGTGAAGCATGATTCTACAGAGCACTAGTGTGTAGCACTATCACCGAGTGACTGTTCACGATTCCTAAGCACCTACCGTCCCAAGGCCAGTTTTATTCTAAATACAACTGTATGCCAAGCTCCTATCCTAGACCACTACCTAGAAGATCCCATCATGTAAAATACCATGCACAAGCAGGTATCTGCAGTATCCAGTTGTGTAATGCATAATGCCGCATTTCAGCCTTCGTTTTTTGGCCTTCACTGGACGAAGCCAACACAGTATCATGTGAAAAATATCCAGTGCCTTAATTTATGATGCGGGTAATTGCTGCATTCCTTAATATCTGTTCCTGTGTGGAAGGGTACTGGTGCTTTCTCTTTTGTGTGTGACTGGAGGAAAAGTAACTGAAGTGCAGGCTGAAACACTTCAACACTTTCTAAGCTTGAGTCCACTGGATGTACCTTTACAGCTTCGTTTTCGCACATTTTCAAACCTTTTAAAAAAAAGACTTCAATTAACTGCATACTTGTAAATCATTTTGGATGTTTTAAAACTGCAGTTCATAATGGCATTCATCATGTAAGAAAATGCGCAAAATTAAGCAGTGCAGTGAACTTGCCTCGAGCAATATCAGTCTCCAAGACGCTGCTTGTTATAATTTGGCACAGTTGAGTAAAGTTGGTTGGATTGTGATTATCTGTGTAGCATATTTACCTATAAAAGATGTAGGGGCTTGCACAGTTGTGACTTGGAAATATTCCCACTTACCATTTTAAAAGATATATATTTTAGGTCTCGCTTACTGACTGATTTAGTTGTATGTTGGCAGACAGACCTGTTGTATCCAGTGTAGATTTAGAGTGGGCTTTGTGTCAGCCCCCTGCTTAAGCATCATTGGCTTTCATCTGGGATGGGTGGGAGTGCCACCCCATGCATGAGCAAGTGCCCCTCCACCCCCAAGGAAAAACGGAACAGTCCTGCTGTCCTCTCCCCCAAAGGTGACAGAAACCCTTCTAGACACCAGAGGGAAACGAGCATTTGCAATGTGTTGTAAATAGGGTTCAAACAGATGTGGTTGGAAAGTCTAGTTTATTTCAATTGCAATCAAACGATGCCCCCGGCTTGACAGCTCTCCACAAGGAGGTCAGTTTGCCAACGTTCTATCTCTGCCTCAACAAGAGGTGCAGGGACATACGAAGGGGAGGGAGAGGGTAGGGGTGGTGGGAGGTACCATTACTGGTTATAAGTTACAACACAATGCAATTGACCTCGCATTTTTTTACGTGTTGTCTCTATGGACATGTTCGTAATCACATATCCTTTGTTTACCAACTACGTACTCCCATTGTTCTGTCATCTGTGTGCGCATTTTGTGCCATAGTGGCATAGTTAAGTCTCACATTACTATAAATTACAGCAATTGGTGTTGCATTATTATTTGTAACTTCAAAAACTCTAACTCTAACTGATGCGAGACCTATTGTATTGCAAATGCTTGTTTTACATTGACGTAAACCTCAAAATAACTAACCATGGCATGCGTCACTGCAGCAGTGATAAGTGGGAATATGAGGCTGCATTTTGTCCTCTTTATTGGCACAGGGAGATTAAATCATTTGAAGCAGAACATTTTGGTATTTTACACCAGTACAGTTGCTTCAATAAATGTTTGAAATACCAATTCTTGTATTTCTTGTGTCTCCCTTTGGACATGCCTGAGCTACTAATGAAAGGATAAGATCTGTTTCCACGGTTTGGGAATTAGGGTTGTAATATTTTGAGGTTGCCTGGTTTTTTGTGCCAATCTGCCATCAGTTATAATTGTTTCCGATCGTTTTTGTGTCCTTCTGCCCTCTGTCTGCCTGGTGTTTTGTGCCATTCCTCCACCTGAACTGAGCCCTTTAAAATAACCATGCTCCAAAAAGTACCGCAGCTCCCTGCCCTGAACCATAAAAAACTGCCCCCTACCTCCGTGAATGGAAAGGGGCGACCACTCGGTCCCCCCGAACGTATGGTAGGGTGCCTGGATCCTCCCGGGAAACCATTTTGGGCGGGGGGCGTGTCTCGGCTGGTATGCCCGAAGCGGCGTAGCCGCGGCGCGCCTTTTCCCGCCCAAGAAGGGTTGTCCTAGACACCTACACCGATGGCCACGCCCCGTAGGCGTACCAGAGGCGGGTACACGCCCTCCCGAAGAGGAATAAAGGGAGCCACAATCCAAAGAAGCATCCTCTTGTTCCTGTGCTTGGAAGCTGCGCCCTCTCGTTGCACGTGAGCCCTCGACAGAACAAGGAGCAATTTTGAGAACTTGAAATTTTTTGTGTTTCTCTTCCAGGAGCCTTCTCTCCCAGCGACTTCGGACCTCCGGATCCAGGACCTCGTTGAGCAGCTAAGCAGCAAGGGTCGAGTATCCGACAACGATGCCTGGCAAGAAGGTCGGAAAGAAGGCAGGGACGGAGCAGATGCTCCGCATGCTGATGAAAGATATGGCGAGCATGAAAAAGCAGATGGCGGCAATGAATAATACGGGCATACCGAAGAAAGTCATCGGACCAGCATTGCCGGGAGTAGTCCCCTCAGGGAGAGGTAAAAGGGCCAGGAATAGGGCGGCAGGGGGGAGTCCCCAGTTCCCGAGTCACCCCAAGTAAGCCCAGTTAGTCCAGTCGAGGCCCCGGTACCGATCCCGGATGCAGGCCAACCGATTCCGGTTGTAGTTACGCCCACCAGCGAGGAGGAAATGCCTCCGGAGTTGGCCGCCCAGTTGGCCGCATGGCTTGGTAAGAATACCGAGGGTGCAGCGGCACCCGGAGACACGGCCAAAGAGGCTAGGTTGCTAATGAAGCAGTTGCGGCAATCGCGAGATGCTGCGAAGGCGAATCTCCCTCTTGTCCCCCCACAGATTCCCTCGGAAGAACCAGCGGCTGGCGGTGGAAAATCAGCGGGACCAGCTATGGAGTCTGGTAAGCAGCCATTGCCAATGGCAAATGGGGGGTCTTTGCCCTCAAGAAGGGAGAAAGTAGTTCAGCATATTCCACTGGCCACGAAAGAGATGATTTGGGCTGATAAATATGTAAATATGTTTTCGCTCCTGACTGACCATCACGAGATTGAGTATGTTAAGGCTCAGAAGGATTTGTTGCATCCGAGTGTGTGGCGCGCAAAAATGGCGGGCTTCAGGGTGGATGAGACGATCTCTAATTGGGCCAAGGCCTTTGGGATGTTTACTGCTATTATGGGTGAACGTAAGCCAGAGATTATGACTGAATTGGCCTGTTATCAGACACGCATAATGGATTTCTATGAAACATATGAGGGCGATCAATGGAGGGGTTATGATAGTAAGTTTCGTAAGGCCAAGGAGCACGATTCGTCTCTGACGTGGGACTGTCTCGACTCCGTCTCTTGGCAGAAGCAGCTCCTGCCGGGCACGACGAAGTCGTCCTCGCTTGGCGAGTATGGATCGGCGCCTTCCCGCCATCAATCGGCGGCGCCCTTTCGAGCAAGCCCCGCAGGTGATCACCAACCCAGGAGTGGTGGGAATGGGGGTAGGAAAGGGGTTTGCTGGAATTTTAACAGAGGCAAGTGCACGAGGCCGCAAGGGACATGTAAGTTCAGGCATGAGTGTGCAGGTTGCGGACATTCCTCACACCCTGAGAGTTCGTGCAGAGCCAAGAATGGGGATACCGGGGGTAGAGGAGGTGCCAAACAGGTCTAATATCGGCCAAGGGGTACCACTACCTACCCCGTAGATATCATGGCAATGATCCCCTGGCTAAACGAATACCCTGATCATGTCTCCGCTGGGGTGTTGCGGGACGGTTTCTCGTATGGTTTCCACATCCCGGCGGGGGATTTTCGGGGGGACTCACTGTGCAGAAATCAACTGTCCGTTCAGCAGCACCCGGTGGTGGTAGAAAGCAAGATTGCGAAGGAAGTTGCCCGGGGCCGGGTCTCCGGCCCATATAGGCACCCGCCAGTTCCTAATTTCATTTGTTCACCGTTGGGAGTTGTCCCCAAGAAGGACTCAGTTGAGTTTAGGTTAATTCATAACTTGTCGGCTCCTAAGGGTCTTTCGGTAAACGATGCGATTGATCCAGGAGTCTGTTCGGTGCGGTACGCATCCTTTGATGAGGCCGTCGCCATGTTGAATCGCCTGGGGCCCGGAGCGCTGATGGCTAAATCGGATATTGAGTCAGCATTCCGGTTGCTCCCGGTACATCCTCAGGATCAGCGTCTGTTAGGTTTTGTGTTTCAAGGACGCTATTACATGGATAGATGTATGCCAATGGGTTGCTCCATCTCTTGTGCTTATTTTGAGAAATTTTCTGCAATGGGCGTTCACCAGAGCTACGGGCTATACACAGGTTATGCACTACCTAGATGATTTTCTGTTCTTGGGGCCAGCCGGTGTCACGGAATGTGCACAGGCTTCACTGGCATTTTGCAATCTTATGAAACGGTTCGGCGTGCCATTGGCACCGGGGAAAACGGTGGGGCCATCTACTTCACTCGAGTTTCTTGGAATTGAGCTCGATTCGGTGGAGGGATGCTTCCGTTTGCCCAGGGTCAAAGTAATGAAATTTAGGGCCTCGCTAGAATTATGCATTAGCAAAGTGAAGGTAACTCTCCATCAGTTGCAGCAAGCGGTGGGCCAGCTTAACTTTGCCCTCAGAGTGATACCAATGGCCCGCCCCTTTTCCCGCTCTATTGCTCAAGCCATGGTCGGTCTCAAAGAAGGACATCACCGCACGAGACTGTCTGCAGAGGTTCGCCAGGATATGCGCATTTGGTTGGCATTTCTGGCGGATTTCAACGGTCGAGTGGTTTGGAGCAAACCACCAGCATCCTCGGACGAGCTGGGTTTGTGGACCGACTCGGCAGGGAGCGTAGGATTTGGCGCCATCTTTGGTAATCGATGGTCGGCGCAAACATGGCCGACGTGGTGGCACACCAGTGGGCTAACAGGTAACATTGGGTTTCTTGAGTTGTTTCCCATTTTGGTGGCCCTGAAGGCATGGCCGGACAATTTCCGTGATCGTTCAGTGGTATTTTAGTCCGATAACATGACCGTGGTTGAATGCATAAATAACCAGGCAGCACGCTGCAAGTTGATTTTGAGATTATTAAAAGAAATTGTACTACTTTGCATGAGACTGAACGTACAGTTTAGGGCGAGGCACGTGCCGGGTGTGTTGAACCAAGCGACTGATGCACTCTCTCGTTCCCATATGCAGGCCTTCAGGGGTTATCTACCTTCCGCGGACCTAGTGGCAGCACCATTTCCCGAAGCTCTCTGGTTACTCGGTGCCCCGGATTACAGGACCTCGTGGGAGCAAGTTTAGCCCCCAGGACAAGGAAGGCATACGAAGGGGCGTTTCATTCCTATTGTGCTTTTTTGGGTCCAGCGGGAGGGGATAAGTGGGGCCAGGAGGAGTATGTCCTGAAGTTTTTAGTGGCACTCCACAAGGCAGGCCGATCTGCGGCAACGGCCAATAGGCACCGGGCCGCCATTGCATTCATGGCGCAGGCGCATGGCATCAAGGACCCCACATCTGCCTTCCTGGTAAAGAAGGCACTACGTGGGTGGCAACGCCTCGAGGGTCATAAAGCTGACGAGAGGCGCCCGAATGGGTTAGAGAGATTGTCCTTGTTGATGTCAGTACTCCCCGCCACATGTTCTTCCCAGTCCGAGGCAGTGCTATTCCAGGCCGCTTTCGCATTAGCATTCCATGGGGCTATGCGGGTGAGCGGGCTGGTGGCAAAAAATTAGCAGGATGTGGGGGGAGGACTGTGTCGGGATCACATTTTGATCAAGGGTGATTCTATGGTAATCACAATAGCCATGTCCAAGACCGATCAAGGTGCTATAGGGGACAGTATTGTTGTCCAGCGCATGCGGGGGTCCCCCATGTGCCCAGTGAAGTGCGTTGAGGAATATTTAGCGCAAAGAGCCGTAACATGGGGGGGAAGCTTGCTGAGACACACCGACGCCACCCCACTGACTAGGTTTCAGTTTCAGCGGGTGCTTACAATGGCAATCGCGGCAGCGGGCCTGGACCCGGGCGATTTTGGGACCCATTCCTTTAGGATCGGGGCTGCTACAGAGGCTACAGCCAGGGGTCAAAGTGTGGAACAGGTGAAACAATTGGGGCGTTGGTCCTCGAACTGTTATAAAAGGTATGTGCGGTTGCACATGTTGTGAAGCTAATGTCATGCACTCACGCTTCTTGTCTTTGTTTGATTTACAGTTTCGCGAGCTTGCGAGGCGGGGCGGACTGTGCAGTCGACCCGACACCTGGGGACCAGCGGTCAAAGACCACCGGCTGGGGAAAGAGTGGTGTGGGTCGTGGGCCACTCATACGTGAGGCGTGCCGCGGACGTATTCAAAGCAGGTGACATGATTCACGCAGCTGGGGAATACGGGTACAGGGTGACCTTCCACGGAAGGGGCGGGCTCTGTATTGACCGGGTTCAATGTTTTGTCGAGGAACTGTTAGGGCAGACAAGGTCACCGCCGTCTATACTCATAGTGCATCTGGGAGGCAATGATTTGGTGGCGCTCGGTCGGCGAGTACTCCTCGAGCGGGTTCTATCCACTGTTAGCTGGTTGGCAAAGAGGATTCCGGGGTGCACGATAGCATGGTCACACATGATTCCAAGGAAGGTGTGGCGGGGGGCCCTCTCTGTGTCAGCTTTGAATCATTCAGTAAAGAAAGTCAATAACAAACTGGGTAGATTGTTTCGTTCAGGACAGTTGCACTGTATTCCGCATGGATGTATTCGGGGGGATAACATGTATCTCGAAGATGGGGTTCATTTGTCCCGGCAGGGGAATGTCTTACTCATAGGAGACTTCATAGCATGGTTAAAGGGTTTGTATAATCATGACCTTTAGTAGGAGTGTGGGGGGTCCGGATAGCCGGTCAACTATCCGGCCTGTGGCGGTAAGGTCATGATCGGTGAGTAGTAATTTCAAGATCCCTAGAGGAGGGGGGCCACCCATTATGGATGGGAGCGCCCGGGGGGAGGGGCCATTGGCCCCTCACACGGGGAGGCGGCACCCACTAAGTATGGGGTCGCCGAAGGGAAGGCGGTCATAGGCCCCTCCCAGGGGAGGAGGCGGCTCAATGTCCCTTCTAGGAATTTCCCGGGGCCAGGATATCCGCGACGGCGGATGTGATGAACAGTGTGGGGTGGGAGGGGGGTCCACGCTACCTTCTAGACACCTCACACGAGTCCTCGGACGACCATTAAGATGGCGTCGAGTTAAATAAGGGGCCCCCGCTAAGACAAGGGAAATTGGAAGTTGGCACAGAGGTACAGTCCTCTGTGCGCCCGCCCCTCACACCGTGAGGGGGGAGTTCTGGTAGTAGGGATCTGACACCGGTTACGACCTTGCCGTTGGCCCGTAATGTTAGGATGTACAATTTTTATTTAGAAAGTATGCATTTTCAGGATGTTTAGACTCGGCTAGGAGAACCTTTGTATTAGAGATTTGTTAAGGTTAGCCAATAAACGTGACTGCATCGTAATGTATAAATGAAAAATTGTACATGATATTAAACTGTTATTTTAATGTTTTAATTTTGTTTCATATTTTAATAAATACGGCCGGGAGGGTAAATCCCTCCCGCCTTCCAAAAGTTCAGAACTGCGTCCGTCTTCCCATCCTTGGGGATTGTGTTGGGAGGGGGTGACAGGCGTCCCGGCCATAGTACTTTGACTCTGCTCCCTACCCTCCCTTGGCGCCTAAAACAGTCCTCTGCCATGCACCCTACAAAGCCTCGACTTAGTAAACTGTCCCTTCTCTGTGTGCTTCGAGGCCGTAAAATGTAAGCCTAGGCACAAATAGATGGTTTGATTTGTGGGGTAAAGTTTTATTTAACATGATTTTATGTAGCGCAAACTTTACCCGAAGGTGTCGGAGCGCTTTGCATAAGAACCCGTTGCCAAACCTAAGGACTTTGATTTACATGCGTTAAGTAAAAGATACAAACAGGAAAACAATTGAAATGTACTAGATGTAGTCACACAAAGAAGAGACTGTTGATTCTCGTTATATTTCTATATACATATGGAAGGGATATGAATAGATATACTGCAAGAGTCACATAGGAATGTTAGAGTAGAAAGGCCTACTGCATATACTAGTGAATACAGTCATCTCTATATACAGAAAAAAATGAGTTATATTTAGAAAGGTTGGAGTGGGACGCAGTGGGTGGATGGATGCATGATGGATCGATGTATGCATGATGCATGGATGTATGGGTGGATGCATGGATGGGTTGGTGGTTGGATGGGTTGTTGGAGTGCATAAATTGTTGAGGGATTGGCTGTATATATGCATCTATCCATCCACCCATCCATGCATCTATCCATACACCCATCCATGCATGCATCCATCCATACATCCACCAACTCATCAATGCAAGCATTACAACAAGAGCCCGCAGCTCTCCTTCGTCTCTCCTCGCCCCCCCTTGCCTGAGCCCGCAGCTCTCCTTCGTCTCTCCTCGCCCCCCTTGCCTGAGCCCGCAGCTCTCCTTCGTCTCTCCTCGCCCCCTTCCCTGTGCCCTGTCCTGCTATTGTAAATGACAATGCCATTTATTTATGTTAAAAAAAACATAAATAAAAATAATGTCAAGAGCAATGCCTATAGCTCTAACTTTAACAATGGCAAAACCATTGCATTGTAAATGCTTGTTATGTATTGCTTCTCTGTCTTTTTCTTTAACAGCTTCTCTATTGTATGTTCATGGACAATCTGCGGAACCAAGGGAGTTTTCAGAAACGGGGCACTAGGGGTAATTCTATTTGTTTCTTCCTGGTAAGGTGTAGGGTTTTTCATTAAAAAGTCTTCAAGATAATCATCCTCAGAATCTCCACTACCAGTTATTAAGCGTTTCGTCTTCTCTGTAGATTTATTTCCTGTCATTTCTTCTGTGGTCAGTACAGGATATAACCCTTCTACTACCATGTCCTGTCTCCATTGCTTCATCTGCTTGTCTTTAGTTTCTCGGGGGAATTTAGGATAAAATGTATTTACGTTTCTGTCACATCGTGGTCTGTCTCGTTCAACAGCCTCAGTCTCCTACTCTTCTAAAGCTTTGTACTGAGTTAATCTAGGCCTTGGTTCTAATTCATTCATGCAAGTTCATAAATTGTGCAATATTCTACAATTAAATGTTCCATGCTCTGGGAATGCTAATATTCCATCATGTTTTGTACATTCTATCCAATTTTCTATCCATGCATAAGTGTGGTAGCCTCTTTCTATCATCATATATGATGCAGTGATATTCGGGGGAGGAATAATAATTTCTTCACTAGTTTTAATGGGTTTATCCTTTTTAAAACAATTCTTAATTTTCTGCATAAATGACATCTTTTGTTTCTCTCCGTACATGGTTCTTGGTTTTCCTCTAATGTACTGCTCGTGGGCAAAACCTATAAATCTTCAACCTGGTCGTAACCCTATTATTGTTGGATCAGGGTTCCACATATAATCTCTACTATTTATTATTACTGCAAATCCTATTTTGGCAAATAATCAATCGTTTATTTTACTTTTAACCACATCGATGCTAGTGTTATTTTCCTCCTGTGCTGACATTTTGGATATTCCATTGTTCATGACGAGCTCAGCTCGTCATGAGTGTATGGAGGTGTACACCATGACGAGCTGAGCTCGTCATGAGCGTCCAAGGAGTTAAATGCTTTCCCTATACCAGCGCTTCTCTTAGTCTAATGACCAATCAACATTTGATTTACAGAAACACTTTAACCAATGCTTGCGCAGCTTTTCTGTATTGTGAGTTTTGCTCTCTGTACTCACCCCTCCTTTACAATTTTTCCACAGCTACATGCCAGCTGTTTCAACCAATCCCAGCGCAGTTCTCAGTGACATCAGAACAGCATCCGCGACTGACCCCTCCTTTGCAAGATATCGCAACAACTCAATTTCTTTTCAATTTTACTAACGCATTTCATTATTTAACTTTCCATGCTCATGACGAGCTCAGCTCGTCTTGCAGTACACTGCTTGTGTGCTCATGACGAGCTGAGCTTGTCATGAACAATGGGACTCAAAGGCTCTCAGCACAGACGGGGAATTGCTGTAGCATTGATGTGGTTAACAACATAAAATCATTCTCTACTGTGCCTGATTGACTAAATACAAAGAAAAGTCAATTTCTTTCACAGCGAGTAAAACCTTTCCGTTTACCCTTCACACACTACGAGTAAAACCACTTCAGCTTACCCTTCACTCAAGCATCGAAGGACCTGCTAATCCTTTAGATGTACCCTTTCTGGGTGATATAAGAGCAAAATTTCACCAGTGAACTCCTTTGCTATCAATCAATCTCACACAAAGAAATAATCCCTAATTAGTGCTTCAAGTTTTATCTAACTTTGCACACTTATTTCAAGGCAAGCAACCTCACTGCAGTGTGGCTTCCATTTACCACCCGCTATTCAATACCCGGGGATTTCTGAACAATTAATAACAATACAAACGGGTTTTGGTTAACCACATCGGTGCGGTACGATTTACCGCCCGGTGCTGACCCCTAATGGAAATGGGTGTGGTCATGACGGAACGGTTCCGTCATGAGCACAGCTCAACCGATGGTCTTGACGGAACCATTCCGTCATGAGCATCGAAGGGGTTAACAAATACAACAATATTCAAATATGCGACTAACTACCTATCGTAACTAAGACCTAACCATAGCTCTGCTACCAAGAACTTACTGATGGCGCAAGATTACCAGCTTGGTTTACTCATATCAAAACATACTCAACTGGGCCCATAACCATACACACAATAAGCCGGTAATCTAAATGTTGCCACTGCATGGACTTATAACACAGATTTATATTTACCTAGAATGGTGCGAGGACCAACCCCGGCCATGGGCTGGAAAGAAAAGGCTCTCGACTAGACAGGAGCCTACAGGTCAGGACAGGACAGGTAACCTCTTCTAAGTGCAATGCCAGCATTACACCCCTCTCTGGTGCTGCTCTCAGACCCCACTGGATCGATTCTTCTCCTTCAGCAAATCTCCTGATTCTTCTGTCAGAGTGCTCGACCAGCCCTCTGCTCTTGATTCTCCTTCAGCATAAGTTGGGTCAGTGACAGGTCTGTGACAAGTCGGACAATCTAACTGACCTTAGTTATACCAATTTCTAGGGTATGTACCACCCCCAATTTGGCAATATTCGTGTATTCCCTCCATTTGATTGGACAGTGGGACGAGGAGAGGTCATCACACCATACTAGTATGAAGTCATTTTTGTTTGACTTAACTGTTGTATGTTCCCTCCCCTTACTTGGTTTCCCATGCTTTAATATTCCCACCCGCATTTCATTGAATAACAATCAATGTATTCAAAATTGACACTTCTGCTTTCCTTCTTCGGGTCAAAAGGTGCAGTTCTCAAGCGCATCTTTAGTTTGACAGTCCTTTGGCTGCAGTTCAACGCCATCTCCAAGAAGTTCAGAGTGTTCAATGCGCCTGCGTTCCCCATGACAAAATGGCGCTTTCAGTCACCCTCCAGGCCCAAATATGAACTGATAATAAAGTAAAGGAAGAACACATTAGAATACTAAAATAAATGAATGCTCTGTATACCACGTATTCCTACTCTATCCCCTTTACTTTATTTTTTCTATTGCATAATAGTTAAGCAAAACACACATGGTTTAGTTCAAGCAAAAGCATATTCATTAGCATGTGAGATTTGAAGCGGCCATTTTTCGTAATACTGCGCAGCTGCAAAGAATTACCATCAAAAGCAAAAGATATCACACTCTTCGTAGATGCAGTTGACGCATGCGCAGAAGAGTTCCCGCATTTTCAGCAGCCATTTTAATACACACAAATTAGTCGTTAGTAAAGCACATAGGTAGGCTTCCCCTAGATACAAAAATGACATTTTGTGCCTTATTAGTATTCACAAATCATGTTGGTTAACTTATTACTTATTTTGAGAGGATTGAATCCAAGCAAGTTTCTTTACGCATGAAACCTTGCTCCATCACCCCCAAATCTTGGAGAATTATCCTTCAACTGCGTATCTCCACCCCCAATTCATTGACAGTTTGCCAACTCCCACCACTTGGCTGCCATTTATACTCCTCTGAGGATATATGGGGGCAGCCCATGTGTTCCCTGTAATGATCGACAACAAAAGTTATATCTTCAGTGACACTCCTCTTTCACTTGAGGGGAGCTTACTGCATTCTGGAGGCTGGAGCTATAGTTACAGACCTGGAAATTACACAGTCAAAGGGGAGGTGGGAAGAACCTGGGGCATTGATTTGATGTAATGTTTGGTGAAGTAAAGTGTTAGATTGATGTGAGCTGAATGCTGTTTGCCTATCCATTTTGAATTTTCCATAACGGAGCAATAAAGTAGAAAATGTACACATAGTAAATTTACAGTTGTAATTTATGTCATAATAATCTCCGCCTCCTCTTATAGGGGTGTGGAGACTCGTAAATCCTACTACTGTGTCGAAATTTGAACCAAGATTTGACGAATACCATCCAGGCAAAGATCTTTGCCCATTTGTAGGTGGCAATCTGACAATGTGTAGAATTCTGCACTTAGACTTTCCTTTGTGAATTGGGCCTCATAGGTATATTTAGCATAATTCAGATAGATTTAATGCGTAAAGATAAAAATGTATAACTCTCTTAAAATACCTAATAAAGGTACATGGAAAACTATGGTTGGTTATGTAATTAAAATAAATAGATGAAAATAGAGGACCATTTAAAATACAAATGAAGGAATATTACTGTCATGTAATTCCACAATGTGCTGCTTGCTAGACACTTTGTAGTAGAAAACACAGGGTGCTACATCGGTGTATTTAGAACAAAAATAAATTACAAAACCTTGAATAATTGTCATCAGGAGGCCTGTTGTAGGTGTATGTGACTTAGCTCAGTTTTTGAAGTACTGAGTATGGGACACATTATAACGTCCATTTACATGCGGATGGTCCGTATTATCCGACTTTTAAGATATCTGGTGCTTGGTACCACTCTCTTGGAGACTTCCTGGGTAATATTGAAGCATTTAAGTTTTATAAGCTACCATTAAAGAGGAGTCCACAATTCACAATTTTCCCAATTCATTTTATTGCACTCATATTTTTCTCAAATATATTATTTCATACAAATATAATAGATTTGCAAGATGTTCATAACTTACAAAGGATTTTCAAATGCTGAGCTCTGTCGTTCACTGCGGGTGGTGAGAAAGGCAGGGTGAAATGTAATGCAAATTGATACGTCTTCCACACTGCCTATTGTAAGAAGCAAAAAAAGCCGATAGCAACAGTACTTGAAAGTAGCGGGAAGACTTATGTCAAGGCATTATAAAACCGCAGTGCGTCGGAGTTGCAGAAGTACATTCAGTGCTGTATATTTTCATTCCCCGAACTCAATAGTAGGGGAAAGGTGATCGTGTCCCTACTGTACATTAAGACGCCATTCTTTCTTCCAATATCATTTAGACTGCGATATATGTTAAATATGAGTCGCCATACAATCCTCTGCATAATGCATACATGAACCCGGCCTATTGTTGCCTAAGAATCAAAGTGACGGCCATTCAGGCACCAGATTTGAAGGCAGCTTTTGAATGAATGACGGAAATCAAAAGATTGCACAGGCAGTTTCTCCTTGCCAGCTCGATTATGAAAAGAATGTTATGATTCAGAAAGATTAATTGACTACATTTTCCCCACGTGCGTTAGGGTAATTTACTTCCCATGTGTATAATTGCTGCAGGATACTGCTAGCACCACATTTTATTCTAGTGATTTCAAAGGGACATACACATCCACATTTTCTCTCGTATAACCCAGTACTTTAGCAAGAGAGAAGGGAACGGGCATCTATCTCCATTCCTAACAGAGACAGAACAGGAATCAGTTTCCTCTGCCTGCTTCATAAATTACATGCTTGCTAGGCATGGCTTCGTGTAGGAAGACTCTGCCAAATTGCACCAGTTTCTAAATATGTCAGTTCACTGCTATGATGTAGCAATAGATGATAACAAAACTCATTATCCACTGTTGCTACGTCATAAAGGCATTCCAGGCCTGGCTGAAAGGCCTCTTTGAGAGCCGGAAGCAATGCTGCAGGAGGGGAAAGGAAGGCGGGGATAGTGGTGGGGTTTAAAGGCCATGTTATGAATGACTCCCCCATTGCTCTTTCCCGTCCGGCTTTGACTGAAAGCAGGAAGAACTGCTGCAAGAGGGGAAAGGAAGGCAGGGAAGGTGGTGGGGTTGGTTAAGAATGGCAGGTAATGTATTTTTTTCACATTTGGGCCGGGAAGGAAAGGCCATGTTATGTGTGACTCCCCCATTGCTCCTTCTCGCCCGGCTTTGCCTGAAAGCAGGAAGCACTGCTGCAGGAGGGGAAAGGGATCGTCTGTGCACCTGATAAATATAACATTTTGCTGCCATTTTTTAAAACAAGATATATATTTATGGGACAGGATGGTGAAGACTAATTACCCTGATGCTGACACAAACACATGAGGTTTCACTCCAAACCACCCTTGCTAAATGTCTTCCTACTTCAAAACTAGTACACTTATGGAGTTTCCTCTGATACTGAATACATTCAAGCAAACTGCTCCCATGATAGGTGTTGATGTAAGTGTGTGTGATGTCAGGGAATTCTGCTGGCCCATTAATCAGGATTTACCTAAATGCTCCCTTCTATATTCTTGTATTCTAAACTCTTCTATTTCAAGTATAGTCACACTCTTCTTGTGAAAACCAATATTGGCATTTACCTTGCTGCATTTGCTCAACAAAACCTAAAGCAAATTTTGATGACCTAGTTACAGATTTATCTGCTCCTCCACAACCTTTTGCAATCTACTAAGGCAGAGAATCCGCCCGAAATGGGACAGATACAGCATACAGTGGCGGCTGGTGGACTTGGAAAGTGGTGCGGCGAAAGACTCTGCGGACACCCATTTCAAAAGTCGCTGCCTCTCTACTATTTGGTACTGTGCTCCCTGAAGTCAAGTCAAGTCAAAAAGATTTATATAGCGCGCTACATACCCATAGGGTCTCAAGGCGCTTGAGGAGGGGTGGGGAATTACTTGTCGAATATCCAGGTTTTAAGTTACTTTCTGAATGCTAGGTGGTTCTGAGTAAGACGTAGGTGAGTGGGAAGAGAGTTCCAGGTTTTAGCTGCCAGGTAGGAGAAGGATCTGCCTCCCATGGTGGTTTTGTTGATGCGAGGTACAGTGGCAAGAGCTTGGTTGGAGGATCGTAGCTGATGGGGGGGGGGGTGTAGAAGGACAGTCGTGTGTTGAGGCATTCAGGTCCAAGTTCGTAAAGTGCTTTGTGTGCGTGGGTTAGGAGGCGGAAAGTAATCCTCTTATTTACGGGGAGCCAGTGGAGGGTTTTCAGATGACCAGAGATGTGTTCTTTACGCAGGATGTCTAGTATGAGCCTGGCTGAAGCGTTCTGGATGCGTTGGAGTTTTTTCTGGAGTTTTGCGGTGGTACCGGCGTAGAGGGTGTTTCCGTAGTCCAGGCAGCTAGTGACCAGTGCGTGGGTGACCGTTTTACGAGTTTCGGTGGGGATCCAGCGAAATGTTTTTTTGAGCATGCGAAGAATGTTGAAGCAAGATGATGATACGGCGTTGACTTGTCTGGTCATCGAGAGTGAGGAGTCCAGGATGACGCCCAGGTTCCGTGCCTGGTCTGTCGGGATGGGTGCCTTTCCAAGGGCCTCTGGCCACCAAGAGTCATCCCAGGCGGAGGGAGAGGTGCCTAAGATGAGGACTTCTGTTTTGTCGGAGTTCAGTTTCAGACGGCTGTGCTTCATCCACTCGGCTACTTCTTTCATTCCTTCGTGTAAGTTGGTTTTGGCGGTGTTAGGGTCATTGGTGAGTGAGAGGATCAGTTGAGTGTCATCAGCGTAGGAGATGATGTTGAGGTTGTGTTGGCGAGCGATGGTCGCAAGGGGGCTCATGTATACGTTGAAGAGGGTGGGGCTGAGAGAAGATCCTTGTGGTACGCCACAAATGACTTCAGTGGCATCTGACTTGAATGGTGGGAGGCGGACTCTCTGGGTTCTTCCGGTGAGGAACGAAGTGATCCATTCCAGTGCTTTTCCTTGGATTCCGACGTTTCTGAGGCGTTGTAGGAGGGTGCTATGACAGACTGTGTCGAAGGCTGCGGAGAGGTCGAGGAGGATGAGGGCGACTGTGTCTCCGTTGTCCAATAGAGATCGAATGTCGTCAGTTGCAGCGATGAGCGCGGTCTCAGTGCTGTGTTTGGCTCGGAAGCCGGACTGTGAGGAGTCGAGGGATTTGTTGGTTTCGAGGAAGGCGGCGAGTTGATTGTTGACAGCTTTCTCGATGACTTTGGCAGGGAATGGAAGAAGTGAGATAGGGCGGTAGTTTTTGAGTTCGGTGGGGTCAGCTGTGGGTTTCTTCAGGAGGGCGCTGAGTTCGGCATGTTTTCAGCTTTCCGGGAAGGTTGCGGAGTTGAAGGAGCAGTTGATGACGTCTCGGAGGTGCGGTGCTATAATGGAGTCTGCTTTGTTAAAGATGTGGTGAGGGCATGGGTCTGTGGGGGATCCTGAGTGGATAGAGTTCATCAGACGGATGGTGTCCTCAGTGGAGATTGGCTTCCAGTCGTTGAGGATGTTCCGGGGGGGTGGGGGTCCTGCAGGGGGTTGGGTGGGTTGGTCTTCGGGTCGGTTGTCGAAGCTGTTGTGAATGTCTGCAATTTTGTTGTGGAAGAATGAGGCTAGGGAGTTGCAGAGGGCTTGAGAGGGGGTGATGTCGTTGGAGTTGGCCGAGGGGTTGGTGAATTCCTTGACGATGTTGAATAATTCCTTGCTGTTTTGGGCGTTGTTATCTAGTCGGTCCTTGAAAGCGGCTTTTGTGGCGGTCCAGATCAGTTGGTGGTGTATGCGGGTGGCGTTTTTGAAGGCGTCCTTGGTGTTGGTGGTTGGGTCTTTTTTCCAGGCCTTCTCAAGGGAGCGGCAGAGTTTCTTGGATTTCTTAAGATCATCGTTGAACCAGGAGGCCTTCTTGCTGCCTAGTTTGATTAGTCGTTTTTTCAGTGGTGCTAAGATGTCGGCGCTGTTGGATAACCATTGGGTGAGGTTGGAGGCTGCTTGGTCTGGGTTTGAGGAGTGGGCTGGGGGGTTTAGAAGAAGCGAAGAGGAGATCTGGTCGATGGTGATTTTGTTCCAGTTTCTTTGCAGAGTGGGTTGGGGGTGGTTGTTGGAAGTGGGCTTGTTGTAGGTGAAGTGAACGCAGCTGTGGTCAGTCCAAAGGAGAGCTGTGGTGTGGCTGAAGGAGACATGTTTGCTGGAGGTGAAGATAGGGTCGAGAGTGTGACCTGCAATGTGGGTGGGGGAAGTGACAAGTTGTTTGAGTCCGAGGTTTGCGAGGTTGTCCAAAAGGGTGGTGGTGTTGCGGTCGTTGTTCTTTTCAAGGTGAAAGTTGAGGTCTCCTAAAAGGATGTAATCCTCGGAGGGGAGCGCGTGTGGAGTGATGAAGTCCGTGATGTCTTCACTAAGCTGTGTGCGGGGTCCTGGTGGCCTGTAGAGGAGGGTGCCTCTGAGTGTGGTTTTGGGGTCTATGTGGATCTGGAAGTGAAGGTGTTCAGAGTTGGCGAGATTGACGTCTGAGCTGGTTGAGATGCGGATGGATTTCTTATGGACGATAGCGATACCTCCTCCTGTGTGGCCGGTGCGGTCCTTGCGTATGATCTTATAGTCTTCCGGGATGGCAATGGTGATGTCTGGGGCAGAGGAGGCGTTCATCCATGTTTCTGTTAGGAAGGCGACGTCCGGAGAGATGGTGTCTAATAGATTCCAGAGGTCAATGGCGTGCCTGTGGACCGAGCGGGTATTGAGCAGGATGCATTATAGGTGGTTGGGGTCGGATATCTGTTGTGCGATCGTAGATGATGAGTTGTTCTTGGTGCCGTTGAATTTGCAGGAGTTGCATGAGAAGGGTCCGTGGGTGTGTCCAGGAGCGGCTTGGACGCAGTCGGGGGAACGGCCGGGGTTAAGGGCTAGGAGGGTGGTGGCAGCGTAAGCAATGCGGGTGGGGTGGGCATTACGAGGACCAGGGGGTCTGGCGCTGGGCGCGGTCCAGGCGCGGACGGGCGTAGACGGGCTTACCTTTGGCGCACCTTCGGCGTGGCCGTAGCGCGTGGACGCTGCGCGTTGGAACATCTGGCATTTAAAGGATAGTGGAGGGGGCGGAGCGTGGGAGGGTCAGCAGCTGGGAGGCGGTAGCGGGGAGGAGGGGCGTGCCTGGGAACAACAACAACAGAATACAAAATGGAGGTCAAAGGGGAGGCGCGGCAGGGGCAGCAAATCGCCTGAGTCACCGGGAGTGAAATCGATATATTGCAGTTGCTGGTAGATGTAAGCATACACACTCAATTATAAAGCAGGGCGGGCGGCGCTACAATTTCAAGCGCTATGAGAGCCGGTCTAATACAATGCGGAGCCTACGTTATAATTAGCAGCTTCTGAAATAACACTACGCGTAATATGGAGCCTACGTTATAATTAGCAGCTTCTGAAATAACACTACGCTAATGTAACTGAGTGCAGGCGATACCGTAGTGTTCAGTTAGGGCTGCGATGATCACCAAGGGCAGGCAGGCAGCAGCAGCAATGGGAGAGGAGCGAGGAGGGAGCAACCGGTCAGGAACGAGTCCGGGCGGTCACAAGGGAAGAGAGGAGGTGGCGAGCTCTATGAACATGGGTGGGAGGGTCAGCAGCTGGGAGGCGGTAGCGGGGAGGAGGGGCGTGCCTGGGAACAACAACAAGAGAATACAAAATGGAGGTCAAAGGGGAGGCGAGGCAAGGGCAGCAAATCGCCTGAGTCACCGGGAGTGAAATCGATATATTGCAGTTGCTGGTAGAAGTAAGCATACACACTCAATTATAAAGCAGGGCGGGCGGCGCTACAATTTCAAGCGCTATGAGAGCCGGTCTAATACAATGCGGAGCCTACGTTATAATTAGCAGCTTCTGAAATAACACTACGCGTAATATGGAGCCTACGTTATAATTAGCAGCTTCTGAAATAACACTACGCTAATGTAACGGAGCGCAGGCGATACCGTAGTGTTCAGTTAGGGCTGCGATGATCACCAAGGGCAGGCAGGCAGCAGCAGCAATGGGAGAGGAGCGAGGAGGGAGCAACCGGTCAGGAACGAGTCAGATCTCCTCAGGCTCCGAGCACTGGTGCTTTTGATACTGCATTTTGCAGAAATAAAAGAACACATTTACACGTACATTATCACTGTTAGCTTAGACATAGCCTTAAGTCCCCATTACATGTTTCTCACCCGTCTGAACATTGCCTACGACAGCCAAACTATTCCCACATAAGTTGCTCTCCAGCCCAGCAGCGTAACTATTGTGAAACCTCTTACTAGAAGATGGTAAATGCCCAAGTGAATGTAAGTATAAATCACACATCTCACCTTTAGTGCATGTTTAAGCATGGCCACAAGTTTGCCACAATTGTTTGAAGGGCACCTCTAAACCTCACACATGACGCCCAAATTCTTTCCATTAACCACACAATAAATCCAAACTTGGCAAACCATACAAATCAAAGAGAGTAGCCTCTTTCCTTAAAATCAAAAGCCCTTTGGAGCCTTGTGATAAAAGAAGGCACTATACAAGAGTTACAATACCAAGAAATACACTTGCTGGCATAGCAACAAACTATTATCCCTTGCTAGCACAGAGGTTTTCTCCATCCACAGCTGATTGTAAACTGTAGCGGACGAGGGCCGACCCACTCCACGCGCCATTCGGACAACAAGACACGCCCATTCGGGCAGGCCACACCCCCACCACTACATAAGCGCGCGCTGACTGATAGCGGCGCTTGACTCAGAAAGCACCTCCTGAGGCGGAAAGCCGGGAGATTTGTAAACAGCCTGTTTTAAAACTGTAACGTGTGTAATTGTTTTTAAAACCCACTCATCCCCTGGGCACTTGATACCTCGACCTGCCGACCTGCCGACACCCCCGCACAGCTGATTGTAAACTGTAGCGGACGAGGGCCGACCCACTCCACGCGCCATTCGGACAACTAGACACGCCCATTCGGGCAGGCCACGCCCCCACCACTACATAAGCGCGCGCTGACTGATAGCGGCGCTTGACTCAGAAAGCACCTCCTGAGGCGGAAAGCCGGGAGATTTGTAAACAGCCTGTTTTAAAACTGTAACGTGTGTAATTGTTTTTAAAACCCACTCACCCCCTGGGCACTTGATACCTCGACCTGCCGACCTGCCGACACCCCCGCACAGCTGATTGTAAACTGTAGCGGACGAGGGCCGACCCACTCCACGCGCCATTCGGACAACGAGACACGCCCATTCGGGCAGGCCATGCCCCCTCCACTACATAAGCGCGCGCTGACTGATAGCGGCGCTTGACTCAGAAAGCACCTCCTGAGGCAGAAAGCCGGGAGATTTGTAAACAGCCTGTTTTAAAACTGTAACGTGTGTAATTGTTTTTAAAACCCACTCATCCCCTGGGCACTTGATACCTCGACCTGCCGACCTGCCGACACCCCCGCACAGCTGATTGTAAACTGTAGCGGACGAGGGCCGACCCACTCCACGCGCCATTCGGACAACGAGACAAGCCCATTCGGGCAGGCCACGCCCCCTCCACTACATAAGCGCGCGCTGACTGATAGCGGCGCTTGACTCAGAAAGCACCTCCTGAGGCGGAAAGCCAGGAGATTTGTAAACTGCCTGTTTTAAAACTGTAACGTGTGTAATTGTTTTTAAAACCCACTCACCCCCTGGGCACTTGATACCTCGACCTGCCGACCTGCCGACACCCCCGCACAGCTGATTGTAAACTGTAGCGGACGAGGGCCGACCCACTCCATGCGCCATTCGGACAACGAGACACGCCCATTTGGGCAGGCCACGCCCCCTCCACTACAGAAACGCGCGCTGACTGATAGCGGCGCTTGACTCAGAAAGCACCTCCTGAGGCGGAAAGCCGGGAGACTTGTAAACAGCCTGTTTTAAAACTGTAACGTGTGTAATTGTTTTTAAAACCCACTCACCCCCTGGGCACTTGATACCTCGACCTGCCGACACCCCCGCACAGCTGATTGTAAACTGTAGCGGACGAGGGCCGACCCACTCCACGCACCATTCGGACAACGAGACACACCCATTCGGGCAGGCCACACCCGCCCTGTCTTCCCTCCCTCTCTACCCTTATAACTATGCTCATTCGTAGGACGCGCAGCGGACGAGCGCAGCGGGGGCGCCGATTGCGCGCCAAAGGCGCGCATAAGGCAAGCTCGTCTGCGCTCGTCCGCGCCCGGCCGGGCCCCGGGGCCCTGCCCCATGGCTCTTTAGGGGTCAGCAGACAGGTTTACAGCTCGAGCTTTTTACTGCAGCTACGTCCACCGATACTACCAAGTTGTGGAGCCCCAAGACACCCCTTGGAGATCCCTCACCGCTGCACGCACTGTAAGTCGGAAATAACCTCTAAATCCGGCAAAACCAGAGCTGAGGCAAAGGACTATTCAATGCTCCTACTTAATTGCAGGTCACTAGTAAAACACTGTATAGAAATCTCTCTGTTACTAGATGAACACTCTCCTGATGCTATTTTTCTAACTGAAACGTGGCTGAACCAAGACTCACAGCCGGACCTAGCACAAGCCTTAATTCCAGGTTACCAGATAGCGCGAGCCGATCGACCACTAGGCAGAGGTGGCGGCCTCGCGATTATCTACAAAGAGAACTACGTTTGCCGCTGTTTAGCGGACAACATTGAGGATTGCGAAAACCTCTCCTTTTCCCTCGAGTTCTCCCCCAACTCCAGTTTTACCGGCATCCTCATTTATCGTCCCCCGATTCCCATTGGACAATTCAATACCTCTCTCCTTACATTGGACTCACAGTTGGTTGTCTCCCCCTCTAATTTCTCCATTCTGGGAGATCTTAACATCCATTTTGACAACCTGCTTGATCCCACGGCATCAGAGATACAATCAAACCTGGCGGCCATTCAACTTGAACAACTAGTTCCCTCAGCCACACATGAAAAGGGGCATCTTCTTGACCCAATTTTTAGCAACAGCGACCAGCTCAAAGTAGGCCCCATTAACAACCTCCCATAGTCTGATCAGTTCATGATACCTTTTACCTGGACCACGAACAGACCACCTCCTTCCCTGTTTACATCCAGAAAAACTCGAAACTGGTCAAAACTTCCTCTTGACAACTGGATGAAGACCCTCAGTAGCACCAGACCCTCCCTCTCCCATGATCCCACGTCTAATAACGTCAAACACGAAGAGTGGCTAACAACCTCGCTGGACTCTAGCTTACCATCACGTCCATCTAGATCCAAAAGACAAAGCAAATCAGCTCCGTGGTACTCGGAAGATCTCAGAAACCAGAAACGTCTATGTAAGAGACAAGAGAGGAAGTGGCGCTTATCCTACAACCCAGCCGAAAAAACTATATACAGGGAAATGATTAGGAAGTACAAAATGACCATAAAAACCTCGCAAGCAGCCTAATACACCGACAAAAGAGCAGTGGCAAAATCGAAACCTAAAGAAATTTACCACATAGTTAATTCTGTGATAGAACCTCCCCCATCTGTCTCTGATAATAACAGTTCATCGTCCTAATGCAACGACTTGGTGGAATTCTTTTTCCAAAAAGTGAACAAAATATACTCTTCCTTCTCAAACCCACTCACCGACCTCCCCCCTCAATGCCGGGACTCTGCGCTGGACAGGGACTTTGAGCTGAAATCAGTCCCCTTGATAACAATGGAAACCCTAGAGAAGATAGCTCTACAAATAAAAACCGGCTCCCCATGCGACCCGGCCCCCCCAGGTCCACTGGGCCTAGCCAGTAATATCATCTTCCCCACCCTTTTAGAACTGCTGAACTCCTCCATACTGAGTAATACAGTACCCGTTACCTGGAAGCACGCAATGGTACGGGCCCTCCTGAAGAAACCATCCCTTGACCCAGCTGATGCCAGTAACTACCGCCCAATTTCCCTGCTCCCATGGGCCTCTCAGATCCTGGAGAAGCACGTCAATACCACTCTGACGACATTCCTCAAGGACAACCATCTCCTTGATGCTTCCCAGACAGGCTTTCGCCCCAAACATGGGACAGAGACCGCCCTACTGGCAGTAACCGAGGAGGCAAGACGGATCTTGGATCGAAGGGGATCAGTGGCAGTGATCCTCCTCGATCTGAGTGCAGCATTTGATACGGTGCACCACAAAATCCTGCTGAACCGTCTTGCTGACCTAGGAGTGTCTGGAGATGCCCTGTCGTGGCTGGAATCCTTCTTGTCCGACAGAACCTTCCAGGTTTTCGATGGCACATCTGTGTCCTTTAGTAGGCCACTAGGGTGCGGAGTGCCGCAAGGCTCTTCCCTAAGCCCTACACTCTTCAATGCATACATGAGGCCGCTGGCTGGGATTGTTCGTCCGCATGGTGTCAATATCATCTCCTATGCGGACGACACCCAGCTGGTGGTTTCCCTTGCACAGAAGAGCTGGCTCCAGTTTACACCTGATCTGGCGGCCTGCTTGGAGGACGTAAAAAGATGGATGTTGAGCTCATGCTTGAAGCTCAACTATGATAAAACTGAGCTTATGCTCCTTGGCCCAGCGACTCCCTCCACTATGGAGCGACTATGGCCCCCTAGCATGGGCACCCCCCCACTTCCCAAAGACAACATCAAAAGCCTGGGAATATGGCTCGACAAATCACTGAGCCTTAATACTCAAGCCACTAAGGTATCAGCCACCTGTATTGGTCTTCTCAGGGTGATCAAAAAAATCCTTCCCCTCCTCCCATTCGAGGCCAGACAAATTGTTATAAAGGGCCTGATTCAATCACGGCTGGACTTCAACAACGCCCTGTATCTCGGAGCCCCTGACTATACCCTACAAAGCTCCAGCGCACCCAAAACTGTGCTGCCCGAGCACTCCTGGGAGTTCCCCGGAGGACCTCCATAAAATCTGGCCTAAAAACTCTTCACTGGTTGCCTGTCCGGGACAGAGTAAAGTTCAAGGCTCTCTGCATCACCCACCAGACCTTCTGGAAAACAGGCCCAGAAATAAACTCCTCCCTGATCTCTCCCTACCTGCCCAACAAAACTTTACGTTCCTCAACCGCTACACTTGCCAAAATTCCTACAATCTTCAGATCCAGAGCAGGAGGATGCTCGTTCTCATACAATGTTGCCAGACTCTGGAACACCCTCCCTCTGCAGTTGCGCAACAACGCCAATCTCACCAGCTTCAGGAAACAGCTTAAAACTCTCCTGTTCAACAATTAGTAACCTCAGAGGTCAGGTCTGTTTCTAGCTCTAGCGCCTGGATGCCTCAGGGCAACTGCAGCGCTCTACAAATCTAATTTTAATTTCATTTCATTTCATTTCATTTCAGTTACATCACTAGTAAATATTGTGGGGGTCACAGATAGCCTCGTTAAAGAGGGCAAGGGTTCAATGAAAGCAGGGGGCACCCCAGGAGATATCTCATTAGTTGGTGTAATGGGATGTACCCCAGGTAAAGCATCAAAAGATGGGGCTAACATTGAATCCTGAGAATTAGTGGTAAACATTGAAATGTTTGTAACGGGTAAGGGGGGAAGGGTACCAGCTGGAAGTGAAAGGCGCCTTTCTATACTTTCTATAGCAGAGGCAACCACCACAATAGTCTTCTGCAGCATTCGATCGATAGCTGTCAGACTAGGTAGTGGTGGATTAGAAACTATCCTTTGTTTTGCTAGTGGGGCCGGTTGAATGGGGATATTCTTCACCATTATTTAGCACTGAGTATGGATATAATAAAATGATGAATCGATCAATCAGTAATACCATACACTAACAAATGTAGAGCTCTTAATATGACACAAATTTAACCCCAATAAAATGATTGCTTTGAAAAAAAAATAAAAGGCACTATTTACTATTGAGAGCCATGTAATTTATACATTATTAGGAACCTGTGAATTAAATCCAAGGGGGTGGCCCAGCCCGGCCTCCTCTGGCCCCGGACGGTCGCAGACGGTCCCGCCCTTGTTCCGGGCTTCTCCCGGGACGCTCCCGCAACGCGGGGGTGATGCTGTAATTTATGCGCCTCCTGGCGCGATTTCTCCGAAGGCGGCTTCCGGCCGCATAGGCTGCTGGGAATTGGAGTTCTGTGCGCAACGGGCCCCCCTCCACACAGCGGCCGCACTCAGGTGGAATAAGTATGCGACGGCGGGCGGCAGGCGGGCACAGCAGCACAGGCCGCGGGACCAGCAAAGTCATCAACATCATTATTGAGTGCTAGTTTAGTTTCCTTCTGGCACTCCAACCAAACATTGTTTAATTGATCCCTCCTTGTTTCCCCAGTGCCCTCATGCAGGCCCCAGACGATCCTTGACTTGGCCAGCCAAAATGTACTGTAGGCTGCCCTTCCTATTCGTGGAGGCTTGCTAACAACTAACAGACGATTTATGCCACCGGAATTAACCTAAGGTAACTTGACAGCCTTTCCTGACATGTCTTTCCTCCCCAGCCACTAAACCCCCCCCCCTGAACCTCTCTCCTTTCCTTGCAGCACGCCCCAACTCAGACAACCAAGTCCTGATGACGATCCAAACTAATGTGGATCGAAACGCCGTGGACCTAACAGCTCAATAACAGGCGTACTCCTCCTTTATGACTCTACATCCAATTGAAAGAACCTCTGTTTATTGTGATATCACGTTGTCACATGTTTTTGAGCCATTCACTGTAAATTATCTGCACCTTATTCACAGTGCGCCGTCCATGCTGTTCACTTCTTCACTTGCGTCGCCACTCTCACTTTGGACACCTTTATGCACCAAGTATTATATGGTTGTCACCAATTCAGTTTATGCAGTGCTGCTTCTAACTGTATAACCTTCGACCATGAAACTTATGTCATAATATAAAGATGATTAACTATCTTTTTTCATACCAATGAGTACTCTCCTTCTTTCCTTGCGAGTAATGCTGTATGCATACATGTTTAATTGTCTATATATCCTTACCTCTCAGGACATTGTTTTTTAGTTGCACCTTACTTACCCATTCCTGAATTGGTATATGGGTTACACTCCTGTAAATTTTACTAGTTATTATAAAGAGACAAAATTAAAAATGTTGTGAGCTGTGTATGAAAACTGGAGGAAAATTAAAAGCAGGTTGGGTCTGATTCTAAATTTGAATTATTATACACCTATTAATAGTTGCCTCTTATTACTGAGTAATTTCAGGGATCAGGTAATGACTAGGTGGCGTTTAGCAGCGATATGTTTATTAGGAGACCTATTTCAAGGAAATCAGCTAGTCTCTTTTCTTTCTTTACAGCAGAAATATAATTTGGAAAGGACAGATTTTTTAAAATATCTGCAACTAAGAAGTTTTCTGGATCAAAGAAAAAATACAAAAGCAAATAATGACTGAAAAAGTTATCATCATCGAAGCAATTAGAACAAAAATCAAAATTGGTCTAATCTATCAATTCTTTGTCAAAAAGTTAGATGATGATTTAGATGTATGGGAGGATAAATGGCAAAGCAAACTGTCTATTGAGGGATTGGACCTGGCAAGAGCAATTGAATTATCAAGGAAAGTTTTACTTAATGGGCCTTTAAAAAGTCAACATTTAATGCCATTATTTGATTTGTATTATACACCAGCGAAGTTGACCAAATCTGTGAAAGGTGATAAATGCAGTAGGTGTGGGCTTAGTGCGGCAGACTCGGCTCATATTTTTTTCTCGTGCCCTAAACTGAATAAGTTTATTAGTGATGTGGAACATTTTCTGAATGTCAGTTTGGGGATACAGGTTCAGTTATGAGCTGAATTGATAACCATGGGTCGTCAGACCAATTCAACCAGAAATAGAACATTAGTAGAGGAGGGTTTTTCATTTATTTGTATTTCAATCTTTTGTTTGTGTGTTACAACTCAATGGCTAGATGCTGAACCACCAGTTTTTAGTAATTGGCAATCCAGATTACTTTCTATATATTATTTAGAGACTGCTGCATATAAAACAAAGGGAACAAGGAAAAGGGTATTTGGACATAAACTTTGGTCTCCTTTGGCCAATTGGCTATGAATTTATGCATTAATGTATTTTTTGCTGTATTCTCATTGATGTGGATATCTTTGCTGTAAATGAAGAGATATGGCTGTTTGCTGACTAAAATAAACAAAAAAATAAATAAATAACGGCTAGATACACATTTTCTTCTGAAGAATATATATTAATGTGCCTATACGTATAACATTTATGTATTGATTTCTAATCCACATATACTTTTAATCATAGTTTTCATGCAAAACAGTTATTTGGCAATAAAAGAAACTAGATCCAAAAGAAGAATGCGTGCATTTATGAAGAATGACTTGTTTGCTATGAAATTTTAAACATATCTGCCATGCAATTAAGCCAAATTGAGGAATGTAGGAACTGCTCAAGAATCTGTTCTCTCTTTGAGTTTTCTTTACATTTGGAACTTGTCAAGCTGAAGAGTCTGCATATGAAGTCAACGGCAATTATTCGTGATTTATTGAAAATATGAGTGCGTTGTGAGGATTTTCCGTCTTATTTTATCAGCTCTTTAGCCTCATGACCACAAGCGCTTTCGAAAAACAACTAATAAAATATTCACGCAGAATAATGCGTGATAATTTTAAATACATGTGTTGGATATGGTAGCTGCATTTCAAAACTGCAATTTTAGCAGAATAAATAAAAGGTGCTTGTTGCATTATCTTTAAAGGTTTTATTGTTTTGCGTAAATGTGTTTACATCCATCTTGTGTTTTGACCGGCATCGAAGCACCAAAGCAGCACGTTCCTACATCCTTAAGCGATGACATCGTCAATGCGGTCAGTTAAGAGCTGTACGGAGAAGGCCCCATGGTCTTGGGCTATCCTGAAGATTAGGGGCCAGGCAGGATTAAAACCCCGTGAATTTAATTTTGCAAATGTATTTAATGTAATACAATATTTGCACGGGCCAACAGCCATGGTGTTGCGACACAACTAGGCCAGTGTGAAATAATTATTACACCATATACACTAGCTTAAAACAACATGAAGATATCGCCTATGCAAAATTTTGCTCGATCTTTAGATTTCATTGACTTGTTAAAGGAGAAAAAAAAGTTGTGGAGACTGCCAGGAGTACAACATATTTGGGTGGAAATATTCTCTCCTCGAGCTAGTACCCAATCATTGCAAACCATTCTATCCTTATACATTGAAAAGTAATAGTACATTCTATACGAAAAATACAGATTGATTAAAATACATCACTGAAGGTCTGATATCTTAGAAAAAGCAATAAATAGCTGTCCTGGAGTACAAGACGAACGTGGTTATGCACACACTGCAAAAATGGAATTAGCATCCAACACAATTTATGCAAACAGCTATAGTATACACAATGGCAGATCATGGGCCTCATTACATGCAGGTTGGACAGCCCATCCGATCACTGCAGCCATGATCCAATTCTGACTGCCAGGATCGGGAAATTTCCCCCTTTATATCATGATGCAATCACTCCTACTGCAGTGGTCTCATCTACAGTGGGGTTCATATCCACAAATATGTTGCTGCAAGTGCGTACAAGCTCACAGGAAACATGAGATTTGTACACACATGCATAACATATGTGGGGATATGCCATGTGCTGCATGTACCCCAATGCTGGAGTATGGCGATCTGTACACAGTCCAGTCAATTGGTATACATACCACCTACAGACTTACCTTCATTCCAGCATCCACAGGCTCGTAGTCTTTGGGGGTCAGCTGTCACGGTTGAGGGGGGACCGGGTGAAAGGGATCCAGACCAGACACTGTCAGGAAGAAGTGGATTTGGGTGACTATACACCCCAAATCCTTAGTTTCTGATGAATCGAGGAAGCTGGCCGGACCATCACGGTGGGCTCGTCAGAAATGCACTTCGTCATCCGGACGGTGGTCAGAACTCCCTGTACAGCTCTATGGATGCTGCTTTGCTCCGTATGCCATCTCAGTGCTTGGAGAAAAGCTGTCAGAGTTGGTGGTCTTCCAGAAGTCTGTTAGACTGCATCCAGCATGTATTTTAATTCTGTGGTCAGTTCAAACACTTAAGATGAGACTGCAGCAGTCTGACCAACGCCAGTGAGGCCATGAATGTCGGTCCAACCTGCATCGTAATGAGGCCCTAGTTATCACAAATGCAAAGCCCCATGTGGCACAAAATAGAATAGCAAGAATTCCACAGGAGTTAACATAGAACCAGTTAATTCTCAGTCCATTAAGCATAAAAGTTAGTAAGTCCAATGCACCCCATACTTTATGATATAGGTGGGCAGAGGACACAATTGGGTCCAAAAGACAAATTTGGTCAGATCTGATGTATCCAACTTCAGCTTGCAAAAGTCAGGTGAATATGCCACTCCTGGACTCGAAAAAAGTGTAAGCTATGATGTGCAAATACTCTTAAAAGTACAGGCTACAAATACTAGGTAAAAGACCCTAAACGGTGAGAAAGTGCTAATTAAATTCAGTAACATTCAAATATTGGTCAAAAGTGTGATCCTCTAGCCTTGATTACTTGAAACTAGGATGCAGTAAGCTAGATAGTCCATATGCATCCAGGCCAGCCCTATTCAGGTGCAAGCGTCAGCTCCTCCCTACCAATCTAGATCAGGAATGCCCATCGGCCTAGTTATGGGCCATATTGGCACAAATGTAACACCCCCTTCTCTCTTTGTGTGACTGTCTACAGAGAATGTACAAGGTCCAGGTGTCACCCAACACAGACATGTATTCAGAGACAGGCAGGGGCACAGAATGGTTAAAGCAGGAAAATGTCAACTGTCTGAAATGTAAAATCCAACTTCACCATCAGTTAAATTTACATATCCTACTTTTTAAATACACTGCACCCTGCCCATGGGCCTGCTTAGGTGCTACCTTAGGGGTGACTTGCATGTAATAAAAAGGAAGTTTGGGCCTGGCAAGCCAACTCAAGGTGAAGAAAGCAAGCACAAGGAGATGATGGACAGAGCACTGAAACCTTTCAGACATTCACCCCCAGTCACAGATCTGGATTGAATCCATCATTGTTCTTTAGATCACTCTGCCACCTCAGTTCAGACCCAGCTATAAGCAAATCAGTCTTGACCCTGTGCCTCAAGGGAACAGTCCAGCCCGAACTACTAAGCCAGGTCTTCCCTGAACCAGAAAAAAGCATCCTGGGACCGGTTTCGGGGTAACAATCGTCATCAGTCAGGCTAGCATAAATCTAGTGGTAAAGTGAGCAAGGGACCCACACCTGGGCATACCCTGCCACCTTAGGGCAAACAAATCAGACACAAGGAGATGGATGAGGCGCTGAAACATTTCAGACACTCACCCCCAGTCACAGATCTGGGATGAATCCATCATCGTTCTTTAGCTCACTTCTCCACCTCAGTTCAGACCCAGCTATAAGCAAATGAGTCTTGACCCTGTGCCTCATGGGAACAGTTCAGCCTGAGCTGCCAAGCCTGGTCTTCCCTGAACCGAAAACAAGCATACTTGGACCAGTTTCAGGGTAACACCCACCATCAGCCAGGCTAGGTTGAATCCAGTAGCAAAGTGAACAACGGACCCAGGTCTGGGCATACCCTGACAACCCTTGCCAGGTAGAGAGGGCAGTTTAAAACTGTACACACAGACTCTACAAAGGCAGGCCTGAGACATACTTAAAGAGCTACTGAGTGGATGGTACAATCAATGCTGCAGGCCCACGAGTAGCAGTTAATTTACATGACCTGGGCAGATATAGTGCACCTTACTTGGGACCTATCAGTAAACTAACTATGACAAATGTGGATAAATCAATGTTACCACATTTAGTGTAGAGAGCATATGTATTTTAGCATTGGTTTGCAGTGGTATAATGCACAGAATCCCAACGCCAACAAAAGCAAATTCAGCAAAAAGTGGAAGAGGAAGCCAAAATGTTTGTGGGTGACCCTGAAGAAAGGGCACTTTTCAACATCTATATTAGTGCACATCCTTGAGTAGGTTACCACACTTTTTGCAACTTTCCAGTCCCATATTTTTGCTTTGAGACTATACTGAGTTTCTCGAACCTCTCTACATGGGAAGTTCTGATATCTTTTTGAAGTGATTCAATTGCTAAAGCCTCATGCTTTTCTCACTCTTTCAGAATAGAACTCTTTCTGCGTTCTGACGAACTCCGTTTTCACCTGTTTTTTTAGAATAGGGATTCTTTCCTTTAAGAAGCGCACTTTAATGCATTTATTATATGATTTGATTAACCATATTGATTTTATGTTTCTGTCCTATATTGATGATCGAGATTAATCTGATCTACTAATAAAACCTAACTCATACCTAAATCTCATTATTGACTGAAAATAGATTTATTATAGTAAATTATTATCTTATTTGATGTTTAACCCTCTTCTTCTCTAAAACAACAGCAAAGATCCATCACATGTGAGAGGGAGCAGCAGAAGTATTAACCGTAATGCTGGTAAACCGTGACCTTTAATTTCTCCGGATTTTCTGCTTTAATACAAGATATTCTTAGACAGAACATAAACGAACCAGAGAAACAAAGAAAGAAGTTCAACAAGTCCCTCCAGCAACAACTACCACTACCCCAATCTGATGATTTTGGTGTGGTTTGAAGAGTCTATGCTTGGCATGTAACATGTCATCAATCTTAGGTACTATAAGAGCTAGCTATAGCACTTAACTGCAGTTTTAAACGTCATACTAAATATATATTACCAACAAAAGACATTAAAATATCTATTACCATCTGAGATATGGAATCTCCAGGGTTAAATACTGCCAAGAATAATTTCCACAGCATTAAAATATAACTATGGAAATGTGTCTAAACATGCATTTTTCAAATAAGAAAATACTGCTCAGGGTAAAATTTCCCATCAAACAATAACAATTTCAGTTGAATTTAGAAAAAAGAGTTTGCCAAAAATCTATATGTGATTACACATTCTGGACCCCATCACGCACTTGAGTGTTCAGTACCCGTCAAATACCAACCGCTCCTGCTATGGAAGCTGGTCAAGGGTTTTGACTATTTTAAAACTAGGCCAGAGCTTACCTTTATTTGGGCTGAAAATCCATCTTTTTCTTGCAATATTTCACTGCAGGGTTGTAATTTGTGCTTCTGTGTGAGTCCTATTTGCCTCTCGCAGAATATACCTATTACTACTAGTTGCAATGCCCTTTCCTTCATATGGCGCAAGATATGTAAAGTAGCTTATTTGTGAGCTGGATAGCTATTTGGAGGTGTTTAGTTGTTTTGTTCTCATCTGTGCCAACAGAAAGTTGCAGTCCAGAACTATTTAATAGCGTTGCAATATGAATGATAGCCGTGTCCGGATTATTAGCAATAAAGAATGTTGTTACAGGGAGTGTTCAGGTTAGCTGGAAGGTCAAACAGTTTCCTGCGTATAATAAGAAAGACATTGATTTTTGCTCTGCTCATGTTATTAGTTTGGAGTAAATATTGACAGCAGATTTCTGCCTCACATTTATTTTTTTCATCTCACAGATAGCGGTACAAGTCTTGTAGCTTACCTGTGTATATTTGCAACAATATGACCCGAAGAACATTTGATAAATGCCCTATACCACCTTCCTCTAATGGAGAAGTATACTGTGAGAACTTTTATGGCATTCTTATCAATAAAGACAGTCAATAAGTGTTTTTAGGTCTCGTGTTTGGCAGCACATGCGCTGCATGCACTGTCTCAGCGAGACTAAAGTAATGAATAAGTTGGGTGAAACTCTGTGTAATTTGCTATACAGCTCGGGATTCGTTTAACTGTGACATTGCTGTTGTTTACTTGATTTCTGTTGGCTGTTGGCCCTATGGTCACATCCGTGTAGTCCAGAGGCAGCGGCGCCTAACTATAGTTTCCCTCCGCTCGCACTTAATTGCGCAGTGCTTGGAACGTGATTGATAATGCCCGTGCGTGGAACGCACTGCGCATGTTTGGGTTGTTGTTGCTGTACGTTTCGCGCCGCCCTCTGAAGATGATTCTTGGTATTGCGCATGCACTTTGCTTCTCCATAGCGTGTATGTTTGTGACTATAAACCTGTCTTTTGAGCCCACCAACCCATCACCGAGATGAGTGTGATCTACATGTCTGAATATAAATGGTGTCCCCAGTATCAGTGAAGAGTGCAGCGCGCGTATTTGTGAATAGAAACTTTTCTTCGAGCACACGTGCCAGAGATGAGTATAATGTACATGTTTTCTCTCATTGTTTCTTTTCTTCCTAGGAAGGCTGGCAGACTCCTGGCACTGCCTTTCAGATGAAGAGCTCTAACAAGAACCAACAGTAGCTAGTCCAGATGGGCCCCAGGGGGAGGGGTGGCTTGCAAGCCCTCCCAGCGGAAGAGACAGTTTAGTAGTACTGACGTGACTGGCCCTCAAGCGAGCACTACAAGTGCCCCTCCTGGCCCTCGTCTCGGTAGTAAAGTGGGGGTGCCATGGACCTCCGCGCCGGCTGCTGCTTGAGGGATGGCGGCGCCCTTAGAAGTGGTGGTGAAAATGAGTAACTGTGTTGATAACTCTGAAGCGACACAACATACAAAGCGATCACTTGCTGACCTCAGTGGGATTTACAGGTTACATGCAATTCATACAATGGGTGGAAGTGTGTTGGTTAGTAGTTGTGTTACTATCGTTGGTAGCATAGCCAGGGCAATATGAGTTACAAGCTGCAGTTGCCTCCTGACGAGAGTCCTGGTACTTTTTTTGTTCAAATTAAGCATTGAGAGTACTTGCCACCCCTCCCGTAACTGGAAAGGGTCTGGCTCAGATCAGACTCATGACACCCTCTTGGAGAATCTATCATAGTGCCTCATAAATGATTGATTGATGTGTAACAATCTCTCTATTCCAACACATCAGGTCCTACTTGAGCCTATAGCTGTTGATCAATGTGTTTGTCTCTATCTATTTCATGATTTCACTCATTTGTTTTGGTTCATGCTTTTTCAATCATGTGCAGCGCTCTGATACCCTGAGTCATGTTCGCGCTTTATAAAACACCCTGAATTAATAAATAAAAAATACGAAGGCAGAGCTTGAGACCATGTTTGCTCAGTGCCTCAAAGTATGTACAGGTGGGTTATCCCAGGGAACCCCTAAACCCTGACCCCAAATAGTTTCACTATAGCGCCAATATTCTCTCAGACCTAGTAACCCGGTTTTCCTTTGGTTTGTTTTCAGAACCAGCTTCTTGCATAAGGGTTGATGCTGTTGGAGGAAAAAGTGAAGCTATATGAAGGTGAGTGAGGCTGTAGTCAGAGTGGGGTCCCCCCACCCTCCTTGCTGAGGTCACCCCCGGTTCCCGTCATTTCCCCTGGTTGTGACTCACTGCCCAGCATGTGGAGGGTCGCGCCTGCTTGTCCACAGAGCGCTGCCCCATGCTGTGCTAGAGTTCACACACACTCACACCAGATACAATACTGTACTACCAAATTAGAGCTACCAGCCGCACATTACACAACACATTTCCTGCTCCCCGTCTTCACTGCATTGGAATACATTCGCATAACCACATCACCGGGCAGGCTCATCACCCAGCTTTATTCACTTCCACTAACTGCTTTCCTGGTTGACCTCTCGAGGACTCGGGGCCTGGGACGGAGACTTGGGCCTGGACATACCAGACGCACAGTGGAACAATTTTTGTGGTCAATCTGAGAGACTGTCCCCCAAATACAGACTGAGACTAAAACATCTCAGCTATTTACATAAAACATATCGCACTCCCTCGTAACTGCACAGACTGGGGCTGACCATTGACTCACGGGGCTTATGCTGTTCGGAACAAGGGGCTACTTTCTTGCACCTGGCTTGGGCCTGCATGGCTGGCAAGCCTCTGGAAGAAAGTCTGCAGCACTGTGAGTGTCATTATAAAGGCCCTCTACCTGCTTGACCCTGATGTGTGTCTCCTTAGGTATGTCAAGGAAGCTCCAGACGGATACCGCTGCCTCATTGTGATGCTACTCCTGCTGGCTAAACACGGAGATGCGATACACTGGTGAGAAAGCCCATACATATTAGCCGGCTCTGGCTGACAGGCATCTCTTACGGCCAGGAGCAATTAACTACATATTAGAACTTCATAACACCAACAACCCATCGTAAAGACATTTGGGAGCCCTTTGCCACTCACCTTCGACTTAAAGTCACTGACGGGACAGACGCATCGACCCTTAAACCCCCTAGAGTTCATGCTACTTCACTGTGACAACCCCCTGCTAGGTCGAGATATCTTGCTGTTGCTATTGATATATACCGCATGGCATGTATAAGCGGGTTGACAAATATTAGCTGGATTCATATTGTTGTCACTTGTGCCACGTGCAAAATGTATTCACCATACTTTGTGCTTTGTTTTACTATGTACGGAGACGCTGCTCAGACGTTACATTAATTACCCAGTTGGGGGGTTTTCTCTTGACTTGTATTTCTTCTTTAAAATCACAAAATAAAATGATGAAAAAAAGTATATACTCTTTCCACAATGTTAGTTTTAATAGGATTAGAATAGTAATTCAGCCCTTTGCATGCACCTTTCCTCTAATGTTAGTAGGACTGAACTTAGAATATTACATTTCAGAGGCAAGATGGCGGTCGCGTGAGACCGCAGTGCGCACAGACAAGTGCTTGTGGTCTACGAAATGCGGATCGTGCAGTCTTCATACGTAACATAGATCGGAGAATGAATGGGGGGACGACTCTAAACCCCCGCAGCAGGTGGTATTATTAAAAAGAAAAAAACGAGATACAGCCAAATTGGAGGATATAACAATGTGGCACCGAAAAAAGCCCGAATGGAGAAACGGAGATCCTGGAGAAAAAGATCAGTGATGATATAAGGCCACCGATCAAAAGCCAAATTGTAACATTGGGATCTCTGATTAGCCTCATAGTGATTCGGTACTTGTGTGGGGACAGTTACAAGACACACATAACCACTGAGAAAACGCACCTTTACGGAGCTCTTGAGCGGAGGGCTGACGGAGGTTCTCTCACGGACACCAGCGGAGGCATCATGGCACGAAAGAATGCGGCAACAGCAGCGGCAGCCGCCAAAGCAAGAGCGGCGAGATTGGCAATGCGGGACGGAGTGGAACTGGCCAAGCAAGCAGGTGGCACCGCAGAACTGGCCGCCGCATCACGGACACCAAAGCAGGGAGCCGCTACCGTCCAGGAGGGCAGTCTGACCGGCCTTTCGGTCACGGACCTCCTACGTAAGACGCTGGGGAAACTCCTTCCGCGTCAAGGCAGGAAGAGTCAGCAGACCGCATAGCAGACTCCAGCAGCCGCGAGGAGGGTTGACGTGCAATGCGCTGCTATCGGCAGCCACACGGACGCTCCTGGATCGACGAGTGACACCACTATTGCAGTAAGCCCTGTAAGCCCAGCACTCAATGTTACAGAAGCTCGGGGTGGAGTGGGGATAAATGAAACAATCTGCGAAAATGCCCAAAATTACAAAACTGCCGCTGACATTGTTTCACAAAGCTCCTCCCACACAGCCCCAGATGACAGTATACCTTTAGTTCCCCTGGTGCACATGGGTGATCACATAGTGCCTGACGAGATGGGGAGGGAAGCTCCAGGTAGCACCAATCTGGGCGATCAGCCAGGGACTAATCTATGACCAAATCAAACAAGTGCACCCCAGACTGAGTCAGGTGGCGAGGGGTCTGTGATAGTGGTGGCTAGCGAGAAATATTTTGAGGCGGATCAGGACAAAGATAAAGACCCGAATGACTTTTTCTCATTCTCAGATGAGCTTGAGTGGTCTGATGACACTGGCTCCCCTCTAAGCGACGTAAGTGAGGATGAAATAAATTTGAAAGATTCTAGGGCAGGCCAAAAAATTGTCTTAAAACGCGGAAAGAGCCATCACGATGCGGCATAGCTAGCTTGGGACTACACTCTATCAAATCAACCCACAGTACCGTCAGTACCCCCAGGTCTAGTAAATACAACTCAACAATCAGGCTCCCTATTATACTTGAATCCAACCTCACCTACACTCGACACCGTATTACAAGCCATAGCCACGCACAGAGAGGAGACATCACAAGACAGGCAAAAGGCACAAGCCGCTCTCCGCAAAGTGCAAGGGGTGGTGCGCAAACTGACAAGAACAGTCGGTGCATTCGGTGATCGAATGGCAGAGTTAGAGTACTGAATTGTTACTAATGAATCTGAGATCACTGCAAATCACGAGCAGGTTGATGCACATGAGGCCGAACTTTCAGATGTGAGGTGGAAGTTGGAGGACTTCGAAAATCATCTACGAAGGAATAACCTGCACGTGCTAGGCATCCCTGAGACAATGGAAGGGGAAGATGCTCGCTCCTTCCTAATACAACTCTTTCGCGACTCTCTGCCTGAGTTGTCCAGTTGGAACTGGGAGTCGGAAATCCAATGGGCCCACCGTGTTCCTCTTACTCTAAGGCACCCAACTAAACCTGGAGGGTATCCACGGGCTATCCTAGTCTACTCCGGTAACTTCCACCTAAGGCAGGCAATTACGGAGAAAGCCAGACCTGAAGCAAAACGCTCCAGGGACTCAACAACCTACTTCGTACGCCCAGACTTCTGTCACGCAACTGTGGAAAGGAGGTGGCGGCTCCGCCAACTCATCAAACCCTTCACAGAAAAAAAGGTGCAGGCTTACCTGAACAATCCAGCTCGGCTGAAAGTCATAAATGGGTTTCATACGAAATTTTTGACCTCGGAGATCAAAGCTAAAGAGTACCTAGATGGTCTCAACTAAAAAATTACATATGATTATGATTTAAGCTCAAGGTGTTTGACAAGCTTAGCTGGAATCCATAAACTTAGCTTACAGGTCAATTAGGGTCTCCCAGTCGGTAAGCAGGGAAAAAGGGGAATAGGGGGCTTATGGAATGAATGAATGGGGGTCAGAGAAAGAGTGAAAGAGATACAAGTGAATAAGAAAGAGAGAAATGTAAAACAGACACGAAAAACAACATATATATATATATACAACTAAATGAATTTATGATTTAAGGGTTATACGTTTTTTTTTAAGTTTGCACAATCCGCACAATATTGATAATACTGTATATCCAATTTAAGCACTGGTCAGGAGACGCACTTTCATCAAATAGACTCTAATGGAGTCGACACGCCTCACTTTCAGGGGGGAAGAGGGGGGTGTGGGAGGAGTGGGTTTGGAGTGAGGGGCGGGTTCAAGGGAAAAACAATAAAAAAAGCAACCAAAATTGTACAAATAATATCTATATGGTAGGCATAAGTTTCGCACAGGTTAAAATCAGAAGAATTCATACTAAGTCTCTTACATCGAATTCGAAACCAAAAATAAAATCTCATGGGTAAACTGAAATTATGCTCTTGGAATGTGGCGGGACTCAACGACAGGGATAAAAGGGCCCGGCTGTATGGGATAATCAGTCAAAACCCATTTGATGTACTCTGTCTCCAGGAGACCCACATACCATGGGATGAAAGAGATTTAATAAAGGTTCCTGGGTATAATCTGTTGGCTACTACAACACAGACATCTAGAACCCAAGGTATCGCCATATTAGCCAGGCCTTTTGTGGGACAGGCCGTACGCAAGTCAGTTGACTCCCTAGGTAGGTGGGCTATTATTGAGTTAAAAATCAGTATTACAATCTGTACAATATATGCCTCTAATCAGGATGACCCCTTCATTTTAGAGGAACTAGAACTGGAGTTAGCTTCTTGGCCCAGAACATTAATATTTTGTGGGGACTTCAATATCTCTCTGAGGTGTAATGGGGTAAGACAAAATCTAGATACTAATACATATACCGGGCGAAAACCAAAAGTGTTTAAAACCATCTCCAAACTTAAAGAGAGTTTAGATTTAATTGATATCTGGGACCCTAAGACAGCAATCCGATCCCGGTTACACCTACTTTTCATATCTGCATAAAAAGTATGTCTGGATCGATTACATATGGTCAACTAGAGATTGTTCTGACGGGGCACAAATTAGCAAACTCCCAAAGACGGTCTCAGATCATAATCCTCTAGCCCTTACACTTGACATTACCAATCTCATTAGACCACGTTCCACATAGACTTTTGACAGAAAACTACTGGTAAACAAGGACTATATAGAGTATATTAAGACATGGACTCGTTTTTTTTTTACTGTAATAGATATAGCGCATCCAGGAATACAGTTTGGGATTGTTTTAAGGCTGCTCTAAGGGGAGAGACAATTAGCTTTGTAGCCAAGCGCAAGAAAGATACAGATAATGGCAACAAGCTACAGATGCAAGAGCTAGCTAATATAGAGGAAGAGCATAACACCCTAATAATGCGAGTGGAGGATGGAGGATCCACTCTAAGGAAAATACTTATTCTTAAAACTGAGCTAAATAGTAGGCTCACTCAGAAGTCAGCTGAGACTTTCCAGTCAAATCATAATAAAATCTACAAAGATGGGGAGAGAGTCGGGAAACAGCTTGCTCTACGCACTCGTCAGAGGCAGTCTCTTAACACAATTACTATTATCGAAGTAGAGGGACAGGAACACTGGAAGATATATTAGAAACTTTTAGACAATACTATAAAAAAAGATATCAAAACGAGGATATGATCAGTCAAGAAGCAATCAGAGAGGCCTTGAGTCATTGATGATACCACAAGGGAAGATCTCGAAAAGAATATTACGTATAATGAGGTACAACTGGCCCTGTCAGAACTGGCCTCAGGTAAAGCCGCGGGCCCCGACAAACTCCCATTAGAATTGTATAAAAATCTAGGAGAAATTATAACACCTTATTTATTAGACCTATTTGTAGGGATTCAAGGAAGCGGCATCCCTCCTGATTCATGGAAGGAAACAAATATACTAATTTTCCCCAAAAAAGGAAAGCCCCCAAAATTACCTTCATCATATCGGCCAATTTCCTTAATAAATTCAGACTCAAAGCTATACTCAAAGATCTTGGCTAATCGGCTCAGGGGGGTGCCAGCATATTTATACATTAACTTTGGACAGTGGACCTGTCAAAGAGGGAAGGGGCACCAACCCTATGTTTTCACAAACCAAAGTATTACAAACGCTAAGCGTGCTATTTCCAAGTGCCCTCTGTCCTAAGGGCACCACCCCAAACATAGGGTGAATGTCAATTTTTTGTGTCCAGTTTGAAAAAGGCACCACTTGGTAAATCAGTTCAATCAAATGAGAGAGATCGATAACTCTCCTAATGTCCTCATATATACACGCTGAGTCTTGATATATGTTTCAATGCTTGTTTAATATTCCATTTTAGACAAAAGCCAGCCAACGCGTTTCGTTCTGAAACAGAACTTCTTCAGGGCAAGAAAGCTGTCCCAAGCGCGGTATTATCCAACAATTAAGGGGAAAATCCTTTATATCCAAATCCCCACGATAAACTCCATTTTACGAGTCATATATATTTTCCAAAAACTCGTCCTTCATCTAGTGTAATATGTCCATAGACAGTCCTTTTTAGAAAACGATTCTTTCTATTAGGTCAGAAATCTTTAAATTTGCGAATCCGTGATTTTTAAAGGTATGGGTATGTATTAATCCAAAATCCCAAAAATAACGTATATTTCCACGGTAGTCACCTAGTTTGTTGATCCCGATAAACCAACACCGCGACATTCCACCAGTTCATAAACCCGCCGCCTCTGCAGCATGGCTTTATTCCTGGCAAGTCTACCACGGATCACACTCGGAGGGCCATATCGCTATTTGATATCATGAATGCAGCGGGGGGCCCAGATGTCGACGATTCTCCTCGATGCCAAGGAAGCTTTCCTGGGTGCTTGATAAAAACAACTTTGGGCCTTGCCTCTCTAAATCAGTCAGGGCTATGTACCATGATCAAAAGGCAAGGGTGCTAGTGATGGGCCAGGAATCTAGGCTATTTCATATATTAAGAGGGACAAGGCATGAGTGTCCTTGTTCCCCGATTTTGTTCGCAATGTATATAAACCCCCTGATCCTGAAACTACTAGCAAGTGACGTAATTAAACCTGTTACAGTGGGTCCCCACGATACTAAAATACTTGCATATGCTGATGACGTGGCGGTAGTAACACCTAACCCATCCGAGGCAATAGTTGAAATAGAGTTGATTACTCAAGCTTTCGGTCAGATCTCAGGTTATTCTCATAATAGAGAGAAAACAATGGTTATTTGCACGGACAATACTCGTTTTGACGACCCAAAGAAGGTAGATAATGCTGTATATTTGGGAATATGTATATCTCCCAAGGTAGAGAGTATCAATGAATTAAATTATGAACCCCTACTTAAAACCATCAAGAAAGATCTAAAGAGGGTCGACAGTCGGCACCTCTCAATCATCGGGAGAGGGAATTTTCAGAAAATGAACATCCTCCCTAGGTTATTGTATCTATTTCGTGCTATCCCCTTAATAGTGGAAGATAAAATTATTAAAACAATAGAATCTCAAATGAGTAAATTTCTTTGGAATTATGGGAAAGTCAGAAGGGCCTTGAATTACTCGTCCCTTCCACCCTTCAACTTCTACGCTCCCAAACGCCACCTCCGATCAGCCAGCCACGCCCTCGCCGCCGTCCCACGCATCCGTAGAGCGACAACAGGAGGAAGGTCCTTCTCCTACCTGGCCGCCAAGACCTGGAACTCCCTCCCGGCTGACCTGCGCCTGACCCAAAACCACCTCGCCTTCAGGAAGAAGCTCAAGACCTGGCTGTTCGAGCAGTAACGGCACCCCCCCCCCCTTAGCGCCTTGAGACCCTACGGGTAGGTAGTGCGCTCTATAAATGTCATTGATTGATTGATTGATTGATTGGCAATCCCCAATATAATGCTTTACCTGTGGGCCACTGTACTCCAGCAAATGTCGCCTCTATTCAATATAAACACAACAGGTCTAACCACAGTCCAAAATATCATACCATCGATTTACGAACTAGCCTTAGGGAACAAGGCAAAAGGCCTCTTGCTAAAACAAGTAGAACCATCATACTATAAGAAGGTTAAGTTCCGGATTATAAAAAGTGCTTTGAGAATCTGGAAAAAAACCTCGAAACAACTCGATATTTCAAAATTTAACAAATATACACCACTATGGCACTCCTCCGTGTTGCCAAGACAAGCTAGTGATGACATTTCTAGGAGATGGGAAAACATGGGGGTTCTAACACTTGGGGCTTCCTTTCTGGGGACTGGATACTAGGTTTCTGTACCTTCAAAACAATTTCTCAATCCCGGATACAGATATTTTGAAATTTATCCAAGTCAATACTATCCTCAGTTTAAAAATCCCGAATATCTCTCTGTCAAACATCCCCTTATTGGATTGTATAGGAAAATCATCAACCAGGATAGGCATCCTCTATGGCATGTTTTAAGAAAGTCAGAAGGACGACCTTGAGCATATTGAATCTGCATGGGCAAATAAACTAGACAATCCTGATGTCGACATTGACATGTCACTGCAGCTTTTATCTAAGTTATTTGTTTCCTCTAACTTAAAGGCTCAGCTGTATAAAACGATATATAACTTATACTATACATTCGCCAAACTGTACACTTGGGGGAAAAGAGTGAATGCCGAATGCCCTAGATGTGGAACAAGTCCCGTGCACTTGTTTCATATGTTCTATGAGTGCGATAAACTAACACCCCTCAGACAAATGTTAGCAAAATTCTGGCAAGAAGTGTTTGGCCACATTGTTGCTGAATCACCCACCCTATATCTATTAGGATACGATAATACTCTTATGCCTACATGCATCATTGAGAATTGCATTCGCAAACGGTGCGAATCGCAATTTTCTGCCTTTTGCGAATGCAATTCTCAAATTTTGGATGCATCATGCTTTTTGCAATTTTAGGAATCGCAACCATGTTGCGATCTCTAAAATTGCGTTTGCATTTAAGAAATCGCAATTTGAGATTTATTAAATGCAATGCATGATAATTTTTAAATTGCAAATTCGCAAATTGGAAGGGGTAAATTTGCATGAAGTTGAACTTCATGCTAATTTACCGAAAACTTTCAAACATGCACAAGTTACATATTTGAAAGTTTTAATTTACACACACACATGTCCTTGGGGCATGTATGTGTGTAAATTGCATTTAAAGTTACATTTCAGGGGTGCAGGGAGAGGTTCTTTGGATCCCCCCTGCACCCTTGAAATTGCATTCACATTTTGCGAATTCGCAAACTCAAAATCGCAAAATGTGAATGCCTTCCCATTAATTCCCATGGGCCTTTTTGCCCATAGGAAATCAATGGGAAGGTTTTCCTTGATTGCAATTTGCAAATTGTGAATCGCAATTAAGGAAAATTAATGAATCGCAAAAAAAGTTGCGATTTTTTCATGCATTGCCGTTTGCGATTTCTAAATTGCAATTCCTTAATTTTCGCAATTTAGGAATCGCAAACGGCAACAATGATGCATGTGGCTGTTAGGCACAGTAAGGAAGAAGAGACATGCCTCTTTTTGGGTACTGCAGTGTACAGAATAATTCTAGCAGCACGTTGGAAGGATGCAGATCCTCCTAATTTTGAAATATGGCTGACACGCTATTTGGGGATATATAACCAAGAAAAGGCAATATATGCATGTAGAGGGAAAAAGGTCAGATTGCGAGGGTATAGAATTTGGGAGCCCATTGAGGCTTGGAATAATGGTATTAGATATGCATAATGAAATAACATATTTATTTAGTTTTAAATTTCCACATTCCATAATGAGTTTGAAAATCTAAATTTAATAGCACTGTTAAAATTTGTTATATGACATGCTTTTATTTTTCCCGATAATATGATGTTTTAGCCATATGACTCGTATTAATATTATGAAATATTTATGCTGATACATGTGATATTAATGAATATGGCATCTTTTTTGTACAATTTTTAAGTGTTGCCTAATAAAATATAATTAAAAAAAAAGAATAATACATTTAAACCCTCAACCTCTAAATAGATGTACATTCTCCAATGTTCATTCACCTTAGATCTGACCCGACAAATTACATGCAGTTTCTACAATGTTGTTTGAACTGGAGTTCGATTAGTAATTCTTGTTCCCTAAATATATGTAGTTTCTAGACTGAAAGTAGGACTGAACATATAATAGTAAATCTGACCACCTACCAAAATATATGAAATGTTAATGTCCCCAATACTTGCAGGATAAAAGATTAGATAAGTGAATCCAACCTGCCCAGCCAAAATATAAGCCCTTTCCACAGTTTTAGAGGTACTAGAGTTACAGTATTAAATGGGGCACGGTATGAAATGCACTTTCTCCAATACTATCGTAATAGCAGTTAGAACAGTAGTTCTGAAACCCCCAACCCCCAATTATATTAATTTTTCCCAATGTTTGTTAGATTGTAGTTTGAATAGCAGCTCTGACCCCTTCAAATATGTGCAATTTCTCCTAGATCTTGCAGGACTGGAGTTAGAACAGTAAATCCTTTCACCCACCGATTAATAGCAATTTCCCCAATAATCGCGGGACTGGAGTTAGAATAGTAAGTCTGATCCCCCATATATACATACTTTACACATTTTTTGTAGGACTGCAGTTAGGATAGAAATTCTACCCCCCACCACAACCCTTATATGCACTTCCCCAATGTGAGTTGCTCTGGAGTTAGAATAGAAGCTCTGACTCATCTACACAAATGTATGCACTTTTCCTAATGTTATGTCATGACCCAACAAACACTAGATTCAGACAGGACGTGTCAGATTAAGCTGTGTACAAAACTAGCAAATGTTTGAGTGAACAGTCTGAACTCTGGTTCCTCGAGGCTATGCTCAACTGGGAGGTGGAATCTGGGGCTGAGATAGAAGATAAGGGTCTTCAAGGTCAGGCAGACCCAGATTATGAGTCAAAGTACTGTAAAGAATGCTTACAGGACAATTTGAGCAGCAGAGAAGATGGAACATGCTAATTATGGCTGCTTGGTTGTATGGTTCAGTTCTTTCAGTTCACTCACCATTTTGGAATTCCTACACCTTTGTTTTGCCTTCACTAACTCTCTTGGATTTCACTCCTCTCATCAGAACTTACTTTGATGGACTATTGTGGTCAACATAGATCCACCTGAAGTGCTATTCTACCCAAAACTACTTTCCTCATTGGAGAAAGACTATGAAACACCTGAGCTCAGCGAAGGGATATTTCCTTTTTTACTTGGAAGCATTTTCAAATAGAAACTGGTTACTCTGTGCAATAGATGTATCCTCACTGTATACATCAATACCGCACAAAGAGGGACTGGAGGCCATTGAATGGTTTCTACTAAACAACAAATGTGAAGGAGCAAATACAATTTTTATACTAACGTTGATGCAGCTCGCTTTATATCAGTTATTTTGAATGAAACAACACCTTCTACGCTCAATGTAATGGAACTTCAATGGGCTTCGCTGGGGCCCCAACATACGCGAATCTTTTCATGGGTAAGTTCGAACACGAACATATCATGTCAGACAACGCATGGACAGATAATTTGATTACCTACAAAAGATACATAGATGACATCTTCCTGATATGGCAAAGTGACATTTCACTACTTGAAATTAAAATAAAAGATCTGAATGAATGCCATCCAAGGATTAAGTTCACTCACCAAATTGACAAACAAAAAATACAATTTTTGCACGTTTTAATCACAATTCGAGATGATCAGATATATACCAATGTCTACTCAAAACTAACAGATCCTAACAATAGTTTACATTATCAAAGCTTTCACCAACAATCACTCAAAGAGCATCTTCCTAAATCTCAGTTTATCAGATTAAAACGAATCAGCAACTCTCCGGAAATAGCCACAGAGAATATCAATCGATACGCTAAACGATTTTAAAAAAGAGGTTACCCAGATGAAGTGATTAAAAAATCAATATTGAGCGTACAGCAAATGGACAGGAGAACATTGTTAAAGAAATGCACCTCAGAAGAAAGAGCAACACAAAATCTGTACCCTTAAATACTCAAAAGAAGCAAAGAAAATTAAAAACGCCGTGAAAAAACATTGGCATATCATTGAAAAAGAAAATGATCTTGAATGTATATCAAAAAATAAAATTATATTTGCATATCAAAGATCCAATAATCTACAAGAATTACTCAAGAAAAAAATTGGTATAGATCAACAAACAACATTCAAAGGTATGCAACACTGTGGAGATTGTGTTCATTGCCATAATGTCATTAAAGGAAATATTGTTCCACATCCTACAAAAGGTTACAACATTAAACTGAAACATAATAGTACCTGTGATATAAAAAATGTGGTATATGTTATAAAGTGTTCATGTGGTAAAACATATGTCGGAATTACAGAAAGGAAAATAAAAATAAAAATAACCGAACATAAAAGCAACATCAAGAAAAGATATGAGAAATCGTCAGTGGCCATGCACTGGCAAGAAGCAGGACACAACATAGCACAACTACAATTCACGATATTGGATCAAATAAAACAAAGAGTTGATACTGACCCACACAAGCAGCTACTACAAGCGGAATATTTCTGGATAAAGAGATTAAATTCTCTGCAACCAACGGGGCCTAATGACCGTACTGAACTTGCATGCTTTTTATAAAGCACAATGACCTTAAATGAACATTGTCCATAAACTACATTGTTTATTTGTTTATTTGAACACTATTAATTTTGATTGTGTTTATAATCATTTTCAGTATTTGATGTAATGATGTTTTGAATTGAAATAGATTAACCCTGTTTCTCTAGGCACTGCAGATAACATATAATTATGGAGGTTATGTAATTCACTAAAAATCTCGTTTTTATACACCCGACCGCATTCCGAGCGGTAAAATGACAAAGACATGAACCATCACATCAGGTTCTCCTAGGGCGTAATAGATCACGTGTCCACCGGGGGCGATACATAAACACGTAACTCCAGAAAGCATTTTGAATCCAATACGCGGGTTTACTTTGACCGCGGAACTGAGAATTGTTACACGGAGACGAAATTCAAAAGACTAATACGGTGAGTGCAGGGGCGCAAAGGATTTGTTATGCGAAACCAAAGTTTCTGTACTAAGAAAAGAAGGGCAATTTAATGTTGATAGGCAACGCCGATTTTTAAAGCTCTCTACTTTACTGGCTTATATCGTGGACCTTTTGAGAGTAAGATAGTAAAAAAATTTACCCACGGGCGTATTAAGCCATTGTTGAAGACCCGCTCTGAACATTTGAGCACACGAATATGCTGGAGTAGCCTCATATTAGCAGCGCGTAACATTCAATTCTATCACTCGTCATACTAGTGAGAACCATTAGCAAAATGCACAAATCATAATAACTTATTGCTTTCTGCAAATATTAAGACCAACAATGATACAATAGAACATGTGTTATAACACATATTAATATTTGAAAGGTTTTTACAAACAAAACCTTTTTTTTAATTAACTTTATTGACACTGAAATGTATGCATTAGTTACATATATATTTGAATTGAGCTATGTAAACCTCAGAGGACTGATTGTTCTTTAATCCGCTTTATTTTAAGACCCCTGAAGAAGGGTCCACTAATGTAACCCGAAATGCATTGGGTTTTTGTAAAAAATACACAGAGATAAGATGGAAAAATAATGTGATTACAACATTGAAAAAAAGAAAAAAAAAGGAAAGAAAAATAAAATGATTCAATGAACAAGAATTTTCGACTTATGATTCCTCATTGAAACAGATTTGAAATCACATAATTAAATGACGTAAGGAACCACAGGTTCCAAAGAAAAGTGCACTTATCCTAATGGAATGGGGAACTCCTAAACCGATCATTGCCAAATAGAGAATGAGACATATCCACTGTGTGAGCATTGCCACAGCTGCTACCCCTTCCTATTGTCTTGAGTATTGAGAGTGAAACCACAACATCCCAGACATGAAACTCAGGATCTCGGGAATGTTTTCTCTTCTTCCTCCCAATCACCATTCCCCTAACAGGATCCCATTGACTTGGGTTAATTCATCTCTCAGCATGCAGATCTCTTTTGGTGGCGAATAGTTTGAATTTAGGTACATACGCGAGAACTCCCAATGACCCTTCAAGGCTGTCTTTTTTTAGCCGTACTGGATTTAGAGTAGTCAATCTTTCATCCCCCATTGTCGATGTAAATTGCAGCACCTGTGTCACGCACTATGCCAGACTTGTGTTGGCAAGTGCCATTGGGTCATTACTGGATCTCTGCAAGAAGGCTCCCTTGGGTCCTCCAGTGTCTTCCCTCTTTCTTCCTGGTCCTCCAGTGGTGCTCCTCAATTCTCTCCACTGCTGTGTAGCTTTATGCCCATCATTGCCACAATATTTTCCTTTCCCCCAGTGTAAGAATTGGCTTGGTAGTTTGGTCTGCCCTGTTCCCATGATGCACTGGGCCAGGGTCAGACTAATTTGCATATAGCCAAGTTCTGAGCTGGGATGGTGCAGTGAGCTAAAAAACGGTGATGGATCAAGCCCTGATCTTTGGACTGGGTAAGAGTGGTCTGCTTAATTCAGACACTCTGTTTATCATCACCCCCTTTTCTGAATCATTTTTGTCCACCATAAGCGTGGAAGGGTATACTCAGATGTGAGCCCCTTGCTCATTGCACCATCAGGATTCAAGCAAGCCGGGCCGAAGATGGCTGAAATTAAGCATGGGCGAATTTTGCGAATCTGGCGTTCGCGAATTTTGCGAATTTGCAAACTCGCAATCCGCAAAATCCGCGAATTCTCGCTAATTTGCGGATTTTTTTGTGTGTTCGCAAGGATTTCTGCCAGTTTGCGAGGGTTTTGTACTAGTTTGCAATTGCGAACTTACATGTCGGCTCGCAACGGTCGCGATTATGTTGTTTCTACGTCTGGTTCATCATCACATGTTCCCAGCACCCTCTGTTTCACCCCTGCCACCCTCTGTTTCACTCATGCCACCCTCTGGTACATCAATGCCACCCTCTGGTTCATCATCACTGTAGATTATGGGGGGAAAAAGCAAGCACACCTGCCCTGCTTCAACTGACATGAATTAATTTGGGGTTGATTTATTAATGTGTCACTGTTTTAAAATTCCAGTCTGGCACCTGCTTCCTTATCTGTAATTTGCTTTCTGTTGCAGTGCAATTTCTTTTTCCAGGACCTTTCTGGCCTACTTGTAGCTATTCTATGAGCCTGCTGTGAGGGTCAGAGCAGGGTCATACAATTGTTGTAACTAGCAACTGAACTCTGGAGGGGCCCCAGTCAGGAAGCACTACAGGGAATGGTTACTAATGATGAGTTTGAACTTTTGCACCTGCTGAATGCTTTCACTTTTGCAAAACTCGTTTTTCTGCAGAACAGCATTACAGCAACTGTAATGCCCCAAACAAGCTTACTTGTGAAAGTTGATTTCTAATCCAAAAGTGATCCAAAGAAAGTCAAAAGGCCTCAAATCCAAAAAAGTGCAGGCAAATGTCAACCTGAGGAGTCATTCTGATAAAAATCATCATTTTCAGAAGGTCTATGCTGCTTGCTAGTGGATTTCTTGTGCAGAATTGCAATTTTTGTAATTTCGCGAGTGCGAGATTGTTGCTGCCCGCCGCACCTACATGTTCGCAATTGCGAACTTACACTGCACGCCGCAAAATTGTATCACCAAGAAAAAAAAATCCGCTGCGTGCGAATTTGCGGATTTTCGGTAAATTCGCGAGCGTTCGCGGATTCCGAATTTACCGAAAATCCGCGAGCGGAACGGATTTTCCGCCCATGCTTAGCTGAAATGCCAGAAACCGGTCCCTGGAAGCTTGTTTCCTTCCCAGTATAAGAATTGGCTTGGTAGTTTGGTCTGCCCTGTTCCCATGATGCACTGGGCAAGGGTCAGACTAATTTGCATATAGCCAAGTTCTGAGCTGGGATGGTGCAGGGAGCTAAAAAACGGTGATGGATCAAGCCCTGATCTTTGGACTGGGTAGGAGTGGTCTGCTTAATTCAGACACTCTGTTCATCACCACCCCCTTTTCTGAATCATTTTTGTCCACCATAAGCGTGGAAGGGTATACTCAGATGTGAGTCCCTTGCTCATTGCACCATCAGGATTCAAGCAAGCCGGGCTAAAGACGGCTGAAATGCCAGAAACCGGTCCCCGGAAGCTTGTTTCCTCCCCAGTATAAGAATTGGCTTGGTAGTTTGGTCTGCCCTGTTTCCATGATGCACTGGGCCAGGGTCAGACTAATTTGCATATAGCCAAGTTCTGAGCTGGGATGGTGCAGTGAGCTAAAAAAACAGTGATGGATCAAGCCCTGATCTGTGGACTGGGTAAGAGTGGTCTGCTTAATTCAGACACTCTGTTCATCACCACCCCCTTTTCTGAATCATTTTTGTCCACCATAAGCGTGGAAGGGTATACTCAGATGTGAGTCCCTTGCTCATTGCACCATCAGGATTCAAGCAAGCCGGGCCAAAGACGGCTGAAATGCCAGAAACCGGTCCCCGGAAGCTTGTTTCCTTCCCAGTATAAGAATTGGCTTGGTAGTTTGGTCTGCCCTGTTCCCATGATGCACTGGGCCAGGGTCAGACTAATTTGCATATAGCCAAGTTCTGAGCTGGGATGGTGCAGTGAGCTAAAAAACGGTGATGGATCAAGCCCTGATCTTTGGACTGGGTAAGAGTGGTCTGCTAAATTCAGACACTCTGTTCATCACCACCTCCTTTTCTGAATCATTCTTGTAGGTATGGGTCAGCAGTTTGTACTGGCACCTTTTTTGGATAGGGAGCCAGTGGAGAGCTCGGAGGTGGGAAGTGGTGTGAGCTAATTTTAGGATGTCTAGGAAGAGCTTGCCTTCAACTTTTTGGATGCTTTGCAGTCTGCTCAGTAGTTGTAAGATGATGCCAATGTAGAGGGAGTTTCTATGGTACAGGAGGCTGGTGATGAGGGCTTGGGTGACAGTGCGTCTGATGTTGATGGGGAGCCCTTTGACTATTTTTTTGGAACATTGGGATGGTGATGAAGCAGGCTGAGGAGACAGCATCTATCTGCTTTTTTATGGTGAGCTTGGTATGTAGTATGATGCTGAGGTTTCTGTTGTGGTCTATGGGAGTGGGCTATGGGCCCAGTTCCGCTGGCCACCAGGAGAAATCCCATGGGGAAGTGTTATTTCCGAAGATTAGTACCTCTGTTATGTCGGTGTAGAGTTTTGCATCCAGCTGGCTAAATTGGTCATTCACCTGTGGAAAGTGATTTTGGTGTTAGTGGGGTTTGAGGATAGGGAGAGGGTGAGCTAAGGGTATTGTATGATGTTCATACCATAAGATTTGACCAGAATGACCAGAGGGGCCCTGTATGTGTTGAACAGGCTTGGAATCAGTGCGAACCCTTGGGGAACAACACATACAATGTTCTTTGGGCCTTAGGTGTAAGGTGGAATGCAGAAGCTCTGTGTTCATCCTTTAAGGAAGGAAGCAATCTATTTAAGGACATTTCTTTCCATCCCCATCTGATATAGTCCCTGTAGGAGGGTTTAGTTTGACACAGTGTCAAAGACTGCAGAAAGATTGAGGAGAATCTGGGCTGCGGTCTCTCCCTGGTCTAAGAAAGATCAGATTTCTTGTCTGACTGCAATAAGAGGGGTTTCTGTGCTGTGATTACTAATTAGCATGGATCCAGGAGGTTGTTGATCTCTAGGTGGTTGGAGAGTTGGAGGTTTATTGCTTCCTTCAGGACTTCAGCAGGGAGATGAGTCGGTAGTTCTTGAGTTAGTTTTTCTGGGCTAGTGGTACTTTATTTTAGCAGAGGTTTTACTTCTGCATGTTTCCATCCTTCTGGGAAGGAGGCATAGTTGATGGATGAGTTGAGGATGGTGGTTAGTTCCTTATTGATGGAGTTGTTCCCCAGGTTGAACATGTGGTGGGGCAGGGGTCTCTGGGTGCTTCTGAGTGGATGGAGTCCATGATGGTAGCATTGATGTGCGTGATTAGTTGATACCACATAGTGATTATAGTGTTTGAGGTGGAGTCACTGCTAAAGAAGAGTTAATCGAGGTTGTCACTGGTTGATTGCAGATCGAAGTATTCATAGATGGTTGAGATGTTTTTGTAGAAGAAGTCTGCTAGGGTGTCACAGAGCGCCTACAAGAGCCTTACAGTATTTTCAGTTGCTGAGGGGTTAGTGAATTCTTTGTTGATGCTTAATATTTCCTTGCGATGCTTGGAGATAGCTTCAAGACGGGTGGCTAGGGCTTCCTTTTTGGTGTTTTTCCAGGCATATGTAGTATTTATTGAGAGCCACTTTGCATTTGGCTCAGTCGTTAGGTTTTTTTGGTCTGCTAGATTCTTTTTAGTCATTTGCAATTGCATTTAGAGGCTTTTAGTTTTGGATTGAACCAGCTGATGTGTTTGTAGGGTCTGCCTTTTTTGTGGGTTTGAGGAGTAAAAATTTGTCTGCACATTTGCTGATCCAAGTGTTGAAATTTTGGGCAGCCACCTTGAGGTTCGTGGTGGTGTCTCGGGGGAGTTGTTGAGGGTTTTGGTCCATAGATTTTCTGTTACCTTACTCCAGAGCGATGCTTATCCGTTCGGTGGCAGTTTTAGGGGTAGTGGAGATGAGAAGTAGACGATTGAGTGGTCGGACCAGCTGATCTCCAAGGTGTGGCTGTATTTGATTCTGATGCTGGTTGTGAAGATAGGGATCAGAGTGTGTCCAGCTATGTTTGTGGGGTCAGTGACGATGTGGGTGAGGCCAAGGTTGTTCATGCACTCGATTAAGTTTGCTGGGTTGGTGGGACTTGGGTCGTCAATGATGAAGTCAAAGTCTCCTAGTAAGATGAAGTTCTTGGAGCAGATGGCCAAGGGACTAGGAACTCTGAGATGTTCTTTAAGAGGGCGGGGAGTGATCCTGGTGGTCTGTATGCCAGGGTGCCCATGATGGTGGACTTGCTGTCTGTATTGAGTTTGGAATTGAGGTGTTCCATAATGAAGGTGGTATCGTCAGTGGATGCTGTGCAGTGAAGGAACCCTGTCTCTTTGATGGCTACGCCACCTCCATGCTTGTTGACTTGGTCTTTTGTATGAGCTTGGAGCTGCTGGGAGTGGTGGTGGGGATGTCCGGTGCAGAACCAGAGTTCAGTCATATCTAGGTGAGGAAGAAGATGTCGGTTGACGGAGGTGATGGTGTCCCAGATTTCTTTGGTGTATTTGTGGAGTGATCGGGCATTGATCAGGAGGCATTTGATTTCCCTTTTGTCGATTGGTAAGGGCTGGTCTCCGAGGAGGGGTAAGGCAACTTTGCAGGAGAGTCTGCAGTATCGGCAGGAGAATTGCCTTCTGTTGATCGAGGGGAAGTGAGGCTGTTGAGGTCACAGCGAGTTCCTGGGATCCACACTGGAGTAACTCTGGACAGTTAGAGGTCCAGGGGTCCTGGTTCTGAGCTCCATCAAGGTGTGGACAGGCGCATATGAGTGAGCCAGCAGTGCACCTGTGCCTCTATTAAGAAAGTTTCAGGGAGGGGGCAGGCGCTGAGTGGGGTTAGAAGAAGGCGGGAAGCTGGAGAGGGAAAGAGGTTATGTTTAGGTGGGAATCAGAAAGCACGATTAGGAAAAGATGCAAAGTCATCAAACCGGAGAAAAAGAGTCACAATTGGTGGGAGAGAAGGTCACAAATAGGCAAGATAAAAAGGTTATGGTGGCAAAAAGGAGGCAAACGTTTTATTAGGTAGTAGGAAAAAAAGGTTTATTGAGTACAAAAAGACTGTTTATGTAGGCAAAAATGAGGCAAAAGGTCAAGTTTAGCTGTCAAAAAGATTGTTTATTGAGGAAAAAAGAGGCAAAAGTTTAAGTTTAGGTGGGAAAAAAGACAGTTTATGGAGGCAAAAGCAGGGTAAATGGTTATGTTTGGGTGGGAAAAGTGACTGTTTATGGAGGCTTAAAAGAGGCACATGGTTAAGTTTAGGTGGGAAAAACAACTGTTTAAGGAGGTAACAGGTTACGTTTAGGTGGGAAAAAAGCTGTTTATGGAGCCAAATGGTTAAGTTCAGGTGTCATTTGTATTCTGCATATCAGAATGTTGGAGATGCTTCCAAGTAGTCATTAGAAAAGCTTAGAGGGACTAATCTGAAGTGGCTCATCGGACGTCCTAGACCACAGTAGTTTTTGATGATCCCCACAAACACACCCATCCAAAGGCGAACAATTGTGAGAAAACCTTTTATTTCGAAGTGCTCTGGTACTTGTTCTCAAGTGATTGGGTTGGACATGTGTCGCTCCTGCAGAAGGCCTGCCTTTCAGGTGAGTGATCTTCATAATTATATGCACTTTCCCAAAGTTCACAGTGGTAGAGCTTGAACATTAAATTTAACACCACATCCCATTATTTTATTTGTGGGACTGGAGATAGAAAAATTAATCGGACCCTCTCTAACCCCACTTATAAGCATTTTCTCCAATGTTCCACGTACTGCAGTTAAAACAGGAAATCTGACCCAACTCTCCAAACTCTGGGGCCGATTCGGATGTCGGACGGACCAGAGTCTGTCCGACATCGGTCAAGAACTGAAACCAAACGACCTCTTATTGTGGGTTCCAGACCTGCGAATAAGATGCGATCAAACCCTGTTAGGTCGCAATCCTATACTTCTGCACAGAATGCATGCTCGCAAATTTAAGTGCAGAGGTGCAGCTCATCCCTGCACGCCGTGGCAAGGTGCCTGCCACCGGGTACAGGGATCAATAGGGTGGCATCATCGGTGCCCCTTAGACCACCTCTTTGCAGCCTCACACCCATGGGGGCCCTGCTGGGGCCCCCAAAGACAGTTTCTAAAAACCTTTCTGTGTCCAAAAGTCCGGCACAGAAAGGCAGTTGGGAACTGCCAATGTACTCCCTCAGCTGGAAATATGTAGTAAGTAAGTTGTTCTGCTTCTTTAAGTAGTTTGTTCTTTATTGGAATTCTAACTATGTCATGTTTGTAGAGTTTGCTTTGGGGCAGTGGATACTGGCTCTGGTGCTTGTCAGTCGCTTATCCTGTAAGCTCTTTATTTAATATATATTCTTCTTACTTGCTTAATAAATAGGCTATTTATTTATCATTGCAATCGCTTCCTGGAATTCTGTTGTAACCCCACACTACAAAAGAGCCGGCCGGGGGAGTACTGAAGGGTCTCTGGATGGTGGGTGGGCTTCCAAGCCCGCCGGCAGCCATCCAGAAAACGGAGTCAGATTCCTTTCCAACCGAGCCCATCAGAATGGCTTGGTCCGAAAGGAATCTGAATGGGCAGTTCCGATGCGGTTAGGATGGCTCCGACCGAGGGTCGGAGCCATTCATAACCGCATCGGAACCGGGCCCTATGTGCACTTTCCCCAAAGCTAGAAAATTATATCAGACTTACTCACTTATGTGAACTTTCCCCATTGTTTATCGGACTGGAGTTACAATTTGTAAATCTTTTCCCCCACATTTTAGCAAATAACAAACAAAAGTTGCCAGTACTGATGTGAATGAGTGAGATACACAAGTTACAACACAGCGCTTGAAACAACATTCAAGACCGGGAACTAGTCAATAGCTTTTATTGTTATTTGTAACTTTTTCAAGAAAAAACATATTTTATAAAAACTTCATACAAAATTACATCTTCAAAACGGACACATAATACATACTAGGCAGGAGCGCAAATCAAGAATCATTCATCATATCAGACATATCACAGGCATACAATAACATGCAACCAATCTCTGGGGGGGGGCACTATAACTACAAAAATATGCAATATATTTACAATGCAATGACAAGCACAAGACAAGGTGAAAGTACAAAAGAAAAGAAGCCAAAGTCTGCGAAACAATTTGTGGATGGTATTGCAATTTTTTTTAAAAATAGGTACATTCCTATATTGAATCTAAATATCCTAGAAACTTTGTTCAATAATTAAATGAAGGTAATTTACATAAATCAGCGATAAGCAAAAGAATCCTTTTAGAGAGCTTATCACTCTTGCAGACAGTGAAATGGCAGGGGCCTACGCGTTTCGAATCCCGCTGAGTTTCTGGGGATTCTCTTCAGGGCCTTGAGTAGTATCTAAACACAATACAAAAAGATGAAAACAGAAAAGGAATAGGAAATGTAAGAATCTCGAAACATTTGAGTTTTTAAACAAAGTCAACGGATCAACATCAGGTTCCTGTCTCAGGTCCCACCCTCTCCTCCACCAGCTTACCAAAAAGCAGGGATGTGAAGTGGATGGAAGGCCTCAGAGATCTAAGGAGGTAGGCTGTGTCCAAATCTGAAAAATTAATTAATGCATCAGTGTCAGATGGAATTGAAATTTTAGGGAGTGGGAGGTGGCGGGAATGGAGGGGAAGCTTAGTTTTACTTACCTTGTATATCAAGAAGGTTTTCTTAAATGCGAGCCGAGGGGAAAGAGTATGGCGTGCGTTTACCTGTTAGGGGGAAAACAATGGAAATTTCAGAAGGGGATTCTAATAGTACTAGAAGGTTGACGCTCTAGAGGGTAGTAAGACTCTCACCTAGTTAATGGAGACCGAAGGTTTCGGTATACGTAGCCGCGAGGTAGTAGACACTGGCACAAAGGTCTAAAGAAGTGAAATGGAAGGGAAAATGAATAAACAAAAACCGCAGGGTGCGTATTAAGCCGAGTAGGACTAACAAATGGAGTCTTACCAGAAAAACGGGGAAGGACGAATCTGGTGTTTAATAGAAAGGTTGACGATATATAACAGTGGGTGCCTTGTTAATCTGAAAAAAGCCAGCGATAAACAGTGTAAGTTGTAGCTAATCAACGGCTTGTTACAAGCTTAGCACTATTCGTTGAAAAGGCTTACCACAATGGCTGATTGAACGCGTTGGCACCGCCTAAATCGGGTCACATATACAGAGGAATTCAGAAGACCTTGAACGACATTAAAATAAGCGTTTTAGCGGTTGTTATTTTATCGGTTATGGCATAAAGTCTAACCAAGAATTTCAAGGACTTACCGCCATGTATGCAACACACGGCAGAAAACAGTTTATTTGTAAAGAATTGACTGTAAGGAAAAGAAAAATAGGGGTATTAGTCTATCTTTAAAGGACTACGGCTAGCGGTGAAAGAAAGGAAATCTAGATTCCATTACCTACATAGGATTAGTCTGACAAGACCTTTAGCTTGGCGGCGTTTCGGTTAGCATTATACCCTGGCTCATGCGCAGAAGCTGGCCGGGGCTGGGCTGATCTAACTATATAGGCTGACCAGGTGGACAGTCACGCCCTCAATTGGACGAAAAGAGCGACGGAAGACATGGACCGGAGTCTAAGTTTCATACCTACGATCCATCTGATAAGGGGAATGGATACACAAGTTGGATGGATTTCGAAAGGTCTAGTGTCCTCGCAGACGACACTGAATTAAAGTTTAAAGATTTCGCTCAATTCATTGGCCCGGATACAGCTGTGTCAAATTTGACTATGAGAAATGCTTCTCTTTTTGATAATGCCAAATTCTGATCACCTCCTCGAGGATTTTTTTCTATTCTTGAAATTACTGTCAATTTTAGCTCACGGACTTGATGTTGCATCCGCATCCAATATTGCACCAAAGGAGCATTTTCAACTTTCCTTTTTAGTCTGGATTTGTGTTGCGAGATACGGTGACGTACCTCTTGGTTCGTTTTGCCTATGTATAATAGATGGCATTTTAAGCACATTTTAAGCACATTCCTCAATGTTTGTAAAACTGGAGTTAAAATGTTAAATCCCACTCCACCCTCAAAACATTGCGGAAAGCCCTCAGTGTTTTATGGGAATCTGAGCTCCCCTTCCCAAAAAATAAATACATTTTCCCAAATGCCTTGTAGGCTTGATAAAGACTCAAATTTAACTCCATGTTATATTGTCTGTATGTTAAAATCTTGGTAGACATGTTATCAAAAATTATACTTTGGATATTTTGTTTATTATTGACTTTTATAATTACTTGTAGATGTTTATTGAAGTGTTTTAAAAGATTTTGTTATTTATTTAAACATGATTTAATTTGTTCAGAATAGCTGAATGATTTTAATGTATTTGTTTTGATATATATATTTAATTTGAAATGTTGCATTAACTATTTATTGTTTCTATATTTTGGGTGTTTTTGTACCTTTAAGTAATTTACCTTTATGCTATAGCTGTTTCAAAATATTTAAATTTATGATAATAATTTTAAAAGTGTTTAAAGTCATTTATGAAGTATGATTAAAGAAAGCTGTGAAAAATGTAAATGCATATATTTAAAAATAATAATTATTATTTATAATGTATTTTAATAAATATGGAAGAAATGTGTACAACATCTAGTCAAGTCAAGTCAATAAACTTTATTTGGTTGTTCGAATTGACAACCATAAAAGCATTTACACTACAAAAAAGAACACATTTATACAATAAAGATAAAATACAGTTAAGATGTAGGCGAAGACAAAACAAATATACAACAAGCATTCAAAATATTTTGCGGAGTCCGTTAAAAAAGGATGTAATAGCAATTCATATATTAATATTTTTATCCTTCCATACTATTTCTAAATTTTACTGCCAATTTTAAAAAACTACATATATACAAGGTGTATTCACAGCTTAGCAACTGAAGAAAGTGCAGTGCAGGGCGAAATTGTATAAAATTTAGTTTTTTCAGACAGGGTTTTAAATATAGTTTCCTCGGTACAGCATAAAAGGGACAAAAAAAAGAAAGTGTGCGAGGTCTTGCGGAGACTTATCGTCGCAGCCGCAAGCCGGCAACACTTGTCCACGATGAGATCCCCTAGGTACAGCCAACAAAAAATGAAACAAGTTAAACCTGAACCTGATCAGTAGAAAACGGTCATAACTGGACAATTGCCAGGATAGATAGGGTTCCATGAGCAAGGTGCTTTTAACTAATACATGATTACGGACACTTTCTTTTTTTAGTTCACGTGATTCCCTATCTTGGAATCTAAAATCAATAAAAGCTTTCTTGACCGCTATAACATCCTGTTTAGTGATCGATTCAGGGGATAAAAAGAGTTCAGGGTGACCTAAATCAACAAACCACTTATAAAGATACTTTAACCAGGGAACCTTCATCCTGTTATCCAATGTGAGTGTTTCTCTTAAAATAAGCTGGGTGAGTGGAATATTGTCATTTAACCAACAGTTCATCCAGCATAACATGGGATTGACAGCAATCTTGTCACTTACGAAGGAAACCCCCAGTTCCTCATGCACAGAGAAGTTAGCCGTACCCCTGGGGACCCTTAGTACTTGTTTCAAAAAATTGTTTTCAACAGTCTGTAGGGGTTCCAGGGGAACATAACCCCAGATTTCACTGCCGTAGCACGCTGTGGAAACACTTTTGGCCTGGTAAAGTTGGAGTAGGGCGGCAACTGGACTATTGCCCACTTTCCTAGAAAAGTCCATTATTGCCGCGTTTACCCTAGTGACCTCTCCCTTCTTTTTTTCAATCACGGGTCCCCAATTTAATTGACTGTCAAAGAGGACCCCGAGATAGGAAAATGTATGTGTAGTAGGGATGCGTACTCCATTTACATTTAGGCAGTTTGCTTTTTTATATCCCTGTCCGACCTTCATTATGTAAGATTTAGAGTTATTAATACTTAACTCTCTTGAGGTCATAAAAGAATGGAAGGAATCTAGTAAGATTTGAAGTCCATTTGCTGTTCTTGATAGGAGAACTGCGTCGTCTGCATATAGGAGGACTGACAGCCCCCTACGGCCAATATACGGATAATCCGTATTGGTGCTTAAAAGGTGCTCTTCCAGATCATTTATGTATAGATTAAAAAGGAACGGGGCCAGAATGCAGCCTTGTCGGACACCTCGATGCACCCCAAAGTCTTTGGTCACATTTAGGTCTTGGGTAAATCTGACATTTGCATTGGTGTCCGAGTGCATGTCATCTAGCAAATCAACTAGGTTTGGATCCACGCCCATTTTTAGCATGGCGTCCCAGAGCTTCCCCCGACTCACGCAATCGAAAGCCGAGGAAAGATCCATGAACGCCATATGGATCGTTCCTCTTCGAGCCTTAGTATACTTCCCAATAATGAGGTATAAATTTAAGCATTGTGAAATCGTGGAATGTCCAGGCCTGAATCCATACTGGATTGAAGATATTATATTATTTTCTTCCGACCATCTGACCAATCTATTCAATATTACTCCTCCCACAACTTTAACCACAGAGTTTATTAAAGATATTGGTCGATAGCATGCAGGGCTACTACGGTCTCCTTTCTTAAAAATGGGCACAATAGTGGATACCCCCCATGATTTTGGGCATCCACATAGCACAGCGGCATTGAGTACAGCTGTGAGAACCGGTGCCCAGAGTGTTATACATGATTTAAAAAGATCAGGGGGAAGACCGTCAGGTCCTGGGGCCTTGTTGTTTGATAGGCCTTCTATTCCCTTTATTACCTCATCAATTGTGAAGAACAAGGATTTTTCTCTGCTTTCTTTTGGACTACATTGTACCTGCGAACCGTTACCTTTAAAAATGGAGCTGAAGTGGTTAATCCAATCTTCTTCTGGGATATTAGTGCCCACACTTGAAATACTAGGGTGATCAAATAAGGGCTTATTAATGATCTCCCAGAACTTTGAGCTGTTTTTTAATTTCTCTGGATCTAACAAGGACTCCCATACGCTTTTCTTAACAGCACGTTTGCGAATGGCAAATGACTTCTTGTACTCAGCCCGCAAGACCCTAATGGTTGATGGATCTCTTGGTTTTGTTTTTAGGGCTTTCTTAAGCTCGCGACTGGCCTTCGAACAGTTGCTATCAAACCATTTCGGGTTATTGGATGAGTTAGCTATCCTCTTAGCAGGTAACGTTAAAAGTGACTCCACCTTTTTAGCTATCTCATTAAAAGACATCAAAATTTGTGATGGTGCTGAAGCAGTAGATGTGCATATTGTCAGATCATGATGGCATACATTGTTAATAGAGGAATAAAATTGTTTACAGTCCACCAATGACCATTTTAGGCGTCGCTTACCATTAGTACATTTAGTTGCACCACAATCCTCACGGGGGTTATGTTTTTCAAGTAGATTCACCCCCATAGTAATACAAATAGGGTTATGGTCGCTGTAAATGCTTAAAATGATCGTGAAATCCCCAACAATATTAACAAATTCTGCCGATAATAAAATATGGTCTATATATGACCCTGTTGCGTGACCTTTAAAAGTAGGGGTTGAAAATACAGTTTGCTCCGCAACTATTGACATAGCAGTAAAAAGATTATGTTCATTCATTAAGTCATTTAAACATGAACCCCTCCGCGAGTGATCAAAGTGAATTCCTTCCAGGTTATTACATCCCATTTGACCAACAGGTCTCAGGCTAGGGTTCCCACATAAATGTGTGTTAAAATCACCCGCTATTATCTTAAGGCGGGGGAGGGAATCATCTTTAGCCCTTAGGAATTCACGCAATGACTCAATATTGCAGTCTCCGGACTGACTCACTGCATTATAAAAATTGATCAGAACAAAACTTGTACTACCCCTCTTAAATTCAACAACCTGAATATTGTTATTTCCAGAGTGATGTTCAGTTTTATGGCATATAAGTGACAGATTAACAAAAATTGCCAAACCCCCTTTGGCTCTACCACTAGGTGAAGGAACTGCCGAAATTATAAAACTCTGATAATCGTCAATGTGTATATTTTTCCCCACTACCCAGGTTTCTTGGAGGCATATAACGGGGTAATCTTTGACAAAAGATAACCCGTCTTTATTATTCAGTTTATCCTGCAGTCCAGCTATGTTCCAGGATAATAGCCCCTCCTTATATTTAATTGGTTCGTGTTGTGTTATAGCCACATTTTCACATGCAATTTGATTGATGGGTATTAAGCCTGTACAGCAGCGTACCCAATCTATCCCTGGGTTAGCCGAAGTACAAACTGGGGGAGAAGCTGGGTTTATATCAGTAGGTGGACCTGGTATGTCAGTTTGATTCGTAACACCCGATCCCGCATCCTTACCACCTTGCGGTTCTAACACTTGAAGAATGTCTCCTAAGTCTGTATCTTCTGACAATCGATCGTTGAGGAGGAGGTTAGAAGGTGTGTCAGGTAGTCATTCCACCCCGTCCAGCCCCCCCTCATCTGAGAAGATACCATACCTATTGGAGATGGGAATGTTAAAATGATTATTAAAGTGGGTAGGGTAATGTTGATCTGGAGGGGGTGGCCGTATTGGACGTTCCCGTCTATCCTGACTATAGCCCCAGTTATTAGTTGGTACATCAAAACCCCAGCCATTAGTTGTTGCTGGCCAGGTAGGCCTGGTAGAAGTATAAGTAGGCTTAGGATAGGTCATACTCCGCTGTTTTTTGCCAAAAAATCCTAGGGTGAGAGGAATGATGGTACCTCTTCTGTGCTGCGGCGGCAAAATATTTGGCAGGATGTTTGGTAAAACTGCAGAATTGGCAAAATTTATAATAATGCAATCACCTTTGAATTTTTTGGGGTTTTGACCTATCCATGGGACCCTTCTGGCTGACTTAATGTCTCCCGCTAGCTGTTGTTTCCCCCACGGGGCCAACTGCATGTTGCCTGATAAACAGTGCAAGGCCTTACTTGTTATTGCCGGGGGGGATTCTGATTGGTCTGGGGCTAGTGGGGGGACATTAGCCAATACCAGCACTAATGGAGCCGCATCTTCCAAAAACTGTACAGTGGCTTCTTCTGTACTAGGTACAGGTATTACAGGCGGGTTTGGGGGTAATGTATCTCCTGGCAACAGGTGTTGTGACACAGTAATTGGTGTCTGTTCCTGTAGATTTGCGTATGTAGTGTTTGAAGTAGAGCCTCCCTCAGATAAAGGACCAAGGGCCTCTTTTACGGGTAGAACCAGGCTGGTAACTGTGTCTGATATATTAGACACAGCTTCAGCTAACTTTTTTTGATCTGCACCTAATTTCTTTATATCTGCAGTTAGCTTGTCCAGTTTAGTCACTACTGGTTTAAATAAGATTTTAAATTTAGTGTCAATTAGATCAGCTATCCTAGATAATAGCTCCTCATCCACGTTATGCTTCGCGGCTTCTTCTACTTTCCCCCTACTTTTATCCCTACTTCTCACGGGTGACACAGCCCTCTTCCTCCCCAAATGAACTCCACCACGGTGTAATTGAGTTTTTCTACATTTTCTGATAGCACGTGGCGCTGGATCTTGAACAGGGGGATCAATTTCATTATTTGACTGATCACTCTCCTGCACAATTTGAACTTGTTCAGTGTCAACTAACTGGGATTCCGAGTCATTGACCCGAGCTATGTCTTGTCCCTGTGTTATATGAGTACTCTGGTTTGAGATACCATTTTCTAAAGTATCAGAATCTAAAATTGCACTTCCCTCGACCTGGGAGGGTATATCAATCCAGGGTGAGTCAGGTTATGGACTTAAGGGAGATAAGTTAGGGGACAGGCTAAGACCTAAGGATTGGCGCCTCTCATTGTTAATCTTTGAGACTACTTGTATCATATAGTTTTCTATGGAGTTACCTCCCGCCGCTAAATTCTTTTTAGGCATTCTTTTTCAACTAGTGTTAATTACCAAATATCAACAATGTTATAATATATGAGGGCATACGCGGAGACAGAGCTAGTATGTCCAAGATGTAAATTGTAAACAAGAATGAATAGTCTTACTGCAAACCAAACAGATCGAAGACAGTAGGGGCAAAGTGGCGTGTCCAGTCCAGTCTCAGCCTGTCTCGGACTGTCTAAGACTGTCCGCCCTTTGTCCGGGCTTCGTCCGGCGTCCCGCACACGCGTCCCGCTATGCGTCAGGGACACGGTTTATAGGAGGAGCAGGGGGCGGGAAGAGACTCCAGGTGCGCTGCGTTGATCCTGAGCGGAACCCTGGGTCTCGCAGTCCCGGCCCCTGTTGAAGTCGCCTCACACTCTCCTCGGCGAAGGTAGAAGGTAGAAAGCTCCTCTCAACCACTTCTGCTGGCAAACGAACAGGGTTTCAGGGACAAAGTCACGAACTCAGCACACAGCTGCTCGCGGCCCCCGCGAAGCGGGGGCCGCGAGCTGTTATGAAGGCACAGGCCAGGCAAGGCAAACGGGGAGGAGCAGGGGCGGGAAGAGACTCCAGGTGCGCTGCGTTGATGGGTCTCGCAGTCCCGGCCCCTGTTGAAGTCACCTCACACTCTCCTCGGCGAAGGTAGAAGGTAGAAAGCTCCTCTCAACCACTTCTGCTGGCAAACGAACAGGGTTTCAGGGACAAAGTCACGAACTCAGCACACAGCTGCGAGCGGCCCCCGCGAAGCGGGGGCCGCGAGCTGTTATGAAGGCACAGGCCAGGCAAGGCAAACGGGGAGGAGCAGGGGCGGGAAGAGACTCCAGGTGCGCTGCGTTGATCCTGCGCGGAACCCTGGGTCTCGCAGTCCCGGCCCCTGTTGAAGTCGCCTCACACTCTCCTCGGCGAAGGTAGAAGGTAGAAAGCTCCTCTCAACCACTTCTGCTGGCAAACGAACAGGGTTTCAGGGACAAAGTCACGAACTCAGCACACAGCTGCGAGCGGCTCCCGCGAAGCGGGGGCCGCGAGCTGTTATGAAGGCACAGGCCAGGCAAGGCAAACGGGGAGGAGCAGGGGCGGGAAGAGACTCCAGGTGTGCTGCGTTGATCCTGCGCGGAACCCTGGGTCTCGCAGTCCCGGCCCCTGTTGAAGTCGCCTCACACTCTCCTCGGCGAAGGTAGAAGGTAGAAAGCTCCTCTCAACCACTTCTGCTGGCAAACGAACAGGGTTTCAGGGACAAAGTCACGAACTCAGCACACAGCTGCGAGCGGCTCCCGCGAAGCGGGGGCCGCGAGCTGTTATGAAGGCACAGGCCAGGCAAGGCAAACGGGGAGGAGCAGGGGCGGGAAGAGACTCCAGGTGCGCTGCGTTGATCCTGCGCGGAACCCTGGGTCTCGCAGTCCCGGCCCCTGTTGAAGTCGCCTCACACTCTCCTCGGCGAAGGTAGAAGGTAGAAAGCTCCTCTCAACCACTTCTGCTGGCAAACGAACAGGGTTTCAGGGACAAAGTCACGAACTCAGCACACAGCTGCGAGCGGCCCCCGCGAAGCGGGGGCCGCGAGCTGTTATGAAGGCACAGGCCAGGCAAGGCAAACGGGGAGGAGCAGGGGCGGGAAGAGACTCCAGGTGTGCTGCGTTGATCCTGCGCGGAACCCTGGGTCTCGCAGTCCCGGCCCCTGTTGAAGTCGCCTCACACTCTCCTCGGCGAAGGTAGAAGGTAGAAAGCTCCTCTCAACCACTTCTGCTGGCAAACGAACAGGGTTTCAGGGACAAAGTCACGAACTCAGCACACAGCTGCGAGCGGCTCCCGCGAAGCGGGGGCCGCGAGCTGTTATGAAGGCACAGGCCAGGCAAGGCAAACGGGGAGGAGCAGGGGCGGGAAGAGACTCCAGGTGCGCTGCGTTGATCCTGCGCGGAACCCTGGGTCTCGCAGTCCCGGCCCCTTTTGAAGTCGCCTCACACTCTCCTCGGCGAAGGTAGAAGGTAGAAAGCTCCTCTCAACCACTTCTGCTGGCAAACGAACAGGGTTTCAGGGACAAAGTCACGAACTCAGCACACAGCTGCGAGCGGCTCCCGCGAAGCGGGGGCCGTGAGCTGTTATGAAGGCACAGGCCAGGCAAGGCAAACGGGGAGGAGCAGGGGCGGGAAGAGACTCCAGGTGCGCTGCGTTGATCCTGCGCGGAACCCTGGGTCTCGCAGTCCCGGCCCCTGTTGAAGTCGCCTCACACTCTCCTCAGCGAAGGTAGAAGGTAGAAAGCTCCTCTCAACCACTTCTGCTGGCAAACGAAGAGGGTTTCAGGGACAAAGTCACGAACTCAGCACACAGCTGGGATTCTTTTCAATACAAACATAATTAATTTGTTTATTCTTCTTTTGAAAATTATTTTTAAATATTTGATGTATTTGTATTAATTACAGTTTTAATGACTAATTCTTAATGACAAATATAATTATTTTAAAATAATGCAACAATATTTTTAAATTTTACAGTACTGTTTTTGTAGCATATTTGTGGCTCATTTTTTGCAATTTTACCAATAATATATTATTGGGCTATTGTTTGTAGATATCTTTACATTTAAGATATTGTTTACAGTTGATATTTTGGTTCCACATATTTTATAGTAGATTTATTTAGTAGTTTTTAGAACTACAGCTAAATAGGAGTAGGTTTTTCATTAATGCAATAGATGATATAAATTTCTTTCCTACTATAAAAGTTTTCAGGTATAAGATACCACCATCAATCCCATTTTTCTGGGATCTTGAAATGTCCTACTATTTGATCAGTGGATTATGAAATTAGTTTTATTTGCTCTCACGCGAACTAATTGCTCAGATTTTCATATTGCTTGATCCAGTCAATCCAATAGTAACTACACATCCTACAATATGGACACACACATATACACACATCACTGTTCAAGCAAAAGTTCTCCTTCCCTTTCTGTCTATGTCAGAGTATACAAGGCAGTGATTTGAGGTACTGTGCATTACTCTGGATTTACTAAGCCATGCAGAGCCACACAATGTTGCTTTCCGTTGTTTAATAAATCTCACTTAAACCCTTGTGTTGATTTGCATCACCTTGCGCGAATGCAAGAGCTTAGTAAATCTGGTCCAATGTATCCATTAATCAGACCAGTGCATTGGGTGAATCCCAATGAGGTTGAAATGTGCTATGGTACAGTATCCAACCACCTGCCTACTGTTGTTACGAACAAAAGAAGAGTCTTTCACCATATTATCTTAAAATACTGTGATCTAATTTCAACCAACCTTGAAGTCATAGCTTCATTTACATCTCACCCCTTTCCCCATTTGTAATGAGTATGTGGATAGGATACTTTTTATCTCACAACTCATGAAAATAATATTTAGCAGATTCCTCACAGTTTATGAGGTAGCCAGAGAAGGAGCAGAATCATTAAACCAGATATAGAAGTGCCAGAACATTTCAGTGAAGACAGAACAATCATAATATCATTCACACTTAGCAATCATTGATATTTGTGTGAGCAAAAATATTTTTCAAAGGGTGAATTCTTTATGCTATCTACCTACCAATACCTGAGCATGAGCATGTATTCAGATTATGCACGGGGGTATGCGACTGAACTACGTTAATGTCATGTCATGCTAAATTTGTTTTTGAAGTTGAAATGTGTGTTGTCTTCATATAGTTTCAAATGAAAATGCTCAATCCAGCCATTTTCTCTGAGAAAGTATGGGAACTGGGAAACATGCATCGGAAATGTAGCATTTTATTTAATTAGTGGGCTTCTCTACCTCCGGGGACACTTAAGACACTGAAAGACAAAGAGTAATCCAAAAAAACAGAATGGGCATGAATAGGGTAGTATACCATGGAAATGCAATTCACACAAAAAACCCTGAAGGTGGTGTGGAATTCATATTCAGGAGGGTGGAAACGGGCAGCAAGAAGGCCCACAAAACTACAGCCAAAGAGATAATGAGCAAACAAGTAGCAGGGAGAGTAAGCAAGACATCACAGATTTACTAGATAAAGGAGTTTCAACCCTTCAATCTCTCATTTGGTCACTGTTTTCAATCATGTTTGTGCTCTTTGCTATGGGTGGGTATCATAGGAAGCTAGTATCATTTACACCTGAATCTAAATCTAGGAACGCACTGGTATGATGTAGCAATAGGTGATAACCAAACTTATTACCCACTGTTATTATGCCATTAAGGCCCCCCAGGTCAGACTGACAGGGCTCTCTGGCAGCCTGTAATTGCTGCACTGCTTGTCTGCTTTGATTGAAAGCAGAAAGCACAGCTGCAGGAGGTGGAAGTAAGGACGGTGGTGAGGATTGGTAAGGGATGGCATTTTCTTTTACATTTTGGATAGGGAGACAAATCAATGTTATGCACGGCTTTCTCATTGTTGCAAACAGGAGCAGATGATTTTGGGGGCAGTACATATCAGAAAACTATAGATGGTTAAAAAGTGAAATATTATGGGGGCATGGTCTAGCAGCCGATGGAGTAGGATGTGTCAGATCGGAGCTCCGGGTCACAGCCAGTAATGTACGCTTATAGCAGCAGCCAGATAGCAGCGGGAGAGGCCCCGGATGAATTTCCCAAGCGGTGGTGACGCCTGGACGACAGAGCTGCAGGTTACAGACCCTTCTCTCTAGCCAGACACGGCGAGAACGGACTACGCAGAGAGGGGCCGGGTTCATCCGGGAGCTGGACACCATTTTGTAAGCCGAGGCCTCTTGTGGTTGGGTGAGCGTGGACGAGTCTGTCACTCTGCCCCACGCCCTGAAAGCACCTGGTGGTGGAGGCGCAGGAGCTGCACTGCTACTAGTGAGACCCTGCTTGCGCCTGCTGGCTGGGGGCGGTGAGGACGGACCCGGCAGAGAGGCGCCCGATCCCGTAGGACGTTGAATGCCATTTCCAGGACTACGGCTGTTACCGGTCGGGTGGAGAACATTTAACGGCTCGCCAGAGTCGATGAGAGGTGGCTGCTTCTCCTGGATGCCCTGCACCCTCTGACTAGCGGTAAGTGCGAAACTGCTGGTTGAGGTGAGAGGGGGAGACAGACTACGCGGTGGCTGGGCACGAGACCTCAGCGACGCCAGGCTACTGGAGCGCCCTAGCGGACGGAGCTTTCGCGCCATTTTGGGGCGGTCGGCTGCCTGGGCCTTGGAGCGCTGGGACCTCCCTGCTCTCCTACTTTTTCTGCTTGGTGGGAGGTGATGAGTTGTGGACGATGGCATGGGGGGGGCAACTGGACACGTGAAGCCCTGGGACCGGCCCCGGGAGGTGCCCGAGGTCCTACGAGGGTGCCGCGGTTTGTGGGATCCTGGAACTATTTTGCGACCGGTTACCATCTGGGGCCCAGAGCGACAAGCTATCATAGACGCATAGCATCCACGGTCTGGGACCAGGGAGGGCGCTGCAGGTGAGGGTGAGAGGGCAGTGTGGAGACCGTGGGGCCATGGGAACGGCCCCAGGGCGAAAACTGCCTGCTGTTGCTGCCCGAGGCTCTGTGAAGACCCCCACGGCGGGGCCTAGACACTGTCATTGCGTGGTGGATCTGGCGCACAGACTGCGACAAAGACCCTGTTAAGAATGTGGGAACAGAACTGGCGGGTGGGAGCCAAGAGACTTTGGAGGTGTGACCGCCATATTGACTTCTATTGCTCAGCGGGGCGCGGGGCGCGGGTGCTGTTATTGGCTTGGCTCATCTCCCCGGCGCTCACTTGTGTTTTCTTACTGCCTCACTGGTGGGCCCTACGGCTGGGGGGTGAGGACTGAGGTGGATTGCGAGGGCCCTGCTCACCAGTTTCCTGCCTGACTGCCACTGCAGGGTGTCTCTAAGGGGACGCAGCATCGGTCCTGGGCAACTAGCTCCCCTGGCTTGATGGGCCTTCTTGGAAAGATAATGGGCCCCCGCGACTTTGCAGCCCGGATCCCAAGGGCCCCACGATGCCTTTCATTGGCTCTTTGACCTGAGCACGGGTGGCCTGCCCCCTTGGCACCTAGTGGGTTAGAAGGGGAGGACTGGTCCTCATCTTGTGATTTTCGTCGACTGGATCGTTGAGGTGCAGGTGCAGGTAAAGCGAACTATGACTGCAGCATCACAGGGTGACTCTTCTCAGGTACTGCGCAGCGGAGGACTGGGGGCCGCGGCGGACCAGAGCGACAGGACGCCCACCCGCCCGCGATCTTGTACCCCTGCATCGGGCGGCCCAGGAACACTGACATCAGCAGGCAGTGACGCATGGGGAGCCTGAATCCTGTCTAGAACCTCTGCGTCCCATGCCCTTTCCTCGGGGGATCTTGAGGAGCCTAATAAACAGCAGACGTCCAGCACTGGAAGCACATGCTATCATTCCCCGGCCACTAAGTGGGGCAGCCGGAGGCACCGGCAACCTACTATTCCACTGCGCTGACCCCTGCTGTGGCCGCGCGCCTCACGGAGCCATCTCCCTGGGCCCACGCATGGTCGTCCACTGGGGAAGGGGGGCCTACATGTCACCTTGCAGACCGACGGGCACACTGGCACGCGCCATTTACTTCTGCTATTGACCCTGGAGGGACGAGAGGCTGTGGATACTGCTATTGGTTGCATACTCCTGTCTGACTCGGCGGGCAGGTGTGAAGCGACAAGCGTGAGATCCGCAGGGGTGGGCCCTATCTGGGATTGCTGGGAGCCTCGGTGAAAACATTCAAGACCCTGTTCACGTTGGATCCTCGAGTTTGCTGCCTTGCCGGTTCATAGCGGCTCTAAGATGACACGTACCAACCGTTGGAAGGACGCACCTGCACCATCTTCCAAGGATACTTCGGTTGCAGCACTGTGGGGCAAGGCAGGCGGGTCTGCCCCGGCAGAGGTGGACTCTCAGCCTGGAGGGACATCACAGTCAGTGACACAAGCATCGCTACCAGTGACAGAAGTGTTCATGGCCTCCTTCATGACCGAGTTGAAGTCTGAAATTGGTTCCCTGCGCACAGAGGTCCACTCCAGCATCAGAGAGCTTCGGAAGGATGTTGTGGATCTGGGCGAACGCGTGGATGGACTAGAGAAGACGGTTGATGCCCACCCGGAAGATTAAGAACAACTTTGGCAGCGTTTAGTTGCCCTGGAAAACCAACACATAGAGCTACAGCTGAAGCAGGATGACCTAGAAAATCGAAACCGCCTGAACATCCTCCGTATCCGGGGTGTTGCTCTTGGGGCAGAAGGGGAGGACATATTGACTTATGTGGCACAACTCCTTCATGACGTTTGGGGGGGTGAGGATGCCTCTCCGCCGGCTTTGGACTTGGCACACTGTGTTGCCAGGCTCACGGGGAGGCCGGGTCTCCTCCCGGACATATTGATCTGGGTCCACTTCTTCACAGAAAAGGAAGCCATGCTACGAGCGGCGAGAGACAAGCCGGACCTTACATACGATAGACATAAAATACAGATATTTCAGGATCTGGCCCCTAACACCTTGTGACGCCGACATGCTTTCCAGGCAATAACGGACAAACTGCGCAGCCTTAAAATCCCATATCAATGGGGTCATCCATTCGCCCTTATCTTCTAATGGGAATCTAAGCGCAGGGTGATACGGTCCTATCAGGAAGCGGCTCAACTATTGCGTCTGCCCACCTCTCGGTCTACGAGCACGACTCATCCTCCACCCTTTGTGCGGATGCCGGCTAAAGCCTCCTGGTCCACTGTGCACCGTCGTGGACGCTCACCACCTTTAGACGATCATGCATCCTTGCAGGCCAAAAACGACATAATCGAGCCTATCCGGTCCCTGGAGGAGGACAGATCTGAAGGTGGACCCAGGCCCTAGCTGAGCAGTCTTTGTCCACATACAGTTCTATGCAACTTCTACTTGGTCTGCTCTTGCTGTACTCTATTGAGTCCTGGTTACTGCCCCTCCTCCCATGTTTGACAGACTGGCTGGTGCTGGAGCTCCATGTCGGAAGGGACTTGTGAGCAGCGAACGACCTACCCCCTACTGTTCCTGGGAGAGTGACGTCTCTGGTCTTCTCCAAACCCTAAGGTGGAGGATGACCCAAGATTGGAACAGAACGATGTGGCCCGGTTGGCCGATGTTGCTTGTTCATCTTTTCCTTTTCTTTCCTACTGTTTTTCTGCTCTCTTATCTTACCTTCTCCCTGCTTCTAGGGTGTGGTGGGTTGATGTTTGTGAGGCTGCGGTGGGCACTGGTGCATATGGGGTCCCCTGTTACTACCTATTTTCTTGGACCTGGCTATGGCCATGTGGGAGGTTTAGCACTCTAACCAGTGACCTATGGTGTTAATGGCTCTTCCTGACCCTCTAAAGACCCTTTCCCTCAATGTTAAGGGACTTAACTCCCCCAATAAATGTCGACAAGTCTTTGCGTTACATCCTACGGCACTGCCCAGACATCATTTTCCTTCAGGAAACCCATCTGCTTAAAGGCGATACCCTTTGCATGGCACATCCTAAATACCCCTTTCAGTTCTGGGCAGCTACAGACACAAAACAGTGGGAGTGGCTATCCTCTGCAGAAGGGGCATCAGGCAGGGGACCCTAAAGACCTTCCATAGTACATATGGGTGATTCATCAGGGCGGGGGTGGTGGTTGGTAGACGCCAGCTCACACTGTGTAATGTTTATGCGCTAAATCAGATGCAGGACTCCTATCTCCAGATGCTATTTAGGGAACAGGTGCCACAGGGAGACACCTCTTTAATTGTGGGAGGGGACTTTAACTTGGTGTGGGACCCTGCGTTGGACCGTAGTGATTCCTCCTCGAATGAATCAGGTGCCATGTCATCCGTGCTTCGGAAACAGATAACGGAACTCTGCCTTATAGATTCTTGGCGCTATCATTCCCCTGAGGTGCGTGAATATTCGTACTACTCGCATTCGCATATGCACCGCTCGTACTCGCACATCGACCATTTATTTCTCTCGCAAGCTCTCATAGGAGATATGCTAACAGCGGCTATGTCGGACATTTCAATCTCTGACCACGCTCACGTTGAGCTTCTCCTGCAGGACCCGGCCACTGGCCCTACTCGGCAGCCGCGGTGGTGTTTACCGCCGTGTATTCTGCGGGACCCGGATGCTGTGGAGTCAATATGGACTGCCATAGACTCTTATTTTGCAAGCAATGACCTCCCCGAGACCCCATTCCCCGTGATGTGGGATGCCTTTAAGCTGCGATCCGAGGCCACATCACGTCTATGGCGATTGCTCGTTCTCGGAAAGGCCGCAAACTAGAAGATAGACTCTCAGCGGATATAAAGAAGTTAGAGGTGCAGGATCAGGAGCACTCCTCCCCCAAAAACTGGTGGAAGCTTGCAAACCTTAGGGGTCAGCTCCATTGTCTAAGGACTAACAAAGCCAAATGTTCTCTGCTGGCCTTGAAACAGCGGTACTTCGAGGGGGGGACAAAGTAGGACGGTTGTTAGCGCTGCGCCTGTGGGTTCGGGCAGCAAAGGCCCACATCACCACCATTCAGGTACCCGACGGAGGGCGAGTCACTGCAGAACGGGCAAAATACGATGCCTTTAGGGCCTATTACACTGCCCTTTACAAGGCGGACACACCCTCTCAAGCCCATATTGATGAGGTACTGGACCACTGTCCTTGGACTCCAATACATCCGCACCATGCTGCATAGCTGGAGGGCCATCTTTTGCCAGAGGTACTGACTGCAGCACTGAAAGACCTACCCCTTGGTAAGACACCAGGCCCGGATGGCCTGCCAGTAGTCTTTTATCGTATGTTCGTATCACCGCTCCAGCCCTACTTGCTGCGTCTATATAATTCCTTTTCGGACACAGAGGGGCCGTCGCCTTCCTTGGGCATGGCAGAAATAGCTCTCATTCCCAAGCTGGGAAAGGACCCTACACTATGTTCTTCTTACCGTCCCATAGTGTTACTAAACACGGATCTCAAACTCTATACCAAAATGTTAGCCAAACGCCTGAAACCCCACATGCCGGGACTTGTGGAGCCAGATCAGGTTGGCTTCATCCGCAACAGGCAGGGGGCAGATAACGTGCGAAGAATTGCCCATGTGGTAGGGAAAGCACACCATTGGATTATACCGGCCTATTTTCTCTTGCTTGACGCGGAAAAGGCCTTTGACCGGGTGGAATGGGGTTTTCTTCGCTTGGTCCTACACAGGGTTGTTCTGGGGAGCAACATGATTTCGAGGATCATGGCACCTTATCTCTCCCCTCAAGCGCGGGTCCGTGTTAACGGGCAGCTCTCAGACCCCTTCTATATACACAGGGGCACTCCAGGGCTGCCCCCTATCGCCTCTGCTCTTCGCTCTGGTAGTGGAGCCCCTGGCAGAGATGATTGTGCAAAATGAGGACATCCACGGCATAACTTTAGGAGGGCACCAGAATAAAGTGGCACTATTTGCGGATGATCTTATTCTTACTTTGTCACGCCCACATACCTCCCATCCGGCGCTCCACTCGCTTCTGCAGACCTTTGAAAGGGCGTCCGGTCGTAAAATCAGCCATGCCAAGTCTTGGGCTTTAAATCTCACAATCCAGAAGATGGACCTTCCAGCCTTGGAAGCGCTGGCTCCATATCGGTGGACCGCAGACCATATTCGTTTTTTGGGCCTGAAGCTTTCCCCCGCCCAGGACACGAGGTCTCAAGTAAATTGGCGTGAATGCAGGTCAGTTGCCCAGGAGGACATGAGGAGGTGGAAGCCACTGACTATCTCCCGTCTTGGCAGACTTAATGCTGTCAAAATGTCTATCCTCCCAAAAATGTTGTACTTGTTCCAATGTCTCCCCACCCCCATACCACAACAACAGATACTGGCCCTCCAGAAGGAGATCCCCAAGTTTACCTGGGGTGGCTGTTGACCACGGTTCTCCCGCAAGATCCTCATGTTGCCCAGAGATAGAGGGGGTCTGGCATGCCCGTACCTCCTAGACTACTACTGGGCTTCGCACCTTCGTATTGTCTCGGAATGGACAACCACTGAAATCGAAAAGGTGTGGCTCCATATGGACCGGACGGTAATGGGACACACTATCTGGGACCTTACATAGCTTCACAGGATGGCGCGCTCCCGCAGTGCCTATATGGCAGTGCCTACAAAAACGGTCCTTGATATATGGGACAAAATCGCTGTACATAAGGGGCTGACGACATTCCCTTCACCTCATACCCCTATAGCAGACAGCCCGCTCTTCCCACTGACCTGCCATACACAAACATTTGCCAAATGGTTACGGGGAGGGTGCAGAGTCATTGGAGACATGTTTGAGGTGGGACGCTTGAAGACGTTCGCCCAGTGCAGAGATGAATTTCGTCTCCTGCCTGAAGCGAGTCTGCAATATGTGCAGTTGCGGCACTGGGTATCGTCACCCACCTTGTGACAGGTGGCTACCCGACCTTACACTCCCTTTGAGCGGCTGGTCCGCTCATTCGATGATTCAAAGGGACTCATATCACAGACATACCAGATCCTTCAACATCCGCCGACACTACACCCGTACCAACGTCAGTGGTACCTGGTGTCGGGAACGGAATTCACACCTGGACAGTGGAATCGTCTTTGGTGCGACATTACTAAGGTCTATCGCAGCATCCCACAGAGGGAAAATGTGTATAAAATTATGATGCAATGGTCTTATGCGCCAGTCCGGTTGCACCATATGTTCCCTGCCGCATCTCCCTTGTGTTGGATATGTTCGAATGCATCTGGAGACTTCATTCACATCTGGGGGCCTGCCCACTCCTGACCCTGCTCTGGAAGGAAGTCCTTAGTCACATCAAGGAGGTTCTGGGGTTCCCTCTGCCTGACTCCACAGCCACGATTCTCCTGGGCATCAAAACTGCCACTTAGAAAGCACTTACGAGCAGCGATTGGACCATAGCTTTACATATGCTTCGGTTGCCAAACAACTCATTGCGCTCTATTTGAAAAGGCCAGAGGCGCCTCCGATTGCTACTTGGTTTGTGCGACTGTGGCACGGATTTAACTATGGAACTCTTCACTGCTCGACTGCAACTGCGAGAAACTCGTTTTAATGCTCTGTGGCGTCCCCTGGTCCAACACCTCTGTAAAATAGAACATGCATGATACTTGCCTGTCAAGCTTGGAGCACTGCGTCTCTTTGAGGATGCCCTTCTCCTGCTAAATCCTAATAAGCTTATTCCATGCCCAGATTGATTATAGTCCCCACTCCCCAGCATGCTCACTGCGGCTTTCTTTCTGTCTCTCACTATCCAGTTTGTAGGGGCTTCTCGCCCATGTTCAAAATTTTACTGTCCTTCTTTTAATGGGTCCTGAAATGTAACACAACCTGCAATTATTGACACATCTACTAGTGTACGCAGTTGGCTTACTATGACTGGTTGGCGACATGCCCTTTGGTCATCGGTTCTCTGTTGTCTGAGCCTCAATTGAGAAACATTTGCAAATTGACGCGGCTGGCCCTAAGTGGGTTTTAGGCTTATCACTGTGTACGTTGAGACCTGAATTGCACTATTCTTAACGCTATTGCTTGTAGACAGGCCTCAAGAAACCCTCAAATAAGTTGTTATCGCTGCATATCCCTAACCACGTGGCCGGCCCAACAAGTGTTGTAGGCGACATGCTGTGTCTAAATTGACCTTTCACAGTTATTTGTTTCTTTGCTGGGAAATGATTGCAAAATAACGCGGCCGGCCCTGAATGGGTTGTAGGCTTAACGCTGTGTACACATGACCCTTTGCTCCTTTCTTGTTTTAGAAAATAAAACAGACTTCAAACAAAAAAGTGAATTAAAGGTATGTTTTTTACCTCAGGATTCTGAGTGACATCATAGTCAACTTGATACTCACTGTTGTTGTCTATTTTATGTAACTCGGAACCCTGCCCCCAGTAAAAATATTCTGGTATTTGACTTTCCTCACTATAATTTTATATATTGCAAACCCTTATTCATACAGCTGTTACAGCTAATGTTCATTATTGTAGTCATTGATTCTACTGTTGTCTTGTGTTATCATTGTGGTAAACTGTGCCTGAAAGACTAAGGGCCTGATTTACAAAAGTAAATTTACACTTTCATGTAAATTTACGAGTGGTTGCTGTTGCTGTGCAGACTCTGCACTCGTAAAAATACTACTCTTAAATCCCTTTGTGAATAGCAAACTATTGTGAACCTACTAAAAAGTGTAAGTTGATCTCTGTGGATCAGGCCGTTATTATCTAACCTGTCTGAGATGGTCACTGGTTCCAATCTTTCTATGAACTGCCAATGTTTGTTTACAAAGTGTGTGTCTGTGGGTTATGTGTGTGTGTTTGTGTATATGTGTGGGGGTGTGTACATGTGTGTGTGCGTGTGTGTGTCTTTTTTGTCTCTCTCTTCTTTGGTCCCTGAATAATTGGTCCTAAAATTGGATCTGCCATTCCAAAATAAGTAGCAAAGATTCAATACAATTTGAACTTGATAATATGTCTCTGTTATACATATTTAATTGGATTGATTTGTTCAGAATCACAAGCAAAAGAAAAAATGTGAACTTCCAAAAAGAAGCTGTCATTAATGAAAATGTTTTAATAAAAAGAAGCTAATATGTAGAAATACGAGGAAAGAGGATGGCTGCGAGAATCTCTAATCAATTTCCAGCCCCACACACGTGTTTGCATACGTGTTGTCTGGGTATTAGGCTCTGGCTGAGCATTAATTAGTTTGTCACAAACAAATACCTCTCAGAAATGTATGCCATTCTTCTTTTATTTCCTCTGTTCTTTTTTCTTCGCATTTCTGCTCGCAGTCCTACATACCTTCTCATCCTAATTGACCTACCACTCACTCTCATTCAATATTTGTTTTTCTATATACATTTTTTCATAGACATTCCTTATGCACTTGTTTAGCTTTTAAACATGATTTATATCTTTTCAGTTAGCTGTTAAATGTCACAAGAAGAGGTTTTATTTGTCTTTGCATTCGTAATCCCCAGAATTACTACAATGTTTGAAGAGATTCAATTGCTTTATCAGCCGCTTTAGGCTGTTTGTTTTATTCTTTAGTGTGCCTCGTTATTGTTTTAATTACAGCAATTACACTGGGAGCACAGTCAGGTTCTAGAAGATGGATGCCAATGACATACATTCTAATTCAGCAACACCATGCAGAGCCCAGCACATTCTGAAACGCCTTTTGTTCATAAACCTATCTAATAAAAACCCACAATGAATTTAGTGGCCAAAGACTGGCATGCAAATCTTTTTAAATGAAAGAGAATAATAAAGAAAGCAAAGAGCATGAATAGGAAACCTTGTTACAACGAACGAAATTAATATACAGAAAAACATATTAACTGAGGTATGCACATAGACTTAGAGCGATCTAGGATTTAAGGTGGAAACTCTGTTTGTTTCTCTGTGAGTGGAAACGACTGACTGTGCTGTTGGTGCAAGTGCCATCCTAGATGTCATGACTGGGGGTGAATGTTTTGCCATTGTGCAACATTCCATCAGGTTCTGGTGTTAACCTGGGCTGCTATGGAAATTCACAAGGACCTATTATCAAGGCATTATCTACGTTTTAGCGGCAGTTTCCTGCCGATAAAGCGGCGATAATTTAGTCACCTGTTCTTGATAATATGCCCCTTAGGGACTTATTTAATGTTTGGCAGTGCAGGACCACTGCCATGAATAGGCTCCTCTCAGCTGAACTTGCAGTTCTGCCACTTTTTTTAGATTTAGTGCCAGGTTTACATTAGCACAGCATTTACTAGTTGAAATAGTGCAATTCTTTGACCAACCTGCTCTTATTTGAATGGGCCACTAGGTCACAGTGAGTATCTCCATGCCTGTTGATGGTGCCGTCATTGTTACCTACTTTCCTGTCCAGGCCCATCATACAAGGAATGGCAGACGGAGGCAAGGAAGTTGTAGAATGTTGTAAAAATACTGGAAGAGAAAGTGTTGGTTTCACTGAAGAGCGCCAACCTACAGCATTTTGGAATGCTGTAGGTTGGCGCTCAAAGAAAATTTCTTTGAATATGACAACAAACTGTATCTCCAAACCCATGGTACCTCCATGGGTAGTGCTTTTGCGCCTTCGGTGGCAGGACTCTACGTGAGCCAATTCGAACACAATTTGTCTTCAGTGAAACCAACACTTTCTCTTCCAGTATTATATACTGGAAGAGATACATTGATGACATTTTACTGATATGGAACATTGTACAAGATCTCACAGAATTCATGTCATGGCTGAATACTTTGGACCCCTGGTTAAAATTTACATATACATCCAGCAATAATCATCTCGACTTTCTAGACCTGACAATTTTCGATGATGAGAGAACCCTACAAACCAAAACATACACAAAACCTACAGCTAAAAATAGCCTTCTATCATACAAAAGCTACCACCCAAAACCCCTCAGAGACAACCTGCCTTTCAGCCAATTTATACGCCTAAAAAGAAACTGTAGTAAGAACAGAGACTACCAAAAACAAGCTAAGGGCCTGAGTGAAAAATTGAGGAGGAGAGATTACACTGAAAAAGTCATCAATAAGTGTAAAAAAAGAGCTGACAACCAACCGAGGGAATGCCTCCTCCAAACATACCAAAAAGAACCTGTGAAAGATTTGACTACTTGTGTGACAACCTTCAATCCAGCTACCTATGCCATCCAAAAACTGATCAACAAGAACTGGCATATAGTGAACACGGGACAATTCAATTGGCCTAAACTCAGGTTCGCCAACAGAAGGACAAAAAACCTCAAGGACACTCTTGTTCATACCCGCCCTCGGCAATATATTCAGATGCCTGTAACCAACAGTGCAACTATGACCCCATTGTCAGGACATTTCCCATGTGGTACCTGCGTGGCTTGTAAAACAACGACCGCCACAAAAACTCTCCAACTAATGGACAATTTTGTCTGGACTCAAAAGCAATTCACTAATTGCAATTCGTCCCATGTTATTTACATGATCCAGTGCCCATGTCAAATGAAATACATTGGGATGACCTGCCGCAAAATTAAACTCAGGATAGGTGAACACAAAAGCAACATCAGGCTCAAAAAGAACACTACAAAACTGTGCTCCCATTTCCTGGAAAGGAATCACTCCCATGAAGATATGCAGTGGACAGTCATCGAGATGCTGACGAACAAATCTGGTAATGTGGAGAAAATACTCTATGAAAAAGAGCAAAGATGGGTGGACCGTCTGCGTACTTCTGAGTATGGTCTAAATGATAACATTTCATGGCATCACTTCGCAAAATGATCTGTCAGAACGCGATAACATGCTCATTGAACAACACCATTGACGTTTATGTAATGCAAAAATCAGAACTGGGGTCCGTAATTACACTGCATCCTAAAAGATCCGCCGTTTTTCCTGCCAAAATTCCGCAATTTTAAAACAGAGCACTTCTTTCTGGCGTATTTGTTAAACATCTCACTGCCCCTTTAAACCAACAAGATCCAAATCTTACTTGCCGATATTCTTCGTCAAAGCGCCGGGATGCTCCCTGGAGTAGCCGTGCGCTATAGAAGAAATAAACTAACATAACATAACATAACATAACATAAATTGCTGAAAAAGGAAACAACAATGCGACTTCCGCACACCGGGGGCAGAGTCAGCACAAGGCGTAACGTATCCTCCATGCGGGTAATGGCGGCATGAAACTTCCATACAGCGTTACTGGTAAGATGCAGAATTGCCATTTTTCCATACTTATAGACTTTTCCTCTCTAAATCCAGCTCTGCGGTCGCCCGTTGAAAGCGGAGTACTCTTACACAGCAGGTAAGAGCTAAATGTGCGTAAATACAAACGTATATGTTTAAATGCTCGCCCCAGTCATCTTTACGTAATTACAATGTGGTCATGTATATTGAAAATTTTTTAACCACTTAGAACTGTATGCATACCGCTGTATATGTCTCCACCATATGCACACACTACCATACTAAGGTGCATTCTTAACGACCTTCTGCTGTTGACAACACACTATGCATACTTAAGAAATATGATAAAATAAGATAATCACTTGCTAGCCCCATCACAATATCAAGGTGCATCTGTAGCCACCCCCCTCACTTTCCTCCCAACCAGTCTAGTGAAATTATAATCAATTACACATGACTTTGAACCTACCCTCACCACCTTTCCCACAGTAATCTTAATGTTGTAAAAATTGGCCAATATGCCTAATTGTACATTTCTTCTAGATTGTGAAGAGCATTTTTTCCATAAAAACATTATGAGAAATGGATTACCGCACAAGTAGTGTGAGTAGAACTTTATGTGTAAATTTTATGTCTATTTTTTGTTTGTAAGTCCTGACAAAAGCTCCATAGATCGCCTGGCCCAAGGAGCTGAAACATGTCGACAAACCATTTGCAATAATATCTGGCCCAGTAAGTTGGCCCTCACATAGTATACCAACCATTTTAATCAATGGAGATTTGCCCCGGAATAAAACTATAGGGTATTTTTTCCATTTTTTAATGAACTCTTTATTTTCTTTCACCCCTTTCTGTGGGAAATCCTTTTTGTCTCTGGACACTGCACTCGAGACTGGAGGTGCCTCTGGATGAGGCAAGCAGTTCACACAAATAGGAATAACCCTATGATAACTGCCAGAATTTCAATGTGGGGCGGATGAAACATATATACCAGAACTCCATCTAACATTGATTTTTTTGAGGGTTTCCTTATTTACACTGAACCAAAGGTCAAGCAGTGTTACAAGTGTCCATTTTCTTGTTGATTAAAGTATAACATTGAAAACAGGCTAATCTCCGATCTCACAGGTCAGATCGGAAATTAGTCCGTTTTCAATGTTAGCCACGTAAGTCGCGTATGACCACAACTTTCAGATTTATGATATGTGATTTAAAACATGAACTTGGATGCAATTAGGAAAGATTAAATGAATGAAAAGTGATGGTTTTATTAATTAATTCAGTTTGAGAACTTGAGAAGGTGTGAGATAACACCAAGTGAACAGTGAATGACTGGACTAACTTTCCGGTTAGTCTACACTCTCTCATACAAGCACATAAATAGGCTGCATATAAACTGAAGGCAGCAGTGCAAAATAAAAGCAAAACAAACTACTTCAAACATTAATTTATAAAAAACAATGGTTATTCTTTGCAAACAAACCCACCCCTCCACCCACACAACAACATGCCCAACCCTCTCCCCAAATAAAGTAGCCCAAGCCCCAATGTCCCCAAACCTGAAATTTCCAAATAAACCTGGTCCCAACTCTTTCCCACCCTCTCCACCCATCCACAACAAGTCCGTCCCACCAAAACAAAACATTGAAAAAAGAGCTAAAAGGGAGCATTCTGGATTTGGATCCATAGCTGGTCCAGGCTCTGCACCATTGTGGTGAGCCGGCTCTCTACGGTGTTGAGCCGCTGCAGGATGCTCCGTAGCAATGGCTTGCGGTTATCAGTGTGGGGGGTGTGTCAGCAGTTGATGTCAGCTGGCAGTGGCGTCTGCGATGGGATGGCCAGGAGGCTTAAGATTGCCACCTGTACTCAGGCTTGGCTGTTTTCAGTGTGGGAGGGCGTGACAGCAGTTGATGTCAGCTGGCAGCGGTGCCTGAGATGGGATGGCCAGGAGGCTAAGGTTTACCAACTGCACTGGGGCCTAGCTGAGAGGCATTTATTTCCTCCTCCTCCTCTTCCAGGACCATTAGCCGCTGGTATTCTTGCTTGATGCGCTCTAGCTTCAGCTGCCGCAGATGGGCACTATCTCCTTCCTGTTGTGTCCTACAGCTACAGGTGTGACAGCAGGAGTAGCCATATTGTGAAAAACAAAAAGAAAAAAAACAAAGTGTAATTAATGCTCTGTGCAAACCATTGTTTTAAATTAGAGGGTGGCGCCATAGCAGTGCATTTCTGGTCCCCTAGGTGCCAATGGAATTTTATGTGATTATGATTAGGAGAATGATTAGGCCAATTTTATTTTGCCCACACATGCCTTGCATTAAAAGCACTGACTGTGAGGCAGAAAAGTGTTACAGCAGAATAACACTGGATTAAAAAAACGGATTTTATTATTTTTTTCTAAAGGCTTTTCAAGTAACTATAAACAGATACTTTCAATTGAAAAATAAATTACCTCTCATTAATAAGCACTAAATTATGCACTATGGAGTAAAACTTGTGTGTTGTGCTATAATAATGGGGCCATGCTCATCGCTAGCCTACGTGTTAGGTATTTTACTACTGTCTGCAGCTGGGGCAGCTGTAATTGACAATTATCTATTTTTAATTCTAATGGCCCTGCTCTGCTCCAAATGCATTTATTTTCTACCCTGACTCCAAACAGGCAGATGAAAAATACATAAGATACTATGTCAATGCGGCGCTAGGTGGCGCACGAGTGGAATGGCCGCCATTTTGTGAGGTTCCCGCAGTTCGGCTGATATTCTTTAATTATCCTTTGTCCTGACAATGTGTTTTGTCCGAGATAATGCGTAATGGTGAAGCTGAGTGAGTAAAGACAAGCAGGGCTGGATTTAGCCGCGCCATGGAGAACTGTGGCGGCTGACTGTATCAAGCAGCTTCGAACGGGCTGACTCCCAGATCATCTTGGTACTGTGTCTGGGGCATGGTGGATACGCAAGCGCTGCGGCGCCCACGAGGCATATGGGCCGGCGCAGTGAAATAGCAGCGAGGGGTGTGCAGTAAGTTTCCCCTGGGACGGGACATCCTTGATTGGGCCCCGAATCGCACAGTGGTAAGCCTGACACCTGTCGTGCACATCGCGCTGAGGAGACAGGGGGGATATATGCAGAAGGCTCCGCATCGGCCCGGCAGATAACGCGGATGGTGGGATGGCCATGAGTGGTGGAAAGCAAACAGCATAATCCCTAATCGGCAGAGGCTCTGGGTCAGGAGTGCTACGCTGTATATTTTGTGCAGTGCATAGGTGATTGGCACGAGCAAGACCCTGCATAATTATTGCACTAAACTGAGCGGGCTGTGGGCTGGACGGCGAGCATGACACCTACAACAAGAGTATTAACGTTCACCGCCCAGGGTCCCTCGGTGCCTCTCTAACCATGGGTCCCACACTGCAACTCTGGGCAATAGCTTGCTTAATCTCCACACCGGCCCCCTCGCTGCCGGGGATGCCTGGCTTAACTTTGGGGAAGCCCAATAGGGACCATCTCACCGGGAAAGCCAGGACGGGTTTCCCAACCGTACACAGCACCAAGAAACCCCAGGGTGAACGTGCGCTCAACAAATTCATACTAACATAACTAACATAACGGTATGCAATGTTTACAATGCGCGCGTTACCACGACCTACCATTACCATGCGGTTGTAACAACGAAAGTTGTTACAACGAATTGCGCTGGGGGGCGCTCGAGGATAGTAAATCATTTAATTTACTATCCCAACACCTTCCCTACTATCCACGGGGACTGGTGTTGGAATAGTAAATTAAATGTTTTAAATTTGCGCCCCCCCAACGCAAGTCGTTGTAACGACTTGCGTTGTTACAACCGCGTTGTAATGGTAGGTCGTTGTAACGCGCGCGTGGTAACGTCATATATCCAACATAACATAACAGAGACACCTTGCAAACGCTGTCAAGTCCAGGGTGCAGGCATTGGGAATCTGGCAGCAGATCACACTATGGACTCCCTTCCCACTAATAGGGAATTACTCTCCATAATTGAATACGCAGCACCGAGATTAACAGGCGAGGGTGCATCACTAAACGCAAACACCATACTGTTTCAATCCTCGCGTCAGGTCTGCTACTGAAACCTACGACAGCTGCACAACACACAATGGGAAAACCGGACACGCGCCAACTGCGACTTACCTTTGAGGCTAAGAAGAGCATGCGCCAACAGTTGGTGGAGACGTATGAGGGGGCGGAAGGGTCGCAGCAGGATGTGAAATCTATCCTCTCGGAAGTGTGGAAATGATTTGCGATTATTGCGGACAAAATGGACACATTGACGACACGTATGGATGCCATAGTTTGCAAAATCGACGGTCATGAGACACCCACAAAGGATGCTGAGCAACAAGTATCAGAGGCAGAAGATACCACGGCCCATTGCAAAGTACAGTGACATAGATGGATAAGCTGTTAAAGATATTAGCTGCCAAGAATGAGGACATAGAGGCGAGAAGCAGAAGGAACAACGTTCGGTATTGGGAATACCACAGAGTACAAACACGGGCAATATATTGAGTGTATTTAGAAGCTGCTTGTTAGGATCCGTGTCAGTCCCCTTTCTATGACCATGCACTATCCATCACCTGACTTGCCTGACTGGGGGATTTAAGCAATGCACGCCCCTTTCCCCTTGCTTGGTATCTTTCCTAGGTTTAGGTTCCAGGTCTTGGGCGTCTTCCAGTGTGGTTCAGAGAAGTTAGTGCTAATGAACTCAAAGCACTCTTGCTTATTCCTTTCCCTGCTCCTTGTTCCCCCATTATTTGTCCATCGTGCATTCCTCCCTTCCTCCCTGTCTTACTCATGTACCTCTCTGGTTACCTGCTCCTTCCCGTGTGAAGTGTTTGGGACTGTGTTTACTTCTGGGCCATTGCCTAGTATCCGTTGGGGGTTCTGGGGCTCCAGTACCCTCGTTCTTCTTCAGGAAATGACAGAAAGCAATGCTCGGTATGCTGTCGGATTAACGCACGGCTGTGCGTTTTGAACTGAGTGTCCAGCTTCCGCATCTTTTGGAGTCGCTCATCATCGTTGTGCCGATTTGGGCGCTTTCGGTGTCTGTAGAACGGAACGGAGCGGAAAAGTTGCTTTGGTGCTCTGCTCTCCTTTGTTCAGACTTCCTTTCCTAATTCCCTGTTTTTCTTGGTGATCCACGTATCCTGTATTTAACACAGGGTTTTTTTCTGTCCTTACTTGACTTTTTCCCCCTCGTGAAACTCTAGTGAAGGGTTGGGACTAATAGTTAGTTTTACTTTACTGGAGCTAACACAGAGAGCAAGCCTTGGCGTAGAAAGGACCACGACCCCCACGGGTCATCACTGGCATTCCACGCTGGTAAGGAAGTCATTGGTGTTGTATTGGGTATGGCCTGGTCATGGTCAAAGGTGGGTGGGGTTTAATGTATGTCAGTGTAGAGTGGTAATGTTGTGCCTTGTTTTGTAGGTGCAGACACGTGGAGGGTCCTGCAGAAGTAGAAGTGGTTCCCTTGTCTCTCTTCCTTGTTTTTCTTATTTCCCTCTCCCACCCTCTCCTGGTGTTCATCTGCTTTCTCATTGTGTACTATCCAGTGAGCGGCATATGGGCAGGGATAGCGGATTGGGCCATACATCGTTCCTACCGTGTCGTGGGCTTTTTTGTTTGGAATCTAACAGAATACCAAACCCAAGAATTATTATACATTGCCCGGGCGAGTATGGAAAACTGCCTTTAAAACGAAATTCGGCCTGTACGAGTATTGCGTGGTACAGTTCGGCTTGTGCAATGCGCCTGCAGCCTTTCAGTTTTTTATAAATGAGGTGCTCCGAGATTACCTAGATAGGAGTGTCATAGTCTATCTAGATCATATACTAATCTACTTGGAGACCAGTGAGGAACACCATGGGCATGTTACTCAGGTTTTGCAGAAACTACAGGACCATCATTTATACGCTAAACTAAAGAAATGTCAGTTCAGCACAAAGACGGTGGAGTTTTTGGGCTTCGTTATTTCAGCAGGAGAGATCCAGATGGACCCTAGAAAGATCGAGTCCATCGTGACTTGACCTATACCTGCATCGGCCAAGGACATATAGGTCCTCCTAGGGTTTGCCAACTTTTACAGGTGCTTTATCTCCCATTTCTCTGATATTGTTGCTTCTATGACTCGGTTGTTGAGGAAGGGGGTTCCTTTTGTATGGTCCTCTGAGGCACAGAACACCTTCCAGCAGTTACTTGGGAAATTTACAACAGCACCTGTAATGGTGCATCCTGATCCTGCTCTGCCGTATTTTGTTGAAACAGATGCCTCGTTGTGCACTGTGGGAGGGGTCCTGTCACAAAAGAACAGTGAGACCGGGTTCATGCACCCCATTGCCTTCTTCTCGAAAACATAATTGCCCGCAGAACGTAACTACACCGTGGCCGAAAAGGAGTTGTTGGCAATTAAACTCTCTTTTGAGGAATGGAGGCATTATTTGTGGGGCGTAAGGCATTCCATAACTATTTACACCGACCACAAGAACCTGGAGTTCTTCCGTTCTGCTAGAGCTTTGACACCGCGCCAGATGCGGTGGGTTCTTTTTTTAACGAATATCATTTCTTTATAACTTACCGGCCCGCCGCTCAGCAAGTTAAATCAGATGCTCTTTCCCGTATTCATGTGGATCCCAGGGAGATAGGGCCGGTAGAGGAGGCACAGACCATGATCAAGAGCGACCGCATTGTAGGGGTAACCTCAACTGATAAGTTTACTTCTACGGTGAAGGATCGCATGAGACAGGTTGATTTGGCCCCTTGGGTGTCATTGCCCCAGGTTAAGATCCAGGATGGGTTATTATATCATATCGGTCGATTGTTTGTGCCTCCTGTATTGAGGGAGTCGGTTCTGCAGTGGTGTCACTTGTCTGCATTGGCAGCTCATCCAGGAGTGCAGAAAACAAAGGAAATGTGTTTGAGGTGGTTTTGGTGGGAAACACTGGTTCAGGACATTCAGGGTTATGTAGCTGCATGCCCGATTTGTGCCACCTGTAAGCCTACGCATTGTAAACCATCCGGGCTGTTGCAACCCTTGGCAGTACCTCCGGCTCCATGGCATACTGTTAGTATGGATTTCGTGACTGACCTTCCATCGGTTTCTGGGTTTACGTCTATTTTTGTGGTGGCGGATTTGTTTACGAAAATGGCGCATTTCATTCCTCTGCCCAAGATCCCCACTGCCAGGGAATGTGCTTTGGTCTTCATGAATTCCGTGGTAAAGATGCATGGGATGCCGTCAGCTGTAGTAACTGATAGAGAGGCTCAGTTTGTGTCCCACTTCTGGACGGAGCTGTGTTCTGTGCTGAAGGTGGAGATAAGGTTGTCCTCGGCTTATCACCCGCAGTCCGATGGACAGACCGAGCGTACGAACCAAACAATGGAACAATACCTCCGGTGCCTTATATCCTCCCTTTCCTGTGATTGGGTAACTGCTCTCCCTTTAGCAGAGTTTGCATATAACAACAGCTTGCACTCTGCTTTGGGAATGACTCCCTTCTTTTGTTCTATGGGGTATCATCCTAGGGCATTAGCTATCTAGCCTACGGGACATGTGCCAGCCATAGATATGTGTGTACGTCCATGAATAACATCTGGAGTATTGCACGAGTTAATTTGCAGGAGGCTAAGGCTAGTATGAAAGCACAGGCCGACAAACATAGGGCTCCCGCTCCTTTGTATAAAGTGGGTGACCGGGTCTGGTTGGCTACACGCAATCTTCGGATACAGGGGTCCCGTAAATTACAGCCTAGGTATGTGGGCCCTTTCTCTATAGTGAAGGTGATTCATCCAGTGGCAGTGAAGCTTGAGCTACCAGATGAGTATAAAGTCCATCCAGTGTTTCACTTGTCTTTATTGAAACCGTATGTGCCATCAGCTCAGGTGTTACCGCCACCTCCTCCTTTGTTGGTTGATGGCCAGGAGGAGTTCAAAGTCCATGCAATATTGGCCTCAAGACGGAGGAGAGGTTGTTTGTTTTATCTGGTGAATTGGAAGGGTTATACCCCTGAGGATCGGACCTGGGAACCGGCAGGGGGGGTACATGCTCCCAGGTTGGTTAGTTTGTTTCACAGGCGGCATCCCTCTAAGACTCGTCCTCTAGGGAGGGTTGTTGGGGGGAGGTACTGTTAGGATCCGTGTCAGTCCCCTTTCTATGACCATGCACTATCCATCACCTGACTTGCCTGACTGGGATTTAAGCAATGCACGCCCCTTTCCTCTTGCTTGGTATCTTTCCTAGGTTTAGGTTCCAGGTCTTGGGCGTCTTCCAGTGTGGTTCAGAGAAGTTAGTGCTAATGGGCTCATAGCACTCTTGCTTATTCCGTTCCCTGCTCCTTGTTCCCCCGTGATTTGTCCATCATGCATTCCTCCCTTTCTCTTTGTCTTACTCGTGTACCTCTCTGGTTACCTGCTCCTTCCCGTGTGAAGTGTTTGGGACTGTATTTACTTCTGGGCCGTTGCCTAGTATCGGTTGGGGGTTCTGGGGCTCCAGTACCCTCGTTCTTCTTCAGGAAATGACAGAAAGCTATGCTCCGTATGTTGTCGGATTAACGCACGGCTGTGCGTTTTGAACTGAGTGTCCAGCTTCCGCATCTTTTGGAGTCGCTCATCATCGTTGTGCCGATTTGGGTGCTTTCGGCGTCTGTAGAACGGAACGGAGCGGAGAACTTGCTTTGGTGCTCCGCTCTCCTTTGTTTGGACTTCCTTTCCTAATTCCCCGTTTTTCTTGGTGATGCACGTATCCTGTATTTAACACAGGGGTTTTTTCTGTCCTTACTTGACTTTTTTCCCCTCGTGAAACTCTAGTGAAGGGTTGGGACTAATAGTTAGTTTTAATTTACTGGAGCTAACACAGAGAGCAAGCCTTGCCGTAGAAAGGACCACCACCCCCACAGGACGTCACTGGCATTCCACGCTGGTAAGGAAGTCATTGGTGTTGTATTGGGTATGGCATGGTCATGGTCAAAGGTGGGTGGGGTTTAATGTATGTCAGTGTAGAGTGGTATTGTTGTGCCTTGTTTTGTAGGTGCAGACACGTGGAGGGTCCTACAGAAGTAGAAGTGGTTCCCTTGTCTCTCTTCCTTGTTTTTCTTGTTTCCCTCTCCCACCCTCTCCCGGTGTTCATCTGCTTTCTCATTGTGTGCTATCCAGTGAGCGGCATATGGGCAGGGGTAGCGGATTGGGCCATACATCTCTGCTGCAGTGTCATGGGCTTTTTGGTTTGGAATCTAACACTGCTCATCACAGTGGTTGGAGCGGAATTACTATCCCCTCACTTCATCTAATAGAAAGAGCTCAACGCTCCCTTGGACCAAGACCTACCCTGGAAGTTCACCCAGACCTATCATCGCACGTCTCTTGAATTATAGGGACAGGGACACAGCTCTACAGGTGGCCAGGGAGAAAAAGCAATTGCATTATGAAGGGGTGCCCTTTACCATGTACCCTGATTTTACAATGCATGTCCAGGCGCAAATTCCTCTCCGTAAAACAAAAGTTGAGGCAAGCCCAGATAGATTATGCCTTACTTTACCCAGCACGCTTCCGAATCACACACCAGGCACCCAAATGATATTCATAAAGCCACAGCAAGTAGAAGAATTCCTCAAGAAGCGCAAGAGGCAAAAGAATACATCACCCGCACATACCAACCCGCCAAGAGCACACTCATCGGCCATGAAATGCACTTTGCCGGGATCAGTGGGTATTTGCTGTTAGCTCTTGGTAACTCAACATGAACACAGCAATGACAAGACGTAACAGAAGATCACAAGATCGAATCCCCAGCACTTAGGGAACACAATTACAGAGATGACACTATCATTGGATAGGACATGAAGATAACGAATAGCCAGACACCCTCAGAGCCTTTTCAGGGACTTGCTCAGCGACGCAGGCCCCCTGGAAAGGTAAGCGGTACCCGTGGGCCACTCAGCAGAACTTCCCCAACAGGGTGTACCCCACTACTCTTCTTTTGTTGAATTTGTTTTTGTTTGTTTCTGTTTCAGATCTATTCTGGAAAAGGTTTGAGACATTTACTGTGCTAGTTTGGTTTTTGGGTCATAGGAAGGGCTGATTGTAGCTGGCATAATTGGGATGCTTCAGTGGGTGGGGGAAGGGTGAGGGGAGTTAAAAGTTTTGATAGCAGGCACCATTTTTTCAAGAAGTATGACTCCTTCAATGAACAACTGTTGAAATGTTTAACTTTGCAATTTAGTAGATATTGTGGTATGGGATGGGGCATGGCTTGGACGCCGATCGAGATGGCGGCGTGAGCTTGCAGCTCCGCGCAGGGTCCCGCTAATTCTCCTGAAGTCTACACCCGGAGCGACCCCTGGTCGGTGTGACTGGCCTACGAAGAGTTGGGGAGCCACTGGGGAGCGGCGGAAAGCACTTTGGGGTTCGCTGGCCCCGTGGAGACCTCGTAAGACGACGGCCGATGTGTTGCCTGGAGTGTGAAGAAAATGGCGACGGCGCGGGTCGAAGGCCTCGGAAACCGAAACTGAGTGGAATTGGCGTCGACTGGCGGGGTGGCCCGCTCCTGCGAGATCGGAGTTGTGGGAGCTGTAGATGCGGTCCTGAAAGGCGGGGAGTTTGGTGCCCAGCATTGGATCGGGGTATTGGGGGCGACTGCTCGTCTCTACTCCTTCTCCCCCTCCCCCTCCCCCCGGATCTGGCGGCAGTGAGGTGGACGGCGCTGGTCCTTCTGATCCTTGGAGTTGCGGGCATCGTGGAGGCACTCTGTCGCGATCATTGCTGAGACGCACGTCCCACTGGACAGTGGTCGTTGGGACTTGGCGAGGCCCTCTGCCCATGTAGAGGCGACGGAGACACCTAAGATGGCGGCTGCGGGGGGAGCGACCAACATGGAGCAGGGCCGGGAGGACGTGGCCGCACTATCCCAGGTTGGCGAGGCCTCCCCGCCGATGATGGACCAGGAGCAGAGGCTACATCGGCGCTTGGATGCCATACTGGATGCTATCACCTCGACCAAGGAGGCATTGCAGCATGACATTGCGCAGGTCGCTACGGGGCTGGGGCTCCTGCGAGCGGATCATGCCAACTTGGCGGATAAGGTAAAGGACCATGAGCAGCTCTTACTGGACCTGAAACCGGTGGTGGTGACCGCGGAACACAAGATAACGGACATCCTGACCCGGCTGGACATGTTAGAACGACGAGCGGAGAATGCCGAAAGCCGCAACAGAAGGAACAACGTGCGGGTCGTAGGCCTACCGGAACGAATTTAGGGGGAGGATGCGGTAGCCTACATGGAGGAATGGTTCCGGACTGTGGTGGCACCGGAGGGACTTACTCCCTTCTTTACATTGGAGCGAGCTCACAGGGTGCCGGCTCACCCGCCAGCGCTTGGCCGCCCCCCCAAACGAGGTGGAAAACAGCAGGGTCACGATCTTCCCGGACTACACTCAGGCGGTCCAGAAGAATAGGGCATCATTTCTGGCAGTGAAAAAGGAACTGAGGGAGGAGGGCATCCAGAACTCCTTGCTCTTCCCGGCCAAGCTGCCGATAATCCTGGATGGGGCCACGCACTTTTTTCAGACCCCGGATGAAGTATGGCTGTGGTTGGAATCGTACCGAGCTGGCACGGACAGGAATCACAAAAGTTGGCGAGATCAGCCTAAACCGCCTCAGGTCCGGCAGTCCCAAAGGATTCGCTCCCGCACTAGGCGTCAGCGAGAGAAACGGGAGGCCCAAATGGCTGCAGACAAGAGAGAGGCGCTTGCAGCGACGGCGGCCATTACGAGATCGCAGCCGGAGAGTGAACTGGTGGCGACGGACTCTGGCGACGACGGTGGCAGGACCGGAGAGGAACTTTCGGAGGCAGAGAGCTCGAAGGGGCCGGTGGTCACCCCCCAGACGTCTGATGAGATTTTTCATGGCTGATTCTTCATTGGGACTTGGACACGGTTTTTGGTAGGGTGGCATCCTGTTGGAGTTGGTTGGGTCGCCCGGCAGGGTGCCGCGTTGGCATGGCGGGATGGAGAGCGCGGGGCGCGGGCTCCGCTTGCCGGGGTCGGCGATAACTCACCCCCCCAGGGCCCTTAAGGCCTTCTGTGGTGGCGACCACAGGTTAGTCGGATGTGTGTTTGGTTTAAGGTTTGGATCGGGGCTGACACCGGGTTTGTGGGCTCTGTCCTGGGGAGTGGGGTTCGGGGAGTTGTCTTTTCTATAGTTTGGTTCGGGGGGGGGGGCAACTGCTATGGTGTGGGTACTGACTGGCTGCCTTTGAACTGGATCGCTCTATGCTGGTATGGGGACGTTACCTAACTTGAAATGCCTAACGTGGAATGTCCGAGGGCTGCGAACTATGGTCAAACGCCACAAAGTGCATGCGTATTTGGTGAGGAGGGGGGTTCAGGTTGCCATGTTGCAGGAGACTCATTTAACGAAACAGGAATGCACCGCACTACAGAAGAGATGGCGGGGTCAGGTTTTTGGCACCACTTACTCAGCGTTTGCTAGAGGGGTACTGATATGGGTGAGAGCAGGGATACCGTTTCAGGTGCTGAATCAACTGGTGGATCCCGAGGGCAGATATGTGGCGGTGGAGGGGAGGTTATATGGTCGGGATGTGGTTCTCAGCTGTGTATATGCTCCAAATGTTGATCAGGCCCGCTTTTTTGATGGTTTAACCGGATCCTTGGCCTCCTTCCTAGCAGGTCCTGTGATACTGGGGGGGGGCTTTAATTCAATCACGGATGTGGCCTTAGACAGATCTCACCCTCCCCTTGTTGACTCCCCGGTACGTAAGCTGGTCATGCATAGGAAGGATTGGCAAGAAAGGTGGGGGCTGTTGGATGTATGGCGGGAACAACACAGGGATGTTAGGGACTACTCCTTTTTCTCGGCACTCCATGCTCTACATGTTAGAATTGATTCGGTACTGTGTAGCGGGTCCCTGGCCCCATTGGTCTCTCACACGGAGTATCTGGCCAGAACCATCTCGGATCACAATACTCTGCTGGTGCATGTCCAATGGCAGCGGGAGCGTTCCGCGATTCCAACATGGCGGTTCCGGCCCGACACGCTGGAGGACTCGGTGTTCAGTGATGCAGTCCAACAGGGCATTGATCAGTATTTTAGTGAGAATGAGGGTACAGCTACGTGTAGGTCCACTGAATGGGATGCGATGAAAGTGGTGGTGAGAGGTATATGCTTGGGTAGGTTTTCGAATGCTCGATTGTCGGTGTTGAATGCGCTTGCCAGTGCGGAGGAGAAACTGAGGGAACTGGAGCGGCGTAGGCCGGACCAACCGGAATTGCAGGCCCGGTTGCTGGAGGCAAAGGAGGTGGTGGCCACCAAAACAGAACGGTTACGGAGCTATGACTACAGACAATATGCCATTAGAGCGCATGCCGACAGGGATAAGGTGGGTACGCTCCTGGCCAGGCTTGCTAATCCTGAACTTAGAGGCTGCCCGGTCCTAAGCATCAAAAATGCACTAGGGGAAATGGTGTATTCCCAATCGGCGGTGCTGGAGTGCTTTCGGGCCTATTATGCGGAGTTGTACGAGAGTCAGTTGGGAGTAGAGGCCTGCGAAATCGCGGCGTATCTGGAGTCAAGGCAGCTTCCGGTCCTTGACGATGGCGATGCAAAAGACTTAGGTGGGCCTATCACGCTGGCCGAGTTCAGGACGGCCATTAAGCACATGGCGAGGAATAAAACGCCCGGTGTGGATGGCCTACCGATAGAGTTCTACCAGAAGTACATTGATAGTTTGGCACCTAGACTGCTGGAGGTGTATACGGAGGCTTACAGGTTGGGGGATCTGCCTGGATCAATGAGGGAAGCACTGATAGTGCCGTTGCTAAAACCCGGCAGGGAAGCGACTGATGTGAGGTCCTACAGGCCATTGTTCATGTTGACGGTAGACTACAAGATATTGAGCCGGATCTTGGCCACCAGGTTGGCCCCACACATGACTGGCCTGGTGCACAGGGACCAGGCGGGGTTTATCCCCACGAGGAGCACGGCGTTAAATATTCGTCACCTGGTTGGGATACTAGATGGTACAGTGGATACGGACGGTGCCCAGGCGGTGTTGTCTGTAGACATTGAGAAGGCTTTTGATAGTTTGGAATGGGTCTATCTGGATGAAGTGCTAGTGAGGTTTGGTATTGGTGAAGGGTTCCGCAGGTGGACGAAGGTGCTGTATTCCTCGGCAACGGCGCGAGTACGCCTGGGCAATCTGCTGTCAGCGGCTTATCCAGTTGGTAGGGGAACGCGACAGGGGTGCTCCCTTTCCCCTCTTTTGTTCGCACTGGCGATGGAACCCTTGGCGGTGCGTGCCAGGTCGGGAGACATGTATGCAGGGATTGCAAGTGGAGGGCAGCTGCACCACATCTCACTGTATGCGGATGATCTGCTGCTATATATGGAGGACACGGAACGGGCTCTGGAAGGGGCGATGGAAATGCTGTCTGAGTTTGGCCGGTTGTCGGGCCTCAGGGTTAACTGGGCGAAGACCTGTGTCTTTCCGCTTCGAGCGGATGCGCCCTGCCCCGCACATGACATGGGGGTGGTCTGGGAGCCATCTTGCTTTACTTATTTGGGAGTCTGTATCTACCTCGAGGCCGCGGACCTATTAGAGGGCAATATTGGACGGTGCGTACGGGCGCTGAGAGGTTGTATTTCCTTTTGGGCATCCCTTCCCCTGACGGTGTTAGATAGGATTGCTCTGTTGAAAATGGTAGCGCTTCCATGGCTCCTGTATTATTTTCGAACGCTGCCCATTTGGATTCCTCAGAGGATCTTTAGGGACTTGCGGACGATGGTTATTGACTTCCTTTGGGGGCATGGCCGCCGTAGAGTGGCACTGAACACGTTGCTTCGCCCCAAGATTGAGGGGGGGATGGCCGTACCTGACTTTGAGTTGTATTACTTGGCGGCGCAGCTTCAGGTTCTTACGCAGCATGTGGCTAGGGTGTTCAGAGGGCCGGAGTGCGACCGAGAGTTGGGGATACAACGCCATGTCCTGGCCTATATCGTTATGCAGCAGAAACTGGAGTTGCGAGGCCTCACTATGGAGGAGCGGACGCTCAGGTTATGCTGGCAGAGGAGTCTGAGGAGGGCGAAGGCGACCCGACCGTATGCACCGGAGATACCGATAGGCATGCTGACAGCACTGCCGCATGGGGGCGATTGGTCCCCATTGTTGGAATGGGAGGAGTCGGGACTGCAAGTGGTAGGGGACCTGTATATTTATGGGACCTTGGTGCCCTTCGGGGTACTACAGGAACAGTTTGGGCTGCCGGAGGGGAGCTTCCTCTTGCATGCGGCCGTGGTGGTGGCCATTCAGAAGCATTGGAGAGGGGGGCTCATTGAGCCGGACACGACTATGGCATGCCAGTACGTAGTGATGGCCGCCCGCACCTTTAAGGCGGTGACCTGCCTCCATAATAGGAGGCTGCATGAGGGGCTGGAACCGCTCCTGGGGCTGAAAGCGAAATGGGAGGCGAGCATAGGCAGGCCCATTCCGGACACCGTGTGGGGCCATATTCTTAAGCGTACGTGGAAGGGCACGAGGAACACGCGCTTCCAGCAGGTGCATTTCTTTGTATTACATAGGGCCTACTTGACTCCGGGGGGAACAACAGGCTCACTTACCTGACGCTTTCAGCCATCGGGCATTGCCGTGAGGGGAACGGCCGAGAGCAGCGGAGCGGGGAGGCGTCCCACGCAAATCGGACCACACTTCCCAGCATTCCTCGGCGGCCGGCGCGCCCGTGACGCGCAGTGAGCGCCGGAGGCAACGAAAAAACGCTGACACTCCCACTCGCCCCGCGAGTCGCGCGCGGGAGCGACCGGGAGAAGCCCGGGCAAAGGGCGGGCCCTCTACGGCCCTCATCGGCAGGAAGAGGCAGGAGCAGGGCCCCACCCCCTGGCCCAACAGAGACTCGCTTACAAGTAAGAATCTGTCGCTGTGTCTTGTCTGTGAACCGTGTGATATATAAATGGCGACTAAAAAGAAACTTGCTGCTCTGCCCGCAAATACCATGGACAACTACGTTGTGCAAACTGTTAAAAAAATTAACGAACAAAGGAGGGAATCACTTGGGCTAAGCCAGTCACCGGATTTGCGTAGGTCAAGTCCTACTTTACCTCTGTCAGCTGAGGATAGCCCCTTTGTGCTGGTGGATAATAGGGTCTCACCAAATACATCACTTATGATTGAGACCGACAACCAGCCACTGATCACGCTAGCATCTCCTGTTACTCCGGATGTAGACTCTGATATTGTTAATGACTCCGATCCAGAAACAGTATCTGGTCCTGTGGACGATGATCAGCCACTGATTGAGAATACACCACGGCCTGTGCGCGCCTGTGTGAAGAACCAGCGCAAACAAGGCGGTCAAAGGCCAAGAGTAAAAAGGAAAAGAATATTATCCCCAGGTCCCTCTAGAGTTCCACAAAGGACTGCAGGGGAAGGGATTTTATCAAATAGAGGAGATGATGATATGCTCACTAAACTGCTTGAGGTTGTGGAGGGTAAACTTTTTGATATTGTAAAGCCTCTGATTTCTAAATTAGATAAATTACAGGCGGAAGTGAAGAGACTTGGAGGGGTGCAAACAAAGTTGACGGAGGAAATAAGTAGCCTTAACACTTTACTAACAACAAGAGATACTCCCGAAAGGGTTATACAGGCCGAGGAAGGGCCATCTGGAGTGCCGACTAATTTAGTCCTTATGCCGGCCCCAAAAACTAATCATAACATAGTAACTGCAGAAGGGCGTCCGTTGACAGAAAATCTACCCCAAGCATTAGTCCACGGAACAGACCCACTGCAGTTTATAGAGGAAGCCTCACCTGTTGTCCTGGTGTTAGCCAATGTACCTCTGCTGGATGATGGTATAACCGAGTCATCCAGCTCTTTGTGTAGTAAGGCCCTTCACTGGCTCTCTGGTAATATGAGGTTAGCGCCTGGTGGATCACAGCAACTGGCTCAAGATATTAAAGCAGCTAAACGTGTCCCCTGGATAGGGAATCGCCCTAAAAGATTTAAAGGGGACTGTGTGGCGGTAACATTTGCCCACCCCGATGTACTTCCTAATGTCCTAACACATATCCTCCCACCTCAGCGTAGAAAAGGAACGGTAGTACCCCTAACACTAAAATTCTTTTATGGGGAACAGCAAAATGTTACTCTACCAAAAACGCCAGCATTAGGTTGGGATAACAATCTGAATATGCATAACCGTTGGGCATCCCCCCTAGTACCAAGTATGTTATTACATAATAGATTTGATGCCTTGTCAGGACTTAATAACTGCGATTGACAAGAGGTCAGACATGAGCTTGCTGAAGTGGGTGTGGGATTAATTCTACATCAGCTCCCAAACACTACTGGTAGTATACAGATTAACAATGAGGGTTCACCTTGCAATACCCCAGAGGGGTCACCAACAACTTGCACTATCGCTAGCTGGAATATCGCAGGACTAGTCTCAAAACTAGAAGTACTAGGGTGGTTAGAACTTATTAGAACATTTGACATCTTATGTTTACAAGAGACCTGGTGCCTAAATTTTAAGGGTCTTGATGGTTTTGTAGCGTATGAGTTACCAGCAACGGCAACTACCTCAGGGAGGGCCAAAGGTGGTTTGCTAATCCTGATCTCTGTGAAAATGCAAATCAGGGTGAAGGAGCACATCATTGTGGGCAACAATTCTCAACTGCTGTGGCTAGTTGATGAGGCAGACAAAAACACTTTGATGATTAACATGTATAATAATGTTTTTGATGCTAGCAGATACACGGTCATTTTAGAATTAGACAACGCAATCAAACAATTGATGAAAACTTCTAATACAGTTTTTGAATACATATGTGTTGGAGATTTTAACATTTCTGTTTGCCCTCTCTCTAACCATAAGTTGTGTGGCATTTTGAACCGTGTTGGAGAGCCAGCTACACATTTCCAGCACAATATATACGGAGAAACTCTGAACTCCTTCCTATTAGATTATGACTTGGAGATCTTAGAGATTGAGCAGGATGGGAAGGGTGATAGTTTGCCAACCTTTGTGGGGAGAGGGGCAAACACTGTAATTGATTTTATTTGTATGTCTTCCGATTTAGCTCATTTTAGCTCCGATGTCAGGATTGTCGATTACTTGGTCAGTGACCACAACTGTCTTGTTATTGAAACTAGGTTCTGGAAAGCCTGTACAATCCCAGATAGTGGCCCTATTACAAACATTGAGGTTCATAGATCGAATGGTTTCAGAATAAGGTGGGCAGGGGATAAAGCAGAAGTAACCTCGAATCGCATTGTCTCATGCTGCTCAAATGAGATCACATCAATTATTGATGAGAAACCAAACCTTGAGGCTTGTATCCCTCACTTTATAAAAATCAATGTTTTTATTAGTGGTAGGTTTACTAGGTTGGCTGGACATTTTAATAACAAAGCAAAGGGATGGTTTAACAATGCATGCACTGTGGCACTGAAGACACTAAAAAATGCATTATCCGTAAAACCCAGAGATAAAATAGTTGTAGCCAAGCTAAGATCCGACTATAATTTATCTCTCAAGCAAAGGAAAGCTGAATTACGTGAGGAAGCTTGGGAGCGATTGGATCTAGCGGCCGTATCGAATAATTGTACCCTTTTTTGGGCAGTAGTAAATAGCCCCCTTTTAAAAGATGACAAACTTCCCGTGTTAACCTCAAACGTGGGTAAGGACTCATGGGTACAGCACTTCTCTGGTATTTTTAACCCCGACATGGTAACGTTGCCGACAAGTTGTTCCTGGCCAGTACTTAACCTAGATATCACCTTACAGGAGGTCCTAAGTAGTATCAGGGCAAGTAAGGGTGGTAAGGCCCAGGGACCCGACGGTGTCCCAGTCGATTTGTACAAATTTGCACCCGAGACTTGGGGGCCAGTACTAGTCAAAGTTTCTAACGCCGCTGTTCGCTATACTTTTCCATGTACCTGGTCTGAATCCATAATAGTCCCGATACACAAGAAAGGGGACCGAGGAAACGTTAAAAATTACCGGCCAATCTCACTGCTGGATTCATCGGTTAAGATTATGAGCCGTGTACTCCTCGTCCGATTAGAAGAATGGGCAGAGTCTAATCAGATAATGACTGACTGCCAATATGGATTCAGGAAAGGTAGAGGTTGCATTGAACAATGCTTAAATCTGGAACTCCTGATAGGGAAATATACCCGAGCAAAAAATGGCTCACTTTACCTCTGTTTCGCTGATTTGAGCAGCGCTTTCGACCTGGTGGATCACGCCATACTATGGACTACCCTGCTAGAAATGGGAGCACCTAGGGAAATCATATATTTTCTGGCCCGTTTATATGAGAGGCTTAGCTCGTGTGTCCGTTATGGGCCGTCGGGCGAATGCACAGAGAAATTTAGGGTTGGGAGAGGTATTAGACAAGGGTGTGTCTTGGCACCCTTGCTCTTCACTCTATTTATTAATGAAATAGACTCGATCTTAAAGAAGGCACCAGCTGACGCCCCTAGAGTAAACACAAATACCATCCCTGTGTTACTCTATGCGGACGACGCTGTGTTGCTCTCTAGGACTCCTCGAGGTCTCCAGCTTTTGATGGATAAATTTTCGGCTTTTATTGAAAGCAGAAAGCTGGTCATTAATAAGAGTAAGACATATGTGATGGAGTGCGGAGCTAGTAAAGTCAAAATTAAAAAGCCCTACAGATATCTCATTGATGGACATGTGGTACAATGTGTGGATAATTTTTGCTACCTGGGGGTCAACTTTTCCAAAAATGGCCGCTGGGATATCGAGCACAAGGCGGTGCGCGACAAAATGGCCAGGAGTGCCAATGGAATATTTGCTTTTGCAAGTAAATTAGGTAGTAGAAAACCTAAAGCAATGCTCAAAATTTTTGAAGCTAGGTGTCTTTCTGTGGCCCTCTACGGAGCAGGGGTATGGGGGGTTTCCAGGGCAGAATCCCTACAGGTAGAAGAGAATATATTTCTGAAAAAGTTATTATGTCTCCCGACTTCTACTGCTAATAGTTTGGTCCATAAAGAACTAGGACTTTGTCATCTAAACGATCTATTATCACTGAGACCTTTGATGTTATGGCGCTCGGTCTGGATGAAAGACGAAACCTCATTTAATAGGGCCATAATTGAGGATTGTCTACGTCTAGACTATTTTCTTAAAATCCCATGGATTAAATATATAATTGCATCCTTTTCAAATGTGTTCGGGTTTAACGTTACTCTAGATCACTGTTCTGCTTCGGATCTCTCCAAAGATAGTATGAAATCAATTTATCTAAATCATTGTGCAGAAAGACGAGCTACAGATGATCTTAAACTTTCCTCCTGTGTGCGTTATAACCTTTTGAACGATTTTGTGGGCTTACATCCTTATCTCCTTCAGGTAACTAAAGGACAACATCGGTTTGTTCTCACAAGGATGAGGATGGGTACGGCCCACTTATTGGTTGCATTTCCTGAGATTAAAAAGCGCCCCTCAGGTCCATGCCGGTGCGACAATATTTCAGAACAAAGCACAGAGCACTTTCTACTTATGTGTAACCTGTATAGCGAATGTCGTAAATTTTTTTTAAAACCTTTATTTATCAAATTTGGAACTAGAACTGTTAAAGAGGCAATGAAATTACTTTTTAATTTGCATCATCCTGACATCTGTTTTTATACGGCTAGTTATTTACTTAAGGCCATCAGCTATAGGAAAGGCATGATTTTTTAAAAAAAACAAAAAATTACAAAATTTTTATAATAACTTATTTATTCCATATCTTTTAAAGTGTGTTATTTGATTTTTTTATATGTATCATACTGTATTCGTCTGGTGGATTGCTATTGTCATGAATATTTCTTTTTTAACACGTTTTGTATGTATGTACTTTTATGGACATGATTTACATGTTCCGAATAAAGTTTATTGAATTGAATTGACTCCGGAGAAGATCAAACGGTACTTCCAGGTGCAGGAGGCACGGTGTCCGAGGTGCTTGGCGTCGGAGGCGGATATGGATCACCTGTTCTGGGGCTGTCCGAAATTAGAGGCTTACTGGGCCGAGGTAGGGGAACTTCTCAATGCAGTGACCGACAGGGAGGTGGAGTTTGATATGGCGGCGTGCTTGTTGCTCTGGTCCCCACACACAAAACACACTAAGGTGACAAGTAAGTTTATTGACCTAGGGCTGATACTGGCGCAGAGAGAGATTACCTGGCACTGGAAGTCCAGGGAGGGACCGTCTGTGAGGAGTTGGACGAATGACTTGCTGAGGTGGTCCGAGTGCGAGAGTGTGCTCCGTATGAGGCAAGCTGTTAAGCTTGATAATGACAAGAACTTCGAATCAGCCCGTGCATGGGAATTGATAGTGCAGGCTCTGCGTGACTCATTGGTGGAGGATGTGGACTGAATGGATAGGACTCGAGGACACTGCGAGGCTTACGAGTACGGAGGTATCTGCGGATCTGTAGCGGGACCCATGCAAGAGTCAGGAACATGGCACACACCATTAGCGGTTGCTGGGGGGGAGGGACTAGGGGTTGTTCTGGGGCTGTTGAGGGGTGGGCTAGGAGCCGGGAGGCAGATTGGATACGGCAGCGATTCCGGGTTGGGACTGCTTACTGGGTCTGTGGAGCGTGGGTGGATAGCGGAGAGGCGGCAGGGGTGCATGGGACGGACATGATGAGGCCCTCGTAGGGACAGAGGAACTGGATTGCAGCGTCTCCGTAGCACTGGAATGTTAGTCTAGGATGGCTGGTGTTGGGGACAGGTTAGGGGTTGGGGGTGTAAAATGCAGATACGTAAAGAGATTTCGACCATTGTCCCTCAGGGACGCTCACCATGATGTCTTGCTACTAACTGGGACGCTGTGCCGCCCGGCCTCCGGGATGCGGGCTGAATGTCTGTGTATGATCTACACTATTACGATTGATGCGGGGGGACACCATGAGTGTACTGGTTGAGCAATTGTATGCAATGGTTTCTAATTCTGCAATAAAAACAAATTTAAAAAAATATATATATATTGTGGTGTGGGAAAGTATGTCGACCCAGGAAGATAAATCCATATTGAGAGTGATGTCTTGGAACGTCAGAGGCCTAGGAGATCCTAGAAAATGAAGACAGATTCTGGCCTATCTAGATAGACATTATTATAAAGAACAGTGGTCCCTATAACAAGTATTTTATGAACAATGATCATACACTTAATAGATTGTATGTCTTCTGTCCATCCGGACAGGGATTTATTTTAAATCAGAATAGTTTTGATTGTTAAAAATGTCAAGCGGGCACAGCCGTGACCTTCAACATATACAGGACAACAACAAAAAGAACAAAATGGAAAAAGCACAGAATATGTCTGTACACTTGTGTTTCAGTGGGACAGACGTCAAATGTTAGACCGCACCATTGCAATTATCCATGTTACATATACATTTTGCATATGGGGTTTATATGTCGACGTTTCGATGCCTTTCCTAGAGTGTGGGCATCATCATCAGGACATTGGATGACATTATTGTTGTCTTAATTATTGAAACCATAATAATTGGCCTTTCCATCACATTTATATTATAAACATTTTTTACATTGGGAGAAAAAGGGAAAAAAACTAAGAAAAATAACGTAAATAACGTAAGTCCCAGCTGCTATCCAATGTCCTGATGATGATGCCCACACTCTAGGAAAGGCATCGAAACGTCGACATATAAACCCCATATGCAAAATGTATATGTAACATGGATAATTGCAATGGTGCGGTCTAACATTTGACGTCTGTCCCACTGAAACACAAGTGTCCAGACATATTCTGTGCTTTTTCCATTTTGTTCTTTTTGTTGTTGTCCTGTATATATTGAAGGTCACGGCTGTGCCCGCTTGACATTTTTAACAATCAAAACTATTCTTCTGATTTAAAATATATCCCTGTCCGGATGGACAGAAGACATACAATCTATTAAGTGTATGATCATTGTTCATAAAATACTTGTTATAGGGACCACTGTTCTTTAAATAATTAATGCCCAAGGTCCCTATGCGATACCTTAAGGGTTCCCTTGTTTGTTTGAAACACTATCTAGATAGACAGCAGATACAAGTGGCTCTGCCACAACAGACACAAAATCACCCACAGTCCCCAAATACGTTTGCCAGTAAATGGGCTAGCAATAGGGTTTTCTCTTCCTACTCCTCCTATGCCCGTGGCACAGCTATATTGATCAAAAAGCAGACACCCTATGTATTAGCAGGTGTGATGAAAGATCCACAAGGGAGATATGTTGTTGCATGGGGGCAGCTTGGCAGGGATTCGGTAACAATAGCTAACTGCTACGGCTCTAATGTGGATACTTCCGAATTTTTCACTAACTTATGGGGGAAGATACTGAATGTCAAGTCATGTCATTTGGGGGGGTGATTTTAACGTAGCTCTTGATCCAGCACAGGACAGGTCTAATGCTGCCATGCTTCACTATGATAATTCCCAGTGGGTATTGCAGGGAATAATGGAGGAAGGTGGCTTGATAGATAGCTGGCGCTACACACACCCACAGGTGAAGGAGGGAACACACTTCACGTCACACACCGGGACATGGGCACGGATTGATTACTGTCTGCTTTAAAGGGGATTGGGATCAACTATCCTGCCAGAACTTACTCCGATCATTGCCCGTGAAACTCTCGCTAGGGACGCCAGAATACGATAAGCCCAGTCCTAATTGGAGGTTGCAACCTAATCCTTTGCAGGCTAAACTGGGTGAGGAAATTAAGGACTTTTTACTCAGAAATAAAGGGTCAATGGACAGCGTGAAGATCATATGGGAGGCATTTAAAGCCCCAATCAGGGGGTACTGCATCTCAAACAGTTTCGGGGCACTTAGGGACATACAAGGGACAATCAAAAAACTGGAACAGGAACTGAAGAGGCTGCAGGTGCGGATGGGGAGGGGAGAGATAGGTCAGGTACAGGAAGATTTCCGGGAAAAGCTGGCTGAATAGGTAGAGGCTTCAGCGAGGGAGGTGAAATTCAAAGGACGCTATTGGGTGGCACATAGGTGCGGCGAAGAAGAATGGCTGGGGAGGGCACTGGCTGAAGTGACACGATGCCCGCATTTCAATACTCATATACTAGAAATTGAGGGGCCTGGGGGAGCATTGTATCACGACACGCTTAACATACTTGAAGCATTCACCACACATATGGTGCACTATACACTACGCAATGACAAAAGTCAGTGGATCTAAATGCATTCATGGGGGATGTGGTGCTTGGGTGCCTCAGTGATATGCAGAGGGAATTTTTATGTCTCCCTTTTGATATAGATGAAATTAGATAAGCAATTATGCAATTGAAAAATGGAAAGGCGCCAGGCCTTGATGAACTTCCCGCTGAATTCTATAAGAGCTACATTGACATCATGGCGCCAGTCCTAAAGGAAGTGTATGAGGATTCCCTGGAAGTCAGGATACTCCCCCCTCAATGAGGGAAGCATTGGTCACATCCCTCATGAAACTGGGCAAACCCCCTGGCTCCTGCAACTCCTACAGACCGCTGTCGCTCATAAACTGCGACACGAAGATATTGGCTAAAGTGTTGGCCAATTGTCTAACTCTCCTAATGGATACGCTTATACTCCCTGACCAGTCAGGTTTTATCCCTGGTAGGGCCACTACCCACAATGTCCGCACCTTATTCTCTCTGATTATTATTATGTTTGAGCTTGTAAAGCACACTGTTACCCAGAGGTTTCCTGGCGCTGTGTAACTCTGGGGAACCCGTCCAGGCTTTCCCTGTGGGATGGTCCCTGCTGGGAGTCCCCAAGGTGGAGCCAAGCATCCCCGGCATTGGAGGGGCCGTTGTGGAGATTAGGCAAGCTAATGCCCAGAGTTGCCGAGTGGGACCCCTGATTAGAGTAGTCACCGAAGCGAGAATTATCGAGTCCGCTGACCAAAGTCTACGACCCTGCCGCGTCGGGAATTGAACCCTGGTCCCGGCCGACTTCTGCTCCTGGGTCTGCTGCCTCTAACCAGTGAGCCACACCTCTCCACCAGGTGATACAGAAATTCCAGTTTGCTGCCGTCTTTTTGGATACCACCAAGGTGTATGATTCTATAGAGTGGGATTATTAATTCACAGTGTTGCAACGTATGGGCTTCCCGCCATTATTCATCTCTTGAATCAGATAGGTATACCACCAACCCACAGCCAAAGTACTGATAAACGGGCATATATCTCCCAAGTTCTCCATCTCAAGGGGCACCCGACAAGGATGCCCGCGGTCACCACTATTATTCGACATAGCAATCGAACCGCTAGCCTCCAGACTTCGTCAATGCCACCAAGATAAGGCATTCCGCTGTTGCTTGCGTCAGATCCTCATCTCTTTATATGCCGATGACATATCATTATATATTAGGGACCTCCAACAAAACATCAACCCCCTGCTAAGAGTTCATAATATTTGGTAGATTGTCTGGTGTCAATAATAACTGGGGGAAGTCTCAGGTTTTCCTTCTCACGCCAGCGGTCCCCAAGATTCAGCTTGACTTTCCATTGGAGCGGTGTGCCTCGGATCTCCGATACCTGGGCATACAGGTGACCAGAGACAGGGAAGAAACGATACGGCTTAATTATGGTACAGCTATCACGTGACTAACAAGCAATGTCATGCGCTGGATCTCTCTACCTCTTTCATTAGCGGGCCTCCCTTATAAAAATTATTGTGCTCCCGCAATTCCTCTAACTGTTTTTAAAGAAACCCTATCACCCTGGGTCCTATTTTTTTAAAGCCCTGCACACTAAACTGATTAGGTTTCTCTGGGGAGGAAAGCAACCAAGGCTCAAATGGTCCATACTTACGAGACCGTATGATCAAGGGGGTATCGACATTCCGGACTTTGAGGTTTATTATATAAGCGCGCAATCCCACTTTGCTTATTACTGGATATGTACCCCTAGATATATGCCGCAGGTGGCTACTGAGGATTGGCTTGCAGACCCTTTCCAGTTGAACAGTATAATACATGGCCCTACCCCTTCCAGTGGGACACCACCCACCACGGTCACAAGTACATTTGATGCATAGAATCATATAACCGATCTCCTCTCCTCACCCCTACTGTACTCCTCGCTGCTCCCATTGACGTACCACCCAGTTATGTCCTTACTGCAAGAAAAGGTATTCCAAAACTTATGCAAGCGTATCCATGTCGGCACATGGGGAGACCTTTTCCATGAAGGAGTGTTTCACTCCTCAGACCACTTATTTCAACGGATACAACCTACACCCTTGGACGTATTCTTATACCTACAATTAAGGCAAGGGGTGTGAGCGGTAATCCCAGACTTCCCGCAGGAACCAGAGAACCTTGCCCGATTGCATCACATGTTTGTTTCCACAGATGGGAAACATATAGTATCAGGTCTATATAGCTGCATACTTGCACACCAAAGGAGAATTACTAGTTCAGCCCACATACACTCGGGCGAGGAATTGGGACAGGAGGTGACTGATGACCAATAGGAATATTGTTGTATTCAAACTTCGCAAATCTCTGCTAGTTGAGGATTATGGGAAATATATTACAAATTCCTCCAAAGCCTACACTACATGCCCGTCAAAAAATATCAATTTAAATTGGCAGATAACGATAGATGCGAGAGATGTGGAAGGCCTGTGGTGGGAATTCTGCATTTGGATATGGGAATGCTCGGTGGTACAGGAGTTTTGGGGACAAGTTTATGAGGCACTTGAGAAAATGATGGATGGCCTGCTGTAAAGGGACCCATGATGGCGCTACTGGGTTATACTGTGCAGATACCCAAATCGTATCGGAAGTGTCTTGCCATGTCACTGCTGCTAACTAAACGTAGGGTGGTCTGCAGATGGGGTAGGGGGCGAGCCCCGAAGTTCAAAGATTGGTTGACAGACCTACTGTATTGTCAGGCTGCAAACATCTACATATGCTGAAACGCTTCCAAGAACCTCCAGACCTAAGGATACATGGGGTCCTCTTCAGAGATATCTTCTCCTGCGGGACGCGGGTGGAATGTATATCACTCCCACAAATGGTACGTAATTGTTATGTGATGCATGTTTATCCCCCTGATGCCCTGAGAATACCCCCCAGAGCTGGTGTTAATTGGTGATATGGGATATGGAGCTCACAATGAAAGTGACAGGCCTAATGCTGTCTGATTACATAACTATATATCTGATGTTTCAACTATGTTTCAATGTACCATACCTTGATATGTAATTTGCAACAAGTATATGCCCTACATGATAAATATAGTCAATGTATTACAAATGCAAAGATTTCAAAGAGAGTTAAATACGGAATATTTGCGACTTGCTATGTGGTTGTCAAGCTGGAATGTTGTACTATATGACAAAATCAAAAATAAAAGGTCTATAAAAAAAAGATACTATGTCACACATATCAAATATGAAATGCAGATATTATCCTGTGTGCTGTAAGTAGGCTTTGAAGAAAATGATGGACTGCACTAGAGGGACATCAAATCATGCACTTACTCCCAATTTACTCACTGGCCTCACCCACCACCACATATTATTTCCAACAAATAATAGTTGGACAGTAAGTAAGGAAACTTGACTTACTCTACTGCAGGGCAGGGTAGATGGATTTTGTGGGTAGGGTGCAGCTTTTGATAAAGAATAGAAGGGTCATTATACTGATCATCGATTTGTCATTTTTAGCTTATGCAGTCTCTGTACTAGTAGACCGAAGTTGAAAGGGAAAAATCGGAACATGCGTAAAATGAATCTGTTACGGGAAACCATGAAATATAGTCTGGAATCACTTCACTTCACATGGCTATAAAATCAAAGGTGGCACATGCCAAGAATACATTTCCCACTTTGTTGCTAGGCTGGAATGGAAGAACCTATGAAAAAATAAAGGAGTGAAGTACTAAGAGGTAAGTGAAGAAGTGAAACACCATATGTGTTTGGTTTGTAGTGCATTGAAAACTTTGTAAATGCTGGGTTAACTGAAACAGGGATACATCTGGCTCATTAAACAAATGCAGAGTCAGGGGAGTAGAAACCATTAATAAACAAAGTAGGAGAGCAGCATGCCTCTCTCCTTGAGAAGAACTGCCTTGCTTATTCATCAAAACAATCCAAATGTTAATTCATCCTTTAATTCTAATTCACCCATAGCCACCGTGATTAAGCTTTACTTTCTCTCATCCATTTTTTACTTTCCTTGTCCTTTTACTTTCCCATCCCACCCATTCACTGTTTTAGTTTTTAAAAGCCTCGAGTGTTTTTACTACCGTCTTTTTGTATTCTTGCATATTGCAATGATTTTAAATAATTGTGCAATAAAAACTTTACTTACTTACTTCTCTCATCCAGTCTTTCACCAATATTACCAGTCCATTATCTATCCATTCAATATCCATATTTTCTTCCAAACATCCGTTCAGCCATCCATCCATTTACCCACCCATGAACCCTTTACCCACCTACCCTTTCACTCATATACCTTTTTCCTTTCTCTTAACTTTACGCTCTTTCATGTTTCCCTCAAGCCATCAGCGCTCATCATGTGAGCTTTTGGTGAGTTGCAGAGAGAAGAGGCCATAATAATCCAACCACCACTACAGCTGGTAAAGCTGGGGGGTTCACAGTCACAAGTTGATGAAGCCCTGTTTCTAGCTAATGAGAATAGTAGTTATTGTCAATAAGAGAGCAATTATGAGACTTACCAGTGCCTGTCCCTGCCTCCGCTTCTCCCTCTCCAACTGACTCTCCTCCTGCAGTGGCACTGGAGACTGCATCACTGGAGATCTGTGGTGGTCAGAAAAGACACACCGCAAACACAGAAATGGACGGAGCTCTGAAACTTTTCAGGCACTCACCCCTAGTCACTATTAGATTTGGGTTAAATCCATCATCCTTCTTTAGCTCACTTCGCCACCCTAGTTCAGACCCAGCCATATGCAAATCAGTCTTGACCATGCTCCTCATAGGAACAGTCCTGCCTGGACCAGAACCAAGCATCCTGTGACCAGTTTCAGGGTAGCACCCCTCATCAGCCAGGCTAGCTTGCATCCAATAGCAAAATGAGCAAACAAATGTTTTTGATCACAAGTTAGCCATAAGAAAATATTTCAAATCCAGAATTTCAAAATTACATTGAATGATTTATGTATTTCGGCACTGTCTGCCTTACATTCCATTATTCAGCCTCCAATATGCAGTTTCAGCAGTCAGTTCCACTAAACAGATTTGAGTGTCCTTCTTTTAAAAAAAATCATCCATTAATCTCCTTCCAATAATCATAACTTCATAGGCATAGCTATCAGTGATATCCTAAAAGAGCTATTATTACCAAGTATTCATCCCCAGTTCAACCCATAGGGTCAAGTATTCAAATCTTTAGTTACTAGGTGATAATCATTGACTAATTTATCACCTCCTTATAATTGTGTCCCTGTGAAATATATTTAAAAAAATCAGGGAGTAATAATCATATCCTTGAAGTGAGAGGACCCAACACCCTGCCATAGAGCTCCAATACAATTTTAGGTCTCCTATAACCTTTCTCAGTGATAACCAACATTATTTGGATCCATCTATTGGAAAACATTAGTCAGAACCTTCTAGCATAATTTCAAAAATGCACCATAACTTGAGTTCAATATAGTACACTTTCCATGGTTTGAAGCCTACACGTTGAGGTGCTGGCTATTATTTGAATCTGTGGCTTCTGAGAAGAGAAATGGTAGAAAATATTTTTCTCTAAGTGGGTTTAGCATAGTATGCAGAGCTTTAGGAGCTCACAGTTTCATTATATGAAATTTCACTGCTGAGCTTCAAAAGGCACAAATAGCATTTGGAGTTGCAAAGAATGTCAAAGATATGATTGGAGATTTGAAACCGAAAAATCCAACTGATTTCTTGAGGGCTACAAGTGAAACTCGGTATAGCCTAGCACCCACTGACAATTAATTCACTAATACATGGTTAGAATTACAAAGAAGAACTCAGTCTACTCACATCCCTTGTCATGTCTACCTATAACGATGATGATAGTGTAGGTATGTGTACGAGATAAAGAAGTCTAAATATTTAAAAAAATCTTTTAACCTTAAACGATTAACATTCAAGGCCCCTGCTACTCACCTTAGCATTTATGAAACACTGAAAAAAAGCTGTCTAGAGATGACTACATTTAAAGGAGATGGCATTCTCATCTTCAGCACAATGTAACTGAATGGAAAGTGAAAACAGACTAGTAGGTGCACCTGGTGGAAGATTTAGTTGATTACAGTTGAATCTCAGAAATGGTTCTTAATGTCTGTTACTGTGTTGTGTTGTATAATGGTGCTAAATCGTCATAGATGGTTTTCGAGTATACCAGATGCTTTCTTTTATTACTATTCTTCTGTGAAATGCTAAAAATTCACTTGTTCAGAGGATAGTAATCTAATCCAATTCATAAAATTATCGCTACTCCTGTTGACCTAAGTTGATTGTGTCCGTTTGATGATATGGATCTCATGTCCGAAATTTGACTACTAAAATATCGTGCTTCAAGATTACCATAGCAAAATAATTGACAACCATAATGTCATAAAGATGGTATACATGGCTATATATATATTCACTATTCTTAACTCCACATCTACATACCTTTTTGCTACAGTGCTTTTCACACAAAAATGTTAATGCGCGATATTTTGGTACCAAACCGTACTATGCTGATGCACTTCCGCTGCTACAACTCTTGAAAGCTACTTGTTTGGGCAACTCTCAAAGTGCTTTTATTTTTTTAAACATTTTTATTTAAAGGTGGCACAAGCAATTTAAACACATACAGACATTTCATTTAACAAAACTTCCAACATCTGCGTAAATATTACAAGAAGCAGTAAAAGAAGAAAAGACAAAAGAATAGAATGAGTGAAAAGAATTGCAAAATAGTAAGATAAAACAGGGCTTAATTTCAAATTAGTTCAATTCACAGGTAGGAAACAAGCAACCCCATATTCTATCTATTTTGATCAGTGCTTTAGCACCTCTTTTCCTAGCTAACAGTAGTTCCATATAATGTATCTCTGTCACCAAGCACCACCATTCGTTTACATGAGGTGATTGTTCCGCTATCCATGCTCGAGCTATGACCAGCCTTGCACATGCTAGTAAAATAAAAATTAGATCTTGAAATAGAGAAGTGTTGAGTTGCAGGCCTAAGAGAATCATGTCTGATGATAATGGTACCTCAATTAGATGTTTTGATCTCAGAATATTTTCTATGCTGTCCCAAAATGGAGCAAGAACAGGGCAAAGAACCAGCGTATGTTTTAAGTCAGTAGCCTGAGTATGGCACTTTGGGCATTTAGTACGATCATTGAAAACGTTATTGGGGGCCCATTTACTTATTTGTAAAGGGGTATAGTAAAGTTGACAAATTGTTTTATATGCTTGGATTTTTAAACTTGAAGAGTGGACTAATGTATCAATTTTGTTTAAAAAAGAGGAAATTTCATTTGAACAAATACCAGTAGTAAACTGTAGAGCCCATTTCTGTGCTAGTTTGGGACAGTCATCTATCTTGCCTTCAATAAAACATTTGTATCCTTGGCTAATGATATTTTTCTTGTTCCCCGCTCCTTTATACATACATAACCAAAAGTCTGAGTCAACAATCTCTTTAAGGTTTAATTTTCCAATAAGGAAGTCGCGTATTTGTATATACTTAAAATAAGTATTTGCTGGCAATTTATATAGTAGCCTAAGTGTATCAAAGTCAAGGAAACCTGATGACCCATATAGGTCCCCCAATCTTATTATGCCTCGGTTCGCCCATATCTTACATCCTGAATCACTAAAAATACTTGGTAATCCCGGGTTATTCCAAAGGGTTAAAAGAGTAAGGTAGAATGATGCTTTATTCTGAGTCGTTACTATCTTCCATATGCTGATTATGTCTTTCGCGGTCTTGAACTTAACTCTTTTAAAATAGTTCGGGTCATTATTTCTGGGCAAGAATTGTAAGGAATCTGATCCTAACATAAATTGGTGGAAAAAATATGGATTACTAGAATTAAACAAGCTCTGTAACCGTCCCAGAAATTAGGCAAAGTAGTACATTCTTAAATCTGGAAAGTTAAGCCCTCCTTTAATGAAAGGTAATTTCAGGGAAGAAAGTGCTCTACGATTCTTTTTAAAGCCCCATATAAAACTGCCCAATATGCCGTCGAGTTTCCTAAAAAATATTTTATTTATCTTTAAAGGAATGCATCTAAATAAGTATAACATTTTGGCAAAATGTTCATTTTAATAAGATTGATTCGCCCAATAAAGTTTAAAGGCACCTTATGCCATTTTTTAAGGAGAGCCTGAGTATCTTTTAGTAAAACATCATAGTACAATGCCATTATGTCCTTGATATTAGATGTTATCTTGATACCTAGATAGGTAGCAGCGTGGCATATTCCCATTACTTTTATCTGTGGTTTGTGATTGGCTATAATTTGAGTCTTGCCTAAATTCAACTTGTATCCTGAAACTTCACCAAATGCATCTGCTTCTTTGATAATTCCTGCCATAGCTTCAATCACATCAGTTGTATAAACTGCCAAATCGTCCGCGTAAGCAGTAATTTTAAGCAAGTTTGTCCCAAATGTAAATGGTTTTATCATCACCTGCGCTTGTATAGCATTAATAAAAGGTTCCATGGCAAGAGCAAATAATAAAGGTGATAGCGGACATCCCTGCTGGGTCCCTCTCAAAATTGAAAATTTAGAGGAAAGTAAACAATCGTACCCAATTACAGCATTAGGGCAGTCATAAAGTGCTTGAATTTTCGTTAAAAACTTAGTTTTAAACCGGATTTCTTTAAGAATTACCCAGAGATAATCCCACCCCACTCGGTCGAAAGCTTTTTCAGCGTCGAGAAGTATCATTCCGAGTGGGGAGGGATTAAAGGCCGCTATGTCAAACAAGGTAATAGCCGTGTTTACATGTTGATTTGTATCTCTGCCTAGTACAAAGCCATGCTGATGTTCACTAACCAACTTAGGCATGAGGGGGGAAAGTCTTGTGGTGATTAATTTAGCGAATACCTTGGCATCGGCGTTAATCAAGGAGATTGGGCGGTAAGACCCGCACCCGTAGGTGGTTTGTTCTTTTTTAAGAAAAAAATAATTTTTGCAGTGTTCCAAGAGGTCGGGGCCCTATCTGTTATGCTTATCTGATTAATAACTGAGCAAAATACTGGAATAGTTCCTCGCAGCAGATTTTATAAATTTCAATCGGCAAGGTGTCATCCCCCGCAGCCTTCCCAGAGGGAAGAGAGAAAATAGCTCATTTTAATTCTTCCTTAGTAAAATCTTTTTCCAGTTCTATCTACTATATCCTTCTCTAGCCGCCAATTGTTTCTAATATAACTTTCCACTAGCTCCGTAGGGGGGACACCCTCTGGGGTGTACAATTTGGTATAGTATTCTACAAATTGTTGCAATATCTGGTCTGGGCGAGTGTAATTAATACCGTTTGCACCTTCTATGCTCTTAATTGAAGAAGTGGCTCTATCGTCAGCAATTTTATAGGCAAGGATTTTGCCTATTCTGTCGCCGCTCTCATATTGCAAAAATGTATATTTATGTAGTTTATTGGTGACTTTGTCTCTTAAAAATGTCTTGGTCTCGCATCGTAACGTTATCAGCTTAAGTTCTAGTTTAGCTTTGTTTAGGTTATGAGAAGCCCCCGCACCTTCTTTTCTAGTAATTTCAGCCAAATGTTCTTCGAGCCCCCTTATCCTTGATGTGATACAGCGGATCTCTTCCTTACGATTGGCATTCTGTTGCATGATAAACTGTTGGGCAAAGCCTCTGATGCTAGCTTTACAACAGTCCCAAACTGAGGTAATTTTGGCTGTATCAATGTTAAAGTCTAGAAATTCTTTTATATGTTCCTTCAAAAGAGAAGTAAACCTAGATTTAGATATCAGATGTCTGGGAAAGGAAAATAACCTAGGTTCTGTCTTTTTAGATACAATCTTGAAGATTACCATTATGGTGTTGTGATCAGATGTTACCTTTGGGCAAATCTCCATTTTACAGCACTCCAAAATATTGGTCGTTGCCCAACCCATGTCTATGCGCGAGTACATTTTATGTGGTATTGAGTGGTAAGTATATCCAGCAAGCATAGGGTGAAGGTGCCTCCAAACATCTTTCAGTTTATGTATACGGGCGAGTTCTAGGATAGATGCCCTAGTTTTACGCATTCTTTGTGAGGGAATGTCCTCAGTTGTATCTTTTGCGTAATTTATAACACAATTAAAATCTCCCATAAGTAATATCTCCCCTTCCCAAACTAGTAGTTAAATATTTGTTCGGTCAAATATTGCTGCATCATCGTGATTAGACCCATACACTGCGCATAGGGTATATTTAAGATTAGATAGCGTAATTTGAGCAATTACCCATCGCCCGGCTTTATCCGATGCAACCCTATTAACTTCAACCTTAAATAGCTTTCTCTTGAGTATAGCCACCCCACGGATAGAGGCATTCAGTGGTGTGCATGTTATAAGCTCATACTCCCCTTGCTCCAACATTTTCCTATCTTGGTATCGTATATGTGTTTCATTTAATAGTGCAAAGTGAGGGTTGTACGTTTTTAATTCTTCAAAAACAAGTTGTCTTTTGCTTTTATTATTAAGCCCTGAAACTTTCCAAGCAAGGCAACTAACTTGACACATGTCTTAATTCAGATATGTCTTGAACAACTGCTTCAAGGAAAAAAAACTCTTCTAAAATTATAAATTTGTACCTCACATATTGCCTGCTTGTGTCACCTTTTTCAGTTTCCCCTAGGTCCCCCCCCCCACAAACTCCCCCTAACCTCAACCTACGTCCCTCCCCACACCCTGTACCTACCCGGAAGCCTACCCTTATCTTCTGCTGCCGCTGGATGGGCAGCCAGTCAGTGAGAGCTCCCCAAGGACCCCCTCCCTCCGTATTAAATCATACGTAAGTACCCTATTACCCTATTAGAAGAGTAGAGAAAATAGAAAGGTGTGAAAAGCACACAAAAAAAGAATGAGAGAAGAAAAGAAGAGAGCCAACCCTCTATAATCTATCAGAAATCAGTATTTCTTGGAGGCTAATGATCAGTTGCCAATGAGGCAAGAAATTGTTCAGCCTCTTTAAAGTCATTGAATATGTGGGTGTGGCCTGCTTTTATAACTTTAAGCCTGGCGGGCTCCTGGAGATAGACCCCTGCCCCCATACATTTTAAAGGGTCTATCAACTTTCGCAGCTCCCATCGTTTGTCCATTGTAGCTTTGCTAAGGTCTGACTTCGTGAAAAATGTAACATCATCCACTGTCACCGGTTTATTGGGCCTGGCTTTGATGGAAATTGCCTGTCTTAATAAAAAAATTCCCAGATAAATCAGTATAGGTCTAGGAAATCTGCCTTCTTTTTTCTTCGTGAACATAGGTAGTCTATGAGCTCTTTGTATTTGGGAGTCACAATCCCAATCGGATAGATCTGGGATGGCTTTATGCAGAAACTTGACCATAAAATCCCCGGGCGTCTGCCCCTTCTGACCCCTCGGGTATTCCAAAAAATCGCAGGTTCTGGCGCCTTTGGCGATTTTCCAAATCCTCAACTTTATTCTTGAGTATCAAAATGTCTCTATCCTGGCAATCTGAATATATAACAGTAGTAGCAAGAGTTTCCTCAACAGTGACAATCCTCTGCTGGATTTCAACAATCTCCTCAGTTACATTGTGCAGTTTACCTCTAACTGCCTGCAAACAGCTCTGCATTTTACAGTTGTCCTCCTTTAATTGAGAGAAGCTATGCTGAACTTCTTGGCAATGTTCTAATAGCATCTTCAGAATTAGATCCAAAGAAGTTCCTGTGGGAGAGGCTGCAGGTGCTTGAGGTGGTTGTTGTTGGGGTGAGGTTGATATCAGTGTTGGGTATAATGCAGTATGAGGGGCCTGAGTAGACTCACTGCAAGCATGAAAGGAAGACGAGGAGTCAGCATTTTCACCCGCTATAGTAGTGGAGCTGGAGCCATTACCTATTACCTTCTGTGAGGCTATCTGCAGAGGATCTGGGGGTATATTATTACTGGCAGATATAGTCTTAAAGTTATTTATGCTATTATTGCCAGAGAGGCGTTTGGCTATGGTTTTTACTCCTCCTTTTGCCTGTATCCACTTACACAGTGGGCTCTGATCTTTCAGAAGTATTTCCCGGGCACTGGCAGATGTCAATGTCGATGGCAAAATGTTAAAGTTCAATTCTCTGCCCTACTTAACCTTGGTCTTAGCTTTCCCTTTCCTTTTTAAAAGACCAGTGTTTTTACTGTTAATCATTATCGTGGAGTCATCTTCAGTCTCTTCAGTCTCTTCACCCTCGAGGCCCTCTCCAACCCCTAGGTCCTCGTACTCATCCTCGTTAGATTCTGCTGCTGAAAGGTCAATTCAAGCTAAATCTTCCCCTTTTCCAATTTCGGTTGCGGTTCCATTTGAGGCGCTTGCTATGTTTGTGTTTATGTGATTGATGATCTCAATATCAGTGTCTGAGTTAGCTGGTGAGTCAGGTTGATTAGATACATCATCGGTGATCAGCTTCCCTCTCTCCGTATCCAATCCTGGGGTCTGAACCACCCTGTTCACCCCCTCAGGACCTTGGCAGTTTTCGGCAAAGCTCTGAGCCGTATCTGCCTCAGACTGGCATGTGTTAACTGGAATTGTAATGGGGTCATCTGTAACTATAGGCACGTCATTAGTGGTAGTAATGCCAGCGTCTGTATGAATTTTGGCCATGGGGATAGTAGTAAAAGAAGCCAGAGGGTTAGCTAGTCCCTTATTGCTAACAGTTACATTCTTTCCGGTTACATTCTTTCCAGCACTTGATACTGTATCTTCCCACCCTGAGGCCAGTAATACCGATGGGCGGGTTACTACTTGCTTGCTGACTTGTTTTCCTTGTATGCTGGGGGAGAGAGCTCTCGGGGAAGTGGCAGGTTTGGTAGCAGCCATTGGTGTTAATGCTGTTGCTGTTGCAGTTACTGGCGCTGCTACTGCAGGTTTAACCACCGGCACCACAGTACCCTCACTAATCTCCTTCTGCAATTTATTCAGACGAGGGGGCTTTTTGGGTGCATTTTTAGGGGCCATCGCTGTACCGTTCTCCAGCCTCTTCTTACTCCTGGTCCTCGCCACAGCGGGGCTTTGGTTTAACCCTCGCTGCCGCCCGACCTCTCAACTGGGAGACCGCTGGCTTGCTCCTACCTGGCGCTTTCCCCCTCCACTCCGCTCCACTCTGCCGTGGCATCGCTTCACGTAGTAGCGCTTGCCGGGTTGGTTCTGCTCACTCTGCCTCACTCGCCTCTCTCTGCAGCTGCAGCTACCGCCGCCATAAGAATTCCCAGCACACCACAGCTACCAACTCCGCGTAGCGTAACGATTGTACGGCGTCCCCTTCTTGAGCAAGCAGCAAGTAAGTAGATTAGAAAAATTACTTTAGCGGGTTTACCGCGTTTCCGAAAAGCTTAAAGCTGCTTAGAGTCCAGTCGTCTGCTCGTCTGCATACATCGTACAAAAAAACGTATCGTATCTCTACTCCATTCTCCTAGTTCTCTTAGTGCAGTTCTATTCAGCTTTGCACGAAGGTGGGGAGGTCCTGCAGAAGCGTCCTCACTGTGGCGGCTTCAGTCCGCCATCTTGCTTCCTCCCCCGATCTCAGATCCTTCCTAGCACGTAGTTTCCATTGCTCAAAGTGCTTTACCAAATATATATTTTGAATTGATCATTTGAATGTTGTGTGTTTGTTTCATTGGTCACAAGAAGCCATGTGAAAACAGGCGAACTAAAAATGATATTATGAAAGGTATTAATCTAGTATACCCTTCATAGATATTACTCTCTTCTACATAAATACATAATCCGAACTATGGATGCTAATAATCTAACAATTAATTGTACATTCAACATAGGAACAATATTATTTTCCTTCTAAATCATCTGCCTTTAAATCTGCAACATTTATTTATTCTCTCTATGGGTCCTATTCAAGAATTTCTTCTCTGTGAGTAGGTGTGACTGTTTCAAAATCCAGATGTATGAAACTCCATGGCAGATGTATGTCATTACATTGCATACTAATACCACACGAGCCATTACAACACAGGTATTACTACGCGATGTCAATGACAACGACATGCCATTACGTTGCATACTTTTACCACGACTATGCCTTTACCACGCATGCCATTACAACGCAAAGGCATGCGTGGTAAAGCTATATTCGTAGTTAAAGTTTGCAAGGTAAGTGACAACCCTACACCTACACAACACACTACTCCCACCCCTACACTACCCCTAACCCTAAAACACTACAATACTACCAACACTACTCCCACCCTACAATACCCTAAACCCTAAAACTCTACTACACTACAACACTTCCCACACTACTCCCACCCCTACACTACCCTAAACCCTAAAACACTACCCACACTACTCCCACCTCTACACTACCCCAAACCCTAAAACACTACTACACTACAACACTACCCACACTAATCCCAGCTGTACACTACCCTAAAACACTACTACACTACAACACTACCCACACTACTCCCACCCCTACACTACCCTAAACCCTAAATCACTACTACACTACAATACTACCCACACTACTCCCACCCCTACACTACCCTAAATGCTAAAACACTACTACACTACCCAGACTACTCCCACCCCTACACTACCCTAAACTCTAAAACACTACAACACTACCCACACTACTCCCACCCCTACACTAACCTAAACCTTAAAACACTACAACACTACACACATTACTCCCACCCCTAAACTCCCCTAAACCCTAAAACACTACGACACTACAACACTACCCACACTACTCCCACCCCTACACTACCCTAAACCCTAAAACACTACAACACTACCCACACTACTCCCACCCCTACACTACCCTTAACCCTAAAACACTATGACACTACAACACTAACCACACTGCTCCCACCCCTACACTACCCTAAACCCTAAAATACTACTACACTACAACACTATCCACACTACACCCATCCCTACCAACACTACTCCCACCCCTACACTACCCTAAACCCTATAACCCCTACCCCAAGCACAATCAGAATTACCTCTTTCCAGGTGGTTCCAGCGTCGCCGTCTCTGCTCCCGGTTCCTGCTTCCTGTGTCGTCAGAGGTGCCCGTTGTTGTGAGGAAACAGCCTCAGTTTCCTCACAACAAAGTGGATAGCCTTTACATCGCATGCGTTGTAAAAGGTCATGCGTTGTAATGGTATGCGTTGCTTTTACTACACGTTGTAACAACGCATACGTTGTAACGCATGCGATGTAATAGCAACGTGTAATAAAACTTGTGTTGTAATGGCTGTTCCCCCTCCATCGCACCTCATTTAGCATGTTGGTAATTTCCAAAAAAGAAAAATGCCTGCTAATTGTTCATGAGATAGTATATCCTTGCATATGTTTTTAAATATTTTCTGGTAATTTGAAAGATTTCTAGTGTGGGTGCAGGATACCCATAAACACCTACACTCCAAAAAACAACTCAATAACACACTCATGGGTGAGTGGATCGGGGTAGTTTTAAACTACAATTATATACGGCAATGTACCCCAACATAAGGTGCAAAACAGCATATCTACACTTAAATAAAAAAGGACAGACTTGATATGTGTGTTTTAGGGTGGAATTAATAATTTGTAAGTATTTATTACAAACATATGAAAGCCACAATACATAATTTGTAAAGTACAGAGGGATTAAGTAATTGTCATGAGGGCCCTCGGTAATAGGGCAAAACAGAATAGTAACCAAAATCTAAAATATTCAAATGCCAAATGAGCCTCAAAATGAATAATCTTACAGCATCTCTAGTAGCATTGGAAGGACATAATAGGAATTCTGACTCACCCCAAGATTTAAGGGTTTATATAGGAAATGTTCTCATTAAGCAGATGGAAATGACAGATTCATCATGATACGAGCAAAAGAATTCCAATTCCATCAAATCACACCATTGAATTATAGATAGGGCTCCCAGTTTTCCATTTAAACCGATTTTTACATATAAATACAGATGGAAAACAAATTTTCCTTTGTATTTATATGTAGAAACAGGAATATACTACTGCCATGCTCCCTGCAGAGTTGCCTCACCAAGCCCTCTTCCTGATTCCAGGGCTGTGCCTGCCAGTGCCTACAGTAACATGAAACGTTTTCCAGGGCACCAATCAGCCCCTGGAGTGATCTCTGCACCAGCCTTTTACAGCTACAGTCAAGCCATGAGACAACATCAACTTCCCTTGCCCTTCTTGTGTTTATTTACCTGGTGAAGTCAGAGGAATGCAACTTTTGTTCGTCTGAGACAGGTACAGTGTCTGTGAACAATACTCCTCCATGTAAAGTTATTTTGAGAGGCACTGCCTCTTCTTCCACAATGAATTCTGGTATATCCTTATTTTACAAATGTATAGTCTATTTTTCTGGAGCGCCTAGAGGTCTTGCTGCATACAAGGATATGAATAAAGCTATTTTCTCTGTCACAGGTGTTAGGGCCTAACTAGAATTCAAGACAACCAATCAACCCTGTGTAACTTAGTGGTCTTCCTGAAGTAACAGCCTAGGCAAAGTAGTAAAACAACACAGGTTTCTTCTTTCTAACTGCTCTCAGATCCCCTAACTCGGAAAGGCCTTAACTCTGCACTTGCTCGCTGAGTGCCATAAAGACAGCGTGTCCCAGATGTGCCTGATAAAAAACATGTGGTAACCTAAGCCAGCCGGGCATGTGCAACGCCCGAGGCCAAGACCCAAAAAGCACAGCGTTGAGTTGCTTCCTGTGGAAGGGGGGCGCCATGCGTGTTGCCTTGCGGACTTGCTTTCGCTCCACATACACTGGGGGACTGGCCACGTCAGATGTCATGTCATACTACCAAGCATCCCACCTCCTAGTCTTGAACGAATGGTGGTATGCAGACAAGTCAAGTCAAGTCAAGTCAAAAGATTTGTATAGCGCGCTACATGCCCGGAGGGTCTCAAGGCGCTTGAAGAAGGGTGGGGAATTACTTGTCAAATATCCAAGTTTTAAGTTGCTTTCTGAATGCTAGGTGGTTCTGAGTGAGACGAAGGTGAGTGGGGAGTGAGTTCCAGGTTTTAGCTGCGAGGTAGGAAAAGGATCTACCTCCCATGGTGGTTTTATTGATGCGAGGTACGGTAGCAAGGGCTTGGTTGGAAGATCGTAGCTGGCGAGAGGGGGTGTAGAAGGAAAGTCGTGTGTTGAGGCATTCGGGTCCAAGTTCGTAAAGTGCTTTGTGTGCGTGGGTTAGGAGGCGGAAAGTAATCCTCCTATTGACGGGGAGGTTTTTCAGGTGACTAGAGATGTGGTCTTTACGCGGGATCACTGAAATAATATCGACTGACAAAATATCGACTTGCCAAAATATCGTGGACAAAATATCGACAGTCAAAATATCGAGTTTGTATCTACAAACAGGTAAGTACAAAAATATCGAGTACAAAATATCGTTAACAAAAATATAGATGTAAAAAATATCGACTTTATTAAAAACAGTGTTAAATTAAATTAATATTAAATTTTAATTACTAAAATATACTTAAAACGACTTAAATTAAATTATAATAATTAAATAATAAATGAAAATAATAAAAATAATTTTTTTAAATCTTATTTGTTGACCCTGAACCCTAAAAATACCCCTTTACCCAAAAACCCAAAACTGACCCTGAACCCTAAAAATACCCCTTTACCCAAAAACCCAAAACTGACCCTGAACCCTAAAAATACCCCTTTACCCAAAAACTGAAAACTGACCCTGAACCCTAAAAATACCCCTTTACCCATGAACTGAAAACTGACCCTGAACCCTAAAAATACCCCTTTACCCATGAACTGAAAACTGACCCTGAACCCTAAAAATACCCCTTTACCCATGAACTGAAAACTGACCCTGAACCCTAAAAATACCCCTTTACCCATGAACTGAAAACTGACCCTGAACCCTAAAAATACCCCTTTACCCATGAACTGAAAACTGACCCTGAACCCTAAAAATACCCCTTTACTCATGAACTGAAAACTGACCCTAAACCCTAAAAATACCCCTTTACCCATGAACTGAAAACTGACCCTGAACCCTAAAAATATATTAGAACATTAGGTGTAATTATTTTAATAATTAATATTATTTTTTCAAAATTAATTACTTAAAAATAACACAAAATTATATATATTAAAAATGTACTCTAATTAATGTAATTAACTAATTACAATTAATTAATTAACAATTATTTACTAATACAAAATATATTCAAAATTATATTAATTAATTAACGAATTAATATTAATTAATTATTAATTAAAAATATTAACAAACATATATTAATTAATTAATTATTATTAAATTACTTCCCACCCTATTCCCCTATAAACCCACAACCCGCTACAGAATTACATTACGCAATTATTATCAAAACAAAATTCCTGTAATAAAATATTTTATAACATTAATACACACTATTCACACATATTATTACATAAAAATACACTATAAAATATTATATATTATTAAAAAATCGATATTTTTGCTATCTATATTTTATACAGTCGATATTACTTCACTTACCTGAAAAACGATATTTTTGTAGTCGATATTATGTCCAGTCGATATTTTGTCCAGTCTATATTTAAAACTCGATATTATGTCCAGTCGATATTTTGGAGTCGATATTTTGTCTCTATACCCTTTACGCGGGATGTCTAGTATGAGTCTGGCTGATGCGTTCTGGATGCGTTGGAGTTTTTTCTGGAGTTTTGCGGTGATACCGGCGTATAGGGTGTTTCCGTAGTCCAGGCGGCTTGTAACCAGTGCATGGGTGACTGTTTTTCTGGTTTTGGTGGGGATCCAGCAAAATGTTTTTTTGAGCATGCGAAGAATGTTGAAGCATGATGATGAAACGGCGTTGACTTGTCTGTTCATAGAGAGTGAGGAGTCCAGGATGACGCCCAGGTTCCGTGCGTGGTCCGTTGGGATGGGTGCTTTTCCAAGGGCCTCTGGCCACCAAGAGTCATCCCAAGCGGAGGGGGAGGTACCTAAGATAAGGACTTCTGTTTTGTCTGAGTTTAGTTTCAGACGGCTCTGCTTCATCCACTCGGCTACTTCTTTCATTCCTTCATGTAGGTTGGTTTTGGCGGTGTTAGGGTCTTTGGTGAGTGATAGGATCAGTTGAGTGTCGTCCGCGTAGGAGATGATGTTGAGGTTGTGTTGGCGTGCGATAGCCGCGAGGGGGCTCATGTATACATTGAAGAGGGTGGGGCTGAGTGAAGATCCTTGTGGCACACCGCAGATGACCTCAGTGGCCTCTGACTTAAACGGTGGGAGGCGGACTCTCTGAGTTCTTCCGGTGAGGAACGAGGTGATCCATTCCAGTGCTGTTCCTTGGATTCCGATGTTTCTGAGGCGCTGTAGAAGGGTGCTATGGCAAACTGTGTCGAAGGCTGCGGAGAGGTCGAGGAGGATGAGGGCGACTGTGTCTCCATTGTCCAGTAGAGTTCGAATGTCGTCTGTTGCTGCGATGAGGGCGGTCTCCGTGCTGTGTTTGGCTCGGAAGCCGGACTGTGAGGAGTCGAGGGATTTGTTGGTTTCGAGGAAGGCGGCGAGCTGGTAGTTGACAGCTTTCTCGATGACTTTGGCCGGGAATGGAAGGAGAGAGATGGGGCGGTAGGTTTTGAGTTCGGTGGGGTCGGCTGTCGGTTTCTTCAGAAGGGCGCTGAGTTCGGCATGTTTCCAGCTTTCTGGGAAGGTGGCGGAGTTGAGGGAGCAGTTGATGACGTCTCGGAGGTGTGGTGCTATGATGGAGTCTGCTTTGTTGAAGATGTGGTGAGGGCAAGGGTCTGTGGGGGATCCTGAGTGGATGGAGTTCATCAGGCGGATGGTGTCCTCGGTAGAGATTGGGTTCCAGTCATTAAGGATGTTCAAGGGGGGTGAAGGTCCTACAGTAGGTTGGGTGGGTTGGTCTCCGGGTCGGTTGTCGAAGCTGTTGTGGATGTCTGCGATTTTGTTGTGGAAGAACGAAGCTAGGGAGTCGCAGAGGGTTTGAGAGGGGGTGATATCATTGGAGTTGGCTGAGGGGTTGGTAAATTCTTTGACGATGTTGAATAATTCCTTGCTGTTGTGGGCGTTGTTGTCTAGTCGGTCTTTGAATGCGGCTTTCTTGGCAGTCCGGATCAATTGGTGGTGTATGCGGGTGGCGTTTTTGAAGGCGTCCCTGGTGCTGGTGTTTGGGTCTTTTTTCCAGGCCTTCTCTAGGGAGCGACAGAGTTTCTTCGATTTCTTAAGATCATCGTTGAACCAGGAGGCGTTTTTGCTGCCTAGTTTGATTTGACGTTTTTTCAGCGGTGCTAGGATGTCGGCGCTGTTGGATAGCCATTGGGTGAGGTTAATGGCTGCTTGGTCGGGGTTTGAGGAGTGGGCAGGAGGGTTTTGAAGAAGCGATGAGGAGATCTGGTCGATGGTGATTTTTTTCCAGTTTCTTCGCAGAGTAGGTTGAGGATGGTTGTGAGTTGTGGATTTATTGTAGATAAAGTGTACGCAGCTGTGGTCCGTCCAATGGAGAGTAGTGGTGTGACTGAAGGAGACATGTTTGCTGGAGGTGAAGATAGGGTCGAGTGTGTGACCTGCGATGTGGGTGGGCGTAGTGACAAGTTGTTTGAGTCCGAGGTTGGCGAGATTGTCCAGAAGGGAGGTGGCGTTGCTGTCATTGCTCTTTTCCAGGTGAAAGTTGAGGTCTCCCAGTAGAATGTATTCCTAGGAGGGGAGGGCGTGTGGGGCGATAAAGTCAGTGATAACGTCGCTGAATTGTGCCCGGGGTCCTGGAGGTCGATAGAGAAGTGTACCTCTGATTGTGGTCTTGGGGTCGGTGTGGATCTGGAAGTGAAGGTGTTCGGCGCTAGCAAGGTTGACGTCTGAGCTGGTTGAGATGCGGATGGAGTTCTTGTGGACGATAGCGATGCTTCCTCCTGTTTGGTCGGTGCGGTTCTTATGGATGATCTTGTATCCTTCCGGGATGGAAATGGTGATGTCTGGGGCTGATGAGGCGTTCATCCATGTTTCTGTTAGGAAGGCAACGTCGGGAGAGTTGGTGTCAAGTAGATTCCAGAGGTCGATGGTGTGTCTGTGGACCGAGCGGGTGTTGAGCAGGATGCATTTTAGGTGGTTGGAGTCAGATGTCTGTTTTGTGTTCGTGGATGAGGATTTGTTCTTGGTGCCATCGAACTTGCAGGAGTTACAGGAGAAGTGTCCATGGGTGTGTCCAGGAGCGGCTTGGGCGCAGTTGGGGAGTCGGCCGGGGTTAAGGGCTAGGAGGGTGGTGGCAGCGTAAGTAATGCGGGAGGGGTGGGAGGGACGGGGGCCAGGGGGTCTGGCGCTGGGCGCGGTCCAGGCGCGGACGGGCGTAGACGGGCTTACCTTTGGCGCACCTTCGGCGCGAATGGGGCGCGACCGCTGCACGTGAACGCTGCGCGCAAATGCATCAGTCATATGTGGATAGTGGGAGGGGAGGGGCGAGGGGGGGTCAGCTGGGAGGCGGTAGCGGGGTGGAGCTACGGGAGAGGACACAACAAACAAAATGGATGCAAAAAAGGAGCCAAAGCGGGTCACAGCCGAAGCAAGCAGGGATCTGGCCACTGAAAGTGTTACACCAAGCTAAAAGCAGGCGATGCGGACAGATGATGAAAAGCCAGACACTGTATGCCAAGTTATGCTTTCAAATGATTCAGACGCTGCAGCGCTAATATGAATAACAAGCTGTAATCAAAGTGTACTTTCCACAGATTCTGACGAAGCAGCTCCAATATTAATACAAGCAAATATAGATAACAAGCGTCAGCTGCCTCGATAATGCAGCGCAAATTAGCACAATAGCACAGAGCAGAGCTACGATACCAGGCGCTGCGAGGAGTCAGGGAGCGAGGAGGAGCGACCAGCTCGGGGCAAGCCCAGATGGTCACAGCGCAAGTTAGGACTGGGCAAGGGTGATATCCGTGGGAGGGGGGTCAGCTGGGAGGCGGTAGCGGGGTGGAGCTACGGGAGAGGACACAACAAACAAAATGGATGCAAAAATGGAGCCAAAGCGGGTCACAGCCGAAGCAAGCAGGGATCTGGCCACTGAAAGTGTTACACCAAGCTAAAAGCAGGCGATGCGGACAGATGATGAAAAGCCAGACACTGTATGCCAAGTTATGCTTTCAAATGATTCAGGAGAGTTCCCGCTTATGCAGTGGAATGGGCCTTGATGGGCACTGCCTCCTTACACACGTTGCTATACTCGGCATCCCTCCGGAGGTCCCTGCCGTCCAATACACAGGTGGTCTTCCAGGTATGGCGACAGGCCCTGCGTAGGATGGGATGGTGGAATGTCCTAACTCGAGAAACCCCATTGTGGCGGAATGGTAGACTGCCTCAGCTTGCTGCCCTGGTGGGCTTCCGGGGTTGGGATGTGATAGGCATTTCTACCCTAGGGGATGTTATGTCAGGGTGTGTACTCAAATCCTTTGACACTCTACGGGGGGAATTCAAAATGTCACATACCCAATTTTATAAATATCTCCAATTCCTGCATGCCCTTACTCCGTATCTTCAGGGGAGCAGCCATTACCACGCGCTTGCAACTAATTCAATTCAGGTACCTTCATCGTAGAACTACACTAGGCAGCGCTTGTGGAGGGCAGGCTTTATAGCATCCCCAGATTGCCTTAGGTGTGGATCGGAAGAGGGCACGCTGATGCATACAGTGTGGGACTGCAGGGTCATATGGAAGTTCTGGGATGGGGTGTTCAGATGCTTAAATGAGGCCCTGGCCTGGGTGCTTCATAAAGCTCCTAAGCTGGCCCTCCTTCACGTACTGGCTGGAGTAGGGGGCAATCGGTATAAGCGCCATTTACTACTGCTAGGGCTAACCCTGGTCAAGAGGGACATTGCACTTGGAAGGCACCCCGCGCCCCATCGCTCATAGCCTGGAAGAATGGGATGGACTTTTGTATGGGCCTGGAACAGCCAATATACGTAGCCAGGGGCTGTCCTCGAAAGCACTACAGGATATGGAAGAGGTGGACTATCGGGGCCTGGATGTGGAACCACCACCTGAGGACAATGCTATCCAGTCCCCATGACAGCCCGACAGCCAAAGCTGCACACAGACACTATGGCACATTTGGCATGTGTAATACTTATTAAGCAAAATACAGGCGGAGCAGGCAGCGGTGCGCGCGGGGGAAGGGGGGTAGTGGGTGGGTGGGGGGGCGGGGGTTGTACCATCTTTTTTACTGTTTTTCTTCACTTGTTTGTTCACCTATAACAGTAATTGCATGTGATTTGCGATTGATAACTTGCTTCTGGTGATTGTCTCTGGTTGTCAGAGCGTTACTTGATATGTGTTCACCATGCAATCAATAAAATCTGTTTTAAAAAAAAAAAAGACTTAACAAATTGAGCTGTACTTCACCTCTGCGCATTTCCAAACTACTGCGCCATGGCCCTCAAAAGACCTGAAAGTGGCGCTGACCCGGCCGGAAGCATGCAACTTTCACTTGTTCTTTACCCCACTTAGAACTCTTTCCAAAGTGACTAGTGCTAACGAAAAAGCAGGGAAGATTGTTTAAAGGTGATGGCGTGCAAGAGCTGCCCTCGTTCTAATTATTGTTTTACTGTGCATGCCAGGTTGCTGGTTTTGCCAGCTCTTGTTTTGTTCTGTGATAATTAGCTGCTGGGATCGTAAACAAAAGTAAGTGCCCTCGGGGAAGAGGGGAGGGGTTGGGGCTGGAGTCGGTGGCATTTGAAGTTTTGGGGGCGGCAGAAACAGGAATCGAATGCCAGCACCCCGTGGTTTGCCAAAGCCTAGCTACTTCAGTGGAATGTTGCCGAGTTTGTGGCCGGACTGCAGAGCACTGTGTATGTGTGGCGGCAAGAACAATCTGGCCACAACTCAAAGCCTTTCTACGCCACAGACTGGAGTGTATGCAGAGTTTGTGGCTGGACTGCATAACCCATAACCGTTGCGGCCTCTTCCTTTTTACTGGACAAGACTGGGACAGTGTCCACTTCTGCTGCCCCCCTCTTTCTTTCTCTTCTTCTCTCTCTTTCTATTGCGCTCCTCCTCACTTGTAGAAAACCGTGATTGTTCTTTCCTCACCTTTCCGTCATTCGTTTCTCTGTGAAATGGATCCAAAAAAGGAGAAACGCGTTTGCTGCAAATGTCTTTGTCTGTCATTTTTCTACACCAAAATGCAGCCTCAGGAGGAGAGAAAAAAGCTTTTAAGATGCAAGCAATAAATACATAACTAAATAAAACAAGACAGAGTACTCGCAAAGTGGCCAGTTTGGTTTTATTTACACCAAAACACATTAGCGCCACCTTTCAGAGTTTGCCAGTGAAGCGCTACTTTTATTTTCATGTCCTTAGCTTTTCAAGCAAATACACTCATTGATTTCTGAATAATGAGTGTAAAAGAATTATGATGTATTCCCTGTGAGTGTTTGCTTTTTTTCCAGTACACTTTTACTTTTTTTTCAGGCAGCATATTACTCTAGTCCAGTGCCTGAATTGAGTTGCTTCCAGGTTTTTATAGCAGGGCACAATTGGGTTGTAGCTGAAGGCAGTGTGTTTCTCTCAGTGGGGCAGTATGCTGTTGGCGCTCTGTGCCGATGACAGAAACTGCAAGGCTCTGACACAAATGGCTTGTGATAGCACTTTTAAGCTGATATGGGACATTCGGTAAATGGCAAATTTTTCAGATGAATGTAATGTGTTGGCCAATAATAACCGAGTGCATGTGTGCATTGTCAATTTAAACAAATGTGTAAAAATCCTAGGAGCAACGTCAACTTTTGCTAGTGGCAAAAATAAATGTGGATAAATACAGATAAAATGCCCAAAAAATAAATATGGATAAATACAGACGGAAATGGCAAAAAAATAAATACAATAAAACTGGGATCCCTAATTATAGAGTGTCATTCAACCCTACCACCTAAACACTATCCCACTACATAAATGCTGTTTTAGCCCCCTCTATACTAATGTCATCTGGAGATGTCAGAACAAACTAGTTACAAAACAAAAGTTAACAATTATTAATGAAGTCGCTACTGCAAGCAGGCATAAGAAACCTTGAGGACTGTAAAATTACTGATCCCATGCTTGAAAATCTTTTTGAAGAGTAACGTCATTTGGAAATAACCAATCATGACTTCCCTGAAGAAGTGCACAGGAAATAAATAAAGTGAACGAGCTTGGTGAGACATCCATTGTGAACAAAATGCACTGAAGGACTAACTGAGACCTGTTTACTCCTATTTACCATAAACCAAGAAAATGCTTTTTAACAAATCATATCAAAATTGTTTCAAAGGCAATTGCATCAATGCATTAACTGAAATTTGAGTGTAGTGTTGCATACTTTTCATTAATATTCAACTCAAATGGTGAGGGAGAGGTCACACAGTGGGCTCCCATTACACATGTCACTAAACCCTTCCTCATCTTTATTCACTTTGAGATTAGAGAAGCCCTTAACCCCTTTGGTGCTCATGACGAGCTCAGCTCGTCATGAGGCACAGTGCTCGAGTGCTCATGACGAGCTGAGCTCGTCATGACCACACCCAGTTCTATTAGGGCCCAGCACAGGAGAGGAATAACTCAAGACGCGAAGGTGTTAAGCAGTGCTCCAGCAACAGAGCCCCTGGCCCAGATGGTACCCCAAAAGATTTCTTTTCTGAGCAGCTGGATCTTTGCGGACCGGTGCTGACAAATGTTTTCATCACAGTTGCCAGAATAATGGTAGAAATCTAGTTTAAATCTTATATACAAGAAAGGGGTTAAAACCGAAGCAAAAAATGATTGTCAGATTTCACTTGGTGGACAGCACCGCTAAACTCGTGGGTCGGGTTCTACTGAACAGATTAAAGAAATGGGCCACCCTCAATAACGTCCTGATCCTGGTGCAACATGGTTTCAAAATGGGGAAAAGCACCCAGGACCAATGCCTTAATTTAAGTCTGCTATTTACCAAGTATACTTAAGCCAAGCAAGGTAAGTTATACTTGGCTATTATGGACTTATCAGCAGCATTTGACTGCATCGCCCATCATCACCTATGGAGGATAATGGGCTTTGACGAGGCAATCATCCTTTTTATCAGGCAGCTGTATTCTTTGGCCTCGCCAGTGTCCGCTGTGGAAAGAAGGGAGAGTGCGCCAGGTGGTTTCCTATAAACAGGGGCATCCAACAGGGCTGTATCAATCTATATGAATGGGGTGAGAACACCCCTGTTAGACTCAACTCCAGATGTCCCTAAGATTAACAGCATGCGGACCCCAATTCTCCTTTACACTGAGGATGTGGAGCTAATCGCCCGTACGGGTCTAGCTCTACAGAAATTATTATAGGTGTATGTGAATTAGATGTGCAATCTGGACCTAAAAACTAACGAGGCAAAGTCCTTTCTTTTAATCACTGGCCGCAGAGATAAGAAGGTTCCTAATGTTTATATAACAGGCCAGAAAGTAGCCCAAACAGACACGTTTTCTTACATAGGGGTGACCTTCGACAGACAATTAAATTGGTCAGATATGATTACCACAAGGGGCCCTTTTCTAGAAAAAATTATCATTGCCCTATACTCCTTTACAAAAAGCTGGGAGCGAAGCCCATCAATATGGTTAAAAAGGTCTATACGGCCAAATCTGTCTCAGTAGCAACTTATGGGACAGGCATTTGGGGATACTCTAACTCCTCAGCTCTTTAGACCATTGAGGATATACTTTTGAAAAAATAGAAGGCCTCCCTGTAAGCTGCCTAAATTGTATTTGTAATGCAGAATTGGATGTTCCACACATTATTGATGTAACTAGCCTAGCTTCAATCATATCATGGCGCTCTATTTGGAGAAGAGGATCTGTCAACCTCACTCAAAAGCTAATAGAAGGCTGTCTCTCCCTATAAAGCGTTCATAGGATCCGATTGATTACATATATCAAAATTAGTCTTTTCTCCCTTGGCCTAGAGCATTTATTCATCTTGCCAATTAATTGCTCTATTATCTCTAAAAAGGAGATCAAAACTCTGTTCCTCAAAGGGCAAATGAGAGTTTTTAAACTAACTGTTTAAAATCATCAGTACATTCCTATCTAGAGGGACCAATTGACCAGAAAGTTACAGCTCCATACTTACTGTGACAAACCCTCATTACAGATTTATTTTACGTAGGTTTCATCTGAATTGCATCCCCTGTATGTTGGCTTATCCATCAGGAATTTTGTCCATACACAAACTCACGCCCTGCCCATGTGACGGTACGTCCACTCAAACAAGTTTGCACATTTTCTTTTTCTCGCTAATTCTACGTAAATATAATTTTACACAATGTCGCCCAGTAATGTTCTTTTTACAATCATTGCCCGATTATTTTGTCTGTTTTTCCATGGCGTCCTCCCTATCCCTTGCTTGGAAGATCAGGTATTGCAGAATATTCATGAATGAATTGTATGCTTTTATTCTGTTTTTAAAGGATGTTTTTTAACTAGTTTTCTTAATATTTTGTATATTGATGGATGTTTTTATTCAGTACATTTGTACTTTCCTGATCTTATCAAATAAGTATCAAATAAAGTGATTTGACTGACTGACTGACTGATTGAGTGTAGATTGCAATTCTGCACATTGTTAACCCTTTCGATGCTCATGACGAGCTCAGCTCGTCATGATGCACAGTTGAGCTGTGCTGATGACGAGCTGAGCTCGTCATGAATAAGGTGAAATAGCAATTTCCAGCACAGGCTGGAAATTGCCTTAGCAGCCAAGGTGTTAATAATGTGCCATTCTATTAATGCACAAACCAGTGGTGGCTCCTCCACTATGGTGGAGGAGCATCTCCCCACTGCCTTTGAGCAGTGCAAGGCACGAAACACAAAATGATAATAACAGCTTTATTATCATTTTATTCTTCATGCTGCTTTGTGAGCAGGTGGGTGGGCTGGGATGCTGTGCTTGGGAGCAGGGCAGGGGAGGAGCAGTTTGCCCACTCATAAGTGTGCAATGACGGTTTAGTCGGCCCTCTCGGGCGCATTTTCCCTGTTCTTCATGCAGGCTGCATTACAGCGCTGTGATTGGTCAGGGGAGCCTCAGTGCTTACCAAGCATTGTGATTGGTCAATGTGGCCTTGTTGCTTCGTGATCCAAGATAAAGAGAGCAGGGGCATCTCGGGACCGGCGGGAAGGCATCCCAACAACCCCTCAAACCGCGCAACTCCCACCACGACAACCCCCCGCGACATCCACCCTCCCCCTTGCCACCGCCCGCAACCCATGCTGGCTGCTCCTGCCACAAACACTTCTATACTAGCAGTGTTATCAAAGGTAGCAAAAATTACGTTTCTAGTAACACTTACAGGCTTTTTCACAAAATGTTCTGACATATTCTAAGCTTTGCAGTGGCATAGGGAATGTTTATAATGCACCAGTCGTTTCTGCGTTATTTACTGGGAAAGGTCTACATCTGCTACCTAAGTTGGAAGCTAAACGAACTACTTATAGGAAGTGCAAAATTCTTCTGGCAGCAATTTTCGATAGAATATTCCTTCAGATTTACTGATTTTTCATCTATCCCTGATACAATACTTATGCTACAATCATCTTTGTTTTAATTTGGATGGTTAGTTAAAAAAACAGTACTACAGAACGACAATCAATCACATTTTCCAATGCGATATTTATCCAACATTTACTTCCTTTTTTTAGATGCTGTTACTCTTCTCTTTCTGTCACTCTGTGAGACAATTATGGCAACTGATGGTCGATTTTTATTCTTTGTATCTCTGTGTGTTACTGCTTGTAAAATAAATAAAAATATTACTGAATGTAAAGGTTATTACCGAGTACACCATGTGGGGTCTAAAAATAGTATGCCTAAGGTCAGGGCCTTCCAGAGAGCTCTATAAAAAAAGAAACACGAATAACAAAATAGCCTCATAATTGAGGGTTGGGAAGTTGGAGGCCTTATAGATACAACTAATTTGTTGCCGATTGTGCTAATGGACTATTGCGCAGATCAAAACACGTTTCTATGAAGAGTAATTTACATCACCTTCTCTTTTCTCCGAAATTCAGCATGTAATACTGATAACTACAAGCTAATTTTTGTTAGTTGCCTCTCACGTTTACGTTAAAAAATAAATTGTGTCTGGCAGCAACATTGGTTGATGCGGCTTTGATGAAATGCTTGCCCGAAATATCAGACACCTGCTGAGAAAATTGTCTTTAAAGGTTAATACAGGAAAGCTTGAACTAAAAATGTCAAAGGACAGTATAAATTCTTACATTAACTCTCAGAAACTGGCATTTTCTAATCAGTGTTTAAAGTTCTCGATGGTGATTAGGTACAGAAGCACTTCATTGGGTGAAAGTTTACAGTGTTCCTGTAAATGTAGAAAGAGACAAAAAAATGAGAGACAAATGATTGGAGGCACTGTATGAGTATATACACATATTTCTGTACAGCTGCAAAGAAGAATGCGTGCAGATGTGGTTCATCGTACTCAAAAATGATAACTGAAATTACAAATTGGATTCTGCTAAATTTGGCAAACGTGAACATTTATATTAACAACAATGACACTCTACAATCAAATATTGCACACAAGTGTTAATAATTCAACGGAAATGCATACAGAAACTCATCATCGGTGCAGATGGGTTGTTGCTGGCAGGAGTAATTATGTGAATATGCTTAATCGTTTGATCATAATTTCCTAAGGAACAGAAATTACGCAACATTACATATAGATTTTGTTAATATTTTAGCAGATAGCGTTTTTCTTTATAAGAAGATTTTGTCTTGTAGGTAAAGATTTTTTAAAGGACCTTATTGTGACTTTTGATCTCGGAGTGGGGCCGCCACGCTGCTGACCTGCTCCGAGACCACCAAAGCCATTGAAGACGGCGCGCCAGAGTACGGCTTATTTTTACTCTGGCAGCCAGTTCTTTGTCAGTCCCACAGTGATGTTTTTGAAAAAGGCACCGCAGTGGTAGTGCCAAAGGCATTTCCCGCAGGACATGGACTGTCAAGTCCATGTCCTGCAGGAACTCGGGGTACATGCACACAGGAGGGCCCCGCTGCATGCACCTCATGGTGCAGAGGCAAAAGGGGGACTCACCATCCAAACTTTTCATGCTGGTCTCACTGCCACAAAAAGTGTAGTGGTAAGGAAACTCCTAATATACTTGGCGGTGCACTACTGCCAATGATCATGGATTCCTGGGGGATGCAGAGGTCTCAGGACGGTCCAACCACCACAGTCCTAATAAGGCAGGCAGACTGCCATTCTGGTGGTCTGCAGGCCACCACCATGGGTTTGGTGGTCCATTGAACTGCCAAACTCATGATAAGGGCCATAGTCTAATTCAGAGGTCTTCAAACTTTTGGGTGCTGAGACCCCCCTGTCAACATTTACATGCGTAAGGACCCACTCCTGACAAAAAAGTCTAAAACCTCTAGGCAGGGCTACTAGAATTATGAGGCAGGTGAGTACCAAATTATGCGACAGGCTTGACTAAATTGTGTGAGTAGAAAATTTAAATAATGTTTTGTGATGCTGCGTATTTTGGGATAGCATTGCTTTATTATTTTGAAATTTTTTAAACACAGTAACACTGAAGAAAGATTTCACCCCATCAGTGCCAGTTTATAACCAAAATACAGCAATTAACATCAGAAAGATGTCTAGTCAACCTTTGTGAAGGGCCTCCCACTCCGCAGGAATACGCGCTGCCACATTAGAAGCTCACCTGGCCATGGCCGGGAGCAGCAAGTGTCCCTTCAAACCCTGGCGGTCTTGTGCAGAGTTAAGCAGTTTACCCATGCCCCTTTCCTCTCACCCCTTCCTTCCATCCCTCTCTTCTCTTCTCTCCCAACCCCGGATCCCTCTCTCACATTGCAGGCAGATGGTTATTAGCCCCAGAACACCTTTTAGTAACAGTAGCGCACTACAAATGTAAATAATAATAGGCAGAAGCAGGGGATCCACTAGACCCGAACTTCGGTGGGGGGGGGGTTTAACACTCCCAGCCAGGACTGGCCCTAGCACTAGTCGCACACGGTGCAACAGTCTTTCCACGTTCTCCATGAATTCCCTCACTACCACTCACCAACTATACACCTCATCTCTCTATAGCACCTGTCTGACACAATACTCATAGTTTACTCACACTCACTTCTGTGATGTGAATGGTACATCTTCTGTGTACCAGGTACTTTAACCTTCTGCACTGTGTGGGTGACAAGAGTGCCCATGTGACTGCAAGGAGAGCAATGCAACAGTGTGAGAGTAGGGTAAAAGGAGTACTACAGGTTGAGTGAGGTGACCATATGAATTTTTGCAGAGTGGGACAAATTAGTGCATGGTTAGTGATGGCCTTGTTTGAGTGAGTTACAGATTGAGCAGTGAGGGGGGACAGGTGAGTGAAGTGTCACATAAGTGCAGGATGAGGATTGTGCTCATGTGACTGCAGGGTGAGGTACAGAGTGAACAATGCAAGCACACATTTAGTGCAGAGTGATCACTGAGAGTGCAGGGTGAGCGGGTGAATGTTGTGAGTGCATGGTGATCAGTGTGAGTGCATTGTGATCACTGTGAGTGCATTATGAACACTGTGAGTGCAGGGTGAGCGGGTGAATGTTGTGAGTGCATGTGATCAGTGTGAGTGCATTGAGATCACTGTGAGTGCAAGGTAAGCATGGGCGAATTTTGCGGATCTCGCGTTCGCGAATTTGGCGGATTTGCGGATTCGCAATCCGCAAAATCCGCGAATTCCCGCGAATTTGCGGATTTTTTTTTTTTTGTGTTCGCCCGTGTTTCTGCCAGTTCGCGAGGGTTTTTACAATTTCGCAATTTGCGAACTTACCTGTCGGGTCGCAAGTTTTGCGAACTTGTTGTTTCTACATGTCCAGCCTGTTTGGGACACTCTTCTTCATCACTGCCACTCTCTGTCACCACTGCCACTCTCTGACTACTCATGCCACCCTCTGGCCCACCCATGCCACCCTCTGTTTCATCACCACACCCTCTGGTTGTCCAGTGTACATTATTTTCGGCAAAGCAAAGCACACCTTCCCTGCCTCAAGTGACCTGAATTAATTTGGGGCTGATTAATGTGTCACAGAATATTTTTTTAGCTGTCACCTGCTTCCTTAGTGCGCCCTGATTAGTGATCTTTTGCACTTGCTAAGTGCTTTCATTGTTGCAAAATTAGTTACAACACCTGCCCTGCCCCAACTGACAATAATGAATTAGGGGCTAATTAATGTGTCACTGAAAGAATTTAAAGTTCCAGCCTGGCACCTGCTTGTCTGCTCCTTTAGCTGTAAATCAGGACCTTTGTGGCATACAGTTAAGGTCAGAGCAGGGTCACACAAAATAGTTGCAAGCAGGCAACCGAATTCTGGAGGGCCCCCTCAGGAAGCACTACAAAGAATCGTTACAAATCATGAGGTTGACCTTTTGCACCTGCTCATTGCTTTTGCTTTTGCTGAAATCGTTTTTCGTTTTTTTTCGCGCTATTCGCGGGGCGCGGCGTCGTGCAAAACCGACCGCGGAAGCCGCCAATTCGTGCGAATGAGCATTTTATTTTTTTGCGGCTTGTTGTTTCGCGAGTTTTTTTGCAGTATTCGCGAGCCGCTTGCAGCGCAACACGCGAATTTACCCCAAGGTCGAGTACGGGCGCGGCCATTTTGTTTCCGTGACGTATTTCCGTTTCCGCCCGCTATGTATAATCTCGCGCACTAAGCGCATTGCGAGTAGAGGTTCGCACGAGATCGCGCGGGAAATCTACAGGTTCGCACGAGATCGCGAGGAAAATCTCGCGCGAACTTTCTTTCGCGCTCGTGAACGGGCGCCGGCCATCTTGTTTTTCATTCATTTCCTGTGTCTGGGCATGGTGTTTAATCCTCTTGGTATCTTTGCCATCCTTTGCTTGTTTTCAGTTTTTTTTTTACGATTTTGCTTCTTATCTATCCCTCTCTTTTCCTAGCTGTATATTTTTGTCTTTTCTGCTTTTTTTCTTTACTTTTAAACTACTTTTTTAAACTCTTTTCTTTTCTTCTTCCCTATCCTATTCTTTCTTAATTTTCTACTTCTTCCTACCTTACCTGCCCAGACCATGGTCAAGCCAGGCGCCGTGAAGCTGCCCAGGCACTTGAGGGCCGCAGCGGCGGCGGGGAGTAGTGCTGGACCCAGTGGCAGGACAGCATGCGGGAGATTGAGGGGGGAGCAGGTGACGCGACGGGAGATCTTCAGCCCGGAGGAAGTGGGCGCGCTGGTCTACTTCGTCCAGCGCCGCCTGCCCAGGACCATCGCGGGAGGCGGCAGGATCGCGGCCGGCGGCTACAACATGCGGGAGCGCCGGAAGCGGTGGGAGAAGGTGTGCTGGGCCATATCCCACCTCTACGGGGTCCAGCGCACCTACAGCCAGGTCACCCATCGCTGGACGGACCTCCTGGACCGCAAGCGCGACCTGCTGGACCAGCTCGGCTTGGAGATCCCCGGGCTTGGTGAGTAGTAGTAGCCATTTAATCACTCACTACTATGATGTTTTCTCCTGCTCTGTGTTGTTGTATTGCAAATATTTGTTTTTTACATGGAGCAAGCCAATAATGCCGCTGATGACGATTACATTGTAGTTAAATTATATTTCAAAATCTTCTGTGCATTTCAGGTGCACTGCTCTCCTTCTCAGTGGCGTTGCTACTATGCTTATTTGTTTTCTATTTCGTGGTCTCATTGGCCTGAGTAACTATTATGTATGAGTGTACTTTACAGAACTGCGTAATGCTAGACACTAGGGGGCAGATTACATTTACAAGCCCCTTGCGCCACGTTTACGTTGCCTTGCGTGACGCAACAGCGGCGTAAACGTGCCGCATCCCTGCGAGTCATTTACAGCATGACGCATCTAGGGAGATGCGTCATGTTATAAAGCCATGGGCCTGCACCACAATGGGTGCGTTCCTAGTACGCAGGGTGGGCGCCGCGGTCCAGCGGCTGTGCGCCTCGCAAAATTGCCTGCGTGAAATGTACAAGATTTAACGCAGGCACTTCTGCGACGCTGCTACGTCAATTCAATTCCTTATGTCTGCTCGAAGCAGGCAAAAGGACTGACACAGCATGTTAAGTATTGGGTGGCCCTGAGCATTACTGGAGTTGCATTGCGTTGGCGACGTGACTCCAGCGATGCGCCGCTCTTACGTGACGAGATGCCTCACGCAAGTGCCTACCCTTGCGCCAGGGCGCGCCGCATTGTAAATGAGGCACATCTGCCGTGTCGCAAGGGTAGTTTTGCGTGACGCATTTGATCTGGCGCATCTCTGGAGATGCGCCAGAACGCGTAAGTAAGTATGCCCCTAAGGGGCAGAATTGCAATTACCGTCGCATCCCTGCAAAGTAGCAGGGATGCGCCATTAATTGTGCGGCCCGCTACCACCACCAAACATGGTGCGCCGTATTTGCAATGCGGCGCACCATGGGCCCAAAACGTCACCGAAGCTTTACTGCTGGAGTTGCGTCGCAACGATGGCGCAGCTCCATCAATGCTCTGGGGTACCCTATCTCCCCAATGCTGGGTCAAGCCGTACGTCTGCTTCAAGCAGGTGCAGGGTTTGTGTGACGCATCATTGTCCTAAAGGTGACTGATTGATATTTTGTAGATTTCCCTCAGCCACTATTAGGATGTGTTCCAGCGCAGGAATGCCCTCCCTTGCGCCGGAACGCCCCCTGATGGCGCAGGGCTTTATAACGGGATGCATCTCCCAAACGCGTCACGTTGTTATAATATTATACGCCGCACCATGGCGCCCTTTTTTGTTTAGCTGCTGCGTCACAAAAGTCACGCAAGAACGGCGCAAAAGAGCCGCAAGGGCTTAAATCTGCCCCTTCCTTTGTAACCCTGACAATAAGAAAAATAGTGGCGGTGGATTGATAGTTTGACTATTTAAATGACTGGTAATGTAGCAGGCAACTGTTAGTGTTGTCACTGATCTGACTGAAATCACAATGGAGTTTGTCTGTCACTTTGCATCTTGCCTGCGGACTGCTGCCTGCCAGTCCTAGGTGAACGTTTCAGTACTTTGTTTAGTGAGTTACGTGACTTTCGAAGTCACAGGTCCGCAAATAAATGAAAAGTAACCATAATCAATATAATTTCGCAGAAATATTTTGTTATTGTTCTTTTGAAATGTTTGATTTGGTTGACATTGACAAGCAACAATCATCCATGTTTTCTGTTCTTTCTTTCATGTTGTACGTCAGCTCCCCCCAGGGGCGAGAGGAGGACACAGGAGCAGCAGGCGGCGGATGCTGTTCATCAACAGGGCCAGGATCGGGCAGGCGAGGGCTCCTCTGCTGGCCCCAGTAAGTTTTCATTTTAGACTAGTACCCATTTTTCCTAGCGTTCCTCATTTGACTTTTTTCAAAATTGTCTTTGCTCTTCTTGTAGACTGTATCTAAATTCTTATCCTGCCTCTACTATGACTCCCTGTGGTATTACTAGATTATTCTTATTAGTCTGTCTGTGTAGCTAACTAAGATTGCACGGTTGGCGAAACTCCCATGATTCTAGTCAGCAATAGCTCTATCAACTTAGTGCAGTCCTCTGGGATTGTCCATAATGTCTTTTGAACTGTTCTATCTGGACTCATGCTTGCAAAAATTGCAAAACCTTTCGCTCAGTCACTCTAGTCTGGACCAAAAAACACAGATTGTATTTCAGTTTAAAAGCTTTATTAAAAGTAAACACATTTATTAAAATGAAGTCATAATAAAACTAAACGTTTAACTGATAATGGAAAAGTGGTTAGTGCTGACGATTAATTGAAGACATTTCTTGTGGTCGAGCCGAGCTCTCACCTGGTTTCAACTTGATCTTGTTGTTAGAAGTCCGTCTGTGTGGAGAAAAATGGTGCGTGTTAAAAAAACAGATTTCATCAGTTGTGCCTAAAAGTGCAGCAAGACAACCTTCCCTGGAAAAAGGGACATTTTTTTTAAGTTTAACGTAGACAGTCACAAATTACATTGTTTTCACATGTCTTCATTCCTAGACCAAATACTAGTGACTAGTGAGTGCTTCATTCTAACATTCCTAAATGTACTTTGTAGGTGGAACATCTGGTGGCGGGGCCAGTGTGGAGGTGGTGGTGCTCGACACGGAGGCGGAGGGCGATTCTTCAGGGGAGGAGGCGGCGGCGGCAGCTGTGAGAGTTGAGACGGTGGTGGTGGCGGCCAGAGGTAAGCTCTTATATATTCCTTACTTATTGAGATTGAAGACTAGCTGGGAAGGCAAGAATATGAGATGCATGGCTGGGTGAATGATGAAGCAATGATGGGTGGAAGGACAACAGCCTGGGTGGGTGACACAGAAACTGTATGTGTCCATATAACTGGATCATGCTACTATCTGACTCTTAGATAGCATATGTGTATCTAGAGCAGGGGTACTCCTAGTACGGCCCGCGGGCCGGTGGTGGCCCGGCAAGCCTTCGTTGGCGGTGCGCAGACCTTGCAGACAATCACTGCTCCCCCGGCCCCCACAGAGCAGAGGCTTTTTTGTATTTCACCTGTTAGCGCCCCTGCATCTCCACTCTGACAATCACTGCTCCCCCGGCCCCCACAGAGCAGAGTGGAGATGCAAGGCCACAAAGAGGTGAAATAGAACAAAGCCTCTGCTCTGTGGGGCCGGGCAAGCAGTGATTGTCAGGGTGGAGAAGCAGGGGCGCTAAAACAAACAAAGCCTCAATAATATGTTAATGGTCTTTTAAAGACCTGTTAAGTACTTTGGTGTTGTTGTCTGTGTGTGCGCGTTGAGGAAGCGGTCTCAACCCGGGCTGAAGGCTGACACAGATAGACACACACACAGTGAGATGACAGAGGGGGAGGGAGAGGGAGGGCAGGAGGGAGAGAGAGATGGAGGGAGGGCAGGAGGGAGAGCAGGAGGGAGAGAGATGTATGTAAATGCTGGGTCTGGTGGCTCAGTGGATGAGGGCATCTGCTGCAGGGACCTGTGTGCAACCTGATGGTCACAAGTTATCGTTTTGCTTTAGCCCCGCCCCCTCTGACTCCGCCCCCACCAGTGCGGCCCTCGGCCCCAAACTACACTGTAAATGTAGCCCCTGAGAGAAAGTTTGTGAGTACCCATGATCTAGAGAGAGTAGATGGTCAGTGGATGAACTAAGTGTAACTTTGAAGAGCATGTAACACTGCACCCGCACGTCCGTTCCAGTGTAGGAAAGGCAAGGAAAAGAACTTTTAATTTTGTCCAAATACTACCATAAATAGTAGCAGTAGTTTGTATTGCAAGCACTGCATAGATCCGGTTATTATGGTGGCCACTCCCTACCTCTCTTAATAAGTTTAGTAGTACTCAGTCATTCATGTGTGGATGTATCACTGGTCACTCAATAAAAAGCAAAGCACCTAAAGTCATCCCATATATAAGCAAAAACATCCCATGTGAAGTGATAGATAATCAGATTATTTATCTTCTTCAATTTTCCATTTCTAGTACTCATTTCCACTGTAGGGTGAAAGTTAAATTAATTAAGCAGTAGCCCTTGAGTTGTAACAGAGTATTCTCAGTGCCACCCGTAATAGAAAAGTAAGAGATTCACCACCTGCATGTACTGGACGGGTACAGTAACGCAACGGCAACGCAAGTCTAGGTCACTCCTCATGGCGTGCGTCTCTTTTTCTCGGGTGCAAGTTTACCGCGCTGGCATTATGCCGGCTTGCAGAAAATAACGTACCAATTTTCCAAAACAAGAGATAAGAAGAAGAATAAGACTGGTGTACTTTCATAGTCGACTCCAATGGAAGTCCACAGTGCTCATAGAATTTGTTCCTTAAACTCCCACTAATGTTAGAGCAAGGACATAAAAGATGTGCCTCGCCAGGAAGCGCAGCGGACGGGCGCAGCGGGCGCGCCGTCAGCGCGCCGAAGGCGCGCCAAAGGCAAGCCCGTCTGGGCCCGTCCGGGCCTGGACCGGGCCCAGGGCCAGTCCCCCTGCCTCTCCCACCAGCCCCCCCCCGCATTTGCTGGACTTCTGCCCAACTACATCTGCTAAATTCGCATCTATGCCCGACCTACCCCCGCTGCAGCCCGACTCATCTGGAAACCGCTCACTATCTCTGCCCACAATGCAGCTTTGCGCTTCCACCCTGCCAACCCCGTCGCCCCCCGTGCTCACCATCGCTTTCTTCCTCCTCCGACCAGCCCACTCTACGTGCAGGTTTGATTAATTGTCGATCTCTGCCCCGTCACGCAAACGACATTTGGATGTCCATCTCATCTGAGGAATGGGATATTCTTTTCCTTACCGAGTCCTGGATCACAGACTCTTCCTCACCAGATATCTATCTGGCCATCCCCCCAGGCTACGACATCAAATGCCTGAATCGAACCGGAGGCAAGCCTGGTGGCGGTCTTGCCGTCATTCTCAAATCTTCCTTCCAACTCACTTTCACTAGACTTAGTGAAATAGGCACCATTGAAGCCATGTACTTTTCCATCTCTGATAATGCGTCTACAATTCTAGCTGGCACACTCGTCTACTGTCCCCCTCCTGTCTCCACGCCCTCCCTTAACGCCCTTGTCCACTTATTAGCCGATCTCTCTATCAAACATCAAAAATTCCTCGTTCTGGGCGATTTTAACCTCCACATCGACAACCCGCTTTGTGCTAAAGCTACTAACCTAGTTGACACCATGGAAAGCCTTAATCTTAAGCAACTGGTTGTAGGTCCCACGCATGTGGCAGGCCACACCCTGGACCTCATCTTTGCAAACTTTCCGCTCATCACTGCCCTCCAGCCTCTCCCTCTAACCTGGACCGATCACTTCCTCGTACCATTCTCGCTTACTTTAGGACGCAAATCTGTCCAACCGGGTCATAGGAAGGAATTAGGACGAAAGTGGCATAAGGTCACCTGCGCTTCCCTGGACCCCATATTCCACTACCAATCGGAGCACCTCTCCCCGAACATTGACGAAAATGTCGCTAGGCTAAATTCTACTCTCCTTAAGGCAATTGACTCCATCTCCCCCCAGATAACCATCTCCTCCACCAGGTCACGGCCCTCGGCTCCCTGGTTCTCCACCTCCCTTCGGGAGGAGAAAAGCAAGTGTAAGGCCCTGGAACGTAAATGGAGGCTCCACTACGACGCTGATGCCAAACAACTCTACAGAATGGCCCTCAAACAATTTCTCAAACTGAAAAAAGGCGCTATGAAAGACCACTTCGCCACCCAAATTAACAAAGCAAAAAACTCCTCAAAAACGCTCTTTAACGTTGTTAAAGACTTTATCAACCCCCCGGCTAGAGCCCCCCAGAATACCGCTAGTCAGGCCCTCTGTGAGGGACTCTCAGACTTTTTTCTAGAAAAAATAAATAAACTATGTGTCTCCTTCCCCACTGAGACAACCACTTCACCTCCTGCCCTCAATCCCCCGGAGACTCCATCTCTCCTTGCATTTAACAAACTTAGCACGGACGAGGCCATTAGATTGCTCATCGCCTGCAAATCTGGCGCCCCCTCCGATCCTGTTCCCGCTAAAATCATGGGAGAACTGGCACCCTCACTGGCCTGCCCTTTCCTCTCCGTCTGGAATGCCTCCCTTCACCATGGCTTCTTCCCCACCACCTGGAAGGAGGCACTGGTGATCCCTATTTTGAAAAAAGCAGACGCGGACCCCTCGATCTTTTCCAACTACCGCCCCATCTCCCTCCTTCCTAAACCTGCCAAGGTCCTGGAAAAAGCAGTTCAGCTCCAACTTACTGATTACCTAGAAAGCCACTCCCTGCTTCACGGATCCCAATCCGGTTTCCGAGCAGGATTTAGCACTGAGACGGCCCTGCTGGAGGTGTCGGAGACCGTTCGGGAGTGTGTGGACAGGGGAGAGGAGGCCATGCTGGTTCTCCTCGACCTGTCCGCAGCTTTCGATACGGTCTCTCACCCCATCCTCATGGACCGCCTCAGGCAGATAGGCATCGGTGGCACTGCTCTCGGCTGGATAGAGTCCTTTCTCTCATCCAGAAGTCAGAAAGTGCTACTGCGCCCCTACAAATCACAGAAAAAACCTCTGTCTTGTGGGGTGCCACAGGGCTCCGCCCTCAGCCCTCTATTCTTCAATGTCTATCTGGCCCCCCTGGCTGACGTTGTGGAGTCCTACGGAGTCAGGGTGGTATCCTACGCCGACGACACACAGTTGGTGTTTTCCTTTCGGGACCACTCGGACTCCGCATTCCTCAACTTTCGTCAATGTCTGAATAACATCAGTAGCTGGATGACTACGAACCATCTAAGACTGAATGCAGATAAAACGGAGGTTCTGTTCTTCAATCAGAAAACCTCTATTCCCTCGCCTTGGTGGTGGCCGACAGCTCTTAATCCCGCCCCAACCCCGGTTCGCTCGGCGCGGAACCTGGGTTTTCAATTTGATGACTCCCTGTCATGTAAAACCCAGATTAACAAGGTTACCTCTGCCTGCTTCATGAAATTACGGATGATAAAAAAAATCCTCCCGTACCTCCCCACGGACTCCCGCCGCACTGTCACCCAGGCCCTTATCACGTCCCACCTGGACTATGCGAATAGCCTCTATGCAGGAGCCCCGCAGTACCTGATCGGCAGGCTGCAGATTGTCCAGAATGCTGCGGCCAGGCTTATCGGTAACATCCCCTATCGTCAATCTGTTTCTGCATATCGAAGGCAACTTCACTGGCTCCCTGTGGCAAGCCGCATACAGTTTAAGGTCCTCACCCTCACCTATCGAGCCGTCAACAACTTTGGTCCTACCTACCTGAAAAATCGGGTCTCGATATCCCGCTCCACCAGATCCTTGAGATCCAATGACCTCCGCCTCCTCATCTCGCCCCGCTTCAGACTTTCCAGAACCGGTGGCAGAGGTTTCGGTGTCATTGCTGCCAGACTTTGGAACTCCCTTCCTCTTGAGCTGAGGTTCTGCCCCTCTGAAACTGTCTTCCGAGCCAAGCTCAAAACCTGGCTCTTCTCCGGACTCTAACTTCCCTGCACCTTCCTTTCTCTTCCCGCCTCCACTCAGTAACTCCTGGATTTCAGCGCCGGGACACCCCTTCGGGGGTAGCTGCGCGCTTTACAAACTCCATAAAATAAATAAAAAAAAATAAAATAAATAAATAAGGATGAAGAAGTGTGAGGTTAGATAGATACTGGCCTCAATAGTTATGTAATGCGCTTGCAAGTTGCTAGTTGTACTGCAGCACAAATTTCTGCTGAATGATTGAGTTAATCTTAAAGAGCATTGGTTACAGACTATGTCTTTCTTTCTTCATATAGGTTCTCCTTCCAAACGAACAAGGAGGAAGGAGCTGGCTAGAGCGGCCCGGCAACGGAGGATCGAGGCCACTGTTGCGGAATATCGGCGGCTGGTGGCCCTGGAGGACGTGGAAAGTGTGCAGTCGACAACTACGACAACGTCGTCTGCATCGGCCTCCGTGGCCCCACGGGCTGCCACCCAGCACAGTGGTCCACCGAGACTGAGCCGGGCTGCCAAAGGCAAACGCCACCGCCGAGCAGCAAGGCCAACAGCTGCTTCTCACAGGCCTTGCACCTGCAAGGCAGTGAAGGCACGCCTGCGCCGCACTACCCTGATGGTGTCCCGCCTTCAGCAGGAGCTCGCCTTGCTCCGCGAGGAGCATGATGCCCTGGCCCAAAAAGTTAACAGCATCCACCCATAGTGTCCCTTGCCCCTTTTTTAGAGACTTTTGGGGGGTGGGAATTGGGAGTTGGGTTTTTGGGGACTTTTGAAGGACAATCGTTGGGGTTAGGGAGGGTCTTGCGGGAGATTATTTTGTTAGGGATATAAATATACTTTTTCAAACTTTATCTGAGCATACCTGTTTTTTACTGCTTGCCTGGTGGGTGGGGGTTTAACGTTGACTGTTTTCCTGAAAGTTTAGTTCCATTTTCTTCCTTTAAGTGTAAATGCCCAAATGTTTTCAACACTAAGTGCCTCTCACAGACTAAGTGAAGTGAATCCAAGAGTCCTAGGACTTTAGTAGTACTACCTTCAGTCTCTCGTCTCTCGTACTAATACTCCATTATACCCCCAAACCACCAAACGCTTATCTTACCTGTAATTTGTGTTTGAAAGTAGGGCTAGGCCCAGGGCTGGCTCCACGGGAAACACCGAATAACGTTGGCAATCTTGGTCGGATAAAATTTACTCATAGCGGTGGTACTAGTGGTGTGACACAGTGGCAGTTGCATGCCTATGAAAAAAAAGAAAATGAAATCTGGTTTGTCCTCCTGAGCAATTCAACGGTAGAACTGAGAATATAGCAGGTGACAGAAGTACAGTAGAGCAGTGCCACATTGTAGCCTAACAAATGGTAAAGTATAACTACTAATTCGGTTGAAGTTCTTTCACATTAGCAATGGTTCTTTGTCAAGCAGAGTAAGAATATATCATCGACAACTGTGGAAAGAAAGAATGCGACAGTACAGGGCCTGTGTGGAATTATTGATAACGATATTCAACATAAGGTCTCTGTAGCCAGATACCCGAGAGCCTTGCTGGTCACTATAAATCCATTCACAACAACACTCAATGGGGTTGGTCTGGAAGGTGTCAGGTTTACTCCCCGTGATCCAGTCGATGCAAATATGGTTCCACCTCCAAATGTCACCAACACCCAGAAGTGTAAACACAGGGTGTTCGAGGCATTAGGCGGGGGAGAAAAATAACAAACTAAAATAAAAAATGTGGGATGGGTAAAGGTAGGGTCAGCAGGGAAAGGATACCTGTAAGAGAAGACAAGACAGGCATCAGTGAAGTGATGTCCTAACATACAAGGGTACTCTCATATAGTCTCACTAAATAGTCTGCAAGTCTCCCGCCTACTCATGGGAAATGTAGTTTCATAGTACGGTAGGCGCTTAGGGGCTGCGTAACCTGACAGAAGGTATAGTAGATAGAAAAGGAGAAATTGCTTTTTTTCTAGGTGTCCCCTCACTCACCAGGGTTGCCCCTTGGTGACATGCTTCATCATTGGGGCCATCCCAGTCCTCTACGGCCTGGGGCGTGCTGCGACTTGCGAATTACGTAGGAGCACTTACAAATGACTATGTGTGGTGCAGATAGTGGAGTGGACTAAGTGATGTGTTAAGAGATCAATGTAGAAGCCGAGAGAGAGCCAAGAAATGCAGTCACAGTCAGAGAAAAAGGCAAGGGATACTGTATCTATGTGGTTGTAGTGGTCCTGTTGAAAGTGGTAAGTAAGTTGCCCGCAGAAAAAAAATCCTCCTATTAGCGGCACTCCTCCATTGCAGCCGACGCTTCGTCCACCGATGTTGGTCACCAGAAGACACCCTGTCCACTGCCTGCCTGATGCTGAATTGTGGCTCGCTACTGTGAAGCCTGACTCCATCCTTTTTTCCCCATTGCAGAGACTGAAACCCGGCCTGTAATTATTCAACGAAAAACAGGAAGTGATATAATATTACAACACCACTGATAAATAAATATAAGGTATGTAGGCTGTGGAGTGCAAAAAGTCACAATTTGTTTTTCCTAGTAGACAGTACAATGTTTTTGAAAGTGCGTACTCTGAGTCACCTTTTGAAGGATAAATAAGTATGGGCAAATTAATGTAGCGGATCTTGCCCCTCAAGCTAGGTGTACTGTAAACTGTGTTTTAGAACAAAAATAGATCTTCCTAGCAGTGCTCCCACCCAGACCCTTACTAAAGCCAGTCGCAAAAATGTAGAAGACCCCCAATCAAATCTCAAAAAACGAGGCCTAGCAGAAAACTGGTGACAAAACTTACTTTGAAAGTAAAAGTAGGCCGAAGTACCCTAATTACCCATTACCCACCGTGGATTGCATTCAAACCACTTGCAAGCAACCAAGCAAAAGTAGCCATAGCCAGCATCGCTCCAAGACTCGAAATCCCCCCCACTCAAACACATGCAATAGAAATACTGCTAACCCTAACGAACCCTAAGTTAAGAATAGTGGCAAAGGCTTTCTTTAACTATGCCAAATCCCCCCTTTCCCACCATGGATTTTCTTCAAATGACTTGCAACCAAAATTACACATTCTCACGAGTGCTCTAAGACCCCAGAACTCAGTTTGAAAAATCTAGAACACCCCGATACACATGCAATCCTGCTGCTAGGGCTAACCCTAACGAACCCTAAGTTACAAAAAGTGCCAAAACTAAAGGCTTTTCCGCGCGGATTTTGTCCCAACCACTTCTACCCGGTATTAGACCTTCCCAGGAATGCCCCAAGACCCGGCAACCCACCCGCCAAGAAGCGTAACACCCCCAAACAGGCCAAAAGCAAAATCTCATACTTGCAATATTTCTGGGCCTTCGGTCCAAACGCGCTGCGTAGCTAGGCCATAAGTCGGGGTTGGCACGACGGATTTCCTGAAAAGCAAATGCAATCAAGATTAGAGTGTCCCAGCAGTGCTCCCAGACCACGAAACTCACCCACAAACACCAGGAAGCCCCCCAAACAGGCCCCCGAAAACGCTACATAGAGCAAAATGTCAGAAATAGCCCAAAAAAAAATCGCCCTGGATTTTGTCCCAACCACTTCTACCCGGTATTAGACCTTCCCAGGAATGCCCCAAGACCCGGCAACCCACCCGCCAAGAAGCATAACACCCCCAAACAGGCCAAAAGCAAAATCTCATACTTGCAATATTTCTGGGCCTTCGGTCCAAACGCGCTGCGTAGCTAGGCCATAAGTCGGGGTTGGCACGACGGATTTCCTGAAAAGCAAATGCAATCAAGATTAGAGTGTCCCAGCAGTGCTCCCAGACCACGAAACTCACCCACAAACACCAGGAAGCCCCCCAAACAGGCCCCCGAAAACGCTACATAGAGCAAAATGTCAGAAATAGCCCAAAAAAAAATCGGCCTGGATTTTGTCCCAACCACTTCTACCCGGTATTAGACCTTCCCAGGAATGCCCCAAGACCCGGCAACCCACCCGCCAAGAAGCATAACACCCCCAAACAGGCCTAAAGCAAAATCTCATACTTGCAATATTTCTGGGCCTTCGGTCCAAACGCGCTGCGTAGCTAGGCCATAAGTCGGGGTTGGCACGACGGATTTCCTGAAAAGCAAATGCAATCAAGATTAGAGTGTCCCAGCAGTGCTCCCAGACCACGAAACTCACCCACAAACACCAGGAAGCCCCCCAAACAGGCCCCCGAAAACGCTACATAGAGCAAAATGTCAGAAATAGCCCAAAAAAAAATCGGCCTGGATTTTGTCCCAACCACTTCTACCCGGTATTAGACCTTCCCAGGAATGCCCCAAGACCCGGCAACCCACCCGCCAAGAAGCATAACACCCCCAAACAGGCCAAAAGCAAAATCTCATACTTGCAATATTTCTGGGCCTTCGGTCCAAACGCGCTGCGTAGCTAGGCCATAAGTCGGGGTTGGCACGACGGATTTCCTGAAAAGCAAATGCAATCAAGATTAGAGTGTCCCAGCAATGCTCTCAGACCACGAAACGCACCCACAAACAGACGGAACCCCCCCTAAGAGCACCTCAAAGGCAAGCAAGTCATCAAAAACACAAAAAATTTTCCGCCTCGGATTTGGCACAAACCACTTTTAGTGCTTCCCAGCAATGGCCCCAGACCCGTCAACTCACCTGCAAAGAGGTAGAACAACACCCCCACAAGTGCTGAGTCTTTCTTCATTGGGCGTAAACCAGCCCTCTGCTTTGATGGAAATAGGAGTCTGGAGGAGGAGGATAGAGGAGCATGTTCTTCTGAACTTGTGAACCTGAGGAATGCAGACTGCGGCACCTTCAAATAAATTAGCAAACAAGTGAAGACAGTTCTGCTGATGGGCTTGTTTTTGTGATTATCTGATTAAAGTTTGAATTATACTAACTGTGCACAACAAAGAAAGACAGACACACAGGAATAAAAGTGAATAAGGATGAAAAAGAAAGTTATTGATTCGTTGTCTCATTTTCAGGGCTCGAAGTCGGTATCACGGTCCAGGAATAAGAATAAGGCTTCGTCATCATACTCTGCGAATTCAGCCAGGGTGAGGTCAGTGGCACCTGACAGAGTAGAAATTCCCTCATCTATGGTGCTGGCCACCTCCTCTTCATCCGGCACGCTCTCTCGTACTCTTATATCTGGTGGTATGAGGTGCTGATTCATCTTGATCATTGTTAACCTCTCTACATTTTTGGGCGAGAGGCGGCTCCGTTTGGGAGTTACAATCCCACCAGCCGCACTGAAAACCCGTTCAGAAGACACACTTGCGAGTGGGCAAGACAAGTAGTTTAAAGCCAGGTTGGTGAGCTGTGGCCACAATTCTTTTTTCCCATGACAATACGCCAATGGGTCAGAATTAACATAGACCTCTGTGGAGTCATTCAGATAGTCCTTCACCATCGACTCAAGGTCCTCCTCCAAGGTTCCTCCACTTTGCGTAGCTCTTGCTGTGCCTCTGACCTTTTGAGAACCAAACCCACGCAGAGCTAGCCAATCCTCTTCAGCCTCCAATGTTTCTGTTGTCTTTCGTGCAGATGATCCGGTTGCCGGTGTCTTTAACGGCTGAGAGGTCACTTGTGCCACAGCCACAGGTGCAGAAGTGGATTGTTTTGACTGGGGATGGCCTGCTGATGTACTGCCATTTCCTTCAATTTCCAGCCGTTCTGTTTCAAACTTCTTGGCTGACAAGGCTAGCCAACGTTTGTACTTTGTAACATCTTCATCACCAAAAGGAAAGAATGCTCTGCCTGCCAGCGCCTTTTTGTAGCGTGGATCCAGAATAGTAGCACAAATGTAATGCTGTTCTGAGTGGATCTTTTTAAGACGTTCATCACCTTGTAGGAGCTCTAATAATTGCTCAGCCAGAAGCAAAGAGTCTTTTTTTTTGTCATCTTTTCCAAACACAGAACACACCTCCTTCAGTTGGTCCTCCAGCATGTACAACAATGGGATAGCTTTTCCCAAATTAGAGTCCTCCTTGCTGACTGCACGCGTGAAGACCTCAAAAGGACGAAGCATGCGTGTTAGGCTTTCAACTATGTTCCATTGCGGCCCACCCATCCTCAGCTCCTCTATACCCTCTTTCAAGAAATATTGATCGAGTTGCGTATACTGCTCATACAGACGCTCAAGCATGTAGAAGGTTGAGTTCCAACGTGTTACCACCTCCTGGATGAGTGCTTTCACTGGCATTTGACATTGATATAGCATGCTCCTCAGCTGCTTCCGGGCCTTAAAAGAATGCCTGAAATGCTTGCAAATTTTTCGGCAGTTCTCCAATACACTGTACGCTGCACTGCGTTTGTTACCCAAGAATTTTTGGACAACCAGGTTTATACAGTGCGCCAAACACGGCACTCTGAAATAGTAACCGTCCCTCATGGCCTTAACTATATTGGAGCCATTGTCCGTGGAAACATAACCAACCTTGCGTTTTAGTGGGGACAGACAGTTAAGGACCTTTGTGTTAAAGACATCCAAAATGTTTTCTGCTGTGTGACGTTTCTCCAAACCAAACATGGCTAGTGTTGCATGTTTCCGAGCACCTTTAAAAACAATGTTAGTGTCAACACCTGAGTTTAGCTTTGCTTTAGCCCCTGAAAAAGAGACCCAGTGTGCAGTGATGCACATGTAATCAGCGCCTGCGCCACTGGTCCACATGTCTGTTGTCAGATGTATAGTGTGAACAGCACTCTTCTGCAAAGCTGCCCCAATCACCTTCAGAACATCTTCATGTAGTGCTGGAACCGCAACTCGGGCAAAATAGAACCGGCTAGGAACCTTCCATTTAGGGCAGAGCGCTGTCACTAATTCTAGAAAACCAACCCCTTCTACAAAAGAAAAAGGGAGAAGGTCCAGAGCTAGCATTTTAGCCAGCTTAGTGTTATACAGACGGGTCATTGGGTGGTTGCGTTCATATTGCGCTTCTGTAAACAACATCTTTTTAATGTTGCCCTGGACCAATGATTTACGGGATGATGATGATCTCTTCGACCCAGTTACGCTCGCTGATGAACTTTTCCGCATTGATGTCTCACTCTCTCCCACACTCTTAGGGTGGCTCCCATGGGGTGTGCTGCTGACATGGGAACTGGGTGTAAGTGAAGTGTTTGAATCGTCTTCTTCTACCTCCTCGTCATCAGCAGATGACAAATCAACGTTTTCATTACGTGCAATTCCGGCTTTCTTGACCGCCTCTAGGTGCGGAAACCATTGGACAGGGTGCCTTCTCTCAAGATGACCTCTCTGGCCTCCGGTACCATAGTTAGAACCAAGCTTACCACGACTAAATCGAAGCTTACAAAGGCTACAAATGGCTACGTTTTCCTTTTTTGGGCAAACACTAAAGAAGTCCCAAACTGGAGACTTGAAATGTCTTCGGGGGCCGGAGGAGGCGGCGATACTGGTGGTGGTGGTCCTGCTGCTAATGACAGATGAAGTGGAGGATGTGGATTGCCGAACTTCAGTACGTTTTGCACTTTCACCACCACGAATTGAGGTCGAGGACGAGGTGGGTACCTTCTTGCGAAGAAATATGGAAGCGGTAGGTTTTGGTGTACTACTTAACTCCAAATCTAATGATTCCATTTCCATTGCCTCCTCGCCGACATCATCATCACGCTCAGCAGCTTCTCGGGATAGGGTCAAAATGTCTCTTTGCTGCATGCCCGGTGGGGCTGCAGTGACCTTTGTGATGACTGGCTCGTCGTCATCGTGAGAGGCTTCATCACCAGCAGTATCTGTCACTTCTTGTTGAGCCTCATCACACTCCATAGGTTTGAGTTTTTGGACGACCTTCCTTTTACGCTTAGGAGGTACCGGTGTCAGATCATGGTGTGCCTCACTCTCAGGCTGCCGTGGTAGTACCCATTCGTCATCCAGATCATCAGAAGGCGGTGGGCTTGAAGAAGATGTAGACACCCCCCTTGATCTTTTCCTTGCTAGGGATGTGGAAGACAATGAATGATCATCAGGAGGAGTGGCTTCCAATGATACCTCAGCTTCATTGTCGATTTCCAAATGTGCCCCTACTTCGGGAGGAACAACTATTGTGGGCACTTGTGAACCTCCATGCACCTTTGCTTGCGCATCTCCTTTTGCTGCCTCTCCTTCCACATGTACTTGGGCGTGTACTTGCACATGGTGTTGTTGTTGCGGCTGTGGTTGTTCAACACTTGTCAGATGAGTTACAACAACCTGTGTTGATTCAGGGACATTGCTGCTACTTTCTTGCGATGAGCCAACATCACTGGTCGATGGTGATTGGAGAAGTACACTGACTGCCTCTGAAGCACTCAAGGGCTTTGACTTAAGTTGGCGTGGTGGTGGAGGCACTGAACCCAATGGAGCAGGGGTGCTGCTCTCAGCTTGGTCCCCAGCAGATCCTGCTGCTGCAGGCGTACTTTTTTTTTTGCTCCCAAAAAAAGTGGCGGGTGGCACACCAGCCTCCTTGGTAACTTGCTTCTTCTGCTCCTTACTAGCAACTTTCTTGCTAGAGGAGCTACGGAGAACTTTCTTTGGGGGCGGGGCCATCTTCTTCAGAGCAGGTCAGACAGCAGGCCGCAGTTGCACGAATTGTAGAGTTGTCTGAGGCCAGACGTGACGTCGCGTGACGTTATGCTGCACACACACACCGCTGCAGGACTTCTTCCTGGCACTGGTGGTTCTCTTGAGTCTTGTGCACCTAAAAAAAATGGAAGACAGAGGAACATCAGTTCAGTTATAGAGCACAAAAAAATCGAAAAACACTGCAAAATCAGCACAATCCCAATCCATCCATGCCCTCCATAATGTTTAAATTCAAGACAACCCACAGAAAGACTAGGCCCATGCAAGACTCACTACCCCTGGGCATAAATAAAGGTTGAAAAGTAGGCAAAATGGTTGGAGGCCTAACAACAAAGCCTGCATTTAAAATGGCCACTTGCCTGACAGCACATGGCCAGTGCCTGTAGCTGCACTCAAAATGGCCACCAGCCACATGGCATGTCCCTCCCCATGAACACCCCCAAAAATCGAAAAACACTGCAAAATCAGCACAATCCCATTCAATCCATGGCCTCCATGATGTTTAAATTCAAGACAACCCACAGAAATACTAGGCCCATGCAAGACTCACTACCCCTGGGCATAAATAAAGGTTGAAAAGTAGGCAAAATGGTTGGAGGCCTAACAACAAAGCCTGCATTCAAAATGGCCACTTGCCTGCCAGCACATGGCCAGTGCCTGTAGCTGCACTCAAAATGGCCACCAGCCACATGGCATGTCCCTCCCCATGAACACCCCCAAAAATCGAAAAACACTACAAAATCAGCACAATCCCATTCCATCCATGGCCTCCATGATGTTTAAATTCAAGACAGCCCACAGAAAGACTAGGCCCATGCTAGACTCAAATACCCCTGGTGAAAAGGCCACAAGTACAGGCCCAAAAATCGAAAAACACTGCAAAATCAGCACAATCCCATTCCATCCATGGCCTCCATGATGTTTAAATTCAAGACAGCCCACAGAAAGACTAGGCCCATGCTAGACTCAAATACCCCTGGTGAAAAGGCCACAAGTACAGGCCCAAAAATCGAAAAACACTGCAAAATCAGCACAATCCCATTCCATCCATGGCCTCCATGATGTTTAAATTCAAGACAGCCCACAGAAAGACTAGGCCCATGCTAGACTCAAATACCCCTGGTGAAAAGGCCACAAGTACAGGCCCAAAAATCGAAAAACACTGCAAAATCAGCACAATCCCATTCAATCCATGGCCTCCATGATGTTTAAATTCAAGACAACCCACAGAAATACTAGGCCCATGCAAGACTCACTACCCCTGGGCATAAATAAAGGTTGAAAAGTAGGCAAAATGGTTGGAGGCCTAACAACAAAGCCTGCATTCAAAATGGCCACTTGCCTGCCAGCACCTGGCCAGTGCCTGTAGCTGCACTCAAAATGGCCACCAGCCACATGGCATGTCCCTCCCCATGAACACCCCCAAAAATCGAAAAACACTGCAAAATCAGAACAATCCCATTCCATCCATGGCCTCCATGATGTTTAAATTCAAGACAGCCCACAGAAAGACTAGGCCCATGCTAGACTCAAATACCCCTGGTGAAAAGGCCACAAGTACAGGCCCAAAAATCGAAAAACACTGCAAAATCAGCACAATCCCATTCCATCCATGGCCTCCATGATGTTTAAATTCAAGACAGCCCACAGAAAGACTAGGCCCATGCTAGACTCAAATACCCCTGGTGAAAAGGCCACAAGTACAGGCCCAAAAATCGAAAAACACTGCAAAATCAGCACAATCCCATTCCATCCATGGCCTCCATGATGTTTAAATTCAAGACAGCCCACAGAAAGACTAGGCCCATGCTAGACTCAAATACCCCTGGTGAAAAGGCCACAAGTACAGGCCCAAAAATCGAAAAACACTGCAAAATCAGCACAATCCCATTCAATCCATGGCCTCCATGATGTTTAAATTCAAGACAACCCACAAAAATACTAGGCCCATGCAAGACTCACTACCCCTGGGCATAAATAAAGGTTGAAAAGTAGGCAAAATGGTTGGAGGCCTAACAACAAAGCCTGCATTCAAAATGGCCACTTGCCTGCCAGCACATGGCCAGTGCCTGTAGCTGCACTCAAAATGGCCACCAGCCACATGGCATGTCCCTCCCCATGAACACCCCCAAAAATCGAAAAACACTGCAAAATCAGCACAATCCCATTCCATCCATGGCCTCCATGATGTTTAAATTCAAGACAGCCCACAGAAAGACTAGGCCCATGCTAGACTCAAATACCCCTGGTGAAAAGGCCACAAGTACAGGCCCAAAAATCGAAAAACACTGCAAAATCAGCACAATCCCATTCCATCCATGGCCTCCATGATGTTTAAATTCAAGACAGCCCACAGAAAGACTAGGCCCATGCTAGACTCAAATACCCCTGGTGAAAAGGCCACAAGTACAGGCCCAAAAATCGAAAAACACTGCAAAATCAGCACAATCCCATTCCATCCATGGCCTCCATGATGTTTAAATTCAAGACAGCCCACAGAAAGACTAGGCCCATGCTAGACCCATATACCCCTGGTGAAAAGGCCACAAGTACAGGCCCAAAAATCGAAAAACACTGCAAAATCAGCACAATCCCATTCCATCCATGGCCTCCATGATGTTTAAATTCAAGACAGCCCACAGAAAGACTAGGCCCATGCACCACTCACTACCCCTGGTCAAGGCCCCAACAACAGGTCAAAAATCGAAAAACACAAAATTTTACAAAAAAAAAAAATCGAAAAACACAGAAAAATCAGCAGAATCCCAATTCATCTATGGCCTCCATGATGTTTAAGTTCAAGACAACCCACAGAAAGAATCAGTCCACCCACCACTGAGTACCCCTGGGGAAAAGGCCCCAAAACAGCCCAAAAATCGAAAATCCCAAAATTTTAGTTGCAGCAACTGTAATGCCCCAAACAAACTTACTTGTAAAATTTCTAATCCAACAGTGATCCAAAGAAAGTCAAAAAGGCCTCAAATCCAAAGATCCAGCAGCATCCACAAAAAGTAATCCTTCCAGGTCCACATCCGAATGAAAAGTGACCAGGAGATGGACAAAGCACTGGGAGGAGCCTGCTGAACAGGAACAGGAAGTTGAAGACTATGGGGCACTTCCTTCCTCCCACCCCCCTGCCCCCCTCCCCAAAATGGACTCCTCGCTAAAAAAGTGCAGGCAAATGTCAAACTAAGGAGTTATTCACATAAAAATCATCATTTCTAGAAGGTTTATGCTGCTTGCTGGTGGATTTCTTGTGCAGAATTGCAAATTTATATTTTCGCTCGCCGCATCTCAAATCTCGCAATTGCGAAGTACCGCGAGACGTGATCTCGTCGTACTCGCGTTGACAAACTATCGCTGGCAAGCCGCGATGACGTAATCGCGCTCGCCAATTCCCGCGGGATCACACAGCAAGATCCAAAATGGCGCAGCACTCGCAAACTATCGAAAAAAACAACTCGGCAAACGATGATAAACGCCGCGCGCCGCAAAAATTGTATCACCAACGCCGCGCGCCGCCAAAAAAATCCGCTGCGTGCGAATTTGCGGATTTTGCGGGAAATCCGCAAATCTCGCGGATTGCGGATTTCCCGAAAATCCGCAAAATCCGCGAGCGGAACGGATTTTCCGCCCACGCTTAGTGCAAGGTGAGCGGGTGAATGTTGTGAGTGCATGGTGATCAGTGTGAGTGCGTTGTGATTGCTGTGAGTGCAGGGTGAGTGGGTGAATGTTGTGAGTGCATGTGATCAGTGTGAGTGCATTGAGATCACTGTGAGTGCAGGGTGAGCCGGTGAATGTTGTGAGTGCATGGTGATCAGTGTGAGTGCATTGTTATCAGTGTGAGTGCATGGCAATCGCTGTGAGTTCATGGTGATCGCTGTGAGTGCATGGCGATCAGTGTGAGTGCATGGCGATCAGTGTGAGTGCATGGTGATCAGTGCGAGTGCATTGTGATTGCTGCGAGTGCAGGGTGAGCGTGAAAGTGAAGGCGAGAATGAGAAGTGAGTTGTCTGAAAGCAGGGTGAATTCCCAGAAACTTGAAGTGTAGGGTTTCAGATATAAGTTAAACTATTGCTATAATGGCATTAATTAGGGATTGAGGGTGGAGGAAATAAATAATGTGCTGATCCTGCAACAAACTTCCAGTCTTATGATTAGGGTTACCAGCTCATTATTTTGATGGCCCAGAAATAAGCAGTCACCAAAAGCTGTATTTTTAGCACTTATCTGTGAATACTTAAAACAGCAAATATAAATAGAAAGCACTTTTAATTGTGTCACTTTTAATTGTGTTCTAGAGCTGCCTCAATGATCCATGACTGAAAATTAAAGAGAACAAAGACAGAAAAGTCACATAACTAATTTATACATACTTTTTATTTATAACTCTATTTAGTGTCAAGAGCAGGCATTTTTCTTTTGGCAACCCAACTTTATATTCCTTTTCATTTAATGCATTCTCACACTACAGCAAGAAGTGTAAAAATACAAATGTAAGGAATAGGCAGAGTGGGGTCCCAGGGGGTACTGGAACCATAAAAAACATTAAGCCTCTGAAACCAGTTTACAAAAGGCATGTAAATATGTTAATGGTCTTTAAAGACCTGTGAAAAACTCGGGAGTGCTGGAGATAAAACTCCAGACACTGCCCAGCCGAGCCCCCAGCAGCTAGAGTTTCACTGGGCTGAGACAAAGGACAGGGGAAGAGGGGGGCTGAAGCCCTGGAGGCCAGGGCAGACGTGTGACTGTGAATGCGCGACCCCCTTCACACCACTCCACGGCCCCCCTGGGGGTCGCGCCCCACAGTTTGAAGACCCCTGGTCTAATTCAAGAATGAATGACAGTACGGTTTTAACAGAGATGATAGCTGAATGATTGAAGGATGAGGCATTTTTCTGGGACTGTGGTTTCCTTTAATACAGTACATTGTACATTGCATTATTTGTCTGTCAGACCTTGTTTGAAGACATGCCCTGTTTTATCATTCTTGCCTAGAAACCTGATAGGTATATGTTTCTATTTTTTAATCTGTTTTATTAATGAATCACAAATATGTGGCATCTGAGGGAGCGAAAATGGCTGGTTGATCACACAGCGAGAGACCAGGTCTTGCTGTTTAGCCCCGTGGGTGCATGCTGACCGCAGAGCAGTCACCCAGCTGCAATTACTGATGCCCAGAATCCAATTTGGATTTTGTAGCTGCTTCCTTGATGACAAAGGGGGAATTCATTCATGTGGCTGGTGTGCAGCTGGGGTCAATGCTACTTCGGGCATTTGCTTATGGTCTCCTGCAGACCACATACAAAGCTTCCCAGCACTAGATAAGTCTGTTTAGTTGCAACATGGAGCTGCCGGGTTCCAGTACGCTCCGGAGTGGATGAGTGAAGTACAATGAAACAGGAGTAAATCCATTATCCCAGCTGAGACTGGGTAAGTAACATAACAATAGAACAATGACTCAACTGGTATATCAAACAGGGGACTGTTCATCAAAGTGTATCAATCACATCGTACCGGAAAATGTGACGAGGGAGACCAGAGTAAGGTGGAAGGGTTGTTATTTATATATAGAAGCACTAAAATACAAATATTGCGGTAACCATAACAACTAAATGTGCACTGGAAGTGTTGCAATGAGTGAACGACGCAGTGACTTAAGGGCTTATGGGACAACGTGAGGCAGCGAGGAAACAATACACAGTGGGGGTCAAACAAAAGTATTTACAATTTATAGGTACAATTTCATTGTTTGTAAAGAGACCCTTTGGTTGCTGCGAAAGACGATGTGGAGTCAACAGCATTTTGGCCTGTTTAACTAAAGGTCATCATTAGGACGATGGTTACATCATTCTTGAAAAGTGCTCTGAAGGCACAGAGGGGAGCGAGAATCCAGAGGTTGAGCTCCCCTCTCTAGACCCGCTGTAAGGGTGTCACTTGAAAGGAGGCATTGAGTGGCTCAAATGAGGTCTTGTATAGGATATCCAAGGACAATGGAAGCCGGCGTGTGAGTGGCCGGGCTTCAGTATGGAAAGTAAATTATCCTGGCTGCGGGAACTGATCAATGAGTCCAGGCAGATGGATGATCAGCTGAGTTGTGGTCCAGAGTACCAGCATGAATCCGGAGGGGGACAAGTAAAGCGTCTCGGAAAACCGCATACAAAGCTTTCCAGCACTGGATAAGGCTGTTTAGTTGCAACATGGAGCTGCCGGGTTCCAGTGCACTACCGAGTGGATGTGGGGCCTGCAGTTCAGCACAGTCCCACCCCTAGGTGAGCAGGCTGGAAACCGCTGACAGTGGACCTCACAGGCAGCCAACCACAGTAGACTGCAGTGCTTTCCCAAGTGGGGCAACTAATCCTTAAGCTGCTGGGGTCAGGCGCGGCAACCACTCTCCTTCAAGCATTCTCCAAGGAGTCACTTTCTGGTGGAGAGGAGATTTCTTTGGTGGACGCTCCAGAAGTGGAGACTCTGACTCAGAGGATTACTTCACCCACATCACCTGCTGCTACGATCCTAGGATGTAACATTGTAACAGAGACTGGAGACTGGAGCCTGAGAATCAGCTATGGTGCAACATAGTAGCAGCTTCTCGCCGTTTATGCCTCATGCTCCCTGGTAATAATAGCAGCTGGCTCTGCCATGGCCATACAGTCAGTGGCCAAAACTGTGAGTATTTTTGGCCATTCTGTTTTTATGTTGTGGGGAGACTCTGATCCGATGGCAGTCTGTGACTGTGCCTCACTACAGCATGCGCAAAGTGCGGTTGAAGTTAGCAATACTCTTTCTATGCCAACAACAGGAACAGCTGCCTCTGTAAATACAAATGGCTTTCTAGAAAATGAGTAAGCAGAATTAATAGTGGACACAATCTTAGTGGCTACTGAGGAGGCTTCCATCACACCCGCGACTTTGTGTGGTCCTTTAACTATAACTCTAAAATGCATAATGGGGAGCTGAAGGGTTCCCAACCTGGCAAGTGTACAGCCTCACAGGCCAAGAACTGTACTGCCACTAGTAGTTTTAAGGGTAGTTCATTTTGGGATTGTGTGACGTCAAAAGGCGAAGTAAAAGCCTTAATATCCCACTTGTCTACAACTAACACAGAGGCTCAATTGCCAGGTAGGGAGAATAGCATGTACAACAAAAGGTCCAACTGACCTATAATTTTCAGAAAAAGTAAAAAAGCTAATAAGACACCCAACAGTTATGAATTAAAGATGACCAAATAATGTTGGCTTAGAGAAGGAATTGTATTTGAGAACCTAATCAAATATTCACAGTTTCAAAAGGTTGCTCCAATGTGAAAAAATTGAATTAAGTGCTCAAGGTAGTGCTCGTGATGTGGTGGGGAAGTGACTATCGTAATGGAAATGATTACAATATTTACAAGTTTGAGAATGACCTGTCTAACAATACGTCCAGTAACTAACTAAAACAGCCCAAGTGATGGAATGCCAGGAATGTTTATTCTGTTCACAGCTTCAGGGCTGTAGAATATGTACCGGTCAAAATGCATGTGAAAGTTAATGTTTCAACCCCAGAACTTTAATAGGGCAATTGATTCATGTCTCAGGATGAATAGCTGAGCAACTTGGATAGGGTTCAATTAGGATCTGTATATTCAGCACTACTTGTGACTCTTTCCAAAATCGTATAATTGTATTCTTTTTGTCCTGAACTTTCTGCCTGCTTTTTACGTGTTCTATTTATGTATGTGCTGGCATTGAAATACTTTGTTTCTTTTAATATTTCCATGCGTATGCTTGTTCAATGCTATCTCATCTCAGATGGATATATGTTTGCTTTAATCATGTGCACCCATTTGTTGGACAACGGGGCTGTGCCCCCTATTATTATATATTTTTTCATTGTAGTATTATAAAAATGTCCTGATTAATTCTGATGCAATTAAAAAAAAATATTTAAAAAAAAGAATCACAAATTTTCAAAGAAGGGCATCTACCCCATACCACTTTCTGGTCTACACCTAACTCACTTTCCACTATCCAAAATACAAAGGGCTAAGAAAAACCTGATAGATATATTTGCAATCTTTATTTGAAAAGGAGGATTATATTAACATTTTTAGTTATTAGTTATGTATCTACATGTTAATTTTGTACGGATCTGCTTGTTAGTAGAAATTTGGAGTTACCTTGGTGACTGGCGTGAATATGATGTGGGTAAGAGTGTAATTGGTCAAGAGCTGAAGCAGATGTGAAATTGAGAAAGAGCAAAAAATGCACTTTTTCCCTTCACTGAACTGTTTTCTGGTAAAATGTATGTAGAGCATCAAGTGACATTTGGATTAGAAATGTGGATCATTAGGTCAAGTTCTCATTTCACCGCAAATGACAATAGGTGGATTGCATGAAATTACAAACAATTGTGTTGATCACTGGTAAGTGTTGCATAAACCATGTATTGAAGAAAATTCGCACTTTGTTGTTAACACCACATTTGTAAATATTTCTGCAATCATTGTGCACATTGGTTTAGAAAAGAGCTCATAAAAAAATTCCTTCTCAAAACAATATGGACTTTATTTAGCAACCCCAAGGGTTTCTGCCCTTGCAAACTCAAAGTATCTCTGCTGTATTTAAGTCGAGGAAGCACTAGGTTTACAACTGGTGATGCCTTTTGTTGGCTCTGCCGCGTAAGCCTTTGACTAAATGGCTCATCCTACACAGGGCCATAAGGTAATTGTAAATTGTAAATTGATACTTGTGTAGCGCACTACTCACCCGCAAGGGTCTCAAGGCGCTTGTACGAATACCGCTGTGGAACCCATCCTGGCTTTCCCTGTGAGGCGTCCACTCCTGGGCACCCCCAAGGTGGAGGCCAGGCATCCTTAGCGTTGTGGGGGCCATTGTGGAGATTAAGCAAGCTATTGCCTAGAGTTGCAGAGTGGGACTCCATGATTGGAATAGGCACCGAGGCGAGAATTATCAGGTCTGTGGAATTTTTGAGCCCAAGACCCGCCGAGGCGGGGAATTGAACCCTGGTACTGGGCTAGCCCTCTGCATCAGGGTCCGCCGCTCTAATCATTGAGCCAAACTTCTCTAAGGTCAAAGTAATGGTTTCCTAACTAAGGGTGGGCGTAAAATCCGTTTCACGGGCGAATTTGCGGATTTTCCGCAATTTCGCGATCCCCGAATCTCGCGAAATCGCGGTAAAATCAGCGAATCAGCGGGGACGAATTTTCAGCCAAGCAAGGGTAACAGCAGCAGGTGCAAAAGTTGAACCTAATTTCTTTGTAACCTTTTACAAAAGGGTTACAAACAAATTAACTTCAACTTGGACACCTGCTGCTAATTGCCTCCTGGCGCCTCGTTGCCTACTTGCAACTATTCTCTGACCCTGCTCTGACCCTTGAAGCAGGGTCAGAGAATAGTTACAAGTAGGCAACGAGGCACCTGTCCAAGGAATTAAACCTCATCAGGAAGCACTTACAGATATAAAAAACAGGAAGAAGGGAGAGGATGGCAAATACACCCATTTTGAGTTGTCAGGAGGGGTTAAACTAAAAGAGACCTTTGCAGCACAATTTTCATATGCATTTTGCTAAAAATAAAAAGCTGTATGTTCTGTAGGGGCAACTCAGGAATCTGGCCCTTCAGAGATCCGGCCTCTCTTTCTTTCTCTCGTTCTCTCTCTCCCTCTCTCTTTCCCTCTCTTTCTATCTATCTATCTATCTATCTATCTATCTATCTATCTATCTATCTATCTATCTATCTATCTATCTCTCTCTACCTCTCCCATAAACGACTGCATGGGTAACTTTGCTATGCAAGCGGCTCGGGAAGACGCACAAATCCCCGCGAACAGGCAAAAAAAACCAGCGAACACGCAAAAAAACAAAAATCCGCAAATTCGCACAAATTTGCGAATTTTGCGGATCGCGAATTCGCAAATCCGCAAATTCGCGGATCGCGAATTCGCAAAATTCGCCCATGCTTATTCCTAACCCTTCCTGGGGCAGAGTGACAGTCAGACTTTCCCCTACCTGGAAAGGCAATGCTAAGCATTGTGGTTCGGTAGGGAACATGCACAGTGACCCCGATTCACAAGGAGACTAGGGAAAGGCTCAATGAACATCAGGGGACTTATGTTTTATTTTGTTAAAAAAATGCATTGCATTCACCTGGCAGCTATATCTAAACATTGGGGGAAAATGGGCAATTTGTCACCATAGACCTCCTACCAAGTCTAATAACCCCCTAAGGTACTTTCATTTTTAGCAGCTATGGCAGATTTATGTATGATTTCGATTCAGCACCAACATTAATGAAATTAACTTACAGGATTCTTTTAATGTAGTTTTGTACTTTCTTAATTACTTGAGAAATTAGCATGAATGAAAAGAAAGTAATAGAAACATATTCATGGATTGCCAGTAGAGCAATTCTGAGGTGACCAACTTTTTCATTGTAGATTGAGCAAACCATTCCCTTCCATAAGTGGGAGGTTTGACAGAATAGAAGATGAAGTGCTTGTGACAGCACTGGCTTGTTCTACATTCCTCTGAAGATACCCTACAATACCTATCTGTAAGATCTCTGAAGGGAGGAGTGGTCTCGCTTAATTTCCCCACATGGTGTTCACAGTCTGTTGCAGGCTTTTAAGACAAGGCGATCATCAACACTGTTCACCCCTTGTGCCAGGATTAATTGAGAGGGCACGGCAGGGCTGCTGCATTGTTGGGCCCTGACAGCTTAGCAGCTTGGCAGTTTGGCAGACTTTTATTTCTGACGTTGGATGACCCAGAACTCTTCAACTTTTTAATCAACCGACCGATGCCAGAGGACCAAGCCTGGTGCATGAGGAGCAAGAGGATTGCCAGTGGGGCAGCTGCATCATTATAGTACTGCTTCTTGGTAAGCTTAGAAAATGACCTTACTTTTTGTACTTTTTCATGACTGAATCAATTGCTGTTGTGCAGGTGCCCCTTTTATTGCCTCCCTTAGAACCTCTCTTAGTACAGGGTAGGGAGGACATTGGGGTCCCCCCCTCACCAGCCGTGCACCCTTTACAAATGGAGGGCACTGGTGGAGAGGCCTTGAGGAGCTTGGAGTGCGCAGTGGGACAAATCGGGCAAACCACTGTTTTGAGGCTGCTGAGCCATACCGACAGAAGCGGGGGGCAAGACTGAAGCCCAGACCAGGTTGTGACTGCCATATCAGGACAGCGGTAGCGTTCAGCTGCTAAATTTTAGGTGTGTACTAATCAGTTATTATCTATTTGCTTCAAGTGTGTGGTGCGAGGAAGGAGAAATTGTGATACCTTCAAACTCTACCCTCAACCCCCACTGTCCTCATCAGGTAATTAATAATGTATTTATTATTTACTTACTTACACAAGATGAGATTGGGCCGGGTTAGGCAAGCATACCCGCTACAAAAACTACCCCAGCAAAATAGTCTAAAAAAAAATTGATCACAGAAGGAGTGGCAACACTAGACAGCTTGCAAGGGCAGCTGGTCAATCAAGCCTAATAATTTCACCACTTAAAGCTTATTTTGGAAAGTCAGCTAAATTGGAAATAAAGAATACATTTTCCTACTTGAAAGACCCAATGGCAGAAATCTTTTCCCAAATGGGAAATATAAAGGGTTTGCTCACCCCTCTTGTGCCTCAAAAAACAACTCAATTAAAAACCCAAGAGGATCATCAACCAAGACCCTGTACAACTTAGCCAACAGACAATGAAAACCAAGCAAAAAGCCAACTGCTAACAAAAGAGCCAACAGACAGTGAGAATCAAGTACAAACCCATCTGCTAAGAAGTGATAAAATTACCGTTCAGGCGGCAATGCACTCAGTGAACAACTGTAAAAACGAGTTAGAACTTGGAATGCAAGCAAGCACAGAATCAGATGAAAAAAATCCACTCCACTCCATTAAAAGTGTGATGCGTCAGCAAAGATCAAAACTTTTGATCATCAACACTCAACTCCAAATAAAGATAATCAAGCTGATCCAAATCAACTGCATGATCACGTCATAGCACCTTATAATAACAAGGGTCTCAGAGAAAGATAATTCATGAGCCTCTTGGTTACATTCTACATTATTAATGGACAACACAGAACTTGTAAAAGCCCTGGAGACAAAAACAATCATCAGGCAAACTTTGAAATCATCCCCGCTACATCGCAAGCAGAAACTACAAACCAATCCTACAAATTGAATCAAGTCTTCACAGCAAATACGATTGATACAACAAAAAATCAGGATAATATTTCGATCATAGAAATTCCAAGCTGTTCTTTAACACAAATTCTAATTGATTTCAAATATAGTCCTATAATTGGCACATCGTTTAGTCCAAGGCAGGATCAATACGACATTCATACATGGAAAATCCCTAGCAGCTTACCAGTACAGCAGAACAATATTAATGTAGGAGGATATGAAACCTATAAATCAAAGAAACATAGAATCAAATCAACACAGAGAACATATCCATTTAACATTTACTAAGGGGCAGATGTAGGAGCCCTAATACCGGTCGTTACCGACCGGCATTAGGGTTTTCAGATGTAGGGGGCCTATATTTTACCGATTCTGTAAAGTTACCGAATCGGTAAATTTACCGAATCGGTAAAATACTGAATCAGTATATTTACCAATTCGGAAAAACCACATGTAGGTGGCACTCCTAAGAGTGCCACAGGCCCTTAAAAATCGGTATTTTACCACCCAAACCTATTGGGTGGTAAAATACCGAATTCAGGTGTGCATGCACATCTGTGCATGCACACCTGTGCAATGTGACACACAGACATGCCCTTAGGGCATGTCTGTGTGCCACATGGCACACAAGTCCGGAATTGGGGTGCCAGAGGGTGTCAAAGTGACACCCCCTGCACCCTTGCAGGATTCGGTATTTACCGATTCTGTAAATACAGAATCTCTATTTCCCATTGATTCCTATGGGCTTCAAGGCCCATAGGAATCAATGGGAAATACAGATTCGGTATTTACAGAATCGGTAAATACCGACTCTTACAGATTGGGTTATTTTTTACCTACATTTGCCTCCTTCCAATTTACCGACTCTTAAATACCGAATCGGTATGAGTCGGTATTTAAGAGTCGGTAAATCGGAATTACCTACATCTGGCCCTAAGTATTTTACAAACGTCGATCTCTGTATTGAATATGCAATCTGCTAAGCTTGACCTTCAGATTGATCTTATGAACATCACGGCAACCGATATCTCCAGTATTAATATCAACATAGATATAGTAACTAAACACCTTGCAAAGGCCCAAGCACTTAAGAGTATAGATCCAAAAGGCAATTGCAAATGTGATCCAATAATAAACAAATTAAGTACCTTGCCGCTCATATTAATTTTTTTTAAAAACACGTATTCCAGAGGTACAGACACAACAGCAAGTAAATTTAATAGCAAATACAATGGAAACTGAAATACAGAAGCAACCGGGAGATTGACAAAACATGACAAAAAAAGTCAATGTGACAATACAAATGGAAACCAAAAGGGGGTATTCCTGATAAATCCAATATTACAGGGACCCCAGATATCGCTGTCAGACACAGATGGCCTTAACATTCAACCATTGAAAAAACGACAGAAAAAAACACACCAGAAATGCCAGAAGAAACATGAGTTGTTCAGTGCAATTGGAAGAATATAGCAATAAACTCTATTCAGGGTTTAAAGTCACACAAAAAAGCAACTTCTTCCAGAAACAAGGCTATCAGAGGCAAAAACCACATGCTCTGTGCAATCGGATGGAGCATTGCAGGTCCTACCCAACATGGCCAGAAGCTCAGACAGCTCAAAAAAGGTGAAGATAAGCCAGAAATATACCAGCAAACAAATTACATCCAAACAAGTTGCATTCTTAAAATCAGCAGACTCAAAAAAAGAATCACACGGGATAGGACGGATAACCTACAATTGGACGCATTATTATCATCAGATCAGGACTCGGGAAATGAAACATCATCAAAGAATACAAATGACCGAGATCCACCTAACCTACTCGTTAATCCAATTACATCATCTAGCAACCGCCCACAATTGAACAATTTTGAAAGGGTCATATCCATAAGTAATAATTCAGCAGCTGTTTTAACTGCACCAATGGTTTGTATAAATCATAACAACACAAAAATACATGAACGTATTATAACATCAAGGTAAGACATTTCCATCGTGACATGCCCCTTATCAGAAAACAATACTATGTACAAGCAATACTGCAAAAGTGACATTGTTCCTGCTCTCACTGATGACAAGGAATCGAGAAGCGATAATGCAGGTAGAATAAAAAATAAAAGGAAAATGCAGGACTATCTAAATGAAACATCGCACGAACTGTCTGGACGCTCCCCAGTTCACCTTCAGTTAAGGTTAGTGATCAGTGGTACATCTCACTAATACCTCAATACAACTCAAGAGGTAAGCAGGATATTCTAAACAGAGGAAGCATTTTGAAGCTGTTGGCAAAAATACTACCATTGCGTTATAATAAAACATCAGATCTATTACAAGTGAGGTTTCTCCCTAATGAATACAATGACCATTCGGAGTTATCCCTAACATTATGGAAGTCGGAGGAAATAATCAATCAAATGTTTTGTGTTAAAGAACTATTTAAATTATGGGGTATATCAATCATGAAACCCACACCACAGCACCGGCAACACTGCCAGACTACTCCCAGTCCTGTATACTCAATTTTGCAGAGTGCCCAAGGACCGACTGGCGCACCAGCTGCTGCGTGTGCCCCCTGCCTGCCTTCTGCCTCGCTGCTGACTCGTTTGCCGGTTGCCGGCTGCCTCCGCTGCGGTGGTTTTTTCCCTTTGTTTGTCGTGAATTTGTGCCTGTATTGTTTCAATCTCGTTTTGCCCTGGTTTTGCCGAAAATTAGTGCCTGTTTGTATTTTTTTCACTTTCCCCGTGTTTAGCTTTTCCTTCCTTGTTGTCCGCCTACCGCGCCGCCCCCCGCCCTCCCTTCCCGCCACCGCCGCTTTTCCCCGCCCCTTTTTCTTTTTTGTACCCTCCCCGCTCCCGCCTCCCAGCTGCTCCGCCCACCCGCGCACTTCGCCTTAAATGGCGACCGTGCGAACGCGCAGCGGTCACGCGCAGCGGGCGCGCCGATTGTGCGCCGAAGGCGCGCCAAAGGTAAGCCCGTCTGCGCCCGTCCGCGCCTGGACCGCGCCCAGTGCCAGGACCCCTGGCCCACGAAGACCCCGACCGACCCGCCTGACGTACTCCGCCACCACCCTCACTGCTCTCAACACCGGCCGACTCCCACATTGCCATCAAGCCACTCCAAGACGTACCCACGGACCTTTCAGCTGCCAAGCCTGCAAGTTCACCTGCATCCGGTCCAGCCCCGCACCAGCACCCGCAAAGTCGAACTCCAGCAGCACCCACCTCAAGTGCATCCTGCTCAACACCCGCTCCGTCCACAGACACGCCATCGAACTCTGGAACCTCCTAGACGCCACAGCCCCTGACGTTGCCTTCCTCACAGAGACCTGGATGAACGCCTCTTCAGCTCCCGACATCGCCATCGCTATCCCAGAGGGCTACAAGATCGTCCGGAGGGACCGAAACGCCAACCAGATGGGAGGAGGCATCGCCATCATCCACAGGAGCACCATCCGTCTCACGACCAGCGTCGACAACACCCTGACCAGCGCCGAACACCTGCATTTCCAGATCCACACCAACCCGAACACCACCCTCAGAGGCACCCTGATCTACCGACCCCCTGGACCACGCACGCAATTCAGCGAGGACATCGCCGACTTCGTCAGCCCGCATGCCCTCCCCTCCGCTGACTACATCCTCCTGGGGGACCTCAACTTCCACCTGGAGAACAACAACGACCGCAACACCAGCACCCTGCTCGACAACCTCGCCAACCTGGGACTCAAGCAACTGGTGTCCACCCCCACCCACATCGCCGGACACACACTCGACGCAGTCTTCTCTTCCAGCACAGACATCGACTTCAGCCACGCCACAGAGCTTCAATGGAAGGACCACAGCTGCGTCCACTTCACCTTCAAGAGAACGAGGACCCACCAACACCAGCAACAGGCCGCCCGCAGAAGCTGGAACAAGATCACAGCAGACCAGCTCGCCACCTCCCTGAGCCAGCACCCTCCTGCCAGCTCAGCGAACCCCAGCCAGGCCGCCGACAACTTCACAAAGTGGATCAGCAACTGCGCGGACGAACTCGCCCCACTGAGGACCCCGCCTAGCAGACCCGGCAGCAAGAAGGCCCCATGGTTCACCGACGAACTCAAGAGCTCCAAGAAGAACTGCCGAGCCCTCGAGAAAGTCTGGAGAAGGGAACCGACACCGGACAACAGGACCACCTTCAAACTTGCCACCCGGAAACACCACCAGCTGATCCGCGCCGCCAAGAAAACAGCATTCAAGGACCGGTTGGACAACAACGCACACAACTGCAAGGAACTCTTCAACATCGTGAAAGAGCTCTCCAACCCCAGCGCAGGAAACAACGACATCACCCCATCGCAAGACCTCTGCAACTCCCTCGCTTCATACTTCCACAACAAGATCACGGACATACACAGCAGCTTCGACAACCAACCAACGCACACCATGACCGAACAACCACCCCCCACCACCACCCTCCACGCCTGGACCCCGATCAGCACCGAAGACACCATCCGCACGATGAACTCCATCCACTCCGGATCACCGACCGACCCCTGCCCTCACCACGTCTTCAACAAGGCCGACGCTGTCATCGCACCCCACCTGCGAGACATCATCAACACATCCTTCGACACCACCATCTTCCCTGAGAGCTGGAAACACGCCGAACTCAGCGCTCTACTCAAGAAACCAACAGCGGACCCCACCGACCTCAAGAATTACCGCCCCATCTCGCTCCTCCCGTTTCCAGCCAAAGTCATCGAGAAGACCGTCAACAAGCAGATGGCCGCCTTCCTCGAGACGAACGGATCCCTCGACCCCTCACAGTCCGGATTCCGAGCCAACCACAGCACCGAGACCGCCCTCATCACCGCCACCGATGACATCCGAGCCCTGATGGACAAGGGAGAAACAGCGGCCCTCATCCTCCTAGACCTCTCCGCGGCATTCGACACGGTCTGCCACCGCACCCTAGTACGGCGCCTCAGCAACATCGGAATCCAGGACAAGGCGCTGGAATGGATCATCTCCTTCCTCGACGGAAGAACACAGAGAGTCCGCCTACCACCGTACAAGTCAGAGGCCTCCGAAGTCATCTGCGGCGTCCCCCAAGGATCATCTCTGAGCCCCACCCTCTTCAACGTCTACATGAGCCCCCTCGCGGCCATCGTACGCAAACACAACCTCAGCATAATCTCCTACGCCGACGACACCCAGCTGATCCTCTCCCTGACCAACGACCCCGCCGCCGCCAGAGCCAACCTGCACGAAGGGATGAAAGAGGTAGCCGAGTGGATGACGACCAGCCGCCTGAAACTGAACTCGGACAAGACGGAGGTCCTCATCCTGGGCTCCTCTCCCTCCGCCTGGGACGACTCCTGGTGGCCTCCCGCCCTGGGCACCGCACCCAAACCGACAGACCATGCACGCAACCTGGGCTTCATCCTGGACTCCTCCCTCTCCATGACCAGGCAAGTCAACAACGTCTCCTCGGCGTGCTTCAACATCCTACGCATGCTACGGAAGATCTTCTGGTGGATCCCCACCGAGACCAGGAAGACCGTCACCCAGGCCCTCGTCACCAGCCGACTGGACTATGGCAACGCCCTCTACGCCGGTACCACCGCCAAGCTCCAGAAGAGACTCCAGCGGATCCAGAACGCCTCAGCCAGACTCATCCTCGACATCCCACGAACCAGCCACATCTCCGGACATCTGAGAGACCTTCACTGGCTCCCCGTCAACAAAAGAATCACCTTCCGCCTCCTCACCCACGCACACAAAGCCCTACACGACCAAGGCCCGAGCTACCTCAACAGCCGAGTCAACTTCTACGCTCCCAAACGCCACCTCCGATCAGCCAACCACGCCCTCGCCGCCGTACCCCGCATCCGAAGAGCGACTACAGGAGGAAGGTCCTTCTCCTACTTGGCCGCCAAGACCTGGAACTCCCTCCCAACCGACCTGCGCCTGACCCAAGACCACCTCTCCTTCAGGAAGAAGCTGAAGACCTGGCTGTTCGAGCAGTAGCGACACCCCCCCCCCCCCCCCCCCCCCCAGCGCCTTGAGACCCTACGGGTATGTAGCGCGCTTTATAAGTGTCACTGATTGATTGATTGATTGATTGATTGATTGATCTAGGTCTACTAATGAAAAGAAGCCAGAGCCAAAGGCACAGGTTACCATCAGCATTACAAAATTCAAAAACCCAAAGAACAATCTTTGAAACAACATGTGCCTCGAAATCCGCTACGCAAAATATATATTCCTGGAACATTGCAGGCGCAAAATCCAAACTCGCAGACAGTACACTACTAGAAACCTGGGCTACATATGATATAATAGCACAGCAAGAGCCTTGGCTGTCAGGTTCATACCAACTGCTGGGTTATCCATTACATCAGGTGGATGTTGAAAGATTGAGTCGATTTAGAAGGCCTAAAGCTGGGCTATCAGTCTACATATCAAACGTCCTCAAGGTAGATTCAGAACAGCTGTTGGCGACCATTACAAACATATAGATAATTAAACTCAATTTTGGCAGAGATTATTGGACATGGTCCTTAATCCTGTATAATATTTATGCCCATCCAAACGCACAAGAAAAATCAGTAACATTCAAAAAGTTAATACATGAGCTAGCCGAAGTAAGATACAACACCCCAACCTTGGAAATATTGATAACAGGCGACTTTAAAACACACCTCATATATACAACAGACGACGATGACCAGCTAGCAGCTGAAACTGAAATTTGGTCAGTAAATCACAAAGCAAACCATCCATGGAGAAAAGCCAAGAAAGTGGGTAAAGAACTGGTCACCACTCTTGAATATAGAGTAATCAATAGAAAACACGGGATCATAATCCTTCAAATTTTACATATTACAGACCGATGTCAGGGTCAATAATTGACTACACTATTCTCTCTTTATCATTACTGCAACAACTAAACACTTTTAAAATAAAATGTTCCACAGACAGCAACCACGCAATCCAGCAAATAGTCATAAATGTAAACCCAGACAGACATCAGCTAGCACCAATAATCGGTGAAGGAAGTGAAGAAATAACTCAAAAACGGCTGAAATGGTCATCTCGCCTACTTCCAAAACTTGCAGATAAAGCGAAAAAGCTTATGGAGGCCAGTATAGCGTCATTACCAACGGCACTAAAAGTCTGGTCTAAATTTGTGACTCAATTGACAAAACAAACTCCTAATTTAACATCAAGAGTGTTCAAGAACAACGTTCGTCCATTATCCCAGAAAACCAGAGAATTAAAGTAAATGGGAAAAACTAAAACAATTGAAGAAGGAATATAAGAAACATGTCTGGCAGGAGAAGGAAAAAATGACAGAAGTTTTGAATTAAGCTACTCTACAACTATAAACGATCAAATGCCAAAGCCTTTTTTGAATATTATAAATGGCATAGGCTCGGAAGTAAAAGTAACAACCTCATCAAATGTCACGTAAAAAGATTGGGCAGCTTATTTGACAAAAGTATTTTCTAATGAAGAGCATCTACAATCCAATAAAACCAGAAAAGCCATTGAAACACGTATAATAAATAGTACTGAAACACTGTCTCATCTTGAGTACTTAATTTTCTCAGACCATGCAGTTGGTACGCAATCAAGACTGGAAAAAGTGATTAAAGGTTGTAGAAGTGACAGTTCCCCAGCCCCAAATGGTATTCCGCAAGAAATACACAAATGAGATCCAAAATATTGGCCTAACCCAATATCAGCTCTCTTTAAAGAAGTGGAAAATACGGGCATGGTCCCAGACAGTTGGAGGGGATCAATAATGTACCCAATCTAACAGAACAAAACCGGTGAATTAAAGATTGATAGGGCTTATTGACTCAGAAGCGAACCACTATGCTACATTAATACTGGAAGACTTCATCGAATGATCTAATACCAAGAATTGTATTCCAGTCCAACAGACAGGCTTTCAGAAAGAGTACAGAACCAAAATTAACAGGTTAACAGGAGCAACAATTGCGGAGAAATGCAAAAGTCTAAAGAAAAAACTGCAACTCTGCTTTATCGATCTGAAAGCAGCTTTTGATCGGGTGGACCGACCCCTCTTATGGGCAAAATTAAGACAATGGGACATTCAAGAAAAAACCTTGAGAGCGATTCAAATGCTATATACTGATACATGGATTCAAATCAATGTGGCAGATGGTACAAGAATATCTGGAAAAATAACAACTGCAAAGGGTCTTAAGCAGGGGAGTGTGCTAGCACTACTCCTAATTATTCTCTTTACGGCTGATTTATCCCCCCCGGATTTAGTACACTCACATTCTCCGAGACTAGGTCCACTAACAATATCTCATCTGTCATACGCTGATGATATTGTGCTGCTGAGTCATACTGTGGTGGGACTGAGGAAAATTAAATTTTGGCCATGTTGTGTTCCCTAGCGCGTACCCCACCGACTCCATGTACCAGCTTAAAGTGCATGTAACTTCCCTCCTGTGCCAGCTATGAAGACGCAAATACATTTGCGTCCACCGTTAACTTGTCCTCTTTCAGATCCACCATGAATGGATTATATAGTCCGTTCCTAAGTATGCTATGCCACCGTCTTTTTGTAGTACACTTTTCGTATTTTTCCTGCTCTAGCAAGAGTAGGCCCTGAATTCCTGCCATCTGAACCTCTTTTGTGGCTCCTGACTCTGCCCAGGCTACCTCTGTACTCGTGAACTCTGTCCTACTTTCAGCGCGGCCCCTCGCGCTCAGCTCAAGCCTGCTTTCTGCCAAGACTGACTATAACCTTCGAGTTATCTGTTCCGCTCCCCGAGAATACATTCCTGCCTACTAGATCCTGTAAACATCCTCTCCAGCTGCAGAGCCAAAGGGCCGACCTGTCTTAACGCAAGTAAATCATAGCCTCTGTTGCCATGCTTCCATGGAAGGCCCCGTGCCCCACGCTTCACATGTAGACACTCAGGCGCTTATACACGCATCCACAGTTAGCGTAGAATAGCTTCTGCCCTAGAGACCTTTCCGCCCAGATAGTATAGTTCCTAAACATCAGATATCAGATATGATAGAAGTACAAGTTGATCTGACATGCCAGACTTCTGTCTCTTTCCGTCAGTGTAAATGTCAAGTCCCCTGCACCCCGTCAATCACACGTCATGCAGCTGCGCGCGCATCCAAGCTTCCGATTTCTGCTGACATTGCAACATTCTGTTAGCACCACCCCTTGGTGCCACCCACTTGCGTCACCTATCAGTGACGTTTCTAGCACACACCTCTAGTTTACGCCTAGTTCACGCCTAGTTTACGCCTCTTGATGATGTACTAGTACCACGTGTATACTGTTATCTTGTCTTCTCTCAGCTGTTACGCCTCTTACATTGACTCTTATGGTATAAATCAAGTATATAAGCTATGTATTGTCAATAAAAATTCAGCGCTCTATCCCTTCTGACACCCCTGTGGTGGTCAGAACATGATATCCTGATTCCTTTATGAGGAATAAAACCCTTAGAAACTCTAACACCACGGACTCTGTTTTTTTTCATTCTGATTGAGTTATCATTGATTAAGTACTTACCTGCATAGAAATTAAGAGAGTAAATTAATTATTTACGTCATTTTGGCGCCCGAACAGGGACCCCTCCCCCACCTCACGCGCCGGTTGGTGCGTTGCAAACTCTGTCCCCTGCCATCAGTTAGACGGAACACACGTGTACTGGCAGGATTTCCTGCATCTCCCTCTGACCCACGGAGGTGACGAAGACTGCGATCAGTGCCCAGACGAGGCGGTGAGGAGTGCGGAGGATCCCGACCAGAGCCCAGCCGAAAGAAGCAAGGTCCGAGGTGTGAAGAGGCCCACCAGTTTTCCGAAGTTTTCCGAAGTTTTCCGAAGTTCCGAGTCGAGTCCAGTCGAGTTTTCCGAGGCCTTCTGCTTTCCGTGCTTCCCGGTGAGTACCATTGCTGGGTCGTATCTAGACGGGTTTGGGTACGCAAGTCCGGTCTGCACTGTTTTTAGGCAGTGTATCTGTACTGTTTAGCAGTATATCAAGTATTCCGAATTTCTGCACTGTTACACCAGTGTATCCGTACTGTTGAGCAGTACATCCAGTATAGGGGGGTAGTCATCTATGTCTTCAATGTTTTTATGTGATTAATGTTGTGGTATGAATGCGACTGTTTAAAATTGTGTATTATTGTGTTTCTTGTATCAACTAGCTGTAACTCGTATTAAGGAATAAAGATCTAGCGTTCAGTAATAAGTAAGCAAGATGCCGTTCTTCAACAAGTTAAAACAGATAGGAACTAGGAAAGGGTTACTGGAGGAAGAAATTCCTATCCCCCCTAGGGACACTCCAGGCAATTTTATGTATCAGAAACATGGCATAGATGCCATATTATATCTAGATTTATGGGCCGATTATACCAAGCACCTAGACGAAAGACACAGATGGCCTGTCACTGGAACGTGGGATGCCGAGTGCATCATGAGGGTAGAAGAAGCATTATGGAAAAAGAAAGCTAGACAATCCCAGAAGGACGCCATAGAATTTTGGCGTAAGGAATCACGTAAGCGTGCTGACAAAGCACTCCGTAGAGAAGACAGACTTAAAGAATCAGATAAAGACCAAGAAAACGAATTAGTTACTGAAGGGATCCGAGTAAAAACAGAACAAATAGACCGTGCCCGAAATAATCTTGTAAACGGTATGTATCTTGCAGCAGATGGCACATCTGAAACTGAATCAGAGATACCGAAAAACTTACCGACACCATTAGTTCCAACTAAAGTAATGCATAAAACTACTAAAGACATATTCCTGAATTCATATCTAGAGGATGTAGCACCAGCTTATACCAATCTGCCTGTTCGTGCCCTGCCTACTGACAGGGATGGGGGTGGCACTGCGCCCCCAGATAATGTCCCGCCGGTACCACGACAGACCTCCTCTGTTCCGCCAGCTCCGCCACTTCCCGTACTTAAGACAGACCTACCGAAACCAGTCCTACCTGATCTTACTAAACGACAAATTCAGACTCAGATCCAGACTCCGCGGAGAGATAATGCTCAAGCATCCGCCTCAGGAGGTGCGACTGCGGGTCTTCAGACCCCGCCACCGACACACAGATTGCATTTAAGGGACACACAGAATCCTTTCCAGTCTCCCTACTCATCCCGGCTTGACGCATTCAAAGATAAGATGTCAGTTTGCAGATATGATCCAGTACCCGGAAAAGACGATTTAATGATATTGGCATCACTACGATTAAGATCTGCCACCGATAACTTGCTATGCTATGTAGGAATGCAGGAAATTCTCGACAGACTATATAAGTTCATACTGACAGGGAAAGACCCCGACAGTGTCAAAGCTGCCATGCATAAACAGAAAGTTGACGTTCAAGCACAGATATTACGATTTTTCATAAATTGTGTAATAAGAGAACGAGACAGGCCCGGGACAGATCAAAGTGAATTAGACGCATTAAACAAGTGGGGTCAAAATATAGCAGACGCAAGGCATGATAAGGGGGCTTGCATAGCCAGTATGTCCCAGAAAATTAGAAAGGCAGTATTGACTGCACACCAGGAAGACAATGATAAAACTTCCTCCGAGGAGGAAGATGAACATGAAGCATCAGGAAAATCTACAGATACTATAGCATATGTAGGTAGGGGAGCCTACCTTAGGAAGGGTGTCCGTCCAGAAAGCAAGAGAGTCTTTCTCTCTGAGTTAACAAATCCGAATTCTTCTGAACATCAGTTCCAGGAAACTGATAAAAGGCTTCGAGACCGAATGGGGTACCATGTACTCAATTCTATGGATGAACAGGAATTAGCCCGGTCAGCTGTGTTATGGGCCGAGAACCCAGACATGTATAATGATGACACGTTAGTGCAGACATTCTTGAACCTTTCCCCGGAAGAGCAGAAAATAGCAGGTGAATATATGATTCAGCACCTCCTCATCAAGTTCAGAAACCATCATTCTGATCCAGGTCCCTTACACGAAACATTAGAAGCACTACTCATGGATAGATGGAGAGGTTTCAGTACCAAATTAATACAAATAATTCTAGAACAACGACGTAAGTATTACACCTTCCTGAGCTCTGAATATGTTCCCGCCCCGCCTCCAGAAAGAAAAACGTACCACATGCAATGCGGTGGTGGCATTGAAAGTCAGAATCCCTTACGAGAAGTACATCCAGTTATGGGTGAGGACCAACGCTTGAAGCGTGTGTATGTTCACACACCACTGACTAAGTTAGAACTGTTAGAAATGAAGAAATTAGTTCCGTGCCATGATAAAGACCCTGCAGGTTTTCACAGAGAGCTTAAAGACATGTTACTGATGGGAGATTACACGTATGATGATATTATGAAAATGTTAAAAGTACTGTTGCCCACGGGCATTTACGAGAAATTAAAGGAAAAGGATTGGGAGGTGGGAGAGTCAAAGATAGCATGGGCAGAAATAGAAGACGAAGAAAGCAAACGAGTCCCAGGGGTAGGCCTTGGGGACAAGACTAAAGCATTACCGGGTTTAATAGTACAGGTTTTGCCAAGATTATTGACAACAAGAAAGGAAGATTGGGACGCAATCTCGTCCTGTAAACAGAAACAAGATGAAGATACTAGTGACTTTTATTCAAGATTCGAGAAATGTTTCATTATCAATAGTGGTCTAAAAACTAGTAGCGAGTCATATCCACACCTTTTTGTAACAAAATTAGTCGAGAATGCCCTACCATTAGTCAAAAATAGAGTGTACAAAGTTGAAAGTACTTGGCAGGCAAATACGCCATCCCAGATGTTACAAATGTTACAATATCACCAGAACCGAATTAGGGAAGAACAAGATCAGGAACAGAAACGTATGAAAGACACGAAAATGAAAATGTTAGTAGCTCAGACGATTCCAGCCGACGGTCATAGAAAAGGTGGGGCCCAGACAAATCATTCTGCCGCTCCCGTTAAAGGGACATGTAATTATTGCAAGCAGCCAGGTCACTACGTACATGAATGTCCAGTCCTGAAACATAACATCGAGACAGGTAAAACTAAAGAAAGACCGCGTCCGCCTAGACATGAACAGGGTCATCAACAGACCTCACAGAACGAACAGCCAATGCAGAATACACAGCCTATGCATGATCAGTCCCATACAGTACAGACAGTAGCAGTACCGCAGCCACAGCATGCTCAGACACAGCCCGCTGCCGCAACTCGGCAAGTCTCACAACAGATGTACCAGTATGCCCAGTCGGCATATCCAGATTATCAGCGATATACATGAAACAGCCTAGGGAGGGAAAGTGATTTGCCTCTTATTGAAATTCCTGTAGATCAAGAAGGTCCTTATGTACACAGTCACGTATTAGGAAAAGACAGAAAGTTTTTAATTGACACAGGGGCAAGTCGCACTACTATAAGTCACAATGAAGTCCCAGGGGCACCCCTCTCAGGCTCACAGAATGTTTCCCTTGGTTTTTCAGGACAGCCTATTGTAAATGAAGTATCGGAACCAGTACCACTAGCTGTGGGTCCATTATCTCGAGTTACAGATTTGTTACTTACGAAATCATGTCCCGAAAATCTGTTAGGAATTAAAACACTGAAGGCTCTAGGAGCTATCATATGCTGTTCCCCGGAAGGAGTCAGACTCTTTCTACGGGATTTCAAGGGTCATTATGTGTTACGTGACTTTGATGTCAGATTGAAAAATGTACCAGATCACTTATGGGCAAAAGGCCCAGCTGATGTAGGTTGTATGCATATCACTCCATATCGTGTTACACTCAAGACAGGAGTTGTTTTACCCAGAATCAGACAATACAAGTTACCACCCGATGCTGTAGTGGCTTTACTGAAAATTATTGAAGAGCTTATTGCCCAGGGAGTGGTCGTAGAGACCGACTCCAATATCTGTAATTCACCCATCATTCCAATTCTTAAACGTACAGACCGCAATGCACCGCCAGTATATCGGCTGGTGATTGACCTTCGAGAACTGAACAAATGCATTGTACCACAGTATCCTGTGGTCCCCGATATCTCCTCCCTATTGACTGCTATTGACTCAGAAGCAACGTTCTTTACTGTAATAGATCTCAAGAACGCTTTCTTCAGTGTACCTATTGACCCGGAGAGCCAATATCTCTTCGGATTCAGTTTAAATGGACGAAGTTTCAAATTTTCCCGCGCACCTCAAGGATTTACAGAAAGCCCCAGCATCTATAGTCAAGCACTGAAAAGACAACTAGATTGTATTCAAATGCCAGTTAATACCGCTTTACTGCAGTACGTCGATGATCTACTGATCACCGCACGAAGTGAGCCCGAATGTGAACAAGCATCACTAACAGTTTTGCATTTCCTGGCCGACAAGGGACACAAGGTGTCTCCTTCGAAGCTACAATTCTGTGTTCAGCAAGTTGTGTACTTGGGTCACTTGCTGTCCAAAGTGGGGAGACAGCTCACTCCCGATCGCATTCAGTTAATTGTAAACATGCCTCGACCCCAGACACAAAAGGAAGTGCGGGCCTTCATAGGCCTCACCTCGTACTGCAGACAATGGATTCCTCAATATGCATTTCTAGCTAAACCACTCATTCAGTTAACGACACAGGAGGCAGCGACTTCGACTGTCCTCCCTTGGACTCAGGAACACACACAAGCCTTTGAGGAATTAAAGAAAGCTTTATGCCAAGCACCAGTTTTAGCGACACCATGTTACAGCAAACCGTTTACACTTTTTGTTACAGAACGTGACGGTACAGCATTGTCTGTCCTCACTCAAGATCAAGCAGGTTCACATAAGCCTTGTGCTTATTTTTCAAGTACATTGGATTCAGTAGCCCAGGCACTCCCTGCGTGCTTAAAGTCAGTAGCAGCAACAGCGTTAGCAATCAGACAAAGCGACTCAATTGTTTTAGGTCATCAGTTAACAGTACAAGTTCCACATTCTGTAGAGGTTCTGTTAAACAGAACCCAGACTCAACACTTGACTATAGCACGACTGACAGGTTACGAGTTGACATTATTCCAGCCACACATAGAAATCAGACGCTGCAGTATCTTGAACCCAGCGACATTGTTACCTACAGTTATGACAGATCCAGCTCCACATGATTGTATAGAGATCATTAATGCAGTAACAAAGCCCCGACGAGATTTAACAGATGTTCCATTGACAAATCCAGACCTGACACTTTATGTGGATGGTTCATGCATGAGAACAAGTACAGGAGAGTTAGTGGCCGCGTATGCCGTGACCACTGAAACTGAAGTTAAAGAAACACATCGTATTGATACACTGTCTGCTCAATCGGCAGAGCTCATCGCTCTGACCCGAGCCTGTATTCTAGCCAAGAACAGAAATGTTAACATATACACTGATTCCCGTTATGCGTTCGGAGTCGTACACGACTTCGGCATGCTCTGGCAAGAAAGAGGTTTTCTGACCTCTCATGGTACAAAGATACAGCATGGTCCTCTCATTCAAGCACTGTTAGAAGCAATACATCTGCCTTCAGCCATATCCGTCATGAAGTGTAAAGCACATACTAAAGTCACAGATTCTGTTTCCCAGGGTAACGACCTGGCAGATCAGACAGCAAAACATACAGCACTGACTCACACTCAGACAACTGACACGACAAAGACAACAGATCCGACAAACTGTATGACAGTCAGAGATCCCACACTAGATGTTATTGACATTCAGACACATGCTACTGCAGACGAAATAAAGAAATGGATCGAACTAGGAGGGATCCAGACAGATCAAGGTTGGATGACGAAGGGAAAATCTACATGGTTTCTCCCTGACTCTATGGTTCAAGTCATGATAAATACAGCACATAGTCCTGCACATCTAGGAGAAAAGGCAATGCTAGACAGTTTGCAAAATCTCTGGAACAATAAACACTTACGAGCAGCCGCAAAACAGAAAGTGCGTACTTGCATGATCTGTTGTCAGTTCAATCCAGGTAAAAGCGTCCCTGTAGAGCAAGGTGGATTTCATCCTCCCGATCACCCTTTTGAAGTCCTCCAGATGGATTATATCCAGATGGACCGTTGTCGAGGATTTAAATATGTTCTCGTAGTTGTCTGTGCTCTGTCCCGCTGGACCGAAGCATACCCAGTCCCAGATTACACTGCTCCGACCACTGCCAAACAGTTGGTTCGTGAATTCTTCCCACGATACGGCATGCCTCGTGTCGTGTACTCAGATAACGGTCAGCCATTCTCATCCGAATTAATGAAGCAAGTTTCCTTGTTACTGGGATACCAGTGGAAGTTCCATTGTGTCCGACATCCAGAAGCCGCAGGCCTTGTTGAGAGGCATAACCAGACATTAAAGATCCGCCTTGCCAAAATATGTCAGGAAAAAGGGGTCGACTGGATAGTCGCCCTGCCAGTGGCACTATTCTATATGAGAATGGTCGCCCATTCGAGATCAGGGCTATCCCCGTACGAGGTGGTCTTTGGCAGACCACCGAATATGTGGGGGACGCCCATTCCTAAAAAGATTACTGATGTTGATTCTAATATGTTGACAGATTACCTTGCCTCCTTGATGTCTGCACTCCAATCATGTCGTTCACAGGTTGCCGCAGCTTTCCCTGACAACACTGATGTGAAGCCGCATGACGTCCGTCCCGGGGATATTGTCCTCGTCCGCAACTTCGACAGAAAAAGTCCGTTGGAGCCCCGCTGGAAGTCTCCGAAGACCGTTCTTCTTACCACGAAGACCGCAGTCAAATTGGAAGGCAGAAAGGGGTGGGTCCACCTAAGCCATATCAAAACATTCCCAGGACTGAAACCGGAACAAGACACACCCACCCCCACCAAAGACTGTGTTACCAAAGACTTTACCGAAGCCAAACGAGAAAAAACTCCTCAAGAACAATATCGTATGAAATTGCGATCTAGCAAGTCAGACAGTTTAATTGTTTAAGTCCTCCCCTAGGTGAATCGGTTAAATAGTTTCTGACATGTATCCCCTAGATCGAGATAGAGAGAGAGAAGCAAAGAAACGTACATATTGCAAATCACTTCGTAGTCACTGCATAGTGACACTAATAATAATGTTTATTCTCAGTGTTTTAATTATTATTGCTAGCATCTTATTACCTATCTACTATCCTATTTTCAAGCGTGAACAATCTGCTTACAATGTCTCTGCTGAACACACTTTTAGTGAGTTACCTCCTCATGAGCTTTCCTACAGACTCGCGCTGCGCAACAATACATTCATTAGTATGTTACATCATTCTCATCAAACTAACAATGCTACAAATTGCTGGATATGTGGCCGACTCCCTCCCTACCAGAATTACAAGGGAGCCCTGCCTCTCTTTCCGTACCCGTTCTCTCACAATGGCTCCTGTGGAGCATGGTTTAAGATAATTAATTCTTTAGATCCCGACATTGCTGTTTTCGATGGGGGTTGGGTTTGGGGAAACCTGAACTTGGTCCTACTAGACGTCTGTTACCCGGATAAGGAGGGACTCCCCACTAGAATAGGAACTGATCTAGAAAATGAAGTATATGGATTAGGTAATTATACAATTAGCCTTATGATTCTTACTGTCGAATCCGAAGCCACACCCGTTCTACCTATTATGTCAGTACTGCCAGTCACTGGTGAATTATGTATGAAGAAGAAAGGTTCCGTACATTTAGGTCATAGTAAATGCTCTACTGTGGTCGAATTCAGTGATGATGGAAAATCATCTTTCAAAGCTATCAGTCATTCTTACTTTGTTTGTGGTCATACCGCATACATTCGTCTACCTCCAGATTGGGATGGTACCTGTTACATTGCATTCCTTCTGCCACCTGTTTTTCTAGCTCCTCCTGATTACCATAGAAATAGCAACCTAGTAAAGAATAGACCCAGAAGAGATGTCCCACTTGTCGACTACACAGAAACGGCATGGGAACAGTACACTGACTTTAATAAAGGATTCTTTTTCTTTTTAGGACCTGTTCAGAATAGTAAATTAATACGCAGATTAACTAGAACACTTGAAGCCGTAGTAAATGAAACTACCTCCGCCTTAGGTAACTTAACAGAAGAGCAGTCCGCTATGCGGGTTGTTGTCCTTCAGAATCGTCTTGTAATTGACGTCATCTTGGCAGATAGAGGTGGAGCCTGTAAGGTCATCGGGTCAAGCTGCTGTGTTTTCATTCCACAAAATGCACCATCTGTATATCAAGCTATCACCCGTCTTCATAAAATTGCAAATCAGATACATCAGAATCCAGGCACCTGGACTTGGTCCGGTTGGTTCTGGACAACGTTAACAGCTTGGGGATGGAAGATCCTATCCTTCCTAGGCATTGGCCTAGTCCTAGTATTCAGTTGCTGCCTGTGCCTGCAGTGTGGGCCAGCGATTTGTGGACTGTGTGCCACCTCTTGTATTGAACATTCCAGTTTCCACTCAAAACGTAACCGAAAGAAAGAAGAACAAATGATGTTACAAGAACAGACTGATCGATTCATGAGGATCGATATTTCATGAAGGGTCCGTAGGGAACAAGGAGGGAATGAGGAAAATTAAATTTTGGCCATGTTGTGTTCCCTAGCGCGTACCCCACCGACTCCATGTACCAGCTTAAAGTGCATGTAACTTCCCTCCTGTGCCAGCTATGAAGACGCAAATACATTTGCGTCCACCGTTAACTTGTCCTCTTTCAGATCCACCATGAATGGATTATATAGTCCGTTCCTAAGTATGCTATGCCACCGTCTTTTTGTAGTACACTTTTCGTATTTTTCCTGCTCTAGCAAGAGTAGGCCCTGAATTCCTGCCATCTGAACCTCTTTTGTGGCTCCTGACTCTGCCCAGGCTACCTCTGTACTCGTGAACTCTGTCCTACTTTCAGCGCGGCCCCTCGCGCTCAGCTCAAGCCTGCTTTCTGCCAAGACTGACTATAACCTTCGAGTTATCTGTTCCGCTCCCCGAGAATACATTCCTGCCTACTAGATCCTGTAAACATCCTCTCCAGCTGCAGAGCCAAAGGGCCGACCTGTCTTAACGCAAGTAAATCATAGCCTCTGTTGCCATGCTTCCATGGAAGGCCCCGTGCCCCACGCTTCACATGTAGACACTCAGGCGCTTATACACGCATCCACAGTTAGCGTAGAATAGCTTCTGCCCTAGAGACCTTTCCGCCCAGATAGTATAGTTCCTAAACATCAGATATCAGATATGATAGAAGTACAAGTTGATCTGACATGCCAGACTTCTGTCTCTTTCCGTCAGTGTAAATGTCAAGTCTCCTGCACCCCGTCAATCACACGTCATGCAGCTGCGCGCGCATCCAAGCTTCCGATTTCTGCTGACATTGCAACATTCTGTTAGCACCACCCCTTGGTGCCACCCACTTGCGTCACCTATCAGTGACGTTTCTAGCACACACCTCTCGTTTACGCCTAGTTCACGCCTAGTTTACGCCTCTTGATGATGTACTAGTACCACGTGTATACTGTTATCTTGTCTTCTCTCAGCTGTTACGCCTCTTACATTGACTCTTATGGTATAAATCAAGTATATAAGCTATGTATTGTCAATAAAAATTCAGCGCTCTATCCCTTCTGACACCCCTGTGGTGGTCAGAACATGATATCCTGATTCCTTTATGAGGAATAAAACCCTTAGAAACTCTAACACCACGGACTCTGTTTTTTTTCATTCTGATTGAGTTATCATTGATTAAGTACTTACCTGCATAGAAATTAAGAGAGTAAATTAATTATTTACGTCAGGACTACAAAGATTAATTAAGGATACTGTGGCTTTCACAAAACTCAACAAATTGGAAATGAATATCACAAAAACCATGTCAATGCGAAATAATCTTAACTCTCCATTGAAATTCAAACTGGGTAATGCAACCGTAGAAGAAGTCAGCACTTATAATATCTAGGCTTCTATTTTGACAAGAACTTAAACTTTCAGACACATCAGCAGTATATGGTTAGTAAAAATACTGCCTTAATATATGTCTTCTGCGCACTTGTCAAAAAACTGGATGGACCCTCTTTTCAACCACTGCTCGCTGTTATAAAAGCAAAATTGCTTCCCCCGTTAACTTACGCAAGTATGGTGATGCATAGTAAACATTCTAAAATGCTGGATAGATTACAAATCAAAATTTTAAAAAATGTTTTTAGTCTTCCTAATATTGCTTCACCTGCTCAAATCTGATTGGAATTTGGCTTGATCCAGCAAAACATAGCAAGAAGATACCATACAATCAAATCCTGGCACAAAATGTGAAACGACCAGTCTAGCCCTCCAGTCAGCGCTTTACGGCAGTCACTGGTTGATGATACAAACTCGAGCTTCAACAAATATGTGTTATCTTCATTAGAAATAACCAATACAGTTGACTTATGGGATCTAAGTTTGATGCATTCCACTTTCTGTCAAGTGCTCAACAAAGCAGGAAAAATCCATTCGCTAGTCGAGGAAAAAAGTTTATACATGCAGATCACACTCCTGTATTACAATTCAAACATATGTCACCTTAAAAGCGGCAGCATACCTTGTTTTACCTTATCTGGCGCATCTCAAGAAAAAGTTGCTGGCTATACGCTTAGGAGACCTGCCATCCTTAGCAGACAAGCCTCCATGGAGATACAAAGGCTCATAAATGTGCAGGTTAAGTGGCGCCCCAAAGAGGATTTTCTGCATTTGGTTTGCATATGGCCCATACGAACTAATGCACGTCTCATATTCCTAAAATGCTCATTTAATGAGAGGGGGATCCTTACCTGCAGAACAGCAATCATAAGGAGCCTGAACTCTATAGACCCTCAGTTAAATTGCAAACTTTTGAAGTGTTTACAATCATACAATAAATTAATCAAACATAATTGGAAGGATGTAGCTCCAGTGTGAGAAATTATGTCTAAACAAATAGTTGAATGTGATTTGTCACAACTGAAGGAAATGCAACAGCAACATGTTGAAAAGCAAAATGCTTTATTTTATTCCTGTAATGTCAAATTGATCAATTTTAAAATCAAAGTATTTTATTTTAATTTGGTTTCCATTATTCAACATTAATTGCAAAATAATGTGCTGGGATCAATTAGAAATGCGATGCATTATACTGCTAAAAAAACGTTTTTATCTTGTATTAATTGTAAAAATATTGTGATGGTTTTTAATAACTTATGACAATAAACAAACAATATTAACTTAAGTTGCAAAATAAAAATGAAAACACAAAGAGTAAGAAAACATTAAGTGAAATTGAATCAAATAATGGAGGCAGGAGATGGACCAATATCTCGTGTTCAGTTAAAACAGTTTAATTGTTTTTAGAAAGACTGAAAGTACCATTGCATTGTGTCACTTTAAAAGGATGTTTGTATTTATGGTCTTTATGGTCCAATTGAAGGTGAAAAGCTGAAACGCATTGGCCGTCAATTGCAACCTTTGAACTTTGTGGTGAAGACCTAATAGGAAAATAAAGACAATTATGGTCTCAAAAAGATTGTTGTGCCACTTCTCCTTTCTGAGGAAGAAACGTAAGGAGTCCATTGTATTTCGACATGCAACTGCTACACTGCACTCAGCGAGCAACTGGAAGTGTCTTGAGGCAGCAAAAAGTAACCCTGTTACAGGAAGTTGAAGCTGGTGCCTCTTCCATAGGAGGGAAGACTCAAAACGGTAAGCGACAAATAGTGTGTGAGTTCCCCAACCCGAGGGCTGGTTGAGCATTGCATCTGATGCCTCTAAGGGAGAGTAGGAGGGTGCAAACTCCTGTTTCCATACTCAGTGTGGAAAAAAGTCATCAATAAGCAGGCAAAACTAATTTCCCATCGGATGGACCTTCAGGCTTTAAACACACCAACTGTCTTGCTTCCTTGAATGTCTCATACCAGCCTGGGGTACCACAATTTTATCTACTGGAAAACCTGAATGCAGTGGTACGGAAGAACACATTGTCTATGGGCCTTCTAGGCCTGTGCTCTACGGCCTCCTACAGATGGGCTCCTTCAAAGGAGGGGGGCCTGCAGACTGTGCTCATATCACAAAGAATCATGACCGCACCTACTGTGTTGTTGCCCAGCTATGAATGGCCCCAGAAGGCATTTATTAAAATCTTTATTTTTAAAATGAGGCACTAGGTCATGCTGGGAGGCGACAGCTCTGTGTTTTACCTCCACAGATATTCAAGTGCTTGCCAGGGTTGGAAAGTTTGTGAGACTCTTGGCAAATTTCTTTTCACCCTCCTCGGCTCCTACGCTTCCTGCCCTCCCCCCCAAAAACGTATTACTGACTTTTTTCGTCCCCTTGTCTAGCACCTCTTGTTCTAATCTTTTCACTTTTTGGACTTCAATAGTAACTTAACACTGGTAGTTTTAAAATTGTTTTTAAATGTATAGATTTTCTTAAAATAACAGTGTATTTCTTCAAATTTGTTTCTTGATGTGATAATTGTGCTAATATGGATATTTCACAGCAATGGTTTTAATTAACTGTGCTAAACAAATAAACTAAACTAAACTAAACTGTTGCCAGATGGGGATTCATGCCATGAATGCTGCATTGCTGGTTCTGTGATAAAGAGATTTATCAACCTTAATGAAATGTGGCATATATCTTGATTATGAACCTTTTTACGATAGGTTCCTAATGAAGGATTGCAATGAATATTAACAGTTCTGAAAATTATCTGAAAGTGGGACAAAATTGCTATAAGAAATAAGCAATTTAATTAAAGAGAGAAAATATTAATCTTCAGCACATATGAGGAGAAAATGTCTCAAAATAGTATCTATTAAATAACATATATACTTGGAGTGAACATGCATAGATTGAGTCCCCAAATATGGCAGACAGAGGAATGAGAGAAGATCAAAGGGCAGTAAGATTTTTAATGATAAAGGAATATCATATGATCAAGCAGATGACAAACAAATGGCGGAACAAGGAACTTTGATTAAAACATTTAAAGAATTAGAAAATGCCCAAATAATCGAAGCCAACTAGTGGTGGAAGATGATGACTTTGCAAAAGTATATTGAGCATAAATGAGTTCTTATAGGTCTACACATTTTAATAATGTCAACACAGTGACCTGGATGATGATTTGATAAAAAGTTGACAGAATGAATCTACCGAGTGCTCCTTCAAACTAATGCGAACACTCATTAAACTTGCAGAAATAGAGTTGGAAAAAACAATGCATAAAATTAAAGAATTGGAACAGGAACTGTAAAAAAACGAATAAAGAAATAAAAAACTGCTTTGGAGTTGTAGAAAGAAGAGGGAAAACAGAAGACTGAAGTTGAAGGCAGAAAGGCAGAGAAATTGAATAGGGAGAATTTTGACTATGCCAATCAAAGAATCAATATTTTCACAAGGATTTACAAACAATTTAAATGGGTAGTGATTGTACCTTGTAATGTTTATGGTAATGGGATTTATAAAGCGCACAAATACCTGGGGGTGTCTTGGTGCTGAGAACACAGTAAGCCCGACCAGGGGTCTAATTCTGGAATAACTAGGGGGCATAATATCAAGGACCGATGTTGAAATTATCGCTGTTTTATCGGCAGGAAACTGCTGATAAAACGGCGATAATGGGCTTGATAATACGCCCTTGTGAATTCCCATAGAAGCCCATGTTTTGATGGTAAAATGGGCTTCTCTGGGAATTAACAAGGGCGTATTATGAAGCCCATTATCGCCGTCGGAGGCAGGAACAGGAGCAGGAGAGGCTTGATTCTTGTAGGCAGCCACAACTACTCGGGTGTCGTTGGCGTTAGACGTCAGACTAAACGCAAAGTCCCGGATCAGAGGTGCAAGTTCGGAGATATAGACATTGAAGAGAGAATGGCTTCAGGAGGAGCCCTGTGGCACTCCGCACAGGAGGGTACACAGCTCTGAATAACACCCATCTACTGATACTGTTAGTCTCCTTTCCTTAAGAAAGGAGGTCAGCAGGACTAATGCCATTCCCCTGACCCCCAAGCTCTCCAGCCGCTGCTGCGGGAGAGAGTGATCCATGGTATCAAAAGCGGCTGATAGATCAAGGAGTACAAGGGCGTTGTACCTCCTCTATCCATTGCCACTCTGATCTGTGCCACTGTAAGTAAGTAAGTAAGTAAGTAAGTAAGTACGTAATTTTATTTAGCATAGTTACTTAAAACCATTGCAATACAAAACAGAATAAAAGAAGATTTTTTAAAACTACATGTTTGTTAAAACCAGTAAAACACAATCACAGTTCCTCAATTCATTTAAGCACAACATTTCATCCTGGTGGATTAGTCTTTTAAAGTTTTGATTCAGTTTTGTTTTATAAAATATTGTTGATTTCCCGGCATCTCATTTTCTCTTTAAGTCAGCCATGACGGTGGATGATGTTATGTTTTGTCAGCTATATCGAAACCTTTAGAAATTAGTTTTTAGGCATCTTCTTTTCCACTGCCTTCATACATTTCACAAAACTACAGTTCAGCTGGGGATCCTGGGATGAAAAACAGGCAAGAACTGCATTCATTCATGTGCATATCCCTCGTCGATTGAAGTGGTGTTTCAGCAGATATTTCCGTTCATCCATCAGTTTCTCACAGGAACATATCAAGTGCAGCATGTCCTCTTGCGCTAGGCCGCATAACCGACAGAGGGAGCCTGCTTTGACTTTTAGCCAGGGTGGGAATTTTTGAGTGCAGGGTCGCAAGCCCAACCTATACTTTAAGAAACACATTTTAACGGATTTGGCATAGCCCACACCAAAGTAGTTCGGTGGTGCTTTTGTTGAGTAAGAGTTCAAGGTCATCCAGCCGTGCATTCTTTTTGAAAGGGCTGCCTTATCTTGAACCCATGATAGTTGTTTGATGGATTTCCTGACCAGATTTTTCAATGTTGTATGGTTTACTGGGGTATCCCGAAGCTGCTTTAATCCCGTGTTTGCCAGGCTGCTCGTAAGGTACTTGGCTACTGGTGAGGATGGATGTTGCTCTAGCTCCGTCCATAGGTGCTTGTTTATAGTTCCGTGTTTGGATTTCCTCACTTTGTCCCAGGCTGAAATATAGATCCCCTGTCTTGCCAGGAGCTGTTGTTGGATACCAAATTCCAGCCTGATTTGTGCTGGTGAGGTTCGCTTGGGCAGGCTAAAGATAATTCTGTAGGCAGCTATAATTGTATTATCAAGGATCTTAGCGTCTTTGCCCCTAAGTACCTCGCTCCCGTAGGTAATTATTGGGAGAAGTTTGGCACGGATTACTTGTGCTAGGGGCAGAAGAGAGGGTCCAGAGAGTTTGCTGTTTAGTGTTTTTAAAGAGATTGCCAACGCGAGCCCTTTTCCTCTGACGCTCGTTCTCTGGGTAGAAAACTGCCCGCTGTTGTCAATCTTTACTCCTAAATATTTGTATATTGGCGTGTCTCCAATTCGTGTCTTGTTCCAGAACCACAATATTGATTTTCTTTTGTTCTTACTGATGGTCATCGACTGAGTTTTCTCCAGGTTTATTGTCAGTTTGTTTGCTTTTGAGTAGCTGTATGTTGCATTCAGAAGATGTTGAAGCCCTACCTTTGTGTGGCTTATTAAGACTATATCGTCTGCATATAGAAGACAGGGTAGTTGGAGCCCTCCTAGTTTAAGAGCGTGGGAGTTGCAGCTGTTTAGGATCGGTACAAGGTCGCCTAAGAACAGGTTGAAGAGAGTGGGGGCCAGGACACAGCCTTGTTTGAGGCCCTTGTTGGTCTGTATGCGCCTTGACAGAACTGATCCATCCCCCACCTTTATCTGTACCCAGGTCTCTGTGTGAAGGTTGATCAGCAGATCCAGCAGAGGTCTCGATATCCCCCAGTGGTTCAGTTTAGACCATAAAATGTTCCAATTTATGTGATCAAAGGCGGCCTTATAGTCTATGAAACAGAAATGTATGGCCATTTTGTTTGATTCCGCCTTATCTATGAGCATACCCATGGGCAAAATATTGGTCATTGTGCCTACTGATTTGGCAAAGCCTGTCTGGTTGACCAGAATTATGGATTTCTCTGTGGCCCATACCAACAGTTCCTGCAGGAGGATGCCTGCAAAATACTTTTCCTCATTATCAATTAAGGCCACCAATCAATAAATTTGAGGGGAAGCCTTGTCTCCTGCCTTAAAAATCGGAGAGATGATAGAACCCTTCCAGGAGCTTGGCAGGATGTTGAAATGTCTTATCTCCAAAAAAAGGGGTTCGAGAGCTTCTGCCCAACCTTTCACCTCTTGTTTGTAAAGGATAGGCGGGATTCCATTTGGTCCTGGAGCTCCCTCACTTCTTCCTTTCTTAATTTGGCGCTGGATAGTCTTTTGTAAGTTCAGGAAATCTTCATTTAAAATCGATTTCTGACCTTCTTGAAAGCTGATGCCCTTATTGGGTGATTGTACATTGAATTTTTTACAAGTATCCATCTCGCGGTCCGGTATTACCGCCAGGTTGTTTCCCGTTGCCTGATTAAAGTGGATTCTGAGATAACTTGGCCATGTTTCTTCTGTGATATTGGATGAAACCCCATTATGCGTTGGTCTTATGAAGGAGTTTATGGTTTTCCAGAATCTTGCCCCATCGTTCCGTTTGGTATCAAAGTGAAGTCTTGCCCATAAGTTGTCCTCCAGGGATTTATTAGCTTCCCATTTTAGTTTTTTCAATGTTGCTTTTAGTTTCCGTAAGTTGTCGTGCTTCACTATATCCATGGATTTCTGTTGAAGTTCTCTCATCTTGCGGTAAATTTATGTTTTTGTGCCTCTAATTTTTACTTCATACTCTCGAGTAAATTTTCTCGAATTGCCATAGCTTGATTTTACGTGTGGCTTGAGTCTTGTAGCGTAGATAGACATAGTTTTTGTGAATTGTTCCCATTTAACAATTTTGCTTGATCCAGTGCGAGCCCCAAAATGCTGTTTTGCCCTTTCAATTAGAGGTTCATCAGTTGCTGCTGAATATTTAATTTTTTTGAAGCTAACGGTATGGACCGACTCTTTTGGTTCGTTGGATAGCTCAAATTTGGGCTTCACGATTTCGAGAGTGATTTCTTGAGGACAATGATCGCTAGCTGAGCTTTTACCTATCCGAAAAGAGAATGTGTGTTGAAATAATGGTAGTGAAATCTAATATACTACTTGCTCTTGTTGAGTGAAATGTTGAGGCCGGGGTGTTGTCTCCGGCAAACCTTCCATTTAGAGCCCTGATGTTGAAATGTTCCAATTCTTCTAGAGTCTGATTGCCTAGTTTTGTTTGTTTGGATATTTGAGACTTCCCTTGTGGTGGGATGTCCCAAATTGAATTTTGAGTTAGGATCTCATCATCTTGCGAGATGCCCATGAGGTTGAGATTGAAGTCCCCAGTGAGCATGACGTTGGTTGTAGGTCTTTCCCTTATGCACTCCTCCATGTAGTTGCATAGGTCTTTGTTTTCTTTCTGGGGTGAACATAGGCCTTAATCAGAGTAAAGTCGGTATCAGCATTACCTGCTTTTAGTTGCTCCAAATGAAAGTTTACTGCCAGCGAGGCTGTAAAAGATGGTCCAACTTCCTTTACAGTGAGGGTGCTTGTGGCTGATACATAAATTACTAGGCCGCCTTGTAGATGCCCGTATTTGGCTGTCCTTTTTGCACCGGTGAAGAAGCGTAGGTATCCCTGGAGCTGCTGGGGATCTGCAAGCCTTATCTCTTGTAGTGCCACTACGTCGAAAGTTCTAATATAGTCCATAAACTCGGAGTCAGATATTTTAGAGGCTAGGCTGTTAATGTTCCACGAGCATATTCGTAATAGGTCATGATTGCACTCACTTGACTTTGGGCCGGTTTGTCATTTGTTGTTGTTTATTGTTCTGGCTATCCGTCTTAAGTCTGACAATCCAGTTGGTAATGTTTTTTCATCTCCGATCCATCGAGTAATGCCGGTATGTTGGTCATTGCTTGTTCCACCTGGCCCTGCTGCTCCTCTGAGAACAGAAGTTCTGGGGCTTTTTACGATGACCTGGTCTACCACCTTTTCCACCGGAATTAATATTTCGGGATATCTTGGCTTTGTGTATGGTTTTATTGTTATCCCCCAATTTTTGAAAGGCTGGGCTTCGGCTTGTATTTTGTGAGAGATTGCTATAGTGACCCAAGTTGCTTTCATTTTTTCTCTGCCTGTACCATCATCATCTATAAATTCGAGAGATACCAGGTCAGAGCTTTTCACTTTTAACAGAGAGGGGATGTGAGATAACAACTGTAGGATGTTGCCTCTATTAAGTGTGTCGTGCCTTCCTTGCGAGATGTAATGCGGGTTGAACCATGTGGCACATGTTACATTTCTCTGTTCGTTTTTGGTCCCACTCTCTTTATTAGATTGGCTTGATGGCTTATCCTATGCTGATCGTATTACAGTGGGTTTGGCCTGGTTAGTATTGACTACAGTGTCTCTTGTTGCTCGGCCAAATATGTGCTGATTTGGTGCAGGCGTTTCAGCCAGTTGGTAGTTCTCTCCGGGCCAAGGGGGGGTGGCACGTGAAGTCCGTAGTCATTGTGGTTGCTGGTTCTTCTTCTATCTGATCCACCCATATGTGTACGGACAGAATCCCTTGAGTAATTGTGGATAGTTGACTATCTGTCGGCCCTTTGACCTTCCCTAGGTTTTTTGGTTCTAGGTTATTCCCAGGCCTTTTGCCTGGAGTGTGTTCTTGCTTTGTTATTTGCAGAAAATTAGTACCAGACATCTTGCTGCTTTTTGGCGACCGTTTCAAATCGGATTCAAGAGTTACTTTGCTGGCCCCGTAGGGTTGGACGCTTGAGTCTTGTGATCCGGCTTCTGAATCTTCATGCATAGTATGTCCAAGTGTTTCCAAGTTCTTCGTTTTTTACCCCTTCCCGTTGGTGGTTTGAGTTAGTGCTATTGCCTCTGCAGGAGTCTCTGATGTACTAGTGCCTCCCTCAGGTTGGACTGTGCTTTGTTCTGTAGCAAGAGATGCACAAAGCCTTCGCGGTTCAAGTGTGTTTTATGTTTCCTGCCTTTACGTTTTTTTGCTCATCTTTGTTTAGCGTTCATTTTTGTGTCTGCTTTATCTTCTTCCAAGGTTTCAGAAAGTAGAGGGTATGGTGTTCCAGTTTCACTGGCCATTATACTTTTGGATATATTGGATAAGGGGGCTATTGTTTTGGAGTTTCCTTGTTTGTTAGTTCCCAGCAATTCCTTGTTCCTTAATATTTCTGTTTCTTCTTCAAAAGTGCTGTTGCAGGGATTGGTTTGTTGGCACTGAGCAGACCTTTTAAGCTGTGTGCACAGGTCGCTCAGTATTGTTGGGAGTGTTGACAGTTTGTCAATAATTGGGCCGCATCCACATCCACCTCTGTTGGTCCTAATTGCGTCTTGCGACTGATCAAGCTTGTTTTGAAGAAGCGTGTTTAGCGTGCCCAGCTACCCGTCAATGGCGACCACAAATACAGCCAATGTGTCCAGTAGCCTTAATTGAGTGTCCATTTTATCCGATTGATAGTTAAGGGCTTCTACCAGGAGTTGTATTGTTTTAAGCAGGCTGGGCCAAGTGCTTTCATGTTTTGTGTGTTTTGTGGTTTCTGCTTGATTTCCTGGAGTTATGAATCGTTTTTGAGCTCTCTCTGACGCCCCTGCATCCTCCACCGGTTGTTCCTGTGAGCCATCAGTTATCATAATCGGTGTATTAGCGCTCATTCCGCTTCTGCTCTTATCTTGGGAATATGCAGCAAGGAGATCTTCCCACTCTTCCTTTCCCAGGTATGAGGATATTTCTATCACCTCTGACGGGGAAGTTGGTGGCCTGTCTGCATTGACTGTATTCCTCCCAGGCCTCGATGTTCTGTTATAGTCAATCCCTTGTGCGATATGAGATGTAGCTAGGGCTCCCAGGGATAAATCATTTTCTTTCCAGCCCTTATTTGCGCTTGCCTCCTTGATGTCACTGAGGTGCTTTGTTGCCTCTTGGCTTTTTGGTTCGCAATTTGTTGATGCGTTGGTTTTGCTGCGCATGTCGATACGCGTGCTGATTACATTTTCCTCACAAGGTATGTCATTAGCAGTATTACTGATGTCTGTTTGGCTGTTGTCAAGTTTATCTACAGGCAGGTTTTTTGCTTCATTTGTCCTGTGTACTTGAATTAGGTAGGTTTCTAAGACAATTTTTCTTCTGAGCTTTTTCCCGGTGGTTGTAAAGTCCTGAGTTATCCAGCTTTTATCGCACTGAGGGGTTGATGTCACTTGCTGTGAACTTCTGGCTGTAGGGCTAGGGCTTCCCTTGCTGTTGTTATCAGTCAGTGTGCCAATATACCTTAAAGGCTGTGGGGGCTAAGATGGTTCGATAGTAGGTATGGGCGGAAAATCCGTTTCGCTCGCGGATTTTGCGGATTTTCGGGAAATCCGCAATCCGCGAGATTCGCGAATCTCCCGCAAAATCCGCAAAATCCGCAAATCCGCGAGCAGCGGATTTTGCTCGCACTGCTCGCACTGTTCGCGTGAGTTCGCGGCTTCCCAGTACAACTTCGCGCCCCGCGAATAAGTGCTAAATTGCAGAAATACGATCTTAGCAAAACTGAAACTACTTGCCAGGTTCAAAAGTTCAGGCTCATCATTAGTAGCCATTTCCTGTAGTGCTTCCTGAGGGGCCCCTCCAGAGTTCAGTTGCCAGTTGCAACTATTATGTGACCCTGCTCTGAACCTCAGAATAGTTACACATATGCCACAAAGGTCCTGAATTACAGCTAAGGGAGACAAGCAGGAGCCAGGCTGGAAGTTAAAATCCATTAATCAGCCCCTAATTCATTATTGTCAGTTGGGGCAGGGCAGGTGTTGTAACTAATTTTGCAACAATGAAAGCACTTAGCAAGTGCAAAAGATCACTAATCAGGGCGCACTAAGGAAGCAGGTGCCAGCTAAAAAAATATTCTGTGACACATTAATCAGCCCCAAATTAATTCAGGTCACTTGAGGCAGGGTAGGTGTGCTTTGCTTTGCCGAAAATAATGTACACTGGACAACCAGAGGGTGTGGTGATGAAACAGAGGGTGGCATGGGTGGGCCAGAGGGTGGCATGAGTAGTCAGAGAGTGGCAGTGGTGACAGAGAGTGGCAGTGATGAAGAAGAGTGTCCCAAACAGGCTGGACACGTAGAAACAACAAGTTCGCAAAACTTGCGACCCGACAGGTAAGTTCGCAAATTGCGAAATTGTAAAAACCCTCGCGAACTGGCAGAAACACGGGCGAACACAAAAAAAAAAAATCCGGGAATTCGCGGATTTTGCGGATTGCGAATTCGCAAATCCGCAAAATTCGCGAACGCGAGATCCGCAAAATTCGCCCATGCTTATTCGATAGGTTGCTGTAGGCCTGAAGATTCATTAATGTTTGAGAGTAAGGTATCCCCCGCGTTTTTTAAGAAGCAAAACTTTGTATAGATTTTTGGCTGAAACATAGCTTGGCAGGTTTTTGATTTACTGCTCTTTTCTGCTTTTGTTGTTTGCTTGCTTCTTGAGCTGTTAGAATCTGATGTATCTGATGTTATATCAATTAATGAGTAATCGCTCTGTGTTGTCGGCCTGGATTTAATTGGCGGTTCCTCCCTAGTCCCATCGATCGCTTTCGGCATTTGTTTGCAATTTTTTGTGCCGCCTTTGCTCATAGAGCATTCTCAGACGCGCCCTGATCTCATGCTGCGTGGTCGACCTTCTGGCCTACAAGATAGCGGCCAGCAGACAGCAGACAGTGGCAGAAGGGCAGTAAACGGCCTTGGTGATCCAATAGGCGCAGCTTCCAGCTACACCTCCGGTGCACCACCTGGGCTCCTCGCTCAGCAGAGCTCGCCTGGGCTTGTTAACAGGCAGGCTAGCGGTGAAGGCAGGTACTCAGGACCTGCGTAACTAGGGGGATCCGTAGGGTTCCTTCCCCACTGCCGGGTCCGCGCTTCGCCACCCCCGCAACAAAAGCGCTGTAGCTTACTTCCCAGTCTGGCTGCAGTCACAGGGGAGTCACAGGGGAGTCTCAGAGTTGCAAAGGGTCCGCCTCCGACCTCCCACCTCGTTCTTTGAGCAGAGCCATCCGCCAGCCGTCAGCCGTGAGCAGATTGCCCAGTTAACCCTCAGGCAGCAGCTAGCAGCTAGCAGATAACCAGTAGGGGTAGAGGTAAGGTTGCACAACAGGCTCAGTCCAGTTTGCCAGGTGCCTGGTGTCTAATGCCTAATGCCTGGTGTCCAGTAGCTGTTTTGCCTGTGCCCGGCCCAGATTACAAGCGTTCAAGTGCACAGGAGTGTTCAGGGCTTTTCAGGAGTGTTCAGGGCACTCGTAGAGCTGCGGCTCCCTGGCCGGCTTCCCGCGGCTCCCAGCGGCTCCCAGTGGCGGGCTCCAACAAAGCGTAAAAGCGCTCGAGCGCTCACAGCCTTCAGGTCATACAGAACGTTCAGGCCAATCAGGATTTTCAGGACACTCAGGGCGTTCAAAGGTTTGCGGCTCGCCGCAGCGCCCCTCCTCGGCTTCCAGTAGCGGCTCCCAGCAACGGCAGCGCTGGTCTCCAACAGCAGCTTTGGCGTGAAGCGAAGCCCCTCCCTCTCTCACTCACGGACAGCTGACTCACTAACGGTCAGTAAGCTTCTATCTCCAGCTCAGACTAAACCACTTAACACCTTAGCTGCGTGTAAACATTTCTCCCCAGTGCTGCGCTGTCCATTAGAACTAGTGCTGAATGGACGTTCAATGGTCGTGCGCAGCACTGGGGAGGTAGCGCTGCTGACGACCATTGGCCGTCAGCAGCACTTAAGGGGTTAATCATAGAAGAGCCCGTATTAGTAATTTGAATTGTAAAGATAATTTTTCAATAAGGTGCTATTTGGTACGAATGCCTCATATTACCCTGAATGCATACTACACTTTAGCCAAAGACCTCTGTGCTACTATGAAAAACAAGTACCACTATTCACTTGGCGGCCATTCCATGGTAAATGGTGGCTGAGTGAATAGTGGTAAAACTCAGGAGAAATTTGAAGAGTGCAGTAGAAGTGTTGACCTAAAGAAACTGACATAGTATCCAGTTTAGGACTTCTGGGCAAGACTACCCTCGTGTTAGATTAAACATTGTTTTTTTAAGCTGCTCCCCCATACTCAGGATATGAATTTGGAACAGCTGGACAACTATCCGCACCATCCGATGATACATCATGGCCTTTTTATTGGTCTTCATACAGGACCAGCTACACTGAACTGCAGCTTTTAGCCTTGAAAAAGTTACTTGTGTGACGCAACACGCCTGCTGTTTTTCCTGACTGAAAATACAAGCTTAAATGAGAAAAAAAGCTTGCCTCTTATCATTGAATCGGTGAATCTATACATTATCAAGAGAAGTGGAAGCACTTCATGTTGATTGTTGTAGTGAGTGATGTGGTACTCGTTTTTTACTTACATAAGGATATTTGATTCTATGAGAAATAGATATACTACGGAAAGAGCCCTTGGACATACAGAGTATACAGAACTTGGGGATAGCTCAGAAATAAGTTCTGCCGGCCCTTCCTCTTTGAGCCTTGAATTTTCTGGGGAAATGAACTCATACATTTGTGTACCAGACAAATGAGGCAAGGAGGTACAATCAAAAGAGGCAGATAAAGACCAATATTCAGAGAAGTAAGAGAAGATAGAAATATAAACCATGGAGAAGAAAAGAGAAGATAAAAATAGTGAAATTGATGACAAATAATAGCAATGAGAACCTGGTCATTAACCTGTCCTCAAAAGTCCTCTCAGGAGATCGAATTGGGTTTTGAACAAAGGCTTGTCTTTTTCTCCAGATGCAAATTTTATTATTGGGGACATCATAATAGACATATAAATTCTCTGAAATGTAAAAAATACTTTGCAATGCATACAAGAGTAGCCGATGAGAAACCTTAAACAATGGTATCCTTGTAGACTGTAAAAGTTATATATCAAGCACTGGCAACTGTGGAAGTGGAATCTCAGGAAATTTACAGTGATGATCCCATATAAGTAACATCTGAGTTGCAATTGTATTAAGAAATGGGCTTATTTACTGACAAATCTGATAAAAATGGCTGTAAATCCTGATCAGCTTTCTGTCCGCAAATTCCCACTGGCGATAAAATTGACCTCTTTCAGGAGCCTAAAGAATGTCATGCAATATGAGAGTTACAAGTGGTTCATCAAATTATTACCAAGGATGAAGGGGAAAATGTGGTGACTTCGGTTTGCTTCAAATACATACAGACTGCTGAAAAACAACTTAAGATTGAACAGCATTATGTTTAATTGAAAAATAACTCAATTATTGAGATCGCCATTGAGTACCATTATCAACTCATGAAGTGGGCAGAATTGGATTTGACTGACCAAGATGAATATGGATATTTGAAAAATAAATACTTAATAATGCCAGGCATTGTATTTCTTCCCAAAGTATTCAAAAACATCAAAAATCCACTGGGTCATCCATATGTTAGTTTTTATCCGATCCCTATTGGAAAATACATCAAGATTTGTTGATATATTTCTCTTCCAATATGTGACTGCCTCCCATCATATTTGAGAGATTCAAATGACTTTCTGAACAAAATTCAGGATGTACCATGGGAGGACAGCTATTTAATGGCAACTATAGATGTGATATCATTATATTCAGAACCTTGATTTCCTCAACGCTTATAAATATTTCCTTAGAACCATAGCTGTGAGCTATATGGGACACTCTGTGTTACTGGGACACAGAAGTTGTATGGTAGAGTAATCAGAATTACATTAAATTATTGCCGACCCATTCATCATTTAGGAAGGAGATGAGAAAAGTCTGGAATCTTTATCTCCTCCCTTAATGACAATGAGTATAATTTGACGTTTACTCATACCATCAGTCCTGGCAAACTCTATTTTTTAGACAATAAATCTATATAAAAAACAATAGAATGTGCAGCAAAATTCATCACCAGGTCACTTACTGCAACAGCATCTTCTATTCTAACAGTGGACATCCTAAAGCTTTGAATGGAGTGTTCCATTTGGAGGAATCTTACATGCTGGAACAATTGCTCAGAATTAACAGATTTGAATGTCAGGCTAAGGAAATATTAACATGTTTTGAACGGGAAGGCTATCCATTTTAAGTAATTCAAAATGACTTATTAAGAGTTTGGGCTAAAATAAGGGAGAAAGTGTTAGTAATTCGGAATAAGGACCTCAAAGATAAGAATGATGTCCATTTATTATAGATTATTGCACAAAGGGGCAGATTACAATCTCGGTCGGTAAGCCTTTGACCACTTGTCAGAGGCTTCCCAACTGACATGGTGGGTTTACAGTCAGACCGCCAAATTTTAATGTCGGCAGTCGGAGTGTAAACTGTCAGGTCTTTCAGACTGGCTTCAAAAACTTTTCATAATCCCCAATGAATGGTGTTTCTGATGTGGGGATTGTGATGTCAGTTTCTGACAGCTTTTTTATCTGAAAGCCGGGCTTTGGGTGCCCCTAACAGTGCCCCCATCCATCGGTGGCCTCAAGTTGGGGACCAGGGGGCATAATCCCTGCACTGTGTGGCAGGGATGAACAGAAGCTCCCATTTCCCCATGGAAGCTTGTGCTGCAGTCAGTTTCAAAACTGCAACACAAGCTCTCATAGAGAAATGGGAGCTTGAGACCGAACCATGTGCAGTTGCATTGCAAATGCTGGCCGGTCGATCTCGAGACCGCAACGGTGTCGGCGAAAGTGAGATGCCCAAAGTATAAAGAAAATCATTAAAAGAATTGTAAACTTTACAAATGGGTTGATATTTAACAATAGTTCTTAATAATTATCCGCAAATTATTTGTGGGAAAGTAGTTTCTGGAAATTCACAAAATGTAAAGCTTGTGAATATGTGGTGAATAAAACAATGTATGAATTATACAATAATAAACAACAGAAAATGAAGGAATATATTTCATGTGAATCAGATTATGTTGTCTGCTACAATGTACTTGCGACAAAACTATGTAGCCTACACAATGAAAAAGTAAAACTAAGCATTCTTCAACATATATGTGCCATAAAGAATCAAGACTTCTCCTACCCCATAGTGAAACATTTCTGGGAGAAGAATAAGGAAAATACCAAAGAACTAAGCAACTTTGTAATCGAACATGTAAAGGAAGAAGATAGAGGAGGTGCCCATGAAATAAAATTAAGAAGAACAGTGTCAATGTTAATTAAATTCATATAAACTGAGTCTCCTTTTGGTCACAATCTGGATGCAGAACTACAGGGTTCCAATCTGGATGCAAACTACATGGTCACCTGTGAGATATTAGTATCTATACATGAAATGAAAAGTTTGGATCCCTGCTCCTTGGTATTCGGACTCCTGAGATTAATGGGCACAAAATGAGATGAATTTTTGTATTTTATTGTCTTGGAACTAAGATTTTGAAATGAAATCTAACACACCTTTTATTGTTCAAAGCACTTTGGTATTTCCATGTTATTATTTAAAGCAGCCCTGCGGTGTTTGCATTTTTTTGTTTAAAGCAGGGCAGAGTGGAAAAATTCACCCCATTCGTAGAGTTGGAGGAATTTGGAAATCCGTGCTACGCATTTACCACAGAGTTACCAATAAATTTCTCCATCCGGCGTGTTGGACAATTTAATTTTTTACGTTTATTTTTTACGTTTGTGCACAAAGCTTGTTTTGGCATGCACTGGCAAGCCCAATGAGACTTCCTGACTTCTCGTGAGTGTACGTGAGATTTGCCGGGCACTAGCTCAGCTTGTGGTCATACCATTTTCAGGACGCTGGCGAGCACCCGCTACTGCGGCTGCACCTCCAGAAGATTCTCTACTGAAGAAGCAGCTAAATCTATTCAAGAATGCGTTTTCAGGTTAATCTTCTACTCCAATGAACCATTCAAGCTAATATTTAGTGAGAGAAGCCTTTATTTATTTTAATTTTTTTCAACAAGAAGGAAGTGTCCTGGGGGCTCCAGCTTCCTGTTACTGTCCAGCAGGCTCCTCTCACTGCTTTGTCCATCTCCTGGTAACTTGGATTTCGTGGTATAAGGATCACTATCTGCTGCATACATACCATTGGAGATTTAAGGACTCAGTACACTTTCTCCATGTTTGTAAAATTTGCAGTATTAATTTATTTCACGAGGTCCCCTAGTTCGCTCACAGGTCATCCAGCCAGTATGCTCAGTAATATACATGGTACAGGAAACATTTGATTAAATGTAAAATGTGGGATTTATTATTTTTATTTCACATTTTTTTCTGCAAAAAGTGTATTTGGGTGGGGTTAATATTGATCTTGGGAGGAATGTGTGTTTTTTTCAAATTTTTATTGATCACTTAATTTTTGTTTTTGGCATTGCTGAATTAATGGTAGTGATATTTTCATTGTTACAATGCCTCCTATATCTGTCCAGTGTGTGTGTTTGCCACAGGCCTCCATTTGTCTTTGTTCTCCAAGCCGTGTGGCATGTGGCAGGGGGCCATCTTGTGTAGTCTGTGCACATTTGCCTGCATGTGCTCTTTGTCGTGGCCATCTCACTTTGTTTGCTGTTGTTTTCTGACCATTTAGCCAGTGGCCATTTTGTGTAGCCAGCTAGTGTGATTTTGCCACAGCCCTACATGTGTTCTTTGCTGTGGCCATGTCTCCATGCTTGCAGTTGCTGTTTTCCCTTGGGGTTGGAGGCCATTTTGAGTGACCAATCGTTCAGTGAACTTTTGCTATAGATCTGCATGTCATCTTTGATATAGTCATACCTCCTTGCTTGTAGTTGTTGTTTGACCATATGGTTGGTGGCCATTTTGTGCAAGCAGCCAGTTTCTGACGCCATAGGCCTGCATGTTTTCTTTATTATGGCCATGACTCCTTGCTTGCTGACGTCGTTTGACCATGTGGTTGGTGACCATTTTGTGCAGCAGGCTTGTGTACTTTTGCCATAGGCCTGCATGTATTCTTTGTTGTGGCTATCCCTCCTTGCTTGCTGTTGTTGTTTGATCGTGTGGTTGGTGGCCATTTTGTGTAGCCAGCCAGCTAGTGTGCTTTTACCAGAGGCCTCCATTGGTTAATTGTTGTTGCCATGCCTCCTTGCCTGCTGTTGTTGTTTGGCCATGTGGGTTGTGGCCATTTTGTGTAGCCAGCCAGTGTGCTTTTACCATAGGCTTCAGGTGTTCTTTTTTGTGGTCATGTTTCATTGCTTCTTGTTGTTGATTGCCCATGTAGCAGGCATCCATATTGTACAGCTATCCTTTTTACAATTTTCAAAGCCATTTTCCAGGGAGATCAATAGGTGAGGGTTATGCCTTTTTGATTTTGTTAGTTTTTGTTTTACTTTTCCCTGATATCGGTTTAATATTATGCTTGAGGATCATTGTAGAATATGTATATTATGAGCAGTGCTATATGTTTTTTTATTGAGTTTTCATGAGACATTACAAGTAATAAAAAACATTACCAGCATGCAGATTAAATGTTACAGCATGCAACACACTTTGTTTTACATCTTAAATTCCAAGATCGTATTACCATGTGGTGAGGATAGACCATGGGTGCTGTTTATACATCCTTTGTTAATAAATCATGGTGGTCATTGAGGTAGATTGTGAGGGGTGTTCAGAAGTTGGATGATTTTGATGAGGTGGGTAAGCATGGGCGGAAAATCCGTTCCGCTCGCGGATTTTGCGGATTTTCGGTAAATTCGCAATCCGCGAGATTTGCGAATTTCCCGCAAAATCCGCAAATTCGGACACAGCGGTTTTTTTTTCTTGGAGATACAATTTTGCGGCGTGCGGCGTTCACTTACCGTCATTCAGCGTTTGCGGAGTTGTGTTTCTCAATATTTTGCGAGTGCTGCACCATTTTGGATCTTGCTGCGCGATCCCGCGGGAGTTTGGCGACGCATCGCGAGAGTTTGCAATTGCGAACATGTAGGTGCGGCGGGCAGCAACAATCTCGCACTCGCGAAATTACAAAATTTGCAATTATGCACAAGAAATCCACTAGCAAGCAGCATAGACCTTCTGAAAATGATGATTTTGTATCAGAATAACTCCTCAGGTTGACATTTGCCTGCACTTTTTTTGATTTGAGGCCTTTTGACTTTCTTTGAATCACTTTTGGATTAGAAATCAACTTTCACAAGTAAGTTTGTTTGGGGCAATACAGTTGCTGTTCTGCAGAAAAACGAGTTTTGCAAAGCTGAAAGCACCCAGCAGGTGCAAAAGTTCACTCATCATTAGTAACCATTCCCTGTAGTACTTCCTGAGGGGCCCCTCCAGAGTTCAGTTGCCTATGTTTGTTTGGGGCATTACAGTTGCTGTTCTGCAGAAAAACGAGTTTTGCAAAACTCAAAGCACTCAGCAGGTGCAAAAGTTCAACTTCAAACTCATCATTAGTAACCATTCCCTGTAGTGCTTCCTGACTGGGGCCCCTCCAGAGTTCAGTTGCTAGTTGCAACAATTGTATGACCCTGCTCTGACCCTCACAGCAGGCTCATAGGATAGCTACAAGTAGGCCACAAAGGTCCTGGAAAAAAAATTGCACTGCAACAGAAAGCAAATTACAGATAAGGAAGCAGGTGCCAGACTGGAATTTTAAAACAGTGACACATTAATAAATCAACCCTAAATTAATTCATGTCAGTAGAAGCAGGGCAGGTGTGCTTGCTTTCCCCCCCCATAATCTACAGTGATGATGAACCAGAGGGTGGCATTGATGTACCAGAGGGTGGCATGGGTGAAACAGAGGGTGGCAGTGGTGAAACAGAGGGTGCTGGGAACCTGTGATGATGAACCAGATGTAGAAACAACATAGTCGCGACCGTTGCGGGCCGACAAGTAAGTTCGCAATTGGGAACTGGTACAAAACCCTCGCGAACTTGCAGAAACCCTTGCGAACACAAAAAATAAAAAAATCCGCAAATTTGCGATATTTCGCGGATTTTGCGGATTGCGAGTTCGCAAATACGCAAATTCGCGAACGCCAGATTCTCAAAATTCGCCCATGCTTAGAGGTGGGTAACTCCTCAGCGTATAGTAGAAAATTGTCTCTACAATATACAAAGTCTATTATCCATTGCTTCAAAGTAGGCAATTAATTACTCTCCCAATGCATTGCCACCCTGCGTTTTGCGAGAAGCAGTGTTATGGCCGCAATTTTTTTCTTTGCAGACATGACTCAACAGGCACAACTGCGGTGTACATGTTAGTTTACACTTCAAATTCTTACTCAGCAGATCCACCACCTGTGCCCAATATGTCTGTACCTGTGTACCAGCCCAAGGCCAGGTGAACAAAGTCAGCCGGATCCTGTTTGCATAGTTTACAATGTGCGCTGTCTCATAACCCATGTTAACAATGTTATATCGGGTTGTGATATGCTTGATGTAGGTACTTGTAATGGATATGACACAAATTCCCGTTGGGAGTGAGTAAATCTGCACAGCATGCCTGCCAGTCATCTTCGGTTAGTGGTGTATCTAACAGTAAGTTCCATTTTTCATCAGCTTTGCCATACCATCCCCAATTTCAGATTGCAAAGCCCTGTATAGTTTAGTCACCATATGGTGTATAGTCGGACTGTTTATAAGTTGTTGTAGCAAATCTAGTGCAGGTGGCTCTGCAGGGTATGAAGGGTACACTTTCTTTATTGCTTCCCGTAATCTATGGTAGGTGAATTTAAATAACATGGATTCGTTGTTGACATATGCCAGATCTGCAGGGATTATGAAAGGTCCATTAACATAAAGGTCACCTAAAAAGGTAATACCCACTTGCTCCAGTAGCTCCATGCTTCCTCTGTCTTGAGTGGTGGATAGAGAAGGGTGTTGTGCTAAACGCATGTTCGGGGCATAGAGAGGACGTTTTTTAGCCATTTGGCCAAGCTTTAGCCACGCTTGAGAGGTTGCGCGGATTGTGTTGATCTCCTGCCTTGCCAGGTGTGGTCTGTTAGGCGTCAGGACAGCAGTGAGAATAACGGGGTTAGCGTTGCCATCTTCCACCTCTATGTGTGGCATATATTTAATTGGATGATACCAATAGTGGGCGTATTGGGCTTGCGCACATAGATATTATAAAAATAGGTTAGGGACTGCAAACCCTCCCGACGCATACGGTAGAGTCAAAGTGTGTAAACTGATCCGCGCTTGTTTGCCATCCCCTTATTAACTTGGTGAATAGTGCCCTTAGCCCATTAAATATTGGGGTAGGAGAAGTTATTGGAATATTTGTGAATAGATATAGAAATTTAGGGAGAATTACCAGTTTTTATCAGGGATATTTGGTCTGCCTGAGAGAGAGGGAGAGTTATCCATCTATTTATTTGAGTTTCCATTTTATCCACAGCTGTGCCATAATTTGTTCTTAACCCAATTTCAGGCTCCCGGTGGATCCAGATGCCCAAATACTTAATGGGCTCTGTCTGCCACGTCAATGGAAATTCAAGTGGATCAAGTGGATCAGGACGAGTAGCCTCCGTTAATGGAAGTATAATAGATTTTTCCCAATTAATTTGCAGGCCAGAATGTCTAATGAATTTGATGTATTCTCTTAAAACAGGGGCCAGGTTCGTGTTCGGATCATGGATATAAAGCACCATATCGTCTGCGTACAAGGAGATGTTAATAGGGCGAAGTCGGAATCTCAACGCAGTGTGTGCGTAACATTGTCGTATCTTACAGGCCAATGGCTCTATATCAATGGAGAGCAGTAAAGGCAACAGCAGGCATCCCTGCCTTGTGCCTCTCTGGATATTGAGCACTTCCGAGAGATGGCCATTCACCTTTATACGTAGAGTTGGCTTAGTGTATAGTAATTTAATCCAGTTCATTAGCATAGGTCCTTTGTAAAATTGTAAAGAGATTTGTCAATGCAATGGAGTCAAAAGCTTTGGCTGCATCCAGTAGGACCGCCGCTGCCTTCATCTCCGGATTCAGTTGGTGTAAGAGTGCGAATATGGTGCGTAAATTATGTGCGGTTGAGCGGTTAGGAAAAAAACCAGACTGGTGTGGTAGAACCATGACCTGCAATAGGGGCTGCAATCTTGTGGCAATAATCCTGGCCAATATCGTAGTATTAGTGTTTATTAGAGATAGTGGTCTGTAGGATTCCCCACGGTCCGGTTCTTTGTCTGGTTTCAATAGAGCTACTATCAATGTCGGAGGCAGAGTTTGATTTTCATAGGCTTCATTGTACATCGCCACAATATGGGGAATGAGCCTTTCTGCATATGTTTATAAAACGATCCGGTAGAGCCGTCCGGCCCCGGGGCTTTGACATTAGGAAGAGATTTGATAGCATCCTGGACCTCCTCCAGCGCAATTGGTTGATCAAGTATTTCACAATGGCCATCAGTAAGCCAGACTAGCACAATGTCCTCTTGATAATCATTCATTTCTTGTGTTTTGGCTGTTTCTTGCGCAGCATATATCTCACCATATGACGCTACGAAGGTGTCCAAGATCCTTTTGTTGTTGTAGTGCACTGTGCCCGCCAGATCCTGCATTTGCAGTACCGTGTGTTGTTTGTGTTCTACATGTATTATTTGAGCCAGATGATGGCCTGGTCTGCCCCCTTTAACCAGTTTGCACGCAGTATGCCTACGGGAAATATATTTAATTTCACCTCGGCCAGTTTGGTATAATTTGTCACTTTGTCTCTAATTTCCCCCAATAATGCAGCATTGTGGGTAGACACATACCTTATTTCTAGTTGTTTCATGTGCGTTTCACTCTTACTTAATTGTGTGCATATATCATTTTAAAATACCAGCAATTGTTCTGATACATATACCTCTCAAGGTTGCCTTAAAAGCTTCCCAGGTAGTTCCTGGACTATGTACTGAGTGTGCGTTTAGAGTGAAGAATTATTTTATGGCGCTATGGATGGCTACTTTATATAAGGGATCTAGAAGGGACGTCGCATTGAAACGCCATATGAATGGAGGAGAAATATATGTTGGTACATTGAGTGCGAGAACCACTGGCTTGTGATCTGACAAAGTTTTTGGTAAATGCTGTACATTTTGCATCCAGGTGCAGGCTGCTTCACTAAGGAGCCAGTAATCAAGCCAAGTCCAGCTACTGTGCACAGTGGAGGAGTGGGTGCTCTCCAGCAATAGTGGAATGCGCAGGTGCCAGAAGTCCTGCATATGAAACTCTGACATCCCAACTAAGATAGTAGATACAGCACGCTGATGCTGCTCATTAGTGTGGTGCAATCTGTCATAGGTGTCGTTCAGGGCAACATTTAAGTCTCCTCCCCATATTAGTTCCATATCTGGAAGGGTTCACAATATGTTCCATAAGTTAGCAAAGAAGGGAGGATCATCAGCATTTGGACCGTAGGTGTTAATGATTCCAACTCTGGATCCCCGTAACATGCCCGTAACTATGATATAACGCCTGTGGTCATCTACTAGTGTTCTCTTCAGTATAAAGTGTGTCCCTTTGCGGATTAGTGTTAGTTTAACCGATAGGGGCGCCTAGGTGCTCGGTGTTCAATCTAGGTGTAGATGGGGCTGGAGCGACAAACAAGCAGGATTGGTATGACGTTTACATTAAGATTATATTAACATTGTGCATTAGTGACATACCTAATAACTATCATCTGGTATCTAGAGCTAAAGGCATTAGTCAATGTCAGTGGACAATATATTGTTGTATTGAATTTTAGGACCCTACTGTAATTTTCCCGATTCATGCCCTTATATAGGTATAAATCACCATATCCTTATATAGGCATAGAAAGTATGACCATATTTAGACATAGCTCATGCAGTCCAAATACGGCAGGGCTACTTCTACTAGTTCCGAAAATCCACAAAGATTTCTTGGAAAACTCAGCATCAGCAGCTAGGGACTTCCCCTTGCTCAAATACTGACTTGTCCAAGAACTCATGGAGTTTTCAAAGAACTGAGACTCTTTGATGACGTTGTTATGTCCACCTTTATGTCAAACTCGGCACCTTCAAGGTATAATTATGCCCACACTTGCCATAGGAAACACACAGTGGTTTGGAGCAGTTCGACTATCTACTTGCCCGACGCATCCTGGTACAGCAAGTGCCGAAGGTGCCGACCCTGGAGCAGGCGCACTGAGAGAGACACTGTCTTTTCTCTTGCAAAGAAATGCAGCTCCAGTGTATCCAAGCTACCCTTGCGGGTTGTTGGGAAATCGAGTCCTGAGCCTGACTTCTTCATTCTAAACCAAAGTACGGAGCTGATTAGACCCTTACAGAAATCTTGAATAGATTCTTCGCAAAGAATACTAAATTTATGCTACACCTCACTTACTTCGTCCCTCGTACTAGACTTAGTTTAGGTACATCGGGGTAGGCGTAATTTAGAAGCACCAGTTGAGTACATTTTAGCCTCTGTTATTTATATATGTATTTATCTATGGTCTAGGAGCCATACAATGCTTTTACAGTATTATTTTATCCTACTCTTTTTACTGTACGCATTATACTTTGCAACCAGTATTACGATCGTAGCAGTTCATTTCTTCTGCTTGAGAAAGACGACTGTTTAATAAATACTTTTATTGAAAACGCCCGTCTATCTATTTCTCTGCTCCTCTGGTGAAATGAAGGATGCACGAATGACTGAGTAAAATATCTATCTATTGTTTCCATGACTCTGAAGATCAATTTTATCTTGGGGAAACAAAGTTGTCATGTTTATGCGGTTGTCAGAAACTAAATCCCTTCTTGTGAACTCAAGAACATTTCTAGTGACCTCTGAGCTAGCTGGCACTCACAATTAAGTCTAATATACTCAATAGAGACCTAGAAGACATAAGTCCTACGTCACATCTATAGGATATATTATTCCAATGAGCAGAGCCTATTGGGAATATAGGAACTACACTACAATATTTTAAGTGGGCTTAAAAGTTCTATGTCCATAATAGTTCAATAGTTCTGACAGGTTAGCCCGTACAACTAAAGACTTTATAAGGAACGTGGCAGCTTACCCCATCAACGTGGCTAATGCGAACTTCAGGCGTAGACTTACAGCTGCAAGTCAGTCCGTCTAACAGGATTCGTCCCTGCAGTGCTTCAATCTGATTCCAGGTGCGTGGTGTTGCCTTTATCCCTTGCAGCCGGTTTCTTGAGGTGCTTAACAAATTACTGCACCACGTGAGGTGTTGGCAACACACGGGTTTTGCCCGCATGAGTCACGTGTAGCCTGGCCGGGAAAAGCATGGCGTAGGGCATATTCAGGTCTCACAGGTTTTTTTTACCGGACCAAAATTCTTACACACCAGTTGGACCGTTAGTGTTAAATCTGGATAAAATGCTACCTCGTAGCCATTGTACAGCAACGTTTGTTTCTCTCTTTCTAGAGTGCGGTGTCTCGGTCTTTATAGTTTAAAATGCAAGCTATTATTGGTTGTGGCATGCCGCCTGGTGGTGGGCTTAGAGCTAGAGATCTGTGCGCCCTTTCTACAATCAGCATCGATGAGAACTGTTCCGCCCCAAACATGACTTTCAACATTTTTTCCATGTAGTCTTCAAGCTTTGTTAAACTCTCTGGCACGCCCGCGACGCGCAGGTTGTTGCGAAGGGATCTCGATTCTAAATCCTCATTCTTCGCTTTTATGATCTCCAGTAGTTTCGCCATATCGTCGCATTTAGATGTGGTTGCGTGTGATTCATCCTGGACGCTGATATCCTTTGTTCAGCCTCTTACAGCCGTTCCCCCTGTTTATCAAGTCGAGCAGAGAAATGGTCCATCCGTATCGTGAGGGCGTCTATTTTGCCATCTATGTCTTGATGACTTTGCTGTATGGCCTGCAGGGCTGCCTCCATCTTGACGTTCGGGTCAGGGTCAGTCTCTGAGTCTGCGTCCGTGCGCCTGGGAGCCTAGGTGTATGTTGAGGTTCAAATGGCGTTTTGGTTTGCTTTGGTCAGTTTTTCCCATTCCCGAACACTTTCTTTGCAGTTATAAGTGTCGGCCTCCTAGGACAGCTAGACCTGAATTTTTATACCGATAACTTACTCTGTGGTCAGAGACGGAGATATATGCAGTTATGGGAGTCAGCCTCCCGGTACAGCTGGGCTTGTATTTTTATGCTGATGCCCCACACTGGCTAGGGAAAGAGATTCATGCAGCAAGAGGCAGGAAGCACTGTACGACTGTGCTAGTACAGGACTGTAGAAGGGTCCAAAGATCACACATGGAGCAGGATGTGAAATGCCTCCATATCCTCCAGTCACTACACATTCAGAGTGTACAAGATTCACCACAGAATCTGGGCAGTTTGCAGGTATTACATGAGCTGATGCGTGGTGTGGGCCTTAACATTCAAGCAACTCGCATCAGGTTGACTGTGTGCTGTCCCCAGTGATCTTCACATGCATAGATGCCGCAGGTCGCACAATGCTAGGCACCAGAAGGGATCACATAAAGCGCTCAATGCAGTGCTCGCGGGCAGAAGTAAGACGCGATTCTCAAGGGTGTAGCGGGATAAGGGCAGCGCGGCGAGCAGGCTTAAGGGATGGAAAGCAGCAGTGCGGGACAAGCATTTTGTGTATGCGGGCCGCCATCTTAGTTACTACCTTGAGCGCCGTTATGTGTGAAAGCTTCCCACAGCCCCGTCTGTCACTCACGGCAAGATTGTCATTGCAGTCTGCATGCACCTTACTAAAGGCTAAGGTCGTTTGCAGTGAACCACGCTATGTTCAAGGCAGGGTTTTTCTTAATTGCGAGACGGTACATGGTGCCATTTTCGTAGTACGCCTCACCCTTTAGTGAACCTTTGGGCATTCACCCGTTCGTGAAAGCGATCTCCGGTCAGAGTCGCATCAATATGCCCTGCAAGACCTCCGGTTGCTGATTTATTTGCCTCAACACTGCTCTGCCCGAGAAAAAGAAGAAGATTGCCATCACTGGTGTGTCAACCAAAACCTTTTTCGGGATACATGTGCCTCCCACAGTGGACTCCGGGAGCAAGCTGGGAGCAGCACACCCACATCAACAGCACCACCCTAATCTGAGCCCAAACCCATGTCTCTCAGCAAGGTAGCCACTGGAATCATGGTGACGCTGACAAGGAGTGACTTTGAATTGGATTTGCCTTTTTAGCAAAGTAGTACCAAATTGTTGCAGGAAATTAAGCAAAGTGGACAACAGTCAGCAATGGTAGATCTTCCTGAAGTAGGAGCAGAGCAGGAGGTTGGGCTCCTTTTGTGCAAGAACTTCCTCTGTTAAAGCAATTGGCTTCCAGATCTCCAGAAGAAAAAGGTAGGTGTAGTAGAGACCCAGGAGCCAAAACGTCTTTACAGTAGGATTTACTCTTCAGGCTACGCAGTTGTGGAGCATGCAAGGAGCGTTGCCTCCACCAGCTACACCTTCAACACAAACTGTGGAATTTTAAAGCATAACATTCTTTCACATTGAGCGTTCACCCTAAAAGTTCTACTACATAGCAATACTTAAAGTAGCATGCACAATACATCAAAAAACATTTTGATGCAAGATGTCAATACTACAAAAGTGTACTCCATCCTCTTATCCAAGCTCCCCTTCTGATGATCTGGACATGGAATTGACCTTGGCTGCCTTTGAGACATGTCAGTAGAGTCAAGAGAAAAGGAAAGTCCCTGAAAGACTTAAAAGCATCAAAGTGGATGAGGATGACAAATCAGTCATTGTCATTGAAGCTGGCTCACAAGACATAGACATAAGCCCCCCTTTTCAACCTGCTCTGAGGATGTGGCACTGGTACCACCACCGGTACCAGTATCCATATTTGTAATTGTAAGGCCCCCGATGAGACCTGCCTTCACCACTAACTGAGTAGAAGTACACACTCCACAGAGGCAATTAATTACTCACCCACCTATCTCCAATTCTTCTTTAGGCATTGGCAGTGGTACATTAAGAAAGTTCTTCTTCCCAGTTTGGGACTTGTTTATGATTAGCAAGTAGCCTTATAACATTGCAATATGCTCCATTTGCCATGCCATTCAAGTGTTTGTTATGCTAAGCCTTGTTCACATTATTGTACTGGAGGCCAAAGTACCCACATGAAAAAACATTACACAGTCCGGTGTTATTCTCACCTTAAAAAATTGCTACAAGTGGTGGTTGCGATGATGAGAGAGAAATCAGCTCTGATCACATGATGAGGGTGATGGCGAGGAGGAAAAAGAGAGTGACAGCTTTAAGCAAAGCAGGCCTGCCCCCAGCTGTGCAAAAGTTTCACCTACCTCAGCAACCTCAAAATGGCATACGAGTCAGATGGAGACAATACAGCACAGTGACTGCACAGAGTTGTATGATTTATTGAGATGTGACTTTAATTACACCATAAATGGATCTCACACTTGGTGGAGAGAATGTGGTGAAAGTGACACCAAGGATTTGTTATTAGCTAAGTAATAGCCCAAACCAGTCCCACTTACCCACCCACCCATAAAAGGGATCCATATTTTAGATACAGAACAACATCATTCTTCAACCTCATAATTCAGGCCTTGTGTTGCATAAATGCTTAACCTTGTCACCTTCAAAGTTTGAGTCCACTTTTCCTGCTTGAGGATTAAATACCAGCTTCATATTTCTCAGAGGAATTTACTTTTGCTTGTTTTTGTTATAATACAATGTATTCCTTGTTGTGTCATGATAGTAACAGTGTGGTCTCAGTCTTTGTAAAGCTATAATATAAATATGCATTTTTCATTCAATTTAGTTTCCCGTGATAGCTAATCCATTTGATTAATCCTACAGTTGGAGCTCGCATAGGTAGGAGTAGGACATCGCTCATGGTGCCTTCCCTGTTAGCACATCAGCCTGCTTCGACCTCAACCACCATTAAGAAGGCAGCTTGGGAAACCCTACAGTTAGAAGGTTTGTATGATTGAGAGAGGTAGCAGCCGTCACTTCATCTATTCAGGTAAGAGAACTACCAAGTGAAGAGAACTATTTTTGTTAGTAAGTATCTAACTTCTACTGCAGATAAATAATAGTTTATCTAGGATGTTGTAGACAATATAGGCAATGGCAGAATTGACCACCTAAGGACCAATATAGTTACATAGGGTAGTATGAGAAGGGTACAACTAATTATAATTAACTTGTATACCCCTTGATACATGGATTACAAAAAACAGGCTGCATGAAAAGGAAGCAGCAACAATTAAATGTTAAACACATAAAACTACTTCAGGCATAATGTATGATATAATAATTTTCCCTTTACTTTTTAATAACAAAACTCAACATCTACACACACAACAGGCTCACCCCTCTCCCCAAACTAATATATAATACCCCAACCAATGTCCAAACTTCTACGAAGAGTCCAAAACAAAGTCCAAGATTGCCCTAACTGCCCTTCCCAATTCCGACCATCTTTACCCACAACAAAAGTTCCTCCCACCCACTTTTTTTTAAAAAGACCCAGAAGTTATTTCAATGCAGGTCTGCAGTTCTTGCCTCAAGGTGTGTCCTCTGATGGGGCAGCTGTGCCAGCTTGCATACCATGCAGCGCTGCAACTGGTGGTATGGGTGGGAGAGGCAGATTTGCTACATCATTTCTTAGTAAATATTCCCCAGAGTGATATTTTTTTTCTTTTAAAGGATTTCCTAGTGAAAAATTAAAAAATACACTTTGGGGCTTATTTCAATATCAGTCGGAGTTGTCTCCGGCTGACACCGTCTCGGACTTGGGCCCGACTGACCTCCCGTCTGAGGCTCCGACCACCTGATTACGATGCGACTGAATACTGTTTGGTCACATACTCACTCGTCTCTATAGGAGCTTGTGTCACAGCCATAAACCTGCCGTAATACACACTCCTATAAAGAAATAGGTGAGTATGTTAAACACTGCTTTGTGTGGCAGGCACCCCATTGGTGCCTATCACACAGTACAGGGTTTTACAGGGGGATCTTCTAGGTACCTCCTTGACCACCAACTGTAGACCACAGAGGCAAGGAAGTCACTTTATGACAGCCTTTCTTTGTGGGTAAGGCTGTCACGGAAAGGCTGTGGGAAACCAACATCCTAATCCCAACGGTGGAAACGCCATTCAAAGAGGATTAGGGTGCAGTTCCAACTCGCAGGAAGACTCAGAGAGCCGGTCAGAACCGAGTCGGAATGACCAGCTGGTATAAGGTTCATTGACAGCAAACCAACCATGTTGGTCGGGAAGCCTCCAACCTCAATCGGAAAGCTTCCAACTTGCAGCACCCTGCACCATCCACCATCCAATCGGTACATTTCCTTTGGCGGTGTAGTGGTGGATGGACTTTGCATCCACTGCGTTACCCACCTCCATCCTAATTGGGCAGTGGATAACTCAATTTATGATGGTGGAAGGACCGCCACCGCCCTTCCGCCATCCTAATCGGCCCATTTCTCTCCTGTCCTTGCCCTCCACCACAATTATCTTTCAACAAATGCATTTGCTTGGCAGTAAGGAAAGGAATCTTAAATGACTCTACTGCAGGGTAAGTTAGAGGTATTAGGCCAGGTAAGTAGAGGTTTTACTCTAGAAAAGTGGGTTGTCACAGATCCCCATCATGTGCCTAAGCTTTGGCTTGGTCAGTGTTATAAAGCTTCCCTTTTTGACCTGTTCACCTCCATTTTCTACTGTCTGGTACTGGTAGGAACTGACTCTGACTCTGCCCTGGGCTCTGCTACCAGGGCCAGTGCTATGTTTAAACACACACATATAACAGGGTGTACTAGGTATTAGGGTACACTTACAATTTGCCTGACAGACCCTGTAAGTCCCCATTAGATAATAGGGCAAGGGGTTAAATCTACTTTTATGACCCCAGTGTATAATAGGACATGGTGGTTTAAAATCCCAGCAGATGTTATGAACTTTGCATGTGTGCACTTATGAGTAGCTGGCTGTCATTTTAAAAGCAGCTTTGCCTTGCAGGGCTGCTTTAGTACGTACATTCATTGCAAAGTCGACTTTGGTGCTACGGACACGTACAGACGTAATCTACCTTATTTTTACGTATTAGAAATCTCAAAGCCTCACCTAGGTGTTCTAGGGGCGGGTGTCATGTAACTATCATTGCAAAGTCGACTTTGGTGCTATGGGCACGTAAAGAATCAATCAACCTTATTTTTACATATTAGGAATCCCAAAGCCTCGGTGATGGGAGGCAAGATGGCGGCTGACTAGAGCAGCTGATTCGCTCCTCTCTGACCTCTCTCAGACTGTTGCGGCTTATGGAGCAATGGCAGCGAGGAAACCGGTGAAGGGCGTAGCGTTGCAGCGCTAGTACCCGATGAGTGTTATGAGCAGCGAGTCGTGGTAACCTGACCGGCATCAGCAGTGCTGCGTACCAAGTGCCTTGAGAATCTTTGTTGCAGGGGATGGATGTCGGCGTCCCGATATAACTAACTGCAAAGTCTCCCTCAAAGCCCAGACCCGCCTTGCTACTCTGCCGCGCTGAATTGAAGCGGACACTCTGGGCTTACCTGGTAACCTCGGCGTCCCCCGGCGTGTGGAAAGATCATCATCTGCAACTCTCCCGTTCCCGCCCTGAGCATCTGGCGGCTATGGCTCCAAAAATACCTGTGGCTGTGGGGGCAAAAAAAAAGGCGCGCTTGGGCTTGGCTGTTGGACCTTCTCCCAAGAATACACGTAACCTGACTATTAACGCACCCGTGGATCCTCCGAGCAAGTCAGGTCCTAAAAGACAGACAGTAAATTTGTAACATAAATCGGAGGAAAAGAAAACCCAACATGGAGCACCACTAAGCACTGAGCCCACTGTTTTGGAGATGCTGCGAGCAACCCCGCAGCATAAGACACTAAATGAAGGTGCGGGCGCAGGCACAACTGAAGGTGAGCAGCTGCAGGGAGGTGTATGGACAATGGTAAAGTTATTCAGGGCAAATATGTTTTGAATCCACCAACTTTTGAACTGACTCCTAATGAAAGCATGCCTACCGAAAACACATTGACTGCATTGCCACAGACAAAACAAGACATACAGCTTATCGCTCAGGATAAAACTCCCCCCCCTCAGCAGCCAGAGACACAAGCCGGTAACAATGGGGGACAACAGCTACCACTCAGCCTGTCGACCCCATAGTACATGCAGAAACCCCAGGAATACCCGTGAAACAAACACCCTATAATCCAGCCGAGGCACAAGGTGGTTTAACAGCAGGGATAGAAAACTATGCTGCATCTTCTAATCACAGCGAGCAGGATTTGTATTCCTTCTCAGATGGTATCTGGTCAATGTCCGGCTCCCCCTCTGAGTCTCAGGAAGAGTTTAGCAATGAGACTTCAGGTTCCAGCGCTGAGGGGGGAAAAAAGAGATCACTGCTACAATTCGTAAAGCAACAAAGCGTATATCACACCCACGCCCACAGAAGAAAGTCCTAAGGTGGGATTATCTGGGAGCTGGGTTATTTAGTACAGCAAATGCAAATACAAAGATATCAACAGTAGAGGACCGATCCTCCGCTACTTCCCCGACGCTGGATACCGTCATCTAATGCATTCTTTCTCATCGAGAAGAGACACGGCAAGATAGTAAGCGGGCGCAAACCACTATGCGTAAAATTCAAGGGGCAGTCAGAAGAGTCACTTAATCCTGTGTAGTAATTAATGAGCGACTTACAGCCCTGAAGGCTCGGACGGAAAACCTGGAACTGGATGTCACTACTACACGTACAGCCACAGAAACTCATGAGGCACAGCTCGTCGACATACAGTGTAAGATAGAGGACTTTGAAAATAGGACACGCCGCAACATCCTGTGCGTTTTGGGGGTTCCAGAGGGAAGAGAAGGGTACACTATTCGCAAGTATATGGTGGAAGTCTTGTCTAAATCATTCCCAGAACTCAGGAAGTGGAATTGGGAATTGGAAATTCAAAGGGCACACCGCGTCCCCTTCAACCTTAGAGCACCTCCAAAACCTGATACCAAACTGCGAGCGGTACTTATCTACTTTGGCAACTATTTACTCCGCCAGGCAGTCTATGACAAGGCAAAACCTACTGCAAAACGTAGTGGGGGGGACTATTCCTTTTTTGTCCAACCTGACTATTGCCATTATACCATAGAAAGATGCTGGCGTCTCCGGCAAATGATCAAGCCAGTACAGGATCGCGGGGGGCAAGCATTCCTTCTCCATCCAGCTCGGTTGAAAATAATTAAGGGGGAACATGTCTGTTTCTTCACATCTGAAATAAAAGTACAGAAGTATTTTGAAAAATGGGGTTGAAATACTTGGACTAAAATATGTATTGTATTTTTATTGACAAGATCAACATTGAGGGTATTTTCCTGTTTTTAAAGGTGTTTTGTTAGTATCTTCTATACAGTACTAGCCCTTCAAGTCTACTTTAGTTATTTCCTAACTATTCTTTTTTGCTTTCTCGCTGTCCTTCAGTTTATTGTATTATGGTCAGGAAGGAGCGACCATCGCAGGAGACTACAACTAGTCTCTATGCCTTTTTGTAGAGGAAGGATTGGGGGAGGGAGGGTTTCAGGGTGGTGTCAGGGGCAGGGAAGGGGCACGAGTGAAGGGTGGGAGGTGCAAAATGGAGGGGTGGGGGGTTCGAGAGAAAAAGGAAAAAAGGAAGAAGAAGATGCTTGCATAAATGCATATGAATTAGTGTGTATCAGTAAAACAGTGGCAATTAAAGTATTGAAAATTCAATGTATTAAATGGCTAAAATTACTATATGTTCATTAAATGTAGGGGGTCTTAATGATAGATCCAAACGCAGAAATGTTGCAGAGATGTTAAGAAATTTTAATCCCGATGTTATATGTCAACAGGAAACACACATCCCATGGGGGAGTCGGGAGGTACTGGCCATAAGAGGCTATAACCTCGCCATATGTTCTATCCAGTCCTCAACTATTAGAGGAACAGCGATTCATGTCAAAAATTGGCTGGGGACACCTATTCGGACACTGGGGGATAAATTAGGAAGATGGGCGATGGCCCAGCTCTCTATAGGGGTTACTATTTGTACTGTATACGGGTCAAACGAGGACGATCTCCAGATGTTAAACAACCTAGAAGTCAAGGCAGCATCATGGCCAGGCCCATTTATATTCTGCGGGGATTTTAATATTCATTATGAAAAAAGGTTTGATAATACCCAAAGATATCAAGGTAGAAAACCCTGTGTTCACTGTGCTCTCACTGCTTTACAAATTAGCTATGATCTATATGATGTGTGGGGGGTCCAACATCCAACAGACCCGGGTATACATTTTATTCAAATCCCCATAAAAAAAGTCAGGCTTAATTATTTTTTTTTATCTTCTCCCCTTGTCTCATGTGCCAAAATAAAAAAAATCCTGAAAATACTCTTGGACCATAATCCTTTAATCCTAGGTTTAACACTTCCAAATCTACAATACCCAAATGTGAGATGGACGTTGGATAGGTCATTATTGTATAATGAAGAGTATATAGAGCATATTAAAAAATGGACTGTTAATTACTATGCAGATAATCAGTATAGCTCTTCTCGTAATACAGTTTGGGACAGTTATAAGGCTGGGCTTCGGGTGAGACAATTAGTTTTGTAGGTAAGACCAGGAAACAAGAAAAGCAGGACATCAACAAATTGTTGTCTATATTGGCAGAACTAGAAAATGAGTATACTGGGGCAGTCAGGCGTAAACAAGAGAGTGTTGAAAACAAAATTCGCGGTAACATCGCAATCGAGAAAGCTGAAATTAACAATTACTATATCAAAAAGGGAGCTGCAGTGTATCAGGCACATAAATCAAAAGGATATGAATATGGGGAATCTATAGGTAAAGTACTGGCTTTGCGCACAAAACAGAAAGCTGCCAAAAATAATATAATAGAGATCAAGAGCAGCGATGGTGTCTCTCGTACCACAACTAAAGACATTATAGAAGTATTTGAGAAATGTTATTAAGCCCTCTATAAACCAGGGGACAGCGAGCCTATGTTAGACAGCGATACCGAAAGTATTCTAGGTAGCCACCGTAGACTCACTACAGAAATGCGTGAAGAATTAGATAAGGAAATAACTGCTGCCGAGATACATGTTGCCCTGCAAGCAATGGCGATCGGGAAGGCGACAGGTCCAGATAGGATTTCCCTGGAACTATATAAAGCGATACAAAAAGAAATAACGCCTATAATGTTAGACTTATTTCTAGGAATACAATATATTGGGGTTCCACCAGAGTCCTGAGAAAGAGCAGATATAGTTGTGTTCTTAAAGAAAGGGAAGTCTGCAAATAACCCTGCCTCATATAGGCCCATATCTCTAATGAATACGGATACAAAGCTACATTCAAATATCTTAGTTATCCGCCTAGGGAGGATCATAGCCCATCTTGATTCTCCTTGGCAACACGGTTTTATACCAAAAAAATGAACCACCAATCATATCAGACGTGCAATAGCTCTGTTGGACATCACTGAGGCAGCTGGGGAGAAGATGGCTATGATCCTTTTAGATGCGGAGAAAGCTTTCAACCGTGTTGCTTGGCAATATTTATGGACGACCATGGCACAAAGGGGCTTCGGCCCGGGGTTTGTAACAGCTATACAGGCCATGTATCATCGGCCAGATGCCACATTGAATATAATGGGGGAAGTTTGCTTCAATAACAATTGCGAGAGGGACAAGTCAGGGGTGTCCCTGCTCGCCAATACTCTTTGCTATTTATATTGACATCTTCATTGAGCAAATTCTACAGGATCACACTATTACCCCAGTCCAGCGTAACATCTGTGAGACAAAAATATTGGCTATGTCGATGACCTAGCGGTCATAACAACAGAGCCAGATAAGGCGATAGTCCGAATTCAGGAATTAGCAAAAGAGTATGGCTGGAAATCAGGCTATCTCTTAAATGCAGGGAAAACACAGATTTTATGTAACATTAACACTAGCTGTAATGATATTCGGAAACTCGCTGAAATCACCTATTTAGGTATTAGGATTACCAGAGATATAGGTACCATTTGGAAATTAAATATGCAACCTGTTTGTGATCAGATTAGCATAGATCTTCAACGGCTGAATGGACTTCACGTATCTCTTATAGGACGATGTAATATTGTGAAAATGATCATGATTCCAAAAATCCTATATTTGTTTCTGAAAGGCTTTTGATGTCCGAGATGCAAAGGATGCACTGCCAAAAGTGGACGCACAGGAACACGGTGACCCGGGAGTACGGACTTCACTGCACTCATACTCGCCAGAATTTGGGCACTTGGGCTTCCCACTTATTGAGCCTGTACCCGACTCCAAGTGATTTGATTCTACTTGATGCCATCCTAGAACTGAACGAGAGTACATTAAGATTGCGCATCTCGTCACCCACAATTTGGAAGATGGCTCCACCTGACAACTTTATTTTCATTGCTAACAATTACTGTGATCTTCCGCTACGGAATATAGGGACAGTGTGGAAGTCACTTCCCAGTTAATTCTCTGCCAAGGTCACGGGCCCGGCTGGGTCGGAAGTATCACCAGCTAAGCGACCTCCTGGTTCTGATACAGCCACATATAGCCCTGAGGATTCGCAATAGCGATGAAACACGTGTCGGCTGGCTGTCTAACACAATAAAGGACTCCATCGGACTACTCTCCCACTGGAGATTCCTAAAATTTTCTGTCACTTTGTTTCATAATTGTCACACAATGTGTTATCTACTGTTTGTGAGTGCATAGGGTACCCCCGCTGTTCCTATATTTGTTTAGGTCAATACCAATTGCTATAGATGAACAACTGGTAAAAAGAATAGATAGTGTTTTTAGCTCTTTTATTTGGAAATACTCTAAAATTCATCGATCTCTTACATTTTTAACATTACCACAGGAACAAGGAGGATGGTTTGTCCCAAATATCACAGTTTACTATTATGCCTGCTTTTTGCAGCAAATGGCATATGTGATTATGCCAGGCAATAGGGACAGGCAACACAATTTAAATAATGATCTACCTTCAGTTTATGAATTAGCTGTAGGTAACGTTGATCAAGGGATCCTTTCTAGACAAATTGAGCCCAGCTATTATAAAAAAACAAAATTCAAGATTATATTTGCAATCTGGAAGATATGGAAAAAGATGCAGAGCCTATTTAGTATTCCTACATATAACAGATACACTCCGCTATGGTGATCCACTAATTCCTCTCCATTGATGTACGATGGAACAACTAGGCAATGGGAGGAAAGGGAGGTACTCATGGTGGGTGATCTATATAATGCCGAACGTAGATTGCCATTCCTGGAGCTTCAACAAAAATACTCCATATTGGATAACTCGCTCTTTAAATATAATCAGATTATAAGCTATATGAACAAAATGACTAAAAAGGGTCTATTGCTTCATAAAATACCCTGTATTTAAATGATCTTCAATCCATTGACCAGAATAAAGAATATATATAGAGTCTTAATCGATACACTCCCGGACGATTTGCTAGCGGTGGAAGCTAAATGGGCCATGAAGACCGGGAATCCTGACGTCGATATATGCAGATCTTTGAACCTATCTAGGGAGATTTTTCTAGTGACGAATTTAAAAGCTCAACATTATTATACATTATATGATCTTTATTTTACCCCTAAAAAATCACATCATTGGGGGAAAAGAGACAACAATAAATGCCCTAAATGCAAGCAAGGACCTGCAGATACAATACACATGTTTTATAGCTGCGATAAATTGAAGACAGTGATGAAACAACTGGAATCTTTATTGACAAGGGCTGTAGTAAACCCCATCAAAATATCTGCCACCTTAATGATACTAGGATGCCTTGAAAACCTGCAATGCGCGCACCAAGTGAGTAAATTAATTTTTATTGCAATTGCGGTAATGAGACTGTTAATCTCGACTCATTGGAAAGATCCACAACCCCCACGCTTCCAAGCATGGTTCGGCCGATTGTTGGCTATATATCACATGAAAAGGGAATTGTATAAATGCAAAGGTCGAGCTGCTCGACAACGAGGTCGAGCAATTTGGGCTCCACTTAAAAGATTGATCGCTGATCCAACTATCGCAGAGTTAGCTACTATATAGATAAAGGTGGTTTGGGGATTGAATCAATGACAATACTATAGCCCGTGTGTTTTTTTCCCTTTTTCTCTTTTCCTTTCTCTCTTCTTTATTGTTTTTTTTAATTTAAAATGCACACTGATAGCTAGCTTTAATTGCTGAAATACGTTAGAAAATACAAGACGTATATGTATGAAATTATGATGAAATCTTATTTGCAAATCTTCTTCAATAAAAAAAAAAGGAATCCCCTAGCCTCACCTTGGTGCCCCCGGGGCCAGTGTCATGTAACTATCAAACAGGGTCCTCATAAAAGATGTTTTATAAACCCTGGTGAGGGGATTCTGCCCATGTTAGTTTTTTCCCCATTGTAGATACTTAATCCATAGGCTAACATTGCAATATGTTATGCACGCATAGGATAGGGATTGAAATATCATTTAAGGACTTGGAAGAATGGTATTCATAAATCGAACTGTTTGCCCTGGTTACATTTATCATACCTTGCACAGAAAATAAGTTATTAGACTTTCTTGTCTGTAAGTCAAAATCCAGCCACCCTGCATTCTCCCCTGATTGGTCAGCTCTAACAGGATTAGCCAGGCTGTCTTGATTAGGTGATAAGTGGCCTGAGCGTGGGGGGAGCAATAAAGCATGAATTCAAAGAAGGGCAGGACAGGCAAGAATGCCAGCCAGGTCTACCCTTTCTTCCTGCCAGATGGGAGCTTTAAGGAAGGAATTTCCAGATGTGAGCAGGGGGATTTTACCAAAATGAGACACACTCTGAGTTTGATTTGGACACCTATTACTGCTCTACTGAGATTTCACCCATGATGGATTTTGGAGGAATGGTGCTTTCTGGGGCAAGTAGATGCCACACTTAGGAGGAAGCGATCAAGTGCCTAGCTGGAACCCTGCATCCCATTTATTTTATTTATTTATTTAATGTGAAATTGCACATTAGATATTTGAAGCAGTGCAGGGAGTGGCTCCGTGACTAGATTGAACAATGTTGGGGATAGGGAAGATCTTTGTGGGACACCTAGCTTTACTGGAACGGGTGTGGACATAGTATTGTTAATCTTGAATTTCTGAGTCCGGATATGAAGAAAGGAGGTAAACCATGTGAGTACTGCCCCTGATAGACCCATTCGGACATTCAACAGATCGAGTAAGTTCTCATGTTTGACCATATCAAAGGCTGATGAGAGGTCGAGTAGGATGAGGAGGCAAGTACTGTTCTGATCAAGAATTTGAAGCACATCATCTATTATGTGTGTCATGGCTGATTTTGTGCTGTGGCCTGCTCAGAAGCCTGATTGGTGTGAGTTGAGGAGGTCACAGTGCTCGATGTGTTTTGTCAGTTGAAGGTGTACACATTTTACTAATAATTTGGCCAAGGTAGGGATATTAGAGATAGGGCGATAGTTGTTTAGGTCGGTGGGGTCTGCTGTGGGTTTCTTTAGTATGGGCGAAACTTGTACCACTTTGAGGGAGTCCGGGATGCATCCTTGTTGAAGTAAGCTCTTAATGATTTTGGTCCAAAGCGGGAAAAGCAATGGGAGTAGAGGGTCACTGAGGTGATTGGAGGGCTTCAGGGTACTGAGAATCTTGCCTATAGTTTCTTATGTGTAAGTATCGAAGGACGACCATGTAGCCTTGTTTTTTAGATCAAGGGGTGTTTTGTTGAGGCGGCTAGAGTATAGGCTCAGATCAGTGAGGAGATCTTTCCTTATGTTATCTGTCTTTAGATTAACACCTTGGCTGCGGAGCATATTCCCCTCCTGTGCTGAAAGTGCTTGAATTCCATTGTTCATGACGAGCTCAGCTCATCATGAGCACACGAGCACTGTGCCTCATGACGAGCTCAGCTCGTCATGAGCATGGAAAGGGTTAAAGAAAGTAGAGAATTCTTCACAGGTCGGTAGTGTACTAGTTGTGTTTTGTAGTCATTGAGGTTTCTTCCTTGGATTGAGTTTTGATTGACTCGAACAGTTCTTTAGGCCGGTTTCTTGCTTGGTCTAGCTGGTGGCTAAAGAAATCTGCTTTTGAGCATTTGATTTTTCTAAAGTAAGAGTTTCTTTTTTTCTTTAGTGTTTTAAGGTGCATAGCCGAAGGGACTGATCTCCAATTGCGTTCTGCCAGTCTCATAGCTCGTCTATCTTAGTTAAGCAGCCCGTCGTACCATGGTTTTGAGTTTGTAGAGGAAACTCTCTTTAACTGAAGGGGGGCAACCTCGTTGATTATCGAGGTCATAGACTTGAGGTAGTGGTCGGTGAGAACCTGTACGTCGGAGATGCCAGTAGGTGGTAGGAGAAGATTGTAACTGGGAGAAGGTAATGAGTTGGGATTGAGTTTCTTCAGGGCTCTTTTCCAGACCTTTGGTTTGGTGGATTGAGCTGGGTTAAGTTTCACGTTATCATTGATGAAGAACGTGATAATGTGGTGGTCAGACCAGTCACAGGGTTGGATTGGCTCGAGTTGGATGGAGTCGCCTTTGGAGATGATTAGATCCAGGATAGAGCCTTTGTCATGAGTAGGGCTGTTGCAAATTTGGGAGATGTCTAGAGCGCTGAGGAAGTTTTTGAGACTATTGACCACAGAGTCATTGTGATCGTTCCAGTGAAGGTTGAAATCACCAAGGAATATTTTTGTGTTTTGTCGTCCAGCGTTCGTTGTGACCATGTCCAAGAGGTGTTCAGTGATGGAGAGGTTGTCCCAAGGTGGGTGGTACGTAATATGTAGAGAGCATACTGGATTGCCCTCGCTGTTGATGTCGAGGCAGATGTGTTCACAGGAGGAGAATATAGGGGAAATGGCTCTAATTACTGAGAGGTTGCTCTGGTGAATACATGCGATTCCACCCCCTGTCTTGCCACTCCTATCCAATCTGATGATGTGATAATTAGGGGGTACTAGAATGTCAATGAGTGGCGAGGAAGATTCTGTTAACCAGGTTTCAGTGAGTATAGTCAGGTCTAGGTCAAGTGTGATAATGAGGTCAGATATGTCTGATACGTGTCTAGGGGCAGATCTACAGTTTAGGAGTGTGCATTTAAGCCGGGGAGTGACAAGAGAGGAGGAGGGGTCCAGAGTGAGTGTGACCTTTTTAAGATTATTGGAAATGATACCTCTATTGTTTTGTGTGGAGGACCTGTGAGGGTTGGGGTGGATAGTAGGGATGGGAAGGTGTGTGGTGGCTATATGGGTCGTGAGAGCCAGATTATAGAAGTGTAGGAGGGAGCATATGTCGTACCCCGAAAGTGGGTTGATGCTTTGCAGAGTGCGGGTAGCAGAATTACGGGTGGGAATTGAGGTCCAGTAAGGAGGATTGTGTTTGTATGAGAGTGGAGGATGGGTGGTGGTTTGCTGGGTGAAAGGGTTCTGGGGGGTGTTGGATGCCTGTGTTGATTCAAAATCAACTCTTTGAAAGTATAAAGTCCCTCTTTAATTTGAAGAAGAGTGGACATAATCCTGTCCATAGTTGTGTTTGGAACGATAGTGGTGGGGGTGGTGGACATTGTTATGAGTTGAGGAGATTTGGATTGGTTCAATGGGAAATCTGATGAAGGCGTGGGAAGAGTAGGGGGGTGATGAATAGAGGGTTGAGCACGCCGTTGGCATGGATGTATGGATAGTTGGAGTGGTTGGTGGTGGATGAAGAGGTGTGGTAGGTGTGTCCACGAGTATAGTATGCTCTGGTGTAAGATTTGGTGGAAACATAGGAGAGAGTGTAGCGTGTGTGAGTAGGGAAGTTACAGCTGAAGCTAACTGGGTAGTGGGAGCGTTTGGTAGGAGAGGGGGGTGGGAGGAGTAATAGGAGGTGGGATATGTTCTAAGGGCGGATTGGAGGGGGTGGGAGGTTCATTGAGTAGCCATGGTGGGGATTCCTTATATACGCCACCTGGTGAACACCGGGGTGTTGGCTGGAATGGGGGGTTCAGAATTTGAGGTGACCAAGTGGAATTGGAAAGGTGCGGGGGAAGAGAGAGTTAGGGTGGGAGAGCTGTTAGAAGGGGAGTGGCCTCTGACTGGAACCGGTGGGGGGGCGACTTCTATAGTGGGCGCGTGAGTGAATACAATTCTGGGGTGGGGGAGGAAGAAAGTGTCATTATGAGGCAGGGCGGAGGTAGGGGGAAGGATGGTGATGGAGGAGGGGGGATTAGAGGTGGGAGGCTATGATCGTTCCGGGGAACCTAACAGATTGAATAAGTGGTGAGTTTGTTGTTACAGTCGTGCAAGTTGGAAGTATGTAAGGATTAGGTGAAGAGAGGTGACGTGTGTTGGAGGGTGGGGTAGAAAGATTGAGGGAGGAGTAAGGCTCTGAGCGCCTTGATGGCATGGGGGTAGGGGGTGAGAGGGTGGCATAAGGGGTTGGCGTTGTGGTGCCTTGTGGGCTAGGAGTGGGGGTCAATTGGGTAGAAGTAGGTGGATTAGAGACATGCTCTTTAATAATGGGGAATATGTAATCAAATAGGTTTAGACTACGGTCCGTGTACTGAGTGAGAATAGTTCTGTTGTTGTAAATGGTGATGGTTGCTGTCGCTTGGAAGAGTTGTGATGGTGCAATGGAAATCACTAGACCATGTGCGGATTTCCTTGTGGAGGAAATCGCGAGTAAGGATGGGGGAGAGGAGTTGGCCTCACGGCTAGGGCGCACGACCTCGGACCTGGGAATCTGGGTTCGAGTCTCGGTAATGACGCCAAAACCTCCTGTGATTCCGGGCAAATCACGTAATCTCCCCGTGCCTAAAATGAATGTGTGTCCTCATGTAACATAACTGGTGTATGTAAAGCGCTCTGATACCCGATTTGGTTAGGGTCTAGTTCGCACTATATAAAACTCTGCAAAAAACAAAAGGATAGGAAGGCTTTCCTTCATTGCGCTCTACGTTTAGTGTAGAAAATTATATCGGTGGTCGTGATCCCATTGTGTAGTGAAAAATAAGGGTCAGCAAAGGGGGTTTCTGGGTGAGAGTTTAAAAAGTTGTGTTTGAAGCGTTTGGCAGGTTTTTTTTTGTGAGTTTGGGGGGGTACATTATTTTGTAGGTGTGAGTGCCTGTGAGTTCCATGTTGTGAGCGGTGGTGTAGGTGAGGGGAGTGTGTTGTATTGTAGGCTAGAGCGTCATAGCTGGCTGGGGACAGTGTTGAGTCAGGGCTAATGTATTTGGGATGTGGAAGTGGTTGAGTCAGTCTAAAATATAGGCATTCTTAAATACAGGCAGGGATAGGTCAAGCCAAAAGTGGGAGGGAATGCACCGAGATTCTGATCTGATTGGGCAGGAGGGGAAGTCGGTAGCCAAAGAAACTATGATTTGGGCCACTGAGGGGGACTAGTCTAAAATATCCAACTCCTTAGGAAAGTTAAAGAATGGCTATGTAGTCCTCTGTCCGTTTCCCTGAATTGCGAGATAGGGTGTTGTCCTGTTTCACCTTCTATCATGGGGCTGAGGAGATAAGTCCTGTTTCAATTTGGATGATTAGGTCATGAGGATGAGGAGTCAAGTCCTATTTCAGTTTTGATGATCCCAGATCGAAGACATAGCTGTTACCCGGACTTAGCAATGGTCAGTGGTTGGGGGAGGCAATTTGCTATTGTAGTTTATGACCCCAGCCATTTTGAGCCATTGCCCTCCTGGAAAATGTTTAGTTATGTGAAAAATAGACGTTCAAGATAAAGAGAGGCAGTAAATAAAACTAAAGGTACCTTTGCGCAGAGAACTATGTCATCTCGGGAGTCGATTAAAATATACAAAGCACACATTGCTGGTTACATCATGTGTCCCATTGGAAGTTGAGAGAAGTGCTGCTGCAGAAACTGGGCACTGTGTGCATCATCCTTTGCGTTACTAGATCCGATGTGAGGGCTCAATTGAATGTGATATTGGCGGATTGTGTGCAACTTCTCCTGAGGGGGCGGGGCTGTGTAGAGAGATTGTCTCCCTGCTTCCCAGCGTTGTCGGACACTACCTGGACTCAGAGTCCTCAATCCACCGAGGACTTCTGTCGTGATGGAACCACTGGTGCGGTGAGGTATCCCACCCCCTAGGATCCAGCCAGTCACCTCGATTGGGGGCGAAATTGGCTGCCTTGCTCCAGGCCTGACGCTTCTCAGCGGTCTTACAGAGAGGTCCTGCAGCCACGTTTGGGTCTCCAGGGCACCTCCTGGCGCACTGCCTACTCCTGCCGCAGCCACAGAGATCCGCTGCCTTGCTCCGGGGCCTTATGCTGCTCAGTGGTCTTTCAGAGAGGTCCTGCAGAGAGGTCCTGCAGCCACACTCGGGTCTCCGGGTCAACTCCTGCTGCACTGCTCACTCCTGCCGCACCCACAGAGATCCGCTGCCTTCATCCGGGGCCTGACGCTGCTCAGAGGTCTTGCAGAGAGGTCCTGCAGCCACTTTCGCGTCTCCGGGGCAACTCCTGCTGCACTGCCCACTCCTGCTGCCTTGCTCCAGGGCCTGACGCTGCTCAGCGGTCCTGCCTCCACACTCAAGGGTCTCCTGGTGGCCCGCTGCTGTCACGGAGCTCTGCAGCCTCGCTCCGGGGCCTCCAGTGTTCCTCTGCGGGTCCTGAGCCTTCATCCTAGCGTAGTCTCAGGGGATTGCTGATGCCGTTCCAAAGAGGACTTGTGGGTAAGTCCTGTCATCTCTGGGGGTCAAAGGATCTTGCTGTTCCCGCAGTCTGAGGTCTCGTCCTGTGCGGACGTTGGTGGACAGCGAGGCACCTAGGCAGATCTGGTCATCACATCAGCTCAACGCCACATCCTCAGCCTCGTAGATGGCGGCAAAGTACTCATCCACTCCTCGGTTTATAGCAGGGTAAGCACTGTGGATTGGTCTAAGGCCATGTAAGAATAGTTACAAGAGCTGGAGAAAGTTCCTGTTACTCCTAAGTGTCTGGTTCCATACAAAGACTACTGCTGAACCGGGATATTCCAGAGTTGGGGATCCCAAGCACTTGGAGCTCTTTCTGAGAGCATAGCAGAGGTTCCCTGGTCTAAGGGGAGTTTGATGGTATCAGTAATCTCTATTAAGCTGATTCTGTGCTATGAAAGGCACGGAAGCTTAACTGAGAAGAATCCAGCAGGCGGTTGATTCGAGGTAGGACACTAATTGATGATGCACCAGAGACTCTAGGATTTTAGATCTAAAAGGGCTTAGAGATATAGGTCTATAGTTCAGCATGTACAGAGGATCTGCAGAGGGTTTTTTAAGAAGGGATTTGCTATGTGCTGTCTTCCATTTATGTGGAATAGTGGCTGACTGTAAGGGGAAATTACATAGGTCTGTGATCACGATAAGCAGAATGGGGGGGTCAAGGTGGCCATCATATGATGGGGGCAGGATCCGACGGGGAACCGTTTTTTTTTAGTTTAGTTGGACCAGTATTTGATCCGCTGTAACAGGATGGAAAAATTCCAGGGTGGAAGATTAAGAGTTAATCATGACTTCCTGAGATTCCAGAGTCATAGGTATTGTGCTGTTTGCAAGAGAACTGTAGATATTTTTCAATTTGTTGACCATTGGTCAGGGTTGCCTCCCTCTTCATGACCATAAATTGAGATTAAATATGTGAGAGGTGCATTGCCTCTCTGTACTGCTGCCTGAAACTACAAGAAGAAGGACTGTCCTTCAGGAATCTTGAGCTGCACTCAAGGACCTGCACTCTGAATGACAGCACCTGAGGCACACACTGGCACTACAGCACGGGGGAATTTGCCTTGCTTCAAGAAGGAGCAAGGAGTAGACTCCCTGCAAGCTAGAAGTTAACGGAGCTCACTTGCATCATCTTCAGCAAGAGTTCTCCTCCTAGATTGCATCTAATGGACTGTTTAAGGATTTAAACAGGTGCATTGTAGCAATTGAAATCTAGACTTTCGAAAGACCATCTAGAATATTCCAGACCCTTGTATTTTTACTTTGGGCACTTGTAGCCTACAAGGAGACCTTCCGGAAGGACTTCAAGAAGTTTGGGGAACTTTGGAGAACTTTTGGGAAAAAGATCTATGAGGTCACCGCCCTGACCGCAAGAGTCAAGATGGCCACCTTCAACTACGACCTGGCCAATGTTTTAGGTTTGTCCGGCGAAGTCTATGGAGAGTCAAGATGGCCAACCTGCTCCAAATCTGGTCTGTTTTGGAGGGTCGAGGGCCCTTTGGAAGAAATAGCAACAGTCAGAAAGGTTTCTAAGTGCGAAGGTAAAATTTTGACCGGGGCCTTCTGCTTAGTGTAGCTGATCAGGGCACCATTGCGTTCAGCTTGAAACTTTGACTTTGTCCCGGTCAAGTGCTTTCAGATGTCCCAAGTCTATTGATTTCTAAGCACTAGAAAGTTTTTATTCTTTAAAAATGTATATCTCTGGTTCCCTATATTGGACTTTTTTCACTATGGTGTAGTTTAAAATATTTATTAATCTTTTATATTTTTATAAGATGGAGTGCGATTTTTGTTTCTTACCTATTTACTGTATTGATGTTTTGTAAATGCTTGAGCCTTATTGCTAGGTTCAGCTACCAAGGGGTAAGCAGGAGACCCTTTTAACGCTTTGCATGCTGCGCACATTTTAGCGCTGTGCGGGCGATTTAAATAGTGGGTGATATTCGGAAGTCCACGTCCGTCCTCCGCACAGGCCCACCGTGACGTTGGACGGCCGGGGCCATCCAAAGCAAGCAAGGGGTTAAAGACCCAGTACCATATTAATGGACTTATTTCTAGTGGTAGGTGGCTATTTACCCCCACCAATACCCTAATTTCCTACATTCAGTCACTGCAGTTGCCGAATGTTGAAAGGGAAAAATGTGAATAGGTGTAAATCCATTATGGAAGCCATGAAATATATTAATCACATGGCCAGAAAAATGAGGCACATGCCAAAAACTGATTTTTTTAGTTGGCTGGAATAGAACTTAGGAAAGAATAAAGGAGTGAAGTACTTTTAAGGTGACTGAGCGGGCACTGGGAGGGGAAGGAAACACACTGTGTTTTCAGTTTACAGTGCCTTGAAAACTTTGTAAATGCTGTATTAACTGAAGCAGATGCACATTGCCAGTCCAACACTGCAGTGCCAAATTGAACCATGCTGCAATTAGGTAATGGGTGGTGAAATGGCATGAGCAGGGAAGTAATGAAGGATGATTTATAAGATACATATCTGCCCTTCTTAACAAATACAGTGAGTATATTAGCAATTGTCAATAAGCAAGCAAAGTGACTTACCATTGCCCTTCCCTGGCGCCCCTGGGAATTCCACTTCAACCGCCACTGCAACAGGCGCACTGACACTGATGCTGACTCTGACACTGATGGTCGGTGCTGGTAGAGAAAACAATACTCATTTTAGATGCCAGAAACACCACCCCTTAATATTTTTTTTAAATAAAATACAACCTCAGTGTATCACTACAGTTCGGTTAGCAGTATCTTCTATTGAAAATTTCACTTTGGGCAATCTGTTGGTTGTCAATGTTAGAAAACCCAGGTAGTGAAGACAACCAAAAACATTTGCTAATGGAAGGGAAGAACAATGATAAATCTTAGTCATTGAAGCACAATAAAGGCGTTGAATGAAATGATCAATGAAGGACATATGATCTTGGCTGGCAAATGCAATAGGACTGTCCTCATAACACTTTCCTGCCATGCCACACTGTTATCGAAACTGCTGGTATACTGAATGATAATAGATACACCATACCAGGGGTTAAAGAGAGGTGGTGCCCTCTTTAATGCCTCTCGTTGTCCTCCAATCCTCCCCCAAGTCAAACCCCACCCTCACTTATGAGGCAGCAGGCTCACACAAGGCACAATGGAAGGCACCTCAAAGTAACTACTTGTATCATTATTGACAGCGCAAGGCTTGTGACTAGACTGAGAAGTGCTCAAATTGTCAGTGCTACTGTTGTTGCCTGCTGAAGTGCAAACATATCTTCAGACTTTGAGGTTCATGAGCAGGATTACAAAGGGTTGTGTGCCTAAATACCCTGCAGGATCCTGCGAATTCCCAAACTGGCTGCCAGTGAGACAACTTTGTTAGCTAATTGGCACACAGAGCAACTGAATGTCCTCAGGATAGAAGAGATCCTCAAGCTTGCTGCATGTGGCATGATGGTTGGCAGATGTTTTTGCTGAAACACTGGCATAATCGGATGTTGTCTTTTTTAAATGGAGAAACTCCAAGCTCTGGAGCCCCTACCTTGGTGTTAAATAGAAAGCTTATTAGATTCCACTGTATTCCTGGTCACTGAATACGAGCTCTCCCGCCCTGCCCCCAGCTCCTTGTCTACAACTCTCCCTCCTTGAAGTGCAAGACCGGTTTCATGACATGGCTAAATGTGCATGGTTTGCAAAAACCCTTTCCTTCACAACACCTTCTAAGTTGAGGTTATCAGCCTTATTCATCAAGGCCAAATCGGCTCGCAAAGGGCCAGATTCTGAGAATCTGGCCCTTTGCGAGTGCGATTTTTGCATTTGGGATTCATCATCCCAAATGCAAAAATCGCTGATTGCGATCTCGCAATTTTGCGAGGAATTACATTTAAGGAATCTCTATTTGAGATTCCTTAAATGTAATTCATCATCCACATTTCTTTTGCGAATTCGCAATGTCTGGCCGCAATTTACCGCAAGGTCAAACCTTGCGGTAAATTGCGAAAACTCAGAAAAATGCATTTAAATGCATTTTTTTGAGTTGCATGTTACACACACACACATGTCCTTTGGACATGTGTGTGTGCAACACCTGTGTCAAATGTCATTTGAGGGGTGCTACAGGGTGTCCTTTGGACACCCCTGGCACCCTTCAAATCGCAATCTTATTTGCGATTAGCAAATTGCTAATCGCAAATAAGGAATACTCCCCATTCATTCCTATGGGCCTTTTGGCCCATAGGAATGAATGGGGAGTTTTTCCTTATTTGCGATTAGCAATTTGCTAATCGCAAATAAGGAATCAGTAGGAATCGCAAAAAAATTTGCTAATCCTACTTGAATCCCGTTTTGCGAGTCCTTAATAGCGATTCGCTATGATTCGCTATTAGGGCCTCGCAAAACGGGAGATTGATGAATCAGGCCGATCATTCCTATATTATATTATAACAAATAGAGTATCCTGGTCCCCTGTTGTATAGTTCACATATCTGTATAGGGCTTTACGGTTTGGGTAAATGAGGATTTTGTTTTTCAATATGATGAAAACAAATCAGAACTCTTTAATTCGTGATGTGCACGGGTACACATTTTTGCTGCCGCCCAATTACCACAGAGTATTCTTTAGAGAATGTATAGTTTTATCAGTAAAACTGCATGTTAGTGGGAAGGTTCGTAACCATTTCCATGGAAAATGTGCTGTTTGTTCATGACAGTGCACTAGCAAATCATATTTTATTAATACATTTATTAAAAGCGAGTTTTTAAACATGAATTGAGAAACATTCCTTCCCCCTGCTCTCATGACAATGCTATTAGTGAACTAAAAGACAGGTCAGGGGTTTTGTGTACGCCACATGTGGGCTAGATTCCTATTGTATATGGAGCAAAGGTTTACTCTAATAAATCAAGCAAAATCGTTTTTTGTGCAGCAGAACTTACATATTTGCAGGTGCTCTCATATGTGATAATGAAGAAAAAGCTGGTCTGTAAAATAAAATATTTGCTAGGATCACACAATTTAAGATACAACTATGGGTCAAGTACATTACAGTTAGGTCAACTAGATTATTCAGGTCAATGGACCAGCAGGTCTAGTAAAACTGTTTCGATTTTTTTCAAGGCCTGACTCTAAGACCACCAGCCACTCACTGCTATGTTTAGTTTTACCTGTTATTACAAACATATGCCTGCCGTGATTAGCTAGTAGTATGTTTGCTTTTTTATGTTATTCTTTAAATTTATCTTGCATATTGTGTTGACTTTGTGTTTTAATTAAAGGTGCTTGTGCAGAGGAAGTATGTATAAATGAGTCAATGGTTGGAAGAACGGATACATGAGTTCTGTTATGAATAACAGAATGAATGTATGATGCGTATTTAGTGCTTTAAATTATCATTGCCTAAAGAGACACTTTTATTAAAAAACGAGACCTTCTGGCATTGGCAATGCTTGTGGACAATGGAAAAGCTTTCCTTCAAAACTATCTTCTTCAATTTTAGGGGCACAAAACATCTGTCAATGTCATCCGTGTTTAAAGCTTCTTACTAATATGATCCCTCTTCCTATCTATCACAATTACCATCTTAGAAAAAATAAGGGAATACAGAAATGTTTAACTTGACTGGTCCAGAAGGTGGAGGGTGTTTAGGATATCAGATACTCTGTGGATGAAATTGATCTGCGTCCATATAACCACCCATGGTGAAAAGTGAATGACCATTTCTCCATGTCTATTTTCCTTTTTTAATATGTGTAATGCCATGAATAATCCAAGCACTATGAGTTACACATATATTTGCTTACAATTGAAACTAGATGGATGCTCCAAAGTGTTTCTTTCAGCCTTTGATTGCATTGGTAAATGGTACAAAATTTCAATTCCAAAATATAGACAAACCAAAATATCGAGTCCAAAATATTGAATGGACAAAATATCGAATGGACAGAATATAGACATCAAAAATATTGTTTATAGGGTAAGTAAGGTAATATCGATTTTAAAAATATAGACAGTCATAATATCGAAGTACATAATATAGTTTATTAAAAATATCGAATTTTTAATAATATCGAATTTTTAAAGTGTTTTTTATGTTAGTATATGTGTGAAAAGTGTATATATTTTAGTAATTTATTTTAAGTAATAATTTTATGTTATTTAATTATTGTGTAATTTAATTCTGTAGCTGGTTGTGGGTTTATAGGGGAATAGGGTGGGAAGTATTTAATTATAATTAATTAAATATGTTAATTAATTAATTTGGTATTTATTTAGAATACATTGTTAATTAATTTTTAATTGCTAATTAATTAATTCTTAATTGATAATTATGTGAATTAAATACATTTATTTTCTGTAGCGGGTTGTGGGTTTATAGGAGAATAGGGTGGGAAGGAATGTAATTATAATTAATTAAATATGTTACTTAATTTATTGGTATTTATTTTGAACAAATTGTTAATTACTTTTTAATTGATAATTAATTAATTCTTAATTGATAATTAATTTTTAATAATTGATTAATTGATAAGCAGTCTCTGGAGTGGGAATAGTCATTTTTACCCCTATTCTATCCAACCCTTTCCCTACTGTTGCACTTCCAGGAGTGGGAATAGTAATTTTTACACCTCCGCTATCCTACAGTAATAATATTGTGTATTTTTTATTATTAATATGTTAATATATATATATGTTTTAACAGATATGATTGTATTTTTTTCATAAGGTAAATTAGGTATTTAATAATTTTAAGGTAATTTAAGTATTTTTAAGTATATTTTAGCTATTTATTTTTTATATTTTTTTAATTTTACATTAATTTTAAGAATTTCGATATTTTTATATTGTATATATATATATATATATAAACGATATTTTGGGGTCGATATTTTGTCACTTACCTGTTTGTAGGTAGGAATTCGATATTTTGTCTGTCGATGTTTTGGAATCTATATTTTGGGTAGTCTATTTTTTTTCCCTCGATATTTAGTCAGTGATCCGATTGCATTATTTGAATGTTACAGGTTTGGGCTAGGACTGGTTAATTTAGGACTTACTTTGGGCTGTTAGTTCAAAAGCCTTTGGCTTTTGAATGTTTTCAAAATATGGCAACACTGACTACAATGGGGTGCATCATACATACTGTATCCAAGATGGTGCAAGTGCTATCCCGTAATTGTGACTTTACCATTGAGCAATGTGTATTACACAGATATAAACATTGGTGAAGATAAAGTGACACACCAGGAAAGTCTTGATGTTATCACACATAGAATTTTTAAGTTTGTTCAAAGGTTATGATTCTTTTTGTGTATAAACTTACCAATGACATATCCACACAAAGCCAAGTTTCACAGTCATTGGATTAGGACATTTTCTTCCACCCGCCGCCCCTGGCCAGATGTACAAAGCATTTTTGCAGAATTAGGCCGTATGCGTATGCAAAAATGCTTTTTGAAATGTACAAAACCCTATTTGTGATTCTGTAACCTATTAGGTTACTAAATTGCAAATAGGGCTTAGGGTGTCCTTTCCTAATACCCAATTGCAGTGGTATGTGTGAATGTCTTGTGACCAAAATGCAGTTTCAAAGTATTCACATTTTTCTATCGATTTCAAGTAGATGGTAACCCAATCACAAAATGGAATGGGTCCCCAACGAACCCCTTCCCTTTTGTAAATGCTTGTTAAAACATTTGTTAAGGTCAGGCAGTGGTCCCGGGGACCACTGTCTACTCATTCAAAATGAAAAAAAAACTTTACTTTTTCTTTTTTTGAATTGCATCCCATTTTCTTTATGGATAAATAGCTGCGTTATAAAATGGCTGCTTTATTTAAAAGCAATCCTGTTGTGAAGCATTTTAGAATCGAGCGTAATTTACCGATTCATGCCCTTATATAGCTATAATTCACATTGCCCTTATATAGGCATAGAAATCATACCATATTTAGACATAACCCATCCAGTCCAAATACAGGCATGGCTACTTCCACTAGTTCCAAAAAGCCACAATGATTTCTTGGAAAAATCGGCTTCTGCAGTCAGGGACATCCCCTTACTTGAATATTGATTTATCCTAGAAAGTATGGCATTTTCAAAGAACTACCATTCCCTTCGGGATCTTTGGTGATGTTATTATGTCTGACTTTACGTCAAACTAGGCACCTTCAAAGTATAAATATGCCTACACTTCCCCTACCAAACGCACGGTCGTTCGGAGCAGCTCGACTATCTACTTGCCCGACGCAGCTCGCTACAGCAAGTGCCGAAGGAAGCCGACCCTCCAGCTGACGCACTGACAGTGAGGCTGCCTTTCTCTTGCTGAGAATCCAGCTCCAGTGTTTCCAAGCTCCCCTCGCGGGGTGTTGAGAATTTAAGTCCTGAGACAGAGCTATCAGACCTCCTTCATTCTAAAACCAAGGTACGGAGCTGATTAGACCCTAAGAGAAATCTTGGTTAGATTATTGGCAAAGAAAAACTAAACTTATGCTACACCTCACTTACTTCTTCCCTCATACTAGACTTAGGTTAGGTACATCGGGGTAGGCGTATTTTAGAAGCACCAGTTGAGTACTTTTTAGCTTTGGTATTTATGCATGTATTTATCTATGGTCTAGGAACCATACAATGCTTTTACAGTATTATTTTATAATACTCTTCTTACTGTACGCATTATACATTGCTACCAGTATTACGATTGTAGCAGTTCACTTTACTCTCACTCGATACTCCATTCCGAGAGGAGATGTCTAGGAGGATAATACAATACTTCGAGGACAATAGCGACTCGGCCTCGTCCCCGAAAATTGAGTGGGACGCCTTTAAGACAGTGACCCGAGGGAGCTGCCTCGGCGTGCAGGCAGGCCTACGGGGGCAGGTGGAGCGGGATCTGCTGAAAGCGGAAGAGACATTACTAGACAAGGAGCGGGAAGCGGCGGAGGGCGATGACTCCCAACTGGTCTCGGCCAGGGCAGATCACGCTCTTTTGATGGAGAGGCTGAAGAACATTAATTTCGCAGCACACTCCGCACGCACCCACAATACCGGTGACAAGCCAGGCAGACTCCTATCGTGGCTGATACGGCAAGACACTCAGTCCGCGTCGGTACTGTCGATCCGTACGACTCAGGGCACTGAAGTCTTCACCCAGAAACAGATACATGAGGCGTTCATGACACATTACAGGTCCTTATACAGCTCAAGACTGAGAGCCACCGAGGTGGAGATCGCGGAATACCTGGCGACACTGCAACTACCGGCGGCCACTCACGCCCAACAGGCGGAGCTGGGGGCGGAGCTTACCAGTGAGGAACTGCGGGAGGTGATCTTTTCCTTCTCTAATGGCAAGGCGCCAGGCCCAGACGGGCTCCCGGCCGAATTTTACAAGGCCTATTCCTTGTTACTAATACCCGAACTGTTAAGGGTGTACAAGGCGGCATCTGAAGATGCTGAACTTTTGGCGTCCCTGAACGAGGCCAATGTGATCTCCCTGCTGAAACCGGGCAGAGAGGATCGTACAGACCATCGGCGCTCCTCAACACAGATTACAAAATCTTGGCAGTGACATTAGCTCGGAGACTTGCACCGCTAGTTCCCACATTGGTGCACTCTGACCAAAACGGCTTTGTGCCCACCCGCAGCACGTCTTACAACATACGCCGCTTCTTCATAGTCCAACGATATGCGACTTCCACCTGGCCACGCTCAGGGTGCATAGTACTTGATCTCGAAAAGGCGTTCGACTCGGTGGAGTGGCCCTACCTCCTCCGAGTTCTCGAAAAGTATGAACTGGGCGATGCCTATGTTCAGATGGTGGGGCTCCTCTACCAGGCGCCCGAGGTACGAGAGGGGACAGGGCGATTGTTCTCTGACAGAATAAGGATTGGGAGGGGCACCAGGCAAGGATGTCCCCTCTCTCCCCTGTTATTCGCACTTGTGATGGAGCCATTGGCAGAACTGCTCCGGACCTCCGGCGCCGCCTGGGGTATCCCACTCGGTGTCTCTGTATGCCGACGACTTACTGTTATATATCAGGGACCTCACCCATATACCCACGACAATCACAGACATCTTTCGGGTGTTCGGGGACATGTCAGGGCTCCGCGTCAACTGGTCTAAATCAGGGGTCTATGCGTTCAGTGACGCTATGCCACAATGTGACGTGCGCATGATGGGAGAGACGCTCCGATGGCACCCAACGGTATTCAGGTACCTGGGGATCCTCATATATCGGGACCCCATTGATCTCCTGGAGGGCAACCTTGTAAAAGCCATCTCCTCGCTGTCAGCCCAGGTCACGTTCTGGAACTCGAGTGGCGCTGACGAAGATGATAATGCTCCCCTGGCTCCTCTACTTTTATGCTAACCTACCGGTGTATGTACCAACATGAATATTCAAGGGGTTGGAAGCCCTCACCAGGCGCCTTATCTGGAATAAAGGACGCCCCCGGGTGGCATTGAGGACCCTCTACGCGGCCACGGAATCTGGAGGCTTGGCGGTTCCCAATCAGGAACTATATTACCTAGCGGCCCAGCTGCAATGGGTTGCCTATTGGCTGAGTGGTAAGAACCTGATGGACATGGCTACGGAAGACACTACCCTGTCCCCAACACAGGTACTGACGCTCTTCCACCCCCTGACGCGGGGCCGGCCCCCCAACCAGGTCCATGTGGCTATCGCAAGGCAGTGCTTTATGCGGAGCCTCAGACTCACCAAGAGCACGGTGCCCTTTGCCCTGAACCTGCCTCTGCAGGGGACCCCCTTGGGAAATGGCGTGCTGTCTTCATCCGGGCTACGCAGTTGGACCGCGGCAGACTTGGACGGTCTAGGTGACCTGTATAGTGATGGGGAGCTACTGTCCTTCGAGACTCTGACCGCCGACACCGGAATACCGGCAGGCCAGTTTCTGACGCATGCAAGGCTTCTCTGTGTGCTGACAGAGGCATGGGGAGACTTGACTCACGAGCCGACCACGCATATGCTCATTCAGTACCTACATGCGATGGGCGATGGTTCCCATATAGTGCACTGGCTGGCACAGGCGCTGAACTGTCACACTCAATTCTCCTCCCAACGACTGAGAGAGAAGTGGACGGCCGACCGGGGTAGTGAATGGATGGACAAACAGTGGGCGGCAGTATTGGCAGGCGCCAGGAACATTCCTCGCAACGCGAGATTTAAGATCATCCAATATTACATAATACACCGAGCATATTTATCCCCGGACAAACTGAACCGCTACTTTGGCCTCACCTCGTCAGCATGCCCCAGGTGCGGCCTCCTGAACTCGGACCTACTGCACGCACTCTGGAGTTGCACTCACCTCACCTTGTACTGGTCGGGCGTCACTGACACGTTAACGGCGGCCACGGGCGATACCCTCCCCAAGACGTGGAAAGCATGCCTGCTGGGACTCTACAAAAGAACCAAGCAGACCAAACTACAGGCACGTTTCTGGGACCTGGGGCTCATCACGGCTAAGCGACTCATCACGAAACGATGGAAGAATGATGCCCCCCCGCGTCCTGCAGACTGGCATCGCTCATTTGACAACTGGGCTCGCGCGGAAAGCGTGTCTTTACACAGGGAAGAGACGGCGGGCCTCCGTATGTACCCGATTGCCCAAGACTGGGACACTACCCTGACCGCATTCCATCGGGCTTGCACCCAGACTGCTATCACGTGACCGCCTCGACACAGAGCGGTGAGAGACTAGTCATCCTCCGCCCCAGCATGACGCCCCCCCCCTCCCCTGGCCGCTGGGGTAACGCCCAACACAGTCTACTTGCTATCATTCCCTCCCCCCCGCCTTGCGGCCACAGCAACCCTTCATCCACAGCCACTCCCGCCCCCACACAGTCCATATATGGCGTAACATACGCCGCTAGGGTCACTGATACGGTACTGTACACGCTAATACTAGTCCAACTGTTGTTGAAGTGTTTTCCCTCCTTTTTTCGTTATGTCCCTGTTGTATCTCTTGGTTGGCAGTTAGTTTGTTTCTGCTGTACTCATGATGATGTTCATTTTCCCCTCCCCGCTTACCCTTTCCACAATGCTTATTGAACACTGCCACGATCACAAGAATGTAGCCCGGCGACCCATGTGGCAATATGGGATGTGACTCCTGCCTTTGACTTCATCCGAGCCAACCAGGGAACGCAGCCTAGAACAATCGTTGTTGGCTTTCATGACCACCTTGGTCCTTTTGCAGTGATAACTGCTGCAGGTACTGCAACCCGAGACTTTTCCTGGCACTGATAATTGCGGACTAATGCAACTCCCTTGGCTACTGTTTATTTTCACCTATGTATGACCGACATGTCGAAAATGTTACTGGCTGGGTAATGATTGTAGTTTCTATGACATTGTATGATCTATTGGCTTATTACTTGTGAAACTAAATTAAATCTGGGACCATTGGTCTTAAAAAAAAAATGAGAAAGAAGACTGTTAAATAAACCCTTTCATTGAAAACATCCATCTCTCTATTTCTCTGCACCTCTGATGAAACGAAGCATGCACGATTGACTGAGTAAAATATCTATCTATTGTTTCCACGACTTTGAAGATAAGTTTTATTCTTTGGGAAACAAACTTGTCATGTTTATGCGGTTGTCAGAAACTAATCCCTACTTGTTTATTCAATAAAGTTTCTAGTGATCTCTGAGCTAGCTGGCACTCAGAATTAAATCTGATAAATTCAATAGAGACCTAGTCAACCTAAGTCCTACATCAAATCTATAGGATATATTATATTATTCCAATGCGCAGAGCCTTTTGGGAATATAGGAACTACACTACAGGCCACCATCCCTGTGATATTCGCAATTCCCAATGGGTTGCAAACCGAGACGTACCTTATTAATATTCATGAAGTAGGTCTATTTGCGACCCAGTGGGAATTGTAAAATGTATAAGACACACTTTTTTACATTACTGTTTGCAATTACCAAATAGCGAATCGCAAAATTATGCTTTTTGACATCACAAACAATTATCTTTGTACATCTGGCGCTTACTGACTTGTCCAGAGCTGCAGTTTCAAAAGGTCATTGACAACTCTTTTAAGAAAATACACTGTACAGCACAATTCCAAGTTAAAGTGTGTTTAATTTAGCCCCAGACACAAGTTGAATGTCCCTGTTTCTTTGCTCCTTCTCCTTCAGGAGCTCCCAGCACCGGCAGCGACATTCTCAGAATTAACGGCATAGAATGTTCATTATATTTTCTTAAGTATGGTGGTCAAGCAGGACTAAATTATAATGCATTAAAAACACAACACAACAGATAAATATGTTGTTTTGATTGCTTCTCATGTGATCTTTTTGACAGTTAAAAGAAATATGCATCATCTGCAAACTTTGATTTCACCCATACCAAAATATTCACAATTTTTTAAACTAAAACAGCATCAGTGCATAGGTACAGTGCTTCGTAGGTAAAACATATCCTCGCCTTAGTAACAGCCAATGCAAGATTAAGCTGTAATCAAAAGCTATTTTCTTTACTTTTCCTGCAGTGATAATTGTCAATATTCACATCTGTGAAGAAAGTAAATGAATAGATGTTGAACAACTAAACAGCTTCTAATCACCTAAAATGTCCATGTGGATTATCCCATTTAGAGTAATTTCCTAACTTTCTCTAGTATTATTTAGTGCTGTTCCTATGAAGCTCAAGGGTACAGAATTCCCGGCACCAGTCACTGAATATGGTCCACATAATTCAGCTCATTACCTAAGAATTGTAGCTTGGATTTGCTTGCACCACAAGAAACTCTTGATCTTCATGGAAAGCCTGAATTCTCCTCCTCAAATCATTACCTGGACAATAATATTGTTTATGTTTCAATGTTTGGGTAATCAAAAAACAATTCCATTTAGATACGAGAATACAGGTAAAACGCAGTGTCCGTAGTCAATAAAATCGGTCCAGAATATGCATGTCAAACAGCTCAGCACCTTAATAAGCACTGAAGCCAGATTTTCCTCCAAACAGAGGACGGGGAGCAGATTCCCATGTGCTTCTAGCTTCAGTGCTTATAAGGGTGCTGAGCTGTTTGATATGCCTATTCTTGACCTTTTTTTGAGTACGGACACAGCAGATTACCTGTATTGTGGTATTTAAATGTGATAAAAAACAGAAAGGGAGGTCTCCTCACAAGTCCATTGTCGGGACGAGGAGTAGGGGGAAAACAAGAAATCGGAAAAGTCCCTGTCTTTAATTAAAAAAGAGGATAATACTATCCACAGTATGCCACCATAGCTCAAGAGATCTTTACACTTAGACCCACTCAAATAAATTGTATACAAAGTATGAAAACAATTCTGGTGACATTTTTAAACAATTTATTATAAAAATATACAATGTTAAGTATCAATTACAGTGCCACAATATAAAATATTAAAAAAGAGTGTCAGCACCCTAGCATTGGTTCAATGGTGCACATATAATAAACACACACAGCAAGAGTTAAAAACAGCAATTAGTTATTAAAAACAAGTTGTCGACGCAGCGTTTCAGTTTCTAAGTTGACACCTTCATCAGGACAGGGTTTTTAAAAACGAACTTGTATAACATTCGAGCCGTATTCCTCTGTATTCAATTCGAGGAAAGAGTCCTTAACTCATCACAGGACATCATATGCACGAATGGATGTGAATGATAGAGACATCTCTTTGTGTCTTAATTATGTCATGGAGTTTTCTTTATATGAAGGAAAAAGGAGCCACCGTTATGAGGGACTTTTTTTTTTTTTTTTTTTTGAAGTTCCCTTAGGTACAAGGGACCAGCATGAAATGTAGCACGTGACTGGATGGCGTCAAGTTCTTTTTTTAAAATAAAGTGCTGTTTCGCTCGTTATCTCTGTTCGGGGGTTTTTATTCTCAATTGACCGCCCTTACGTCCGATATTCGGCCTCCCTGCTCCTTTTTCACTCCGTTGTCGTCAGGTTGCAAGTGCTTGCAACCTGACGACAACGGTAGGCCGAATATCGGACGTAAGGGCGGTCAATTGAGAATAAAAACCCCCGAACAGAGATAACGAGCGAAACAGCACTTTATTTTAAAAAAAGAACTTGACGCCATCCAGTCACGTGCTACATTTCATGCTGGTCCCTTGTACCTAAGGGAACTTCAAAAAAAAAAAAGTCCCTCATAACGGTGGCTCCTTTTTCCTTCATATAAAGAAAACTCCATGACATAATTAAGACACAAAGAGATGTCTCTATCATTCACATCCATTCGTGCATATGATGTCCTGTGATGAGTTAAGGACTCTTTCCTCGAATTGAATACAGAGGAATACGGCTCGAATGTTATACGAGTTCGTTTTTAAAAACCCTGTCCTGATGAAGGTGTCAACTTAGAAACCGAAACGCTGCGTCGACAACTTGTTTTTAATAACTAATTGCTGTTTTTAACTCTTATTGTGTGTGTTTAATATATGTGCACCATTGAACCAATGGTAGGGTGCTGACACTCTTTTTTATTATTATATATTGTGGCACTGTAATTGATACTTAACATTGTATATTTTTATAATAAATTGTTTAAAAATTTCACCAGAATTGTTTTCATACTTTGTATACAATTTATTTGAGTGGGTCTAAGTGTAAAGATCTCTTGAGCTATGGTGGCATACTGTGGATAGTATTATCCTCTTTTTTATTTAAAGACAGGGACTTTTCCGATTTCTTGGTATTTAAATGTGGCCTTTATAATTAGGGAAGTTTGAGAATTCCACTTTCCTCCATACCTAGGATTGAAAGAATACTTTCCAGTGTATTTGGTTTCCTCACCTTATATGGTGCTGAGCTGTTTGTGATAGCAGTTTTGGACCGTCTCCATCATAATCTTGTTCCAGGTTTTATCTGCTCGTGAAGCATTACATATTCCTGGTATTAGACTTAGAACCTAGCCGTTTGCAACCAATGTATACTTCAATCGGAGGGATTGAACAGTCCAAGGTCCGGTCATCTGCATTTACTACAGATTGAATATGGCCCCTTACTTTGTGACAAATTCTTTGCCCTGAAGAAGTCTGTTGTATTGGACAAAACGCATTTGCTGGTCTACCCTACATGTTAATTGTTACTTTCCAAATAAGAAAAGAAAACTTGAAGAACAAACTTAGGATACAGATTTGGTAATTGTTATAACATTGATGTGTTGGTGCACCAATTGATCTTTATGCTAATGGATGCCTATCTACATGTGCTCATCCATCCATTGGATCAGCAGTTACTTCGCTGTGCAGTGGGCGCCCAGCGCTTTCAATTCCAAGAGCTTCCTTTCGGCCTTTCATCAGTGCCAAGTGTTTTTACGCCCCCCAGGTGGATATTTTCAATTCCAGGGGCATTCAGGATTTCCTTAACTTGATGACCAGTTGATTGTTTCTCCTTCTTTCTCTCAGGTGCAGGAGGATTTGGATCAGGTCCGACGTCTTCTGGTGTCTTATGGGTTCCTCATCAATCACAGTAAATCCTCCCTGCTGCCCTCCAAGACTGAGGTTCCTGGGGGCTCTCTTCCAGATGGATCTGGGTATGGTGTTCCTGTCCCAGAAGAGACAATTTACTTTGTTCATGCATCTTTCGTGGATTCTGTCTCAGCCTCACGTGTCTAACCGGCTTTGGTTGTTGAGTCAAGGGGAGATGGCTTCCACCCTACATCTCCGCCCTTGGGCCCATCTACATTTGTTTCCCCTCCAACATCGCATTTTGTGCTACTGGGATCCTGCCTCTCAGGCCTATGCTGCCCTTATTCCTGTGTTTCCAGAGATTCAGGATGCCCTTCAGTGGTGGCTGTCCCCTCAGAATGTCTCCCGTAGTTTCAAACTTTTTCCTCCCCATGCCATGGTAGTGTTGTCGACTAAAGCCAGTGCAGTGCGCTTCTGGGGGTATCCAAAGCTCAAGGGCAGATGGTCCTGGTCCTGGTCCTGGGTCGAGGCTCTCCAGTCATCGAACTGGCGGGAGTTGAAGGCTGTTTGGTTGGCCGTTCTGTAGTTTGCACCCCTCCTTCTGGGCCGGGCAGTTTCTTTTCAGACCAACAACCATGTTGTTTGTGCTTATGTGAATCGGCAGGGGGGTATACATCTGTCTCTGCTTCTCCTTCCCAGGAGAATCAGTCTGTAGATTGAGCGGCATCACCATTCTCTGACAGCTGTCCATGTTCTGGAGAGGGAGAATGGGCCTGCAAACTCTTTGAGCTGGGTTTTTGCTTACTCTGTGACCATGTGTCTGTCCCCTCTTCTTTTCCATTAAATTCTCTCCTGATTTTGCCTTCCTTAACTGGATCTCTTTGCAGCAGAGTACTCAGAACTTCTTCCTCCTCTTTGCAACCTTGTTCCGTCTCAGTTGGCCTGGGCGATCAATGCTTTCTCTGTTCCATGGAACCAGGAGCTCCTGTTTGCCTTACCACCCTTTTCGTTTATTCCCAGAGTCCTCAGGAAGATTTGTGTGGATCGGGCAGAGGTTCTTCTGGTTGTGCCGGAGTAGTCCCGGTGGTCTTGGTTTCCCCTTCTTCTGGATTTGTCAGTATGCCCCCACTGGCAGTTTCCCCTGTATACCTCTCTGCTGTGTGCTCCTGTTCTCAGCGCCTCCTCTCTGCTTTGCCTCCGGCTGGCGGTTTGGAACTTGAAAGGTTAGACTTGTTGTATCAGTGTGGTTCTCTCGAGGTGGTCCAGAGCATCCAATTGTCTCACAGGCCCTTGAATCTGAGGTCTTATGGTCGTCATTGAAAAACCTTTGCCTCCTGGTGTCTGCAGAGGGTCTGTTTTCTGCTTCACCGTCCTGTTTCACATGCTCCTGTTCCAGCCTGGGATCATCCCTTGGTCCTACAGACATTGCCTGGTCCCCTTTTTGTGCCTTTGCTCACTGTTGACCTTAAATTTCTTTCGAGCAAGGTTCTTTTTTTGGTGGCCATATCCTCTGGGCGGCGTGTTTGTTAGCTTGGTGCTTTGCTGACTTCTCCCCTTTTTCTGCGCTTTTGCTCTGACAAGGTGATTTTACATCCTAGTCAGTTTTTTCTGCCCAAGGTTTTGTCTTCCTTCCACTGTCAGGAAGATATTGTCCTTCTGGCTGTTTTTCCTGACACACTCATCCCCCGAGGAGGAGGTTCTGCATTCTTTGGATGTGTTGAAGGATCTCTGCATCTTTCTGGATCGGACCAATGCTTTTTGGAAGGTGGATTCCTTAATTGTTACATAAAATCTTTCTGGGAGGGGTCTTCATCCTTCCTTGTCCACTTTGACTCATTGGGTGAAGTGTGCTCTTCTTTTGTCTAATGAGTCTGCTCGCTGTCCTCTTCCTTCTTCTGTCCAGGATAGATCCACCCAGAGTGTTTCCTCCTCTTTGGCCACGCTTAACGGTGCCTCCTTGCATGACATTTGTAATGCTGCCACGTGTGTGTTTTTACTGATTTCCTTGTTATTAAATGGACCTGTTGTTTGCTGCATTCTCCTGGCCTTTGTGTTTCAATCACCATGCGCTTGGGTATGGGCTCATCGCTAAGGAATGGGAACGTGAAGGCGGACGAGGAGGTTATGCCCGGTTACTCACCGGCAATATTCATTACTCTGAGCCCTGGTCTTCCCCTTCCATTCCTGATTTCTGAGCCATTCCCTCCCTCCCTGTTTTTGTTTCTGTTGATTGTTTTGTGTTTTGTTTTTCTTCTCTGGATTTCTTTGGTGTTCTCAGGATGTGTTCATGTTACACTTACCCCTTTATGCATACCTGCCATATTGGGAGAAGTGTTAAACTCTGCTAGGTATAGGGTTTCTGTGGAGTAAGCGACCTGCTCATTGCTAAGGAATGGACCAGGAAGACCAGGACTTGGAATAATGAATATTACAGATGAGTAATTGGGCATTCAGGTGCAAAGAAATCTCCTCCCAATACTCTAAAACTCTAAATGCAGCCCAGGGCTTTTCAGCCCCATCCTGCCTCATCCAAGAAAGACAGAACACACCTCGAACACCATCCCAGTGGCTGTCTCAACAGAAGGCACCTCCCCAGCCACTGTCACTCCAAAGCCAGACTGTCAATCCACAAACGCAGCAGAGGCACACAGGATAGCTAAGCAAGAAAATACCTACTTTCTAAAAGTGGTATTTTCGAACACAGAACATAAAAATCATCTTTACTAAAAGATGCATTTTTACATTCTGAGTCCGGGCAATCTTAATTCCATTTCCCTGTCTGGTCTCAATGGGAAGTTATGCTCATAAGGTGTTATAAGTAAACTTCCCATTCTATCCTATTGGACAGATAGCCTTGTCATAGTGAAAAATGAGAGACACTGTAATTTACTACCAGGACATGTCGCACACACCAGTACATGTCCTACCTTTCACATACACTGCACACTGCCAATGGGGCGACCTTGGTCTTACCTCAATGGTGTCTTACATGTAAGAAATGGGAAGGTTAGGGCCTGGCAAGTAGGTGCACTTGCCAGATCGACATGGCAGTACCAAACTCTGCACAAACACTGCAGTGACAGGTCTGAGTTACATTTAGAGGCTGCTCCTGTGCGTGGCACAATCTGTGCTGCAGGCCCACTAGCAGCATTAGATTTACTGGCCCTGGCATCCTAAGTGCACTTTACAAGGGACTTACTAGTAAATCAAATATACTAATTATAGAAACACTAATCCATAATACAATTTAAAACAGAAGCAATTGCACTTTGACACTGAACAGCAGTGAGAAAGTGTGCAAAGACACTAAACCAGCAAAAACAGAGTCAAAACCGGGAGGTCAGAAAGCAAAAAGACAGGGGACCCACCAAAAGATGCCTGGTCTAACACTTTGCATCGCCTCTGTTTATATGGACTGCCTGCCTACTTTTGCATGTACCGTCTTTGTTTTATAATGTGTAGAAATGTCTTGTGGAGTTCCTTATTTTTACACAGCCTAATTGCAAATGCAAACATTTTTATGCTTACTTCCCAGCTAATATATTTTACTTGTTCTGTGTCAGCTGGCATTGCCTCATTGTCAGATATCTTGCACATTCCTCCACTCTGATTACCTGTCTGATGCAGCACTCGCACAGATGTCTGTACAACAGAATTGTGCATGCCGACTGAGAATTCAACATCACAAAAACACCTGAATTTGAAACTGAGCTCAATCTCTAAAGCACGGGAGTATACCTAATCGAGAGCCCTCGTGCAAATCACCACAATGCTGGCAGTAGCTTGATGTGGCCAAATCGGTGGAGGGTTGATCTCGAAGCTGGGGTTTGAGTCGTGGCAGGAATTCTCAACATACTATGATTCTTGGCAAGTCCCTTACTCTCCCCACGCCTAACAAAATGAATGTGTCCGTCTGTAACGTGAATGACACTCATGTAAAGCGCTCGGATACCTTCAGGCCGTGTTTGCGCTAAATAAAGGTAAACAAAAAGTTAAGAATAATAGACAGAAGTGCTTTGCAGGTTTTTTCTAAAAGCGTTAAAAAGGAAGCTTGCATAGGTTGGTCAGCTTGCTTAAAAGGCACCTTTCTACGTTGTGATAGTGAAATTCTGAACAACTTTCAATGCTAAAACATTGTTCTAAAGTTTAAATATACACTATTTTTTTTTTTACTGTAAATGGACTCCATGAAAACACTTTATCTTCTTACAGTGGAGCCCTGTCCATCCATCAGAGCTCCACGAGGCCTTGTAGCGGGAGTGCCAGTCTAATAATCAAAAGTTCCTAGGTGGACCCTGGAGTCCTATTGACGTCTATGGAACATCAAAAGCTCTACGAGCAAATCCTATAAACCACTCCTGAGTGATGCATTCCCTTCAAGTCTGCGACAAATTGACGCCGTTTCCATCACGTTTTAGATCATCTTTCAGTCCAAAGTCAGCTGTGACAGGATTTAATAATTTGGCAACTTCTGAACTAGACAACTGGAGATTGTGTCTGGCCTTTTTATTGATCTAACAGGGATATTGATTGTAACCTGTCTCACAGAAATGCCAAGAGATGGAATGGACTACAATGGGATGTGTGTGCTCGGAGTCGTAAACCCGCTTAGCTCTCGTTACCTGGTCACCTTCAGACAATTAATGGGAAACATAGCTGGACGGTTTGCATTTTGCATTTGTTTGTAATGAAATAGCTTAACACAATGAGTTCACATATTGAGGATGCACTTTTCTTTACATTTAGAGAATACCCTACTTCTTCACTAATCACAAAACCTTACAGTAACCCACACTAGTGAAGACTGTTGCTATGTAGTCATTTAGGCTCATGGCTTGTGTAAAATAAACAGCAAAAGGCAAAAATCCCGTTCTCTCATTATTCTTGCGCCAACATGTAATTGAGTTCAAATTGTGCACAACTTGGTGAGTTTTCTCAAATTGCGGGCAAGAAAGTCCCATCTTATTTCCCCACACATGGGTGGGCAGAGCGAGATTTCAGGCTGCCTGGAAAAAGAGATGATGTAATTGTTGACAACTCCTGTTAAGTTTCATAATTGGTTCTCAAAATGGTGCGGCAACAGGTAACAATAGGAACACATGTATCTCTGCAGCCTGATGTCCATTGAATGGGACATTTGGCTTTATGAAATGGGTCGGGTAAAGTGAAACTGGCGTTAGTGCCTGTTTGCACTAGTTGTACTTATTTCTGGGCAAAATGTGAATTACGCTGGTGTCATTTGTGTAGTTTCAGAAATTTAGAATTACGCTTCTTATGTGAAGTTCCCAAAATTACACCATTTTGATTGTTGGTTTAATTATGCAAAATTCACTGTAAAAAGTTATTGCAAACGCACCATTCTCAATACAATGTACTGGGAATGCATGGGAACAACAGAACGCGAGCGTGATGCTTTTGTTTTTGCAGGTGCTTTAACACGAAAGGCACCCTTGTGTAATTTTGCCCACATTTTGAATTCTTTTGCAAAAGGATATTATGTGAACTTCGCCATACACTAGTGCCTGCTTAGAGGTTATTTAATAAAAACACGTGTCTCACTTGCTGGTCGTGAAGACGCATACCATTAATTCTGAGTACACATAATTAATAATGAACACATGAATTTGTATTTCTGTGTTGTGGGCAGAGGTTTCCATTTTAATTTTGTTGCATGTGCTTTTCCACGTCTGGTCTCTCTTTCCCCCGTCGTGGTATCATTGTGCTGCAACTATTTATGTGCAGTATTGTACATATTGAGTGGCTATTCTTGATTAATAAAAGTTGGTCTCATGCCCCTCAGGGGGTACTTAATCACTATTGTTTGGTCCTGATGAAATGCCGACTGACTCTATGGACAATCAAGGCATAATCGACCTCACTTTGGTGATAGCTGTCTAGGTAAATAGTGACCATATGATAGCAGCACTATTTTTATTTAGTCCTGCTACCCTTACCCCATAAACATTTGCATTTAGGGCACCAGAGACTATTTTAGACACACTTCACTTTACACTAGGCACACTTTCGCACAGTCCCCTCTCATGCATTCACCTAAATGGCATATTGGGATCAAAAGATCTCTGACAAAGAGACCCCCGACACGTCAGGCATTGCAGCGCTGGACAGACGAGGAACACCCAATGATGACGCACGACACACTAACAGGTCTGTAAGGGCATTACGGTCTGACCTTCTGGCCTCCCTGCGACAGCACCACTAGGCTTGTGGTTTCACCTTGTGATCACTTGGCCTACAAATAACTACTCCTACTTTGATGGTTAGTTATATGCGAATACCCACAATCCACCATTGGAAGGCCTTCCGAGTTGAAATGCAGCATAACAGTGCAAGCAACAGCACTGAGCTAAATTCTTTACAAAGCCACACTAGGCCACAAAAATCAGGCCTTGTGTGGCATTGTATATTCCAAATAAGTCTTTGTGTTTCCCTGTGCAGCCGTGCATGAGACAAGAACAATGCAAAGTCTTAGGAAATCTATCCCCTTGTGTCATACATTGTTTTCCAACAAATTACATGTATATCAGGATTGGAGATATTTGTTCGAGTACTTTAGTGATGGGGGCATGTGTTTCTCTTCTGCAGGTGGAAACATCTTTATCTTATACTAGTAAAAGTGAACTCTCAGTACATAGGTAAAAAAACTCAACATCAGCAGATGTGATCTACTTTGCTAACATGTCTTATTGCCAGTTCATCTATTTTCACTTTAAAACATAGCAACACTTTCAACGTGCTGCAAACCACCTCATACAAGGTCAGCCTCATCCTTTCATCACTCTTTAAAACTCTAACTCTTGAAGCACTACCTTTCAATGTTTGGCATTGTTAAGTCATTTGTCATGTGACTTACATTAACTTCTCATTCAATAGACCCAGACAAACTCCCGAGCTATTACACTCCTACCCATCTCTACTTCATGAGCAACATCCTATGAGGAGACATCTGCAGTCAGATGAAAGAACAAGTAAATCATCAGAAACTGCTCCAAAGTCCCAGGTATTGATTCTGCTACAGGAGCAGCACTGAAAAGGCAATATTTCAGGTTGGTGGTGCTGCCATACAAATCACAAATACCCCATCTCTTTTTCACCTGCCAGCAGTCTTCATCATAAAACAGCATACAATCCACAAGAGCTGGTAATGTAAAACAATAAGAGAGAGCACATATGGAGCCAGGGTAACACCAGCTATAGCAGCAATACTACTAAATCAACCAACTGAAGTATCACTCTTGTAAGGCGGCACTTGCCGTCACCAACTCAAATTAGTTAATTTTCATCTGTTTCTACGTCCATCATGTGTGGATTACCCCAATCCCTGACCTTTAGTGCACTTGGCCACAGTAGCAAACATAAGACATGCCTAAAACATTAGTTATCACCTATAGGAGAAAATAAGGAAATTTCCAAGTATGTGTGGAGGGAACTGCTGCATCGATGGAGGAAGGTTTTGGTGCCAGAGAGTGTGAACGGTTGGTTGTAGGTGTCACCTGTTTAGAAACAATGTCTCCATTTTGAAAACAAATATTAATACCAACATTACTGCATATGATAGTGAAGTAATTATCTATTTTCAATGTTATAAACATATTTATCAAAATAAACAGGTTAGTACAGCCGGGAGGGTAAATCATAAAATGGCATGACACAATCTAGCACAAGTGGTGCAATACCAGTATTTCGTGGTCACTTCAAAAGCGGTATGTATTCAGAGCACCAGCATAGACTTGAGAGATGGCACGGAATGGGGACATTCCTCCATGATCTCATAGATCATAAGACATATCTACGGAGGTTGTTTGCTTTCTCTGAACTATACAAAAAAGGGATGGGTGAACGCTTGAATTAATCTCAGACACTGGTAAGCTTTTAGGGTCCCTTATCAGTCCATCATTATTTTGCACACCATGCCAGCCCAGTTTGGAATCAACCTTATTTAAATCATCGTTGCTCCTGCTTCAATAGGATTAGTCTCGAATGAGTTGTCAGGCTAGATCCTTTCTGAACCAGAATACAAGCAACAAAAGACCGGGTTTACCCTAACTGGAGCTTTTCAGTCAGGAGTTACTTGGTTCAAGTGACACAGTGAGCTCGGGACCCACACCTGGACATACCAATTGCACTTAAGGCATTGCAGTGAAGTATATAAAGACGTGACTGGGAGAATGCTTGAATTTATTCTAGCCACGGCTAATTACTCAGGGCTGTCTTCCAGTTCATTGTTATTTAGCACACATGCTACCTCTTTTTAGACCCACCCATATGCAAATCAGTCCGGACCCTATACCCGATAGGAAGGCTCCATCCTGAACTGCCAGGCCAGGTCCTAGCTGAACTGCAGCACAAGCAAGCACAAACTAGTTTCACCCTGATTGGTGCTCTGCTGTTGGGTGTATCTTGGTTGAAGTATATAAAGCAAGTGATGGGTAGAATGCTTGCATTATTCTCTGGTACTGTTTTATTTTTTTACATACTTCAGTGCTCACTGTGCCATGGGAACTAAGCTATACTGATCTGAATAGCCCCAAACAGGGAAAAACAAGCCCTGGGTTGCTTGTATTCTAGTTCAGGTAGGACTTGGCCTGGTAGCTGAGGCTGAACTATTTCTATTGAAGTAGGGATAAGACTGATTGTCATACGGCTAGGTCCAAGCTGAGTTGGAGTATTGTGAATTGACTCCTAGATGAGAGTGCAAAGAAGGAACTCCATAGCGCTCCACATACAGCAATATTTGACTAAAAGAAATAAGCCACTACCTCAGAGTAGCCAGGACCTCTGTTTCAGATGTGTCTTTCTGTCATTAGTCAGGGTATGTACAAGGACAGCCATGATGTACCACCATTGAAAGTACACAGGGTCATGTTAATCTTGACTAAAACCCCTTAACTCATGTCTGCTCAGTGATTAGATTGAAAAACACAGTATTGACAAAAGTCTGAGGAGTAAAAATATGAAGATTTGAAATATCCTGGGGACACCAGTTTGATTTAAAAGACGTCATAACATCTGAGACATTTTATCTTGGTGGTCTCACTCACCTTCAGTTCAAGTGACTAGCTTATGTCTTTAGGAGTGGTCACCATGTAAAAAGACTTGGCCAAGTTCCCCTCCGGTGTGCCTGTGTCTGTCCAAGCTCCTGTGAACGCATGTTTTCATGATAAAAATAGACAAAACTGTACAGTTTTCACGTGAATATAATAAAACTATGTTGAGATGTTGCTTTTTTAAAAAACATTTGGCACTTTAATATTGAATTCTACATAAAAACAGACATTTATACAAACAATAATGACACATGGGGGTGTCCATTTTCAGAGAATGTTTGAAAATTGTTGGCAAAATGTTGTACTATTGATAATAAAAATGGTTCATACATCAGGAGCAAACAATTAATATAGAAACTCGTGGTAGACTGGGGAACTCTTTTCTTTTTCTCTAGGGATGGGAAGTGAGACAGGGATTAGTAAAGTGACAAGGACCAGCAATGGTAGAAAAGCAGAGTAGGATTCTCACAGGGTTTGGGGGTGTAACAGAGATTAGAATCATATAAAGACATGGATACATTGTGTGAAAAAGATTGGGATTGAAATACGAATTGGGAATGTGACAGAGATTGGGAGTGTGGAGTAATTGCGACCATGATGGGGAATGGTAAAGTGACAAGGAGATTGACAGGGACAGCAGCGTGACAGAGACTAAGACCGTAACAAAGATGGGAGGATGACAGTAATAGGGGCCATTGCAGGGGATGCAAAATAATAGGGACAGGTGGTTTGACAGGTACAGCAGTGGGACAGGGACTAGGACCATGACAGAGATGGGAGGGTGACAGGGAGTGGGATTCTGAGAGTGAAGAAAAGTGTGACAGAGATGGGGCAGGTGGCATATGTTGGGAGTATGAAAAGGATGTGAAGTGTGACAAGGAAGTGAACTGTGGCAGTGATTGAAATTGTGACATGCATGGAAGATTAGCAGTACTTTGGAAGTGTGGAAGCAGCATGGGAGTTCAAGAGGGATTGGGATTAACATACAAACTGGGAGTGTGACAGAGGGGATGAGTCTAGCAGTCATTGAGAACATTTTAGGAGCGGGGAAGGTGAAAGGAACTTAGAGTGTGACAGTGTAGGGAGGGTGGCAGGAACTGGGACTGTGAAAGGGAACAGGAGTTTGATAGTGAGCAGTATTTGACAAAGACCATGGGATAGAAATGGAAAGATACAAGAAAGGCAAGAGTGACAGGACATTGGTCTTTGCCAGGGATTAAGCTGGTGGCAGGAAATGGCTCGAGAGAGGATACCACCACACACCTCTGCTCAATGCCTGATTCCCCAGTTGCTGAGTATCACATTTAATAGTGAGCAAAGTCAGTCAGCTTTTGCTTCAATTTGACCACATTCAAAAGATTGATAATATGTTAGAGGGATGCTCATTTAAAATAAGAGATAACATAATAACCTTCCTATTTTCCTTTTTCCTTACCCATCAGTCCCTACTATCATCTTCCATCTTCTTTCTTTCTCTACTCCAATCAGCATCTTCATTCTCCTCCTCACCATCAGTACTGCTCCCTAGTCTCATGACCATTGCTTTCTCATCTACCTCCTCCTTTATTTCTTCTACACAGCCCACCTTTTTAGTTCATTTGCATACCCTCTTCTTTTCGCCCCAAATTCCTCTTTTTTTTCTACCCACCTGATTTCCCCTCATCCCTCTTAATAATGTATTATTGCATATATGCCTTGCAGCCACAGATATACTTTTTTATTTACCAAGAACAGATTTCACCATGCACATTTTGAGTGTAAAAAAGAGTTTAGAAGTATCAGCGAAGTCACATGTATGGGAATGAAGTAAAACCTCTAATTAGGCACCATCTAAAAGTTACTCTAAGTAATGGTTCTAAGTGTTTTATCCCAGAAGGATGAGTGGCTGTTGAAATTTGAGTTGGTGACATGCTTTGTGCTCCAATATCTTCACCGTCAGTGCCTCATGCGACGAGGCACCCTTTTCCCAGCATCCTCATTTCCTCTTGGCAATCATGCTTAATCTTATTCCCAGCGTAGATAACAACCATAGCTGATCCAGTTGTTGAAAGACCTCCAAGAGTTTGGTTTGCCAAATTTCTCAGAAAAAATATTGACTATTCATGTTTGAAAATTATGAATGGACTAGAAGCGGATATTTAAATAGGAATGTCAGTAACATATCCTGCATTCCTTTTTTACATAGCAATTCTTTCTATGTTTACTTTTATCATTTAAGATTACTTTACACAATTGTATAATATTCTGGAACTGTTTTTGACAACTATTTGTTATTTTTCTTTATATTGAAAATTAGGAAAATACTGTTAATATTGATTTTGACATTATTTTAATGGGTTATGACATGACAATACCACCAATCCTAGTAAAGTTCTGTAAAGGTGACAAGTGGCAACCTTAATCAGAAGGCTTAGGCTGATTTTCTTTGTTTGAACCCCTTTCAAAGGGGTATGGGGCACACAGGGGTTGCTGGACACAACTGTGGTGATGGGGGCCTTTTACTCCTGGTGTCCTGGGGCTTCACCTACTATGGATCCTGCTCAGTTGGGCCAAGTACCCCTTCTGCACTTGACTCTCAGTGGTAGCTGTTGTGGGACAGTCAAGGCTCCTTCAGGAGGGGGAAATAAATAGAGGTCCGGGAACATGACTCATAACTCAGAGAGCAAACAGTACAAACAATAAATCAATGCCCAGCCAAATACTTGTTTTTATAAGAAAAAGTAGTATGTTATTTCTAACTCTACATATGCATTAAAGCTCAACATTCAGAAGCAACAACACAATCCCCATTTAGGTAGTTTGTGGTAATTCCCAATCCATTGGTGGTCGCATCAGGAAATGAAAACTATTAGGCCGTACACAGGAGTTCGCCCTCTGACTCTTTAGGAAAGTAGTCAAAAGTCTCTATGGTGCCAGCCCATTAGCAGCGAGTCCCCCAGGGCCCAACTACCCGAGATCACGTCCTACCCTCTGTCGCAGCACGGGTAACTACAGTGATGTGTTGGGCATCTCCAAACGAGCACCGTAAGCCCTGCTCAGTTTGGAGAAGTAGAGCTGACATTAGCAGCACCACAAACTGACTTTGAACAAAGGCGTCTCATTCCCATTCAGTGTTTCCCTACTGTAGCTCACAGGAATGCAACAATACACAAATCTATCTGGGGGATTTCTCACATCCTCATGCCTTCGCTAAGCAGGCTTAGGCTTCCCATGCAATGTACCATTCCAGGCAAACTCACTCAGGGTACATTCACAGTACACTTTGGGTCCAGCACTGTTACCCCTATGCATAGTACCCTTACATATACACATGCATTCAGTGCGCAACACTGTTCAGCACTGATGCTTTTATATAATTAACCAGGGTGTGTTATTTATAAACACATAAACTGCCAGCACACACACTCACTATGCACATGGTGCACAGCACTTCATCCCTCATGTAGTGCACTTCATGCAAGCCCACATGCACCCAGAACATGCTTTATCTGCGCGCACACTACACAGCATTACATATCTTATGTAATGTATTCTTCTTAGGCATACATAGACCCAGTACTTGTTCTAACCACCAAAGCATGTCACAATACTGTACAATCCTTGTACTGTACCCTTCCCAGGCGCACATTCCACCAATGCAGAGTCACTACTCCTGCCCTGTGCAGCACTCTACATCTAACCCGATGTATGCTAAGGGTGAGTTAAACACATAGTGGTAGAACCTTTAAAAAGGTGAGTGTTTCTGTAGGCTTCATTCCAATGACACAGGGCAAAAGGTCCTGTTCACTACTACTAATCACCACTCGGTATGCTGCCACCACCTTGCTCATGCTGCTTAACTCTTGGTGAAGGTGGTGACCTTCCACCACTATGAAGGTAGTGCTTTGGGCACCCCTATCGGACCAACAAGATCACAATCTGTGAGCCAAGGCTTTGTCATGGCGTACACACATGATCAGTGCTCACCTATGACAACAAAATCAGCACTTTTGATCCAGACAAAACTATAGCTGGGCACTCAGAACTTTTCCATTTCAATATAAAATAGTAAATAGCATAAATAAATAAATAAATAAATACTTAACAAATTACATTTCATTTAAATCAATTAATACTTTTACATTATTATAGCTAATTAAATATTTAAATTAACAAATAAAGAATACAAATTATATTTATTTTTACCCCTCATTATATCCTCTTACAAAACCAACAACCTGCTGCTTTCTAAATTGCTGCTTTAACACTCTAAAAAACCCTGACATTATACTTAAATAAAACATTAAACATAATCAATGCACCTACATAAGTAAAAATCCTTTAAATAAATACATTTAAAGAAAAGACTCATTAAAAATTACATAAAATAGTGAATTTACCAGCCTTTTACACAACTCTAAAATGCAGTTCCTCCCTGAGCGCACTATAGATAAGTACAATTCAATAATCTTAGATGATAATTATATCTCAAAAGTCCAAATAGGTACAGCTGTATTTTACGTTATTCCGGTTCAATAAATCAAATCTTTCTTCTGTGAGTTGATCTTCAATTTTAATGTTCCCAAAAGAATATGGTCATCCAATTTATGTTTCCTAAAGAAATATAGTCACATCCAACAAATTGTCTCGAAGAGATCCAAAAGTGCTGTCAACACGTGTTTCGACATGCACTCGTTAGTGCACACATGACTTCTTCAGGGCTGCAACCCAAAATAAATAAAATAAGCACAACACTCTTTACATGTGCATCTATACCTAAGATAATGGAGAATAAAAGTCAAGATCAAAAGTTAAACTAGAGTAATAAAGACAAAATAAGATCCAAATCACCACTAGTGAACATGGAAAATATAACCAAGTCAAGCATTGAAACTTAGTAATCATTAGTCACCCAAGTGAATAATAATCCAGAGAGATAAGTCTCAGGTATCTTACTTAAAAGCATATAAGTCACCTCTCAGTTGATGATCATTCAATTCCTGCCACTACTGATCCTACATGTGCACGTTCAACAGTACTCTGTAAGAAAACCGATTTATCCATGAGTACATGTCATTACCCTATACCATCTGACCAAAATGAAATCCACAATACATAATAACCTTTCTAACCAGAACACATTCCTCTCCAAAATTACCATTACGAATGCCTGTTATGCTCGTTATATTCAAGAAATCATAATTATATTATAAAAGTCTATTGTCAAATATGGCGCCATCCTTCCACTATATATTCATGTAAGTGCGCCAACAAGGCAGATACATATTAGGTGTTAATCCACCTCTCCTAACTGTTGTTTCCATAATTCTAAACAAACATGTGTGAATCAAAATCGATGATGGTAATTTTGGAGAGGAATGTCTTCTGGTTAGAAAGGTTAACATGTATTGTGGATTTTATTTTGGTCAGATGGTGTAGAGTAATGACATGTACTCATGGATGACCTTGACTGTTATTCTCCATTATCTTAGGTATAGATGCACATGTAAAGAGTGTTGTGTTCATTTTATTTATTTCGGGTTGCAGCCCTGAAGAAGTCAGGTGTGCACTAACGAGTGCATGACGAAACACGTGTTGGCTGCACTTTTGGATCTCTTTGAGACAATTTGTTGGATGTGAAAATATTTCTTTTGGAAACATAAATTGGATGACCATATCATTTTGGGGACATTAAAATTGAAGATCGAATCAAAGAAGAAAGATTTTATTTATTGAACCAGAATAACGTCAAGTACAGCTGTACCTATTTGGACTTTTGAGAAATAATTATCATCTAAGATTATTGAACTGTACTTATCTAGAGTGTGCTCAGGGAGGAACTGCATTTTAGTGTTTGGTGCCCACTTGGTGGGTATTTTGGGGTTGTCTGGTAACTAACCTTTATCCCACCTTTTTTGAAGCACCTCTTAATATTTAGTGAATATTATAATTTTGCCCAAACTGACGGAAGTGCGCACTACTTTAAGCCTGGTTGCCAGGAGTTTGTGCTTTGTTCTATTACACAATTCCCATACAAATCCAGCAATCTGCTACTACCCTATTAAAATTGCATTTAATCAAACAAAATACAATTTTACAGTATTCAAAAATCCTTACTAATAAACTAAAAATACTAACACCTAAAATAAAAATAATAACTAATATATACTAAATATTAAAAAAATTATAGCAACTACCACTATGTTACAGTTAATGATAATAAATCAAAAAATATTTTAATAAATGATATTACATACCCAAAAATAATTTTAGACACAGTATTCTACTACACAATGTTTTTGTAGCCACACTATTCTTGACATAATTTTCATGCCAAAAAATACTATTTAGGAAACGTAATTTTTGTCATTCAGCGATTGAGAATATCTTGAGGGAGTTTTGACAAATGTTGTGAAATAATTGGGTATTAGTGTCCTCAACATAAAGATTGATACAAAAATTCCATGTGAAGGCAGCATCCTACCAAGACCATATGGTATATGGTGAGGGGATAAACCCCGAAACCGAAGTTGACAAAATCCATGTAAAGGAACAAGTCATATGTGATATGGACCAAGTTAGGTAATTCTTCATATTAGTTGAATATTTCATTCATAACTTTAGCAGTATTGTTCAACCATTGAGTTTGAGTGGTCATAGGATTGTGTAGGGGCTTTGCATAATGTGAAGGACAAGATAGAAATAATGCTAACCACATACATTTGCCTTTGCCTTCTGTTCTCTGAAGAGATCAGAAGAACACTACTCAGTAATTAAGTGGTAGGCTTTGGATTGCGCAAGAGCAACTGAGCACCTTAAAACGTTTCTTATTGATTCTTTTGTTTGTGAAGACTGATCACTGACCCTTAGTCTAAATAATTACTAGAAAATTAATGGGGAGGGCAATGTTCAAGATTGAAAGAGGAATGGAAAGATTGAAGACATTTAATTTCTGTGTGGCGTATCGTCCCAATACTTGGAACATTGCTGGCCAATTGATTTGGCCTTGTTGATGGAGACAGCTGTGATGAGGAGGCTATACCAGTGTGTGTTCAAGTAGATGCCTTGATTGGCAAGGAGTAGGTTTTGAAAACAAAACAGGATGAAATGTCAGTAAGGGTCATGGAGCGTTGGTTAAAGTTTGTTCCAGTCGCTGAAAGCTGACAGTGCCACTGAAGAAATATTGGAATATAAGTGTTGAGTTGCTCATTTTCAGGGAGACTTGAAAAGAAGTGGCAGACATATTTGTCCCAATAGACAAAGAGATAAGCTTATTAACCTGGCACATGATTGTCATTTGGGGAGACACCTTATCGATGCCAGGGAGAGGGGACATTTTTAATGGCCCATGGTTGACAAATAGGTTAAAAGAGTGGTGAGAGATTGTACTCTGTGTGTTAGGAATGATAAATCTCCTGTAGTATGACTCCTCCAATGTCACTAGCAGAATTCCCAGAAGAGAAACTGTATAAGCTAGGCTTAGACATAATGAGCTCCTTTGGGGTGTTTCCACCCACAGAGAGATTTGTAATACTGTTCTTGGATTATATTTCAAAGTGTGTCACAACAAGATGTGAGAGTTCCATTAGTGGCAAACCCCCACATGCATCAATGTAGGATTTTGCATTTCTGAAATAGCGAAAATTAAGGAATCGCTATTTAGGAAATGCAAAATGCTATGCATCATTTTTTTCGGTATTTCTTTGTGATTCGGTAAAAATCGCATTTTTTACCGAATCCCAAAGAAATACCGAATTCTTAAGTTAATTTTCGCAATTTCCATTGATTCCTATGGGCCAAAAGGCCCATAGGAGTCAATGCAAATTGCGAGTGGCACTTAGAAAATTTCATGGGTGCAGGGGGGGGTCCAAAGGACCCCCCCCTGCACCCCTGAAATGTATTTTTCGCATCATGTTGCACACACACATGTCCTAAGGACATGTGTGTCCGTAACATGAATGTTGAAAAAAAAACATTTAAAGCATTTTAAACACTTTTTCCAAATTTACCGAGTGGTTCAACCACTCGGTAAATTTGGAACCCTAAGTGCGAATTTTCACTTGTCAAAAGTGATGATGCATTGCTTTTAAGAAGTCGCACATCTGCGACTTCTTAAAAGCACCCGCAATTTTAGAACTCGCAACAATGTTGCGAATTCTAAAATTGCTTCATGCATCCCAAAAAGCACTTTTGCATTCGCAAACGGCCGATTTTAAGGAATCGCACCGTTTGCGAATGAAAAAGTGCTTGATGCATGTGGGGGAGAGACCTTTGGAGTTTTTTAAGGATAGGTGTGCCTGTGAGGTGAAACTGGAAACTATCATTATGGACAATAGTGGTGTACCTCAGGAGATGCAAGAGTTCCTGAAGGTAATATCTGCTGCCCATCATAGGACAGCTCTCTATGCACTTCAGGCCAACTGGCTGACCACATTTATGAATAGATGGATGACCTGAGAATGCCCTATAGACATGCTATGTGAAACATTGTGTGCACAGGCACCAGTCAGTGGCACCAAGCTTAAACCTTCCCATGCTTGAGTAAAAGTATACCAAAGTCAAAGCATACCCCATTACGGCTGAGGTGCAATTCCAGGCAGTGTGAACGTAGATGCAATGAAAGTTCGACTAAAAGGCGAAATAATCCGAAACAATACAAGAAGAAGTAGGATGAGAAGAACTGTGTCAAGAGAAGAAACAGAATGGTAGGGAATGTGTTTTTCTGAGGAAGAATGGGCTGATCAAGAAGAGGAGCTCAGAGTTGATTGATCCTTCCAAAATTGTTGAAAGAAAGCATAGCACTGTAGTTTTAGAGTCTGGGGATTTGTAGAGTATGTGGAGCTATTGGATATCGGCCCTGGAATTAACTTTGTATCCCAATGCAGAATTATTTGAAAGCGGTTTACTTTATAGAAGTGGCAAAAGGAACCAACGTGCTAAGAAGACGCCTTACTGGCTGAAAAAAGGTGAAATTGAATGATACAATTTTGGGATATTTGTTACATCAAATGGAAATATTTACCATAATTTATAACCTATCACAACCCTGAGTGCATTCTGTCATGGATTACTTTTGTTATACTTTGTTCATCACCTTCCATCGTTTGATGTCTATAGGTTTATTCAGGCGATGAACTGACTTTCCTTAAGTATCAGGCAGGTGTGCTGTGATTTGTATTGACTTTCATGGGCTAACGAAAACTTTGTGCTACTAGGAAGGCTGAAGACGTCTGCAGTTCTGTGGGACCCTCTGCATCCTGTTGGCATTTTTGTGAAGGCCAAATAAATCTTACATATTAATTGTTCCTGCAGAGAGGACTATGTACAAAGTAAGCAACATAACTTAAATCTATTTACTTTGCCAAAGTTTATTGTTGAAAATAAGTGGAACTAGTGCGTCGCATGGAATTGGCAATTTACTGATCAGCAAACCTATGTCTTTAATTAAAATGATTGTAACATTTCTAATTGCATTTTATTTTGAATATGGAAATACGTCACAATTTGTTTATTGTTGGTATTTTAAAAGTAACAGGATTGTAAAAATGTACACGAGCTATTTGTAGAAAAAAGGAACAGTTAATGTACCCAAGTAACAAATACATATAATTCGTTCAATACCAATCTACCCAGAAGAGATTGCACAGTTTCCTTCACGTTTCTTGCATACTTGAATAATTTCTCATGTTTGGATTTCAGTTTTCCTCCAGACAAAATGCAAACATCGCAGTAATCAAATAGCTTAATCATGTTGTGTTAAGCTCTAAACATTTGTTTTGTTGAACAAGGCAATACATTTCAAGCACTGGTGTATATATATCAATCAGCTGGAGGTTCAGACACAAAAGAGCGTTGTTACATTTGCTGAGATGTTTATCTCAACTCACAATTCGCAAACAGAAAAGAAAGCACGGTCTCTCCGGAGAGGAAGTCAATTCCACTTTGTATGTTTTGTGGCACAAAGTGTTATATGAGTTGAGGTTCACTTTTCCTCGCCAGCTCCACGGAGGCTACTTAGACGTTCAGAAGTTAATCAGGCCTTGTTGTAAATATACCTTGAATTAGCGGTAATTGGATGATAACAGGGAACTGGCTTGTTTGATTGTACGAAAAAATGCAAACTATTCAAGGTGTTTCATTCCTACCGGTAGTGCCCTTTATGCTTTGACTACCAATGAATTGAAAATGTACCCCGGATTTTTACTGCTAATTCCTCAGTAGAAAAATATGTGTATCAAGTGAACCAAATGTAATTTTTCTCATTGTAATTAGTTGTTTCCTTCCAGAATCGTAAAGCAGAATGTCAAACCAAAAAAACCTTTAAATGAACATAGCTCTTGTAGAGTGTAGCATTAAACCAATGGATATTTGCGACTAAATATTATGGACTCCTCAGTCCGTATGACATGCAATGCCAAACATGGAACAGTCGTGGAGTAAGTAAACCATAGCTCATTGTTATTAACTTTTTTTATATTTAGAAATCATGGAAATATTTGAATGAATCAACAAATGATTTATGGTGGCCCAGTGTGCCGCCCCATATCTACAAGACCACGCAAAGCCACCTTGTGTGGCTTTACATGGCCTTGTAGATATGGAGGCATATTTACAAGGCCCCAGAGCCACCCGAGCATTACTTTTTTTTATGCTCCAGTGGCGCACAATGCTGAGCTATATTTACAAGGCCATTCAAAACCACCCTGCATGGATTTTCATCGTGTTGTAAAAAGGGCCCCGTTGCACGCATTATTCTTCCTTCCATGGGTGTTGTCTGGGGGTGTTCCCACGTAACACCCACGGATTCCAACACATTTTAAGCTTGACGAGGTTTTGTAAACCTGGGAATGTGTCAGATTTTAATACCTACCTTCATTTATCCACATTGTTTGCTCTTTCTATGTGTGCTGCCTTCTACAGCACACATAGAAGGACGAAAACTCTATCACTGACTGTTTTTTGGGCAGGCGGGTGTCCCTTCCTTCACAAAAACAATCCTCCTTGCAATGCAGGTACCCTTGCGCCATGGAGCAAGGGTGCCTGTGTTGGCACTAGGCAGCCAATTTTGCGCCAGCACAGAGGAAAGCACAGTGATATCTTGTATTGCTGTAAATATCATGCATCACTGCACTTTCCACATAATGCAGCTTGGAGCAGCAAGATGGCTTGCAGTGCCGAGCTGCCTCATTTTCTAATAAATATGCCCCAGAGAATAAGGCAATGCAGCACATGTAGCTGCATTGCTTTACACTGCATTAAAAGGGTTTTCCACGGGCCTCGCGGTGGGTGTTCCAACGTCACACCTATGGTTTTTGACAGATTCCCACTTAGGGTGACTAAAGAAAAAAGAACACATGATGGATGGAATGCTGAACAATGCAAACATTCACCCCAGTAAGACATCTGGGTTTAATTAATCTTTTTTTGCTCCCCACCCAGTTTGGACCCAGCCATATGCAAATCAGTCTTTACACTGGGCTTCATGGGAAGAGTCCAACCTGAATTGCCAATCTATGGCCTTCCTGAAATTGTAACAAGCATCCTGTGACCAGTTTCAGGGTATTACCCCTCATCAGCCAGGCTAACTTGAATCCAGTGGCACAAGCCTGGGCATACACTTCCTACTTAGGGCAACAAAAGCAAAAAGAATAGATTATTGACAGAATGCTGAACAATGCAAAGATTCACCCCCAGTCACAGATATGGGTTTAATCCCTCATTTTTTCACTCACCGTGCAAACCCAGTTTGGACCCAACCATATGCAAATCAGTCTTGACACTGCTCCTTGTGCGAACAGTACAGCCTGACCTGTGAAGCCAGGCCCTCTCTGGACCAGAAACAAGTATCCTTGGAACATTTTCAAGGTATCATCCCTCATCAGCCAGACTAGCTTGAATCCAATGGCACTATAAGCACGGGACCCACGTCTTGGCATACCCTTCCCACAAAGGGCAACAAAATCAAAAAGAACAGATGATGGGCAGAATGCTTAACAATGCAAACATTTACCCCAGACACAGATCTGGGTTAATCCTTAGTTTCCTTGCTCACAATAACACTCCACTTTGGACCAAGCCATATGCAAATCAGTCTTGACCCTGCTCCTTATCAAAACAGTCCAGTCTGAAGTGCCCATTCAGGTCCTCCCAGGACCAGAGACAAGCATCCTGCGATCAGTTTCGTAGTATCACCGCATATCAGCTAGAGTAGTTTGAATCCAGCCGGACAGTGAGCATGTCTGGGCAGAGTCTGGTAGGCCATCTCAGGCCCACTTCCAAGAATCCAGGACTGGGGCGGCACCATTTAGCAGGGTGGACTCACAGATTGTAGAGTCCTCGTGCTGGGCTCTAGGTCGTTGGGACCTTCTGTACCTGAGGTTCAAGTCTAGAGGCCCGTCACCTAGCCCTTGGAGTTACTCAGGGATCCTAGTTTCAAGAGGTGCAGGTCCAGTCCCTCTTCCCCAGACAAGAGGCCAGCAGGTTAGCACAGCAGGGCAGTAGTCCTTTAAAGCAGATTTCCGGCAGAGTGGTGGTCCTTACATGTACATTGAAGCCATTCTTCCTGACAGAGTATCTACAAGTCTAGAAGTTTGCTTAATAATGGGTGTCTGAGTTTTAATATTTAAACCCAGTTGTGCCTTGTTGGTGGGGAGAGGTTTCTAGAAGCTTCCTTTGGAAGTCACCAGGCATCCTGCCCTGGTTCCAGACTAGCCATGGGGAGTATGCAGCCCTTTCTCTTGAGGCAGGACAAAGCCTATTCAAGTGTTAGTATAGGTGTGTCCTGCTCCACCCTCCCATTCTGCCAGTGATGGCCTATCAAGGCAAACCTAAGCTCTCCCTTGTGTGTGGCTGTCCGAGAGGAATACACAAAGCCCCACTGCCAAGTACACCCAGTCATGTGACCCAGAGACAGGCTGTAGGAGCTAAATGGCTACGGCAGGAAAATACCAACTTTCTAAAAGTGGTATTTTCAAAATTGCAATTTAAATTCCAACGTAACAAAAGATTAGGAACATTCATTACAATTCCAATGACATGAAACATAATCTGGTTTCCTGTTCCCATCTGGAAATTACAGCTTATTCAACATTTAATTGTATCTAACATTTCACAGGGTCCATCAAAATGAAATACTCCTATTTCAGTCCTTGAAAACACTGGAGCATACAGTTGAAAATCGAAGATTTTGTTTTTTTCCCCACACATCAAAATCTATCCAAGCCAACGTATTTTGTCCTTAAGACGACTTAAAGGATAAGTATTTTCTTCAACCTATCTCATTGTCCTTCCTACAGAATGTATGCTGACCAACAAGAGCTCACGTCAGCGTGGGTAATATTCCTCAAGTGGTCCCTACGGAGTCGTATATCAAAATGCACTGCATAATTCTCTTGGAAGTCTGGGAATGCCCAGATGCACAGGGCCCGATTCACAAAAGTAATCAGAGACAAAATCTCAACTGTCCAGCTTTCGGTATTCACGAACGGCATTTAGTAGTAGTAAAGTTAGGATTTTGTCTCTGATTACTTTTGTGAAAGACCAAAACTTAAGAGAAACTTAAGGCAAAATTCTAACTTAAGTTTAACTTAAGTTTAACTTAAGACCAAAATTTAACCAGGTTGGTGGGTGAGGGCTTCATGAACTCACCAACGAGGTGTCCATGACAAATCTAATCAGAGTCCTAACAATATTGGTAATATTTAAGCTGGTCTCTTTTGATAACACATATAAACTACGGGGACTCGGACTAGCTTTCTAGTCCTCTCTCTCTCTCTTGATACGCACGCGTGAAAGAAGTAGCCACCCGGGGAACCTAAAAAATAGTATCCCGTATGGGGAACTACTGTGTATTAAACGCTATAGCACAAGGCAGGTGGATTACCAGCAGGCAGCTGTAGAAAGCATTAAGACATTTCAAGTCAGGGGATATAAGAAGAGAACCCTGAAAGAGGCATGAGCAAAAACAGAGAGAAAAAAGAGAATAGATCTACTCAATGATGTTCCCAAAAAGACAGAGAAATGATCAACTCAGAATTTTAGGTTGATCACCAACTACTCCAATGCAGTGAACAGTGTTAGAAAAATACTACATACTAACTGGAGTATACTAAAATTAGATGTCATTATAGGACGAGATATACCAGCAGATCCCTCACTGACATGTAGGCAGATACGTTCCTTCAGAGACCATTTAGTAAAAAGTCACTTGCCACCAGTACAAAGAGGTATCCTTGGCATCGCAGGTTTCTACCCCTGCGGTAAATGCAAGGCCTGTTCAAAATGCAATAAAGTTACAACTTATACGATTGAAGGTCGTAGTGACCCAATACTTATTTCTAAATTTATGAACTGCAATACAGTCTTTGTAGTATATTGTCTGGTCTGCCCTTGTGGTTTAAGGTACATGGGCAGTACAATACACCCAGCTAAGATTCATGTCTTAGAACATCAAAGAGCCATACAGAATAATGACAACAACTATCCGGTTGTTAGACATTTCCAGCTACATCATAAAAGAAACTGGAAGTTAGTGAAATACTTTTGCTTGGACCGTGTGGTTCATGATCCTAGAGGAGGGACAGAGAGAAACGCTTACGGAGATTAGAATCACGTTATATTCTCAACATGACCACTGGTGGTACATTTGTAAATATGTAAAGCACTTTTATTGTGGAGGAAGTTATGGGTTGGGATAGGGAGGGAGTAACATCCAAGTGGTTAGAAGGCCACCGAAGGCGGATGCCTGCCCCGCTTTTCAGCTGCAATTGAAAGCGTCACCAGAGCCCCCCTGTAGAGCGCCGGATCTTTTGTTCCGTAGCTGAAACCAGATGGTATCAGTTTTGGACCCGCTGCAGCGGTGGACCTTTCTTACGACGGGACCAGCCGTCACAACATCAAATCACTTCAGGAACCCCATTTAAGAAAGGCCACCCAAAATTTCGTAGCTTTCACTGGTTTAATTACAGCTTGCCAGTAGGCCATCCATCAAAGTTGCAAGTCAAAAGGTTAAACGCCAGACGCGTTTGGAGAATGAAGTTCTCTTCCTCAGTGGCGTTGGTTTACAAAGGTAAAGCGCTTTTTGAATGTGCATTGTCATTAAATAGTTCCTGCCCATGTGGGCGTGGCCATCACTATGGCCTTCTGGAGTCTGTAGTGCGCAAATCTCAATCCCCCGTCCTTCACCTTGTAATTGTACCCAGTAACATCCAAGTGGTTAGAAGTGCACTGAAGGCAGATGCCTGCCCCGCTTTTCAGCTGCAATTGAAAGCGTCACCAGAGCCCCCCTGTAGAGCGCCTTTTTTAAATGCTAATTCCTAACTATAACTGGTGTGAAACCTATGTTTTTTTCAGTGAATTTCATAGGTTTTTTAAATGCTAATTCCTAACTATAAATCTCACTTTATAAGTAAGACTGTTAACGCTCTAGTTGTTCTTTAGAACACTCTGGTACATTCTATCATTGGGCTATAGTTGGGCTACATATGGCTGATATTAAGGCTACATTTGTTTTTTTTTGTCTCTGGTGGCCATCTTTAGCTACATTGGGCTACATTGGGCTACATTGGGCTACATTTGGGCTCTAACATATATATAGCCCAATGTAGCACAAAATATATTTTTTTCAAAGTTAATTTTCGTAAAAACCACTTGAGTATAGCAAAGGCACATCGGGCTACAAGTCCCTACAATTTTTCCCATTTTTTAAATTTTTTTTTGCCTTGGAGCGCTTCAGGTGCGCGCCCCGGTGAGCCCACGGAGAGCGTACTCGTTTGAAGCGCCCCTGTGCGCGAACCGGGAAGGGTCCTGTTAGCGCCAATGTCGCAAACGAAAGCATGATCGTGACATATCACGTAGCCGCGTCAGCGTGATACGCACAGTGTAAATGCACCCGGAAGCATTCAACGCGCTTACGCGACGCACCCCTGGGCTTGCCCCGGGACGCGCCCCGGGGCGCGTAGCATAAGCGCTTCGGGTCATGTGACCTGAAAATAACACTTTTGATTGGTTCACAACAGTTTTGTTTTCCAAATGATGAAAGACCCCACCTTTTTTCCTCATTTTCACTTTGTTGTTTGAGTGAAGAAGACTTGCATTCTGTGAGAAATGGCTTCACTAGTAGCAGCTGCAGGTGCATTTGCACCACCACCACCTCCACCACCACCACAAGGACCACTGCAAGACCACATTGGTGGTCATGAAGAAGAGGACGAAGAGGAGCAGGAGGAGAGGCAATATCTGCCAGAGGACAATCCCCCATACAGACCCAAGGAACATTTTATTTGGGAGTTTTTCAAGATGCCAAGGGGTGCCAAAAAAGTAAATGCAGCAAAGGTGACTTGCCTCATCTGTAACCAAGAACTGTCAAGAGGGAACCCAAACAAGAAATATTCGTTTGGGAACCACACTATGATAAGACATATGCAGAGGAAGCACCCAAACAATTATTCAAGAGCAGAAGTCAGGGATCTGACCAAGAACCCTCCCCATCCTTCTACTTCAAGCACCTCTAACCAACCCACTCCATCGGGTGCAGAGGCTAGGGAGATGGTCCCTAATGTCCAAACCAAGTTTTCAAAATTTAAATTTGTTTGTATATATTGCAACAAAACAATATCATATGGTGAGCAGAGCATCACTTTACTTAATCGAGCTGCAGACAACCATCACTGCAGCAAGCAACTTTAATTTTTTTCTATTTTTTTGCTCCAGTTGAGCTGTTTGCAATTCCCTGTCTTTTGTTTCACCCCAGAAAAACGACAAAAAAATATAAAATTGTTCTGAAAATCCCCCCAAAAAAATGTTCCAAAAAACAAAATAAAAAATAAAACAACAAAAAGAAAAAAACCAGTTCTTTTCAGAACTACCTCCAATTTATATGAAAATACTAAATTTTTAAAAAACTGTCTTTCTTTTTTCCCCCATTGTACGCTCCCCGGTCCGCTCCCCGGTGCGCGTACCGGGCGCTCCCCCCGCGAAAATCGAAAAAAATAATAATAATTTTATGCCCCGCGGGGCCCTTTTATGACCCCCACATCAAACCTAGAGGGTCAGGGGGGGTCTACCCCTGCCCCCTTATGGTCATTTCCCCCTTTGTTTTTGCCACTTCTTGTGTCTCGATCCTACCGAGACACAAGATGGCGGCCGCTCCGGACTGTTTGGAATGTTTACAGACACCCGAGAGCCAATCAGCTTTCTGTGCGCAAGTCGCGTGGCGCGCACGGAGCGCTCCCCAGAGCGCGTACCGGGGCTCGCTTATAGATATATATATTTTTTTGAACCTAAATTACTCAAAACCCACTGGAGCACATATCTTGAGACATAGCAAAGGCACATAGGGCTACCAGTCCCTACAAATTTGCCAAATTTGGTGTAAATCCATTCAGCCGTTCGGGCTAAAAGTGAGGTCGACCGCCCTATGGAAATTAACATGGGGAAAACGCGTTTTGGGACCCCCATTTTATCTCGGCCCCCACTTGACACATCCCCCCCAAACTTTCAGGGAAGGACCGGAGCTCGACAAGGCCATTTTGAGGAAATTTTCTGGCATATTCGTCAACCGGCGCCAAAGTTATTCCAAATAGAATTTTGAGATTTCACATTGAAAAAAATCGTAACTATAACTACCTACTGGCGACCGCCAGTAGGTAATATATATATATTATATATATTATAATATATATATTACCTACTGGCGGTCTGCCAATAAATATTTTGTTGTGAAACACCGACTTGGAGTGCCGTCTATCCTTCACTCTATGAATACGAGTATATATATATATATATATATATATATATATATATATATATATATATATATATATATATATATATATATATATATATATATTACCTACTGGCGGTCGCCAGTAGGTAGTTATAGTTAGGATAATTTTCAATGTTAAATCTCAACATTCTATTTTGAATAACTTTGGCGCCGGTTGACGAATCTGCCTGAAATTTTCAGGAAAATGGTCTCATGGCGGTCCGGTCCTTCCCTGAAAGTTTGGGGGGGATTCGTCAAGCGGGGGCCGAGATAAAAGGGGGGTCCCAAAACGCGTTTTCCCCATGTTAATTTCCATAGGGCGGTCGATTTCACTTTTAATGGATTTCCACCAAACTTGGCAAAATTGTAGGGACTGGTAGCCCGATGTGCCTTTGCTATGTCTCAAGATATGTGCTCCAGTGGATTTTGAGTAATTTAGGTTCAAAAAAATATATATATCTATAGGCGCTCTCCCGTGCGCGCACCCGAGTGCGCTCCAGGCGCGACACGCGACTTGCGCGCAGGAAGCTGATTGGATCTCAGTTGTCTGTAAACATTCTAAACAGTCTGGAGCGGCCGCCATCTTGTGTCTCGGTAAAATCGAGACACAAGGGGTTTGAAAAAAAAAGGGGCAAATGACCATAAGGGGGAAGAGTAGACCCCCTCTGACCCCCTAGGTTTGATGTAGGGACTAAAATAGGGTCCTGCAGGGCATTAAAATTTTTTTTTCGTTTTGCGCGGGGGAAGCGCATGGTACGCGCACCGGCGAAGCACGGGGAAAATCCAGGACCATATTTATGAAGGCCTTGCGCTGTTAGTTTTGCGCTTCCTGTGCGTCAATTTTTGTGACGCACCAGCGGTGTAAAAAAATGCGCATTGTTATGCAATATTTAAAAAGTGACGCATCTATCTAGATGCGTCACTTTTTAAATATAGTGCAACGAGGTACATTTTATTACACTGCTGGTGTTATGCGTCACTTTTCTGTGCGCACTCCTTATGACATTCCAGATGTGTCATATTTAATGTATGACGAATCATGTTGCAGATACAATATGGCGCAGAGTTTTAAAAAGTGACCCATGTACCTAGATGCGTCACTTTTTAAAAATAGCGTCAGGTATAATGCATGCAGAGGGGGTGTTCTCCCGCAAAAAGCTTTGTAATAGCGACGCAGTGAAATCTTTGAGATTTCACTGCGTCAGTTTTAGGATGCTGTTGCGTCAAAATCTTGTGCCTGCTTTACAGCAGGTGTTAGACTGAGGCAAGACCTTTCATATGCTGCTTTCCCCATTTGAAAGGACACATTACTGGAGTTGCGTCACTTTTGTGACGCACTCCAGCAATGCGTTACTTGGAATGTCATAAGGAGTGCGCACAGAAAAGTGACGCATTGCACCAGTAGTGTAAAAAAATGTGCCGCGTTGCGTTATATTTAAAAAGTGAGGTATCTAGGTAGATGGGTCACTTTTTAAAATCAAGCGCCACATTATATCTGCGTGAGGTATAATGCATGCAGAGGGGGTGTTCTCCCACTAAAAGCTTTGTAATAGCGACGCAGTGAAATGTTTGAGATTTCACTGCGTCACTTTTAGGATGCTGTTGCATCCTTTAAATATAGTGCAACGAGGCACTTTTTATTACACTGCTGGTGTGATGCGTCACTTTTCTGTCCACAGTCCTTATGACATTCCAGATGTGTCATATTTAATGTATGACGAATCATGTTGCAAGGAGTTACAGATACGTCAGTATTTCTGACATATGTGTAAACATAAAAGTGATGCGAGGCCGGCGCAAAATTTTGACGCAATAGCATCCTAAAAGTGACGCAGGGAAATCTCATAGATTTCAGTACGTTGTTATTACCAAGCTTTTTGCGCGGGATTGCCCCCTCTGCATACATTATACCTGATGCAGATACAATATGGCGCAGAGTTTTAAAAAGTGACCCATGTACCTAGATGCGTCACTTTTTAAAAAATAGTGTCAGGTATAATGCATGCAGAGGGGGTGTTCCTTGCAAAAAGCTTGGTAATAATGACGCAGTGCGTCACTTTTAGGATGCAGTTGCGCCAAAATCTTGCGCCTGCTTCACAGCAAACCTTTCACATGGTGCTTTTTCCATGTGAAAGGACACATTACTGGAGTTGCGTCACTTTTGTGACGCACTCCTGCAATGCGTTACTTTTGTGTTTACAGATATGTCAGAAATACTCCAGTTTATTCACTGTGTCATAACTTTCTTTTCTAACACTCACCTTCTTTCATTCCTCCTACTTCACTTCCTTTCACCTCTCATACCTTTCTGTTCTTTCTTACTCATTCTCCTTTCAATTATCAATGCACTATATTTCACTTACTCTTCATTTTTTAAGATTATAGCTCTTTGATGAGAATTGGAGGTAGTTCTGAAAAGAACTTTTGGTTTTCTTCTTTTAACTGAAGAGGAACAAAAACAGGGAATAGAAACTGCTCAACAGGAGCAAAAAGAAAAGAAAAAAATTAGGGGTGGGAAGGGCAGTGATGGTTCTCCAATGCCCGAACCATGAGCAGGACACTTTGCTCCCCATAGGTGAGGAGTTGATTGCAGTATCTGCATCTGACGACCCCATGGTTGAATGCAGGTTGAATGTTTGCTACCTGCCCCTGAGATTGTTCTCTTCCAGAAGAAGTTGCTCCTCCTGTTGATGTAGAGGCCCCATCTCTGGGAACCTCCTGTGCCAGAGCCCTGACACTTTCCCGGGCAAAATTCTGGGGGTGCCTCCTCTCCACATGGCGAATCATGGTGTAGTTGCCAAAAGAGTATTTTTTTGGGGGGTTACCCCGTGACAGGACCTGTTTGCAGATCCTGCACTCTACTTTTGGTGCATTCACCTTCTTCTGGCCTTCTGGAAACTTAAAAAATTTCCAGATGAAATGTTCCTTCACCTTTGGGGTAGGAGGCTCTTCATCAATGAAGTCATCTTCACTGCTGGATGGTCTGGCAGCCATGATGAATCCAGGAATATGGAGCAGCAAAAAAGGCAGGTCTTTCAGTCACAAAAGTGAAAGAAGAAGTGAAGGAAATGGGTGGGGATTTCATTCATTGTAAAAAAAAACTGTTAGCAACCAATGAAAAGTGTTATTTTAGGGTCACATGACCCGACGCGTTTACGCTGCGCGCTCCGGAGCACTTCCGGGTGCGTTTACGCAGCGCGATCGTAGGCGCTTCCGGGGGCGCAAACGTGGCGCGATCGTAGGCGCTTTTCCGTGCGTTTATGCGCCGCGCACGTATGCGCTTCCGAGGGCACTTACGTTGCGCGCCGAAGTGACGTCATCAATCTTTTATAGAAATGCATAATCATTTTCCATATTAAAAAAAACAAATTTTATTTGTATGGTACGAAATGTTTTGCATTATTATTAACTTTTCATTCATATTTTTTTTTCACGAACGACAGTTGCGCTCTGGGTGCGCTTTCAGATGAGCTCTCGGAGAAGCTTATAGGAGAGCTTAGCTGAAAGCTTCCCGGAGCGCGCACCCAGAGCGCAAAAAAAAAAAATTATAAGAAAAAATGAATACTTAAAAAAAAACAGCAAATTGTAAAAAAAAAAAAGGTTAGAAACTCGATATACAAAGGAATTAGCATTTAAAAAACCTATGAAATTCACTGAAAAAACCATAGGTTTCACACCAGTTATAGTTAGGAATTAGCATTTAAAAAACCTATGAAATTCACTGAAAAAACCATAGGTTTCACACCAGTTATAGTTAGGAATTAGCATTTAAAAAACCTATTAAATTCACTGAAAAAACCATAGGTTTCACACCAGTTATAGTTAGCTGGAAATTTTACTTATATAAAACCATTGAAATTCCCACGTTATAGTTAGATGGACTCACTATAACTTGCGCGTGCAATGCACTGCTGATGATGTCTTATTAAGCCAGTTAACCAATCAATTTTTAAAAACCATCCATTTAGACACTTATTTAAACATTTATTCTTCCATCAACTTTTACATATATATATATAAAATATATTTATTTTTCAGAAAGACACACATTCACTGGATGGTGTCATCAGTGATGTCATGAGTGATGTCACTGACCATGTCATGAGTGATGTAATATGTGATGTCATCAGCAGTGCATTGCACGCGCAAGTTATAGTGAGTCCATCTAACTATAACGTGGGAATTTCAATGGTTTTATATCAGTAAAATTTCCAGCTAACTATAACTGGTGTGAAACCTATGGTTTTTTCAGTGAATTTAATAGGTTTTTTAAATGCTAATTCCTAACTATAACTGGTGTGAAACCTATGGTTTTTTCAGTGAATATATATATATATACAATGAAAAAAAACATAGGTTTCACACATGTTATAGTTAGCTGGACATTTAACTCATACAAAATCATTGAAATTCCCCTGTTAAATCAGCTAACTATAACTTGTGCGCCCGAGATGCACTGCTGATGACATCACATATTACATCACTCATAACATCACTGATGACATCATCATTGTGAAAGAGTGGCAGACCTCCTCTCAGCGTAATATAACCCTTGATACACACATTCAAAAATAGAAACTAAAATTTTCAAAAAAAAGGAGATACCAATTCCAGTTAGAACAACCTATTCAGTATTTCCAAAATCTTTATACACATCCAGTCATTCACTAACAGTGCTATAGAGGCACTCATACATGTTCCTATGTGAAACCTATGTTTTTTACAGTGAATTTCTAAGGTTTTTTAAATGCCAATTTTTAAATATACTGTGGCTGAAAACTATGGTTTTTTCAGTGAATTTCAAAGGTTTTGTAAATGATAATTTTTAAATGTATTCATTGTTATATTTTTTATACTGATTTACTACATTATTTTAAACAATTTTTTTAGATATTTTATTTTTTAAATTACATTACACATTTTTAATATAAATTGAAAAAAAATGTTTAAAAAAACTGAAATTGTAATATTTTTTTTTATTTAGCATTGTTTTAATTTATATATATTATATATAGCAGGCAATGATATCCTATGGAAGGAAATTCAAGTTACTGGTAAGTACAGTTAAATTTACTTTTCTGGAATAGTAGTGAGCTAGATTGGGGAATTAATTCCTCTTCAATCCTGAGGTCCCCTGTGAGCCAACTAGCCCACCAGGTACCTCCAGTATGTGCCAGGCAGCTGTGTTGCAGAGAGTCGTTCAAAGGGCACACCCCCTTTTTACAACACTCTGCAAAACAGCTCCATGGCGCTTACTGGAGATACCTGTTGGACTAGTTACCCCCCAGGAGACCTCTGGATTGAACAGGAATTAATTCCCCAACTTAAAAAGTGCCTCAGGGCATGTTTGCACTCACATCACCTCAAGCCCCGCCCCCTACCTTCACCACTGTGCTAACGGGCCCTGTAGAGTGTTCTAAGTTGGGGGATTAAGTCCCCTTGCATACTGGGGGTCCCTGGGGCCAACTAGCCCACCGGGAACCTCCAGTATGCGCCAGGAGGCTGCGTTGCAGAGATGTGTAATAAGGCCACCCCCTTTTAACACCTCTCTGCAACGCAGCCCCTAGGCGCGTTTGCAGAGGGAGAACTAATTTCCCTTGCATTCTGGGGGTCCATAAGGGCCAACTAGCCCACCAAAAATCTCCATGCCCCTTTTAACACCTCAGACCACTGACTCATTGTCAGTGAAATTGCTCTCCCACCCTCGCAGCTCCACCATTAAGTGAGGTGCCCCTGCACTCTTGAGTGTTAGTGATCGAGGCCCTCCTCCAACCGCAGGTTTCCCTGCGCCTCATCCCTGAGGGTCCAGTGGACCTCTGTCTCCTTTCTCTCACTCTGCTCCTTCACTCGTTTTTCTACCCTTTCTATCTTTCACCCTTCTGCACCTTTCTGCATCTCTGCTCTTTTGTGCCTTATTTCTGCCCATTTTCCCTTTCTCTCCCTCTGCTCCTTCACTCGTTTTCACTCGTTTTTCTACCCTTTCCATCTTTCACCTTTCTGCCCTTTTCTGCAACTCTGCTCTTTTGTGCCTTATTTCTGCTTCTTTTCCGTTTTTTCTTTGTCCCTTCTTTCCTCCCTTTACCTTTCCCCGCCGTTGCTACCCCCATGGCCCCTCCCCCCAGCGCGACCGGCCCAATCCAGCTCCTCTCCCCGCTCCCGCCTCCCAGCTGTCCAGCCCTCCCCGACCCCTACTTAATGGCGGCCACTGCGGGGACAGGCGAGCAAGACCACTGACTCATTGTCAGCGAAATTGCTCTCCCACCCTCGCAGCTCCACCATTAAGTGAGGTGCCCCTGCCCCTGCACTCTTGAGTGTTAGTAATCGAGGCCCTCCTTCACCCGCAGGTTTCCCTGCGCCTCATCCCTGGTGGTCCAGTGGACCTCTGTCTCCTTTCTCTCACTCTGCTCCTTCACTCGTTTTTCTACCCTTTCTATCTTTCACCCTTCTGCACCTTTCTGCATCTCTGCTCTTTTGTGCCTTATTTCTGCCCATTTTCCCTTTCTCTTCCTCTGCTCCTTCACTCGTTTTTCTATCCTTTCTATCTTTCAACTTTCTGCACCTCTGCTTTTTTTTGCCTTATTTCTGCCCATTTTCCCTTTCTCTCCCTCTGCTCCTTCACTCGTTTTTACTCGTTTTTCTACCCTTTCCATCTTTCACCTTTCTGCCCTTTTCTGCATCTCTGCTCTTTTGTGCCTTATTTCTGCTTATTTTCCCTTTGTTCTTTGTCCCTTCTTTCCTCCCTTAACCTTTCCCCGCCGCTGCTGCTCCCACAGCCCCTCCCCCCCAGCGCGAGCGGCCCAATCCACCTCCTCTCCCTGCTCCCGCCTCCCAGCAGTCCAGCCCTCCCCTAATGGCGGCCAGTGCACCGATGGCGCGTCAAAGGCAAGCACGTCTGCGCCCGTCCGCGACCTGCACCAGGAACCCTGGACCAACGCTTTGACCCAGCAGCACTCCACGCACTCAACCCAGGCTGCAACAACAACTTCAAGCTAGCATCACCAGCCGACACCCATGGACCCTTCAGCTGTCACCGCTGCCGGCACACCTGCAGCACCGCCAAGAACACGGATCCAGCACAATCCGCCCACAAGAACACAACCGAACTGAAGACCCTGCAATGCATCCTCCTCAACGTCCGATCCCTCCACAAACACGCCACAGAAATCTGGGACCTCCTCGACAGCACCACCCCGGACGTAGCATTCTTTACCGAAACCTGGACCAACGCCACCTCAGGACCGGACATCGCCATCGCCATCCCCAAGGATACAAGATCTACAGGAAGGACCGCCCCACCCACCCAGGAGGAGGAATCACCAGTGTTCAAAAATCCAGCCTCCGCCTGAGCACATTCCCTGACGAGTCCACAGAACTGATGGAACACGTTCACATCAAGATACTGGCCAGCCCCACTGCCGCCCTCCGAGGAACCCTCATCTAATGACCCCCTGGACCCCGCGGACCATTCGCCAACTCCATAACGGACATCATCTCCCCGCAGGCCATCGCATCCACCAACTACACCCTGCTGGGAGACCTCAACTTCCACCTCGACAATCAGTGAGGTAGTGTGGCTCACTGGTTAGAGGCGGCAGACCCGAGAGCAGAGGACGGCCCGGGACCAGGGTTTGATTCCCGGCGCGGCAGGTTTCTGGACCAGGGTCAGCGGACTCGAAAATTCTCTCGCCTCGGTGCCCACTCTGATCAGCGATCACACTCGGCAACTCTGGGCATTAGCTTGCCTCATCTTCACTAACGGCCCCACCAGACCGCCGGGGATGCCTGGTCTCACCCTGGAGATACCCATTAAGGGACCATCTCTCAGGGAAGCCAGTAAGGATTTCGCAGCGGTCGAAGCGCGGAGATACTCCCCCGGGAGTGATTCTAGCGCTATATAAACTCGCAAATTAAATTAAAACTGGACCCCAACACCACATGCCTCCTGGACAACCTCCACAACATTGGACTCTGCCAGATCGTGACCGAGCCCACGCACTCAGCAGGACACACCCTTGACCCCCTCTTCACTACAGGAAACTCCATCACCTTCAGCCACATCACCGAACTCCCTTGGACCGACCATCGTTGCGTCCACTTCACCTTCAGAACATCCACCATCCACAGACACCAGCACCTGCTTCCACAAAGAAACTGGACCAAAATCACTGACGACCAGCTCATCTCCTCACTCAACATCTCCACCCCAACCATCGCGGAAAACGACGACCCTAACACCGCAGCCTGAACCCTGCATAGATGAATCTCAGACAGCACCAACACTATAGCCCCCCTCAAGAAAAACAACAATACCCGTGCCAAGAAAGCCAGATGGTTTACCACCGAACTTCGAGAGTCCAGGCGCACATGCCGCCACCTCGAAAAGGCCTGGAGAAACACCAAATCCACAGAAGTCCACAACAACTTCAGAGCCGACACCAACGCTCCCCATCAACTCATCAGAGAAATGAGGAAAAAAGCGATTGAAGACAGAATCTCCACCCACGTACACAACAGCAAGGAACTCTTCAGCATCATCAAGGAGTTCGCCCAACCCACCAGCGAGTGTACCGACATCCCTCCCTCACAAGACCTCTGCAACAAACTCAGCACCTTTTTCCACCACAAAATCAAGAGCATCTACGACAACTTCGACGAAGACAACCAACACACTGAACCTTCACCAACCACCCCCGACACCCGGAAGCCAGCGATTGATGACTGGACAGCCCTCACCACCAAAGACACACTGAAGACAATGAAGTCAATCCACTCAGGGGCCCCCACGGACCCCTGCCCCCACCACATCTTCAACAGAGCCGCTGACACCATCGCACCCATACTCTGCCACACCATCAACCGCTCCCTGGCGACCGCCTCGTTCCCCGATGACTGGAAACACGCCGAGATCAACCCCCTCCTGAAGAAACCCTCAGCGGACCCCACCGACCTCAAAAACTACAGACCCATTTCCCTGCTCCTTCCCAGTGAAAGTCATCGAGAAAGCCATCAACAGCCAACTCACCACATTCATTGAAGAACACAACATCCTCGAATCCTCCCAATCCGGCTTCAGAAAAAAACACAGTACGGAAACCGCCCTCCTCGCCGCAACAGATGACATCTGCACCCTACTGGACAAAGGAGAAACAGTAGCCCTGATCCTCCTAGACCTATCAGCGGCGTTCGACAGAGTCTCCCACCGCACCCTAATACGCAGACTCTACAATGCAGGAATCCAGGACAAGGCCCTCGACTGGACCTGCTCCTTCCTCTCCGGCAGGAGGCAACGGGTCAGACTCCCCACTTTCCTCTCAGACCCCACACCTACCAACTGCGGAGTCCCCCAGGGCTCCTTCCCCCTCCAGCCCGACGCTCTTCAACGTCTACATGGCTCCACTTGCCCCACATCATCAGAACCTACGGACTCAACATCGTGTCATACGCAGACGACACCCAGCTCATCCTCTCCCTATACAACGAGCCAAACACCTCCAGACGTAACTTTCGAGAAGGCATTGAAGCCGTCGCCAAATGGATGAAAAACAGCTGCCTACATCTAAACACCAACAAAACAGTAGTACTCATCATGGGCCCAAACCCCGACGCCTGGAGCGACACCTGGTGGCCCACCACCCTCGGAAACCCGCCAACCCCTACAGACCACGCATGCAACCTGGGAATCATCCTGGACTCCGAGCTCAAAATGGACCGCCAGATCAACTCTGTCTCATCTTCCTGCTTCCACACCCTCCGCCTCCTTCGTAAGACCTTCAAATGGATCCCCCTCGAACACCGAAAGACAGTCACTCACGCTCTGGTCACCAGCAGACTACCGCAACGCACTCTACGCCGGAATAAACAAAAACCTCATCCGCAAGCTACAGAACATCCAGAACGCCGCCGCAAGACTGGTCCTCAACCTGCCAAAATACTGCCACATCTCCCAGCACCTGCGCACACTCCACTGGCTCCCCGTCGAAGCGAAAATCACCTTTAAGATGCTCACCCACACACACAAGGCCCTCCACGGCCCTGGACCAGCATACCTGAACAGCCGGCTCAAATTCCACGCACCCCAAAGGACCCTACGATCAGCCCAGCTGTTCTACGCCGAGGTCCCCTGCACCAGAAAGACCAGATCGGGAGGCCGCTCCTTCTCCTTCTTCGCGGCCAAAGCACGGAATGCCCTTCCGCTCCACCTCAGACAGACAACATCGCTCCCCATCTTCGCAAGAAACCTCAAAACCTGGCTCTTCGACAGACCCCCTCCTTGATGGAATGGAACCTGCACCCCCCCACCCCTAGCGCCTTGAGAGCCTTACGGTGAGTGGTTGCGCTTTAACAAACTCCTGATTGACTGATTGATTGATCTCTGCAATGCAGCCCCCGGGCTTTTGCGGAGGGGGAACTAATTCCCCTTGCATACTGGGGGTCCATGGGGGCCAACTAGCCCACCAGGAACCTCCAGTATGAGCCAGGGGGCTGCATTGCAGAGAGGTGTAATGAGGCCACCCTCCTTTTTATACCTCTCTGCAACGCAGCCCACTGGCGCGTTTGCAGAGGGGGAACCAATTTCCCTTGCAGAGTGTGGGCCCATTGGGGCCAACTAGCCCACCTGGAACCTACAGTATGGTCCAGGGGGCTGCGTTGCTTTGCCCCGGGGGTGGTCCCCAGGCCACACTTCTTTTTCACTATGCCCCCGGGATTGGGTCCCCCTGGGAGGTAATTTGAAAAAAAGCAGACCGGGTTTTTAAAAACAAAATTGGGGCCTTGGGGGTACTTGTGGGATCACCTAAGCAGGCCTAGGGGGTCAAGCTGTTTCTACCCTGCCCCCATTTTACGTTCTACACATTTGTTTTTCTGCTTTCTTGTGCCTCGGTCTACCGAGCACAAGATGGCTGCCAACACTTTCTGGTTTGGAGTGTTGACAGACAGTTGACAGCCAATTAGCATTCAGCTGGTGCTCTGGAAGGTACAGAGTACAGTAAGCTTACAGTAAGCTTACTGTATGTACTTCTAGATATACTTATCATTTTACTTTTGATTTTCTCAGATACTGCTGAACGGATTTACACCATTTAATGAAAAAGGCCCATCTGCGAACAGAACTCTACCTTTTTGCCAAGTTTGGTGTTTTCTGTAGCCCCGGCTAAAGGTCCTATTGGAAATTGCATGTGGAAAACACTTTTTGGGACCCCCAGTTTTTTCTCGGCCCCCGCTTCACGAATCACCCCCAAACTTTCAGGGAAGAAGCGGAGCGGAGCAGGCCATCTTCCTGGAGAAATTCCTGAAGATTTGTCCACCGGCGCCAAAGTTATCCCAATAGAATGTTGCAGATTTCCTATGGAAACTAGCTTTTAACTATAACTACCTACTGGCGACTGCCAGTAGGTAATGTATATATATATATATATACATTACCTACTGTAGTAGGTAGTAGGTATACATAGTTAGGACCTATTTTCTATAGGAAATCCGCAACATTCTATTTGGAATAACGTTGGCACCGGTTGACGAATCTTCGCGAAGTTTTGGTCAAAAGTAATGGCCAGGTCTGCTCCGCTCCTATCCTTAAAGTCTTGGGGTGATTCAAGAAGCGGGGGCTGAGAAAAAAGGGGGGTTCCAAAATGTGTTTTCCCCATGCAATTTTCCATAGGGGCCTTTAGCGGCAGCTTCAGCCCGAACTGCTGAACGGAATTACACCAAATTTGGCAACAAGATGGTCCTCAGTTCAGACTTGTGCCTTTTACTTAACTGGTGTCAATCTGTTCAGTAGTTTTTTAGATATTAAAAGAAAAAAGTACATATATATCTGGGCGGAGCCTAACAACACATCTCATTGTGAGATCTGATTGGCTGTCAGCAGTACATCCAAGAAGTGTTGGCAGCCATCTTGGGACCAATATACATGATAGCACCTCATTAAAAAATATTGCAGTTAATAGAAGGTTTGAAGACTTTAGCTACATTATAAATTATTTGTTGATGGTACCATACTAATTTTAGGAATGGTGGTGTGTTCTAAGGTGATTTTCTCATGTGAAAAAAGCCTTCTGCTGGCATATCATGAATCATGTTTGAGAGCAAACAATTTTTTCATGCTTGTCCCATAGAGGTTTGGAAGGTGCTCCAGAAGCTAAAATGTGAGCATATTTTCTGTAAATTCACATTATCGTTCTCAGTCATGTGATAATGAAGTCAGACATTCTCCGTAAAACATGTACATCCAACAAGGGCAGGGACTGTCAGTTGATTCCTTTGTGTTCTACTGCAGCCTCCCATAGTGTTCTAAAGAACAACAACGCTAACTGCCTTACTATTGACAACATTATGGCATACTTGAAGCCATCTTGATTGGAATAAACTGGTAACACTTAAAACATTTAATTTAAAAAGGAACAAAATGAGGGGGTTCATTTTGTCATAGAAATTACGGTTAGTGTTGTAGAAAGAAAAATGTGGGCCTGTGTTAAGAGAGATCTCAAATACCCTATTTAATTTGAAAATTCTGACATGCAGACTGAACAATCATTTTTAATACCAACAGTAGACTTCCAGTTAACTCCCTGGTAAGCACTACCCCCTACACTACTCAAACACCACTGCACTACCCTCAACACTAAAACACTACACCCTACAGTAGACAAACACCACTGCGCTTCCCTGAACCCTAAATCTACCTCCAGCATGAACACCTACACTACCAAAACAACACTGCGCTACACTAAACCCTAAAACACTACCCCATACATTACACAAGCACAACTGACCTACTCTTACCCTAAAACAGTACCCCAGCACAACCCCCTACACTATTCAAACACCACTGCACTACCCTAAACCCTAAAACACTACCCCCTACACTACACAATTACCACTGCACTACCCTAAACCCTAAAATACTACCCTCAGCATGACCCCCTACACTACATAAACACCACTGTCCCACCCTACACCCTAAAACGCTACCCCCAGCACAAACCCACAAACACTACACAAACACCAGTGCACTAGTTTAAACCCTAAATCTACCCCAGCATGACCCCCTACACTACCCAAACACCACTGCACTACCCTAAACACTAAAACACTAAAACACTACCCAAGCGTGGAGAAGTGTGGCCCACTGGTTAGAGGAGGCAGACCTGGAAGCAGAGGTCAGCCCGGGACCAGGGTTCAATTCCCGGCTTGGCGGGGTCTTGAGTCCTAAAATGTCCATGGACTCGACAATTCTCGCTCCGGTGCCTACTCGATTCACGGGTTCACACTCTGCGACTCTGGGCAATAGCTTGCTTAATCTCCAAAACGGCCCCTCGCGGCGGGATGCCTGGCTTTCACCTTGGTGATTTGCGCTATATAAATTCCTTTACATTTACATTTACAAGCACACCCCTACACTACATAAACACCACTGCACCACCCTAAACTCGAAATCTACCCCCACCACGACCAACGACCCCCTACACTACATAAAAACCATTGCACTAAACTAAACCCTAAAACACTACCCCCTGCACGACCCCCTACACTACCCAAACACCACTGCACTGCCCTGAAACACTACCCCAGCACCACTCCCTACACCACACAAACACCACTGCACTACCCTAAACCCTAAAACACTAGCCCCTACACTACCCAAACACCACTGCACTACTCTAAAACACTACCCCTGCACAACCCCCTACACTACAAAAGCACCACTGCACTACCGTAACCCCTAAAACACTACCCCAGCACTACCCCCTACACTACACAAACAACACTGTACTACCCTAAACCCTAAAACGCTACCCAAGCACAAACCCGCAAACACTACACAAACACCACTGCACTACCCTAAACCACTACACCCAGCACGACCCCCTACACTACACAAACACCACTGCACTACCCTAAACCCTAAATCTACCCCAAGCACGACCCCCTACACTACCCATTCACCACTGCACTACCCTAAACACTAAACCACTACCCCAGCATGACCCCCTACACTACCCAAACACCATTGCACTACCCTAAACCTAAAATCTACCCCAGCATGACCCCTTATGGTGCACAAACACCACTGCACTACCCTAAGCTCTAAATCTTCCCCCAGCATGACCCCCTACACTACACAAACACCATTGCACTACCCTAAACCCTAAAACACAACCCCCAGCACAAGCCCTACATTACACAAACACCACTGCACTTCCCAAAACCCTAAAACACTATCCCAGCAGGACCCCTTACACTACCCAAACCCCACTGCACTACCCTAAACACTAAACCACTACCCCAGCATGACCCCCTACACTACCCAAACACCATTGTACTACCCGAAACCTAAAATTTACCCCAGCATGACCCCTTATAGTACACAAACACCACTGCACTACCCTAAGCTCTAAATCTACCCCCAGTACAACCCCCTACACTACATACAAAACCACTGCACTACCCTAAGCACTAAATCTTCCCCCAGCATAACCCTCTACACTACACAAACACCATTGCACTACCCTAAACCCTAAAACACAACCCCCAGCACAAGCCCTACATTACACAAACACCACTGCACTTCCCAAAACCTTAAAACACTATCCCAGCATGACCCCTTACACTACCCAAACCCCACTGCACTACCCTAAACCCTAAAACAATACCCCGGCACGACCCCATACACTACACAAACACCACTGCACTACCCTAAACCCTAAACCTACCCCCAGCACATCCACCTACACTAGCCATTCACCACTGTGCTACCCTAAACCCTAAAAGACTACCCCCAGCACGACCCCTACACTACCCAAACACCACTGCGCTACCCTAAACCCTAAAACACTACCCCGGCAATACTCCCTACACTACCCAAACACCTCTGCGCTACTCTAAACCCTAAAACACTACCCCCGGCTCAATCCCCTACACTACCCAAACATCACTGCACTACCCTAAACCCTAAAACACTACCCCTGGCACGACCCCCTACACTACTCAAACACTACCGCGCTACCCTAAACCCTAAAACACTACCCCGGCACGACCCCCCACACTACCCAAACACCACTGCGCTAACCTAAACCCTACAACACTACCCCCGGCATGACCCCCTACACTACCCAAACACCACTGCCCTGTGGTGCATTTTAAGTTGAGGAATTAATTCCTCTTCAATCTTGAGGGTCCCTGGGGTCCAACTAGCCCACCAGGTACCTCTAGTATGTGCCAGGGAGCTGAGTTGCAGAGAGGTGTTCTGAGGCCACACCCCCTTTTTACACCTCTCTGCAATGCAGCTCTGTGGCACTTACTGGAGGCAGCTGGTGGGCTAGTTGCACCCCAGGGACCCTCAGTATTCAAGGGGAGTTAATCCCCCAACCTAAAACGTGCCCCGGGGTGCATTTGCACAGTGGTGAAGGGAGGGGGCGGGGCCTGAGTTCACTTGTGTGCAAACACACCCTGTGGTGCGGTGTACGTTGGGGAATTAATTCCTTTTCAATCCTAAGGGTCCCTGGGGCCAACTAGCCCACCAGGTACCTCCAGTATGTGCCAGGGAGCTGCGTTGCAGGGAGGTGTTCTGAGGCCACACCCCTTTTGACACCTCTCTGCAATGCAGCTCTGTGGCACTTACTGGAGGTAGCTGGTGGGCTAGTTGCACCCCAGGGACCCTCAGTATTCAACAGGAGTTAATCCCCCAACCTAAAACACGCCACGGGGTGCATTTGCACAGTGGTGAAGGGAGGGGGCGGGGCCTGAGTTCACATGTGTGCAAACACACCCTGTGGCGCGGTTTAAGTTGGGAAGTTAATTCCTTGTCAATCCTGAGGGTCCCTGGGGCTCAACTAGCCCACTTGGTACCTCCAATAAGTGCCACGGAGCAATGTTAACGAGTGTTGTAAAAAGGGGCATGGCCTATGAACACCTCTCTGAAACGCAGCCTCCTGGCGCGTACTGAAGGTACCTGGTGGGAATTAATTCTCTAACTTAAAACACGCCACAGGGCGTGTTTGCAGACATATGACCACAGGCCACGCCCCCTTCCTTCACCACTGTGCAAACATGCCCTGTGGCGCGTTTTAAGTTGGGGAATCATTTATCTTTCAATACTGAGAGTCCCCGAGGGCCAAAAAGCCCAACAGGTATCTCCAGTATGCGTCAGGGAGCTGTGTTGCAGACAGGTGATCAGAGGCCATGCCCCTTTTTATACCTCTCTGCAACGCAGCTCTGTGACGCTTACTGGAGGTACCTAGTGGGCTACTTTGACCCTAGGGACCCTTAGGATTCAAGGGGACTAATCTTAAACTTAGAATGGTGACAGGGTGTGTTTACACAGTGGTAATGGGAGGGGACGGGGCCTGACGTGACGTGTGCAAACACGCCCTGTGGCTCGTTTTAAATTGGGGAAAAAATTTCACTTCAAACCTGAGGGACAGTGGGGGCCAAGTAGCCCACCAGGTGCTTCCAGGAAGCACCACTGCGCTGCGTTGCAGAGAGGTGGTGCAGGCCGTGCCCATTTTCACATCTCTCTGCTACGCAGCTCTGTGGCGTTTACTGGATGTACTACGAATTCCGATTTACTTACCTGTTATCAGGAGAGACCTCAGTGCTGATTCTTTGATTCCAGTACTGATCCTGAAAAGTAATTCTAACAATACTTACCATTAATTAGAATTTCCTTCCATAGGCTAACGTTGACTGGTTTCACTTGGAAATTCTTTTAAGTGTGGAGTTTTCAAACTTTAAAATATTCACCTAAAATCATCCGAACAAAGAATTTCAATTTACTCACCTGTTATCAGGAGAGAACCCAGTGCTGCATCTTTTAGCAAAGCACTGAACCTGAAAAGTAATTCTAACCGTACTTACCAGTAACTTGTATTTCCTTCTATAGGAATCCATTGTCTGGTTTTCACCAGTAAAGTTTCTAAGTGTTCATTTTCACAAACTACAAATATTCCTTAAAAATCGCCCGTATGACTTAAACGCATTCTTTCAACTGTTTACAGGAGATGCATCAGTGCTGGATCCAGGATCCACCACTGAGTAAGAAAAAGTAACAATAACACTACTTACCTGCTAAGTGAATTCCCTCCCATAGGATAACATTGGTAATGATATGTGAAAATGTTATTAAGTGTCAACTTTTAAAATACAATAATATTCCTTAAAAATCACAACGGTGACCAAAACGCTTTTACTCAACTGTTTACAGGAGATGTCCAAGGACTGAATTTAGGATCCAGTCCTGTGGTTAGAAAAGTAATCCATAAAGTAACTAATTGCATTTAACTAGAAATCCACATTGAGCTCAATGTTGCATTGCGTTTGAAATTGTGTGGCCCATTGCAACAACTGTGAGTACTGTACTTAAAAAACTATTGCCTATTTCCAAAGTATTTAAACTAAAGTAATTCATTCTGAGAAGGTATATTTTGTAAAGTAATGTATAATGTAATTATAATGTAATTAAAAAAATAAAATATCTAAAAATAAATAGTGTAAATTCACTGAAAAAACCATAGGTTTTAGGGGTGTTATAGTTAGCTGGATATTTCACTCGTACAAAACCATTGAAATTCCTCTGCTATAGTTAGTTGTGCTAAGGATAACTCGCGCGCCCGCAATCCACTGCTGATGATGCATCATTCATGACATGGTCAGTGTCTCAGTGAAATCACTGATGACATCACTGATGACATCTCAAATGACATCACGATGACATCACTGGTGACATCATCCACATGACAATCTGATACATCTTATCATACACTAGTATAACCTTTCAACGCTCATTATAAAATATGGAGTACCATATTTGAAACCATTGACACACCAATACCAATTTCTAAAAACCCACTCAGTGACTCCTACATCTACAAACACTTACCTAGGCCCCCTAATCTCTACGCCTTGTATATTACGAGGACACCACTGGAGGTGTGGGATCTTGTGAGTGTCGCGCACTAGCTGACATCCTTCCCATCTCCGCTGACACCCTTACTGAACAATCAAGACTTCGGGCCTGGTCAGGATACAACGGACTTCGCGCGGTGAGGCCCGGCGGGATGCAGAGTGCTCTCACACATGTACGCAGCGGAGGGGGTTATCCCCTTTGATGCCTTCCGGCGAGAATATGATATGACTGAGGAGGAGTGCCTCCACTATCTCCAGGTGCGACACTGGGCCCTCCATACATGGATCCGGGGCGGGGCAGACCGCAGACTCATTGAGTACGAGTACTGGTTGATCATGAGGAAGTCTGATCGAAAGCTCATATCAGATCTCTACTGCATGTTGTTAGGCAGATACACACACGTCCATAACTCGGGGAGGGCGAGGTGGGAAAGGGACCTGGGAGGCACACTCAGCAATAAGGAATGGAGAGGCATCTGTGATCGAGCCAGACACTCCACCTATCACATGGGCTTGACTGACACCCTCACTAAAATCACTACATATTGGTACTATACCCCGGAGAAGCTCAATGAGATAGATTGTACACGTGATATGTCCTGCTGGCGCGGTTGTGGCGAGAGAGGTACGCTGGTGCACCTATTGTGGGACTGTAATCACCTACAGGGATATTGGAAACAAGTATTAGATGAGGTGGACTCACACTTTGACATGACAATCCCGAGATTCCCAGTTTATGTGCTGCTGGGCTTACCTAATCCCATTATCCATCTTCGGCGCGCCCGTCGGGGTAGACTAATGGCCATAGGCCTGGGCTCCTCGCTGCAGAATGTTCTCGCTTACTGGCGTACTACACACATTCCCACCTTTCAGGGCTGGTTGCACCGTCTTTGGAATATCCTGGGAATGGAGAAGCTGTCCCTGATTGCGAAGGGGGAGGGGGACAAGTACCCAGATTTGTGGCAACCTTTCCTGACACTCTTAGCCACGGAATTTAGGGAAGTGACCTGTCCCAGATATCTACGCCTTCTGAGACTATCGCATGGAGAAGTCTCGGAGACATCTAGTTAGACGATAGGGACCAAGTGGATGGAATTTGGACCTGGAACAGGGGTGGTGGGTGGGCGGCTCTGGGGGTGGTGGGGTTCAGGGTAAGGGGTTTTGTTGTTGTTCTCATTTTTAGACACTGCTATGGTGTTTTTAATGGACCTTGCAAGCACGACAGTTGGCTCACTGTGATATTGTGTCCTTTCCGCACTACTGTCAGCCGTTTTCTTGAGTTTTTTCATATGGTATTACTGTCATGGTCCTGCACTGTACGAATAATTGCTTGTGTCTGTCCTTTATTGTCAATAAACAGATTTAATACTAAACACTTACCTATAAATTCACTCATACATGCTAACAAAGATCAATAGAATACTATTAAATATACTTATACACCTACATCGACATTACAACCCAGCACACAAACTATTCACTTATGCAGTCATCCTACTCAATTATGCAAACAATTGATCATACGTACATTTACTAAGCTACACACTTATACAAACAGCACTTTATTGATTCATATATAGATAGTAACTCATACTTAGTGTGTTATAAAATCACTGTTATGAGTATACAGTTTTCGATAGTCACTCATACAATTACTGAGTCTTATGTATACTTATTTATAAACAACAACTGTCACATACACCTCCTTTTATATTTCTACTTTGTAGGACATGTATCAATGAGAAATATATTGACTCATCATCACACCTATAAAGAGATTTACTCACCGAAACTTTTTGTTTCTACATACAGTCTTAACCTCATATACCTACTACTGATAGAGACTCCTGAGGCGGAAGCCGGGAGGGCGAAAGACATTATTTTAAAAATCTTTGTGATACTATGTACCTTTTAATTATTGCTTGACTCTTGCTTCTCCTGAACAGCGCGCCTCGCGCTGCAACGCTTGTTTACATCTTGGTCGCCATTCCTGACGGCGAGGCGAGCCACGAGACACGCCCACCTCGGTTGGCCACGCCCCCTCACCAGACCTATAAATAGTGCGCGCAGATCTCTAAGCGCGACACTGATAGAGACTCCTGAGGCGGAAGCCGGGGGGGGCGAAAGACATTATTTAAAAAATCTTTGTGATACTATGTACCTTTTAATTATTGCTTGACTCTTGCTTCTCCTGAACAGCGCGCCTCGCGCTGCAACGCTTGTTTACATCTTGGTCGCCATTCCTGACGGCGAGGCGAGCCACGAGACACGCCCACCTCGGTTGGCCACGCCCCCTCACCAGACCTATAAATAGTGCGCGCAGATCTCTAAGCGCGACACTGATAGAGACTCCTGAGGCGGAAGCCGGGAGGGCGAAAGACATTATTTTAAAAATCTTTGTGATACTATGTACCTTTTAATTATTGCTTGACTCTTGCTTCTCCTGAACAGCGCGCCTCGCGCTGCAACGCTTGTTTACATCTTGGTCGCCATTCCTGACGGCGAGGCGAGCCACGAGACACGCCCACCTCGGTTGGCCACACCCCCTCCAACGCCCCGACCAACCAACATAAATTATGTGCCTTGGCAGGAAGCGCAGCGGGTGCGACGATTGCGCGCCGAAGGCGCGCTTAAGGCAAGCTCGTCTGCGCTCGTCCGCGACCGTCCGGGGCAAGGGGCATGTCACTCTGCTCGCTTTACCACCTACTCTCCTGCCCAACTGCGCTGCCTTCGGGGCCCATGGCCGTTATCTGCCTCCATCTGCTCCCACATTTCGTCTCTTGGCTTAGCTCCTCCTGCCCCTCTGATAATACCTTGGCCTCAACCTGTGCCCCCGACTCCCTCTAGCGGTAGCGCTTCTCCAGCTGCTCCTAGATCTCTTACGGCTTTCTATCTAAACACTAGGTCTGCAGTTGCCCACGCCCATGAACTTTCGGTCTTGCTGGATCTCCATGCCCCGACCTTCTTTTTTTAACAGAAACTTGGTTCCGCGACGACTCCCTCCCCACCCTATTGGCTACTCTACCAGCTCCATATTACGCTATCCGTGCCGACCGGCCTAATGGCAAAGCTGGAGGCGGGGTGGCGGTCATCGCTCGAACCGACCTCCCTTTTCAGCCCCTGTCCCTTCCTGATATCGCTACTACGGAGTTTTTAGCCATCCGTACCACTTCCATCACGCCCCCTCTCACCTGTATTCTCATCTATCGTCCCCCCCAATCCCCCTTATTGTTCCTTCCGGATTTCTTGGAAGTTCTGGCTACTATCACAATCAACAACTCTTCCATTTTACTTTTGGGTGATTTTAATTTTTTGCCTTCTGACCAAGCCGAATGCCCATCTTCTAAGGAGTTCTCAGACACCCTTTCCTCTCTTAACTTCACTTCCCATATTCACTCTCCCACCCACGTCAAAGGTCACACTCTCGACCAGATCTGGTCTTCTAACTGCCCCGTTGAATCCCTTTCAATCTTACCCTGCACCTGGTCTGACCATCACCTGATTTCCTTTTCTCTTCCCATTCAACCCCCGATCAAGCCCCCGCTCCCCAAAAACACCTGGGTTCGAGCATGGGGCCGAGTAGACCCTGACAGTCTATCCTCCATACTCACTTCCTCCGCTCCCCTCCTCCAAGACCTATCTACCAGCTCCCAGGTCATGGCCATTGACCAATGACTCTCTGCAGGCCGTGATACCATTGCTCCTCTGAAGCGGGTCTCAACCAAACGAGAGAAGGACGCCAACCAGTGGTTTAATCAAGATCTTAAAGCCACTAAACTGGCGGTGCGGCGTGCGGAGCGGGCCTGGAGGAAAAACTACTGCCCCTCCTTACGTTTAGAGTTTATAAACATCCTGACCCTATATAAGAAAAACATCCTTGAGGCAAAAACCATCTACTTTTCCTCCAAAATCCTCGCAGCCGAAAGCAAATCGAAGGAAATCTTTTCGATTGTTCACAATCTAGCGTTTTCGGATAGAACCTCTCTCAAACCCACCCCTTCTCTGGAACTCTGTCACTCCCTAAATAATTTCTTCATTCAAAAAATCGAAACCATTAAAACCAATATTCCCCCTCCTTCCCCTACCTTTGTGGACCCTCAGTGTCCTCCTCCCAAGGACTCTCTCACCACCCTCCCACCTCTAACTAAGGAATCAATAACTGCCATAATCCCACTTGTTAAATCGGGGTCCCCGCTAGATCCCTGCCCAGCTCATATCCTCCGTCATATCTTCTCTAGCTGCCCAGATCCCCCCCTCCACCTTCTCAACAGTTCTTTATCCCAGGGTGTGGTACCCAACTCACTTAAATCTGCTGTAATAGTCCCTATCTTGAAAAAGCCTGGTGCCGATCCCTCTATCCCAGCCAATTTCCGCCCCATCTCTCTCCTACCATTCCTGGCGAAAGTACTCGAGCGTCACGTCACCTACGCCCTGAGTTCTTTCGTGGAGAAGAACGGGGCTCTTGCCCCCCGCCAGGCCGGGTTTCGCCCCGCACACTCCACGGAGTCGGTAGTGCTCTCGGTCCTTGATAACCTCAGGGAGGGAATGGATACCAACCAACCTCAGGCCCTGGTTCTCCTCGACCTCTCAGCCGCCTTTGACACGGTGGACCACTCCATCTTACTTTCCCGTGTCAGGGCGGCGGGGATCGGGGGTACCGCGTTGGTTTGGTTATCCTCCTTCCTGAGGGACCGCACCCAGGCAGTTCGCCTGGGTGACTTCACTGCGGACTTCCGCGACGTTCAGTGCGGGGTTCCCCAAGGTTCCTCCCTTTCCCCCCTCTTATTCAATCTCTACATCTCCCCTCTTATCTTTTCACTGCAACAAATGGAGGTCACCGTATTTAATTATGCGGATGACCTCCAGCTTGTGTTTAACCTCTCCTCTTCCCCCGATTCTGTCTCCAACTTTCAAACTATCATGATTCACATCCGAGACTGGATGAACCACAACCATCTTAAACTCAACCCAGACAAGACCGAGCTGGTGTTGACGGGTGGTTCATCCAGCCCCTGGTCCCCCATCTTCTGGCCCCCTTCCCTTGGTGCCCCACCTGTTCCCTCTACCTCGGTTAAAACCCTGGGCATCAAGCTCAATTCACAACTCACCCTTCACTCCCAGGTGAGTTCTGTGGTTTCTTCCTCCTTTCTGGCTCTTCGCACTATTCGCAAGGTGTCCCGTTTTTTTTCATTTGATGCCCTAAAACTTATCACTCTTGCCATGGTCGTATCCCGCCTGGATTATGGCAACGCCCTATATGCAGGTATCCCTGCATATAGTCTTCGGCGTTTGCAGCAGATCCAGAACCAGGCGGCGCGCCTGGTGTTCAAACTCCCTAAATCCTCCCATACCACTCCCCTCTTGAAATCTTTACATTGGCTTCCTGTCTGGGCCCGTGTCCAGTTTAAGCTTGCATCTATCACCTTCCAAGCACGACTGGGAACGGCGCCAGCTTTCATCTCTTCGGAGATCATTCCCTATGTTCCATCTAGGGATCTGAGGTCATCTTCCCAATCCCTTCTTACTGTCCCACGGTTTCGAAGAAAGAAATGGGGAGGCTCGAAGTTTGCGACCCTCGCCCCGACTTTTTGGAACTCTCTGCCTGCAGAGCTCAGAGCTCCAACCTCATACCTGTTATTTCGGAAACAACTCAAGGCATACCTTTTCGCCAAATCCTTCAATTAATAGCTTAGCACCTCATTTTTCCCCTACCCCGGGACTTCTGCTCTGACCTCTTTCAGTTTTTAGCGCCAAGAAACCGCTGGTGTACGTGCGCTGTATAAATAATTTTAAATAGAAACAGAAATAGAAATAGAAAACAACTATTTATACATCTTTGGACAGTCACACACCTTCCACCCAACCACACACACATTCACTATCCCATATAAATACTCACATAACTAGTTAATACTAATATAGACTTTCACATAGCTCGTAACAAACTTATGTAGTA